>NC_071530.1:123261895-123863561 GCF_026979565.1 Vidua chalybeata | reverse complement strand
AAGTTGAAAGTTGCTTTTCTGCATTATGGAGCTAAATGACAAGTCACCTCCTTGTTTCTCAGGAGGTCTCTGAGAACAATCAGTGAATTTGCTGCTGGGAAGTATAAAAGGTAATATATTCACAACTATGGTCACCATTCCTGAAATGGCTGCACAGCCAGCCATGGTCTGTAACCCCTGTGTATCCAGTGCTGAAACTGCCCTTTGTTTCCTGAGAGCTAGAATTAGGGTGAGACTCTTCAGGCAAAGACTGTCTGGTATGAATTAAAGACCAACGCTGTAGAAATGAACATGCAAAAATTCATTGTCATTTTCTGGAGTGTGCAGCAGTTAAGTATTCATCCCCAACCCTAGGAACCTGAAAATGTACTGGAAGCCCAATTGTACAAAACAACTGTTGTAGAGCATGGAGCAGTGCCTTAGAATGTAGCTGTGCAGCTAAACAGTGCTGCTGGTGGGATCCTTTTTACAGAACCAAAACAAAGGGCTGTGAGCAACCTGTGGGCTAGACACCTTGGGTGTTGTGCAAGTGACCTGTGCTGAACATTCTTCTGACCAGGGACTCGTTTTTAATTGTATGGAGAGATGAGCGCCCTAAATAAGGCTTGTTCCTTGCAAGCAGATCCATGAATCATGGGGTTTACAGAGCTTAAAGTCTAGACAAGTCCAAGAATTTTTATATCTTTTGAAAGGCTCAGAGGGGACACGTACTTGCTTTTTCTCCCATTCAGAACCTAGAAGCATGTTCCATAGTCACAGTAAAAGGCCTTAATTTTTCACCTTCCAGGTCACTGGAATGCAGACAGGCCACTTTTAAAAACATGTTTATATTTTGTTATAAAAAAATGTGTGCCATTCTGGTCATCTATGGCAAATAGTTCACAACAACAACCTAAAATTTGAAAAATTCTCCTCGCATGACACATGAATTTTCCTGAGGGCTGAAAGATTTTTAGAACATGTCTTTTACATGAGTACTCCATTGCCAAATATCACCTTCTGTTATCTGCAGTTTTGGAGGATTTGATTGAGCTCCACTGCCCTTGAAGAGAAGAAAAACAAGCTGTTTTTCTCTAGTTCTGGAGACTGAAACCACTGAAACGACATGGTTTCCTAACACAAGAGCCAATTTCTATAATTAACATCTTGAAAACAAATCCCAAACCTTTCATCACCTTGAATATATTCTAAAATAGACAAACCCTTTCTTATCTCGCGCTTGTTATTTTGACTTCAGAAACATCATGGGTTCAAAAAATGGAACAGCTGGACAAATAAAAAAAAAAGATAAAAAGGAAAAGGAAATCACAGCAAAGAAAGCTGATGGAATGTTCTATTGTGGAGAGATATGGAGAAATACGAAAACAAGCTCTTCCCTACCCCAGTGGTCTGATTCCTGATGTCTAGGTTTATGTACCAGTCATGGCTTTTCCACCTTTGCAAGGGATGCTGACACAGTGAGCCCTTGCCTTTCCCTCCACTCTCTGGTGAGGGGGACAGTCACGACGGAGAGGGTAGCACAGAACGGGGGCAGCGAGGCCTGGGAAACCCCCACCTCCCCAGGGATGCCCCTCCCAGCTGGCTTCCCTCTCAAGGGTCCCACTGTGCCTCCACATCATTTCCCACTGCTGCTGTAAGACTCTGGAAGGCTTTGATGTGGGCAGCTGGCAAAGTATCACCTTCAGGAGGTGAGCAAGGGGAAAAAGTTACTCCACATGCATAAGGCATAATTCCAGGTAAAGCTCTCTGTGCTGTTGAGTAAACAGTCTGGCTTATCCTGCGCAATTGCTTCCTATTTCCCTGTAAGATAGGGACTGGGGCAGTCCATTGGGACAGGCACCCAAAGTATTTTCCAATGCATAACAGATATGACAAAATTGAAACTGAAAGAGATTACATTTAATTTCCTCGCTGCTGCCAGAAGTTGTGATCCAGCATGAAAGACTCTGTGTGTGCATAGACATCCACATCCTCTGTGCTACAGGGACTGGTCAGTGTCTAGTGTTGCCAGTAATTGCTGTTTTGTCTTTCAGGACAAAAGCTCTAGAAAGGAGAATGCACTGAAGCATGGTTTTAGTCTGGAGATGCAATTACATACTTCCACCTTTTCATTTTTTTTTTTTTTTTTTTTTTTTTTTTTTTAATTCAGTAGCTTTCTAGCAAGTTCTAGAAGTGCTAAAACTTATGCCGAATGCATACGTGCACACAGCTGTGGACATGCACCTCTGAAAAGTGAAAGAAGCTTTTGTTCCTGAGCCACTTGGAACCAAAATGCAAAATGTAATTGTGAAAAATGAACGTGAGAATTGCTATACCAAACCTTTACATGGTCTACTACCTTTTATTATGCAAAGGTTAAAATCACAGATTTAGAAGGTTATTTTTAAGTAATTAGAAAAATCCTTTCTCAGGCAAGCACATCACGTTCTGAACAAATTATTACTGCAAATGCTGTGTGTATACTGTTCTCTGTTGGAATCCTGGATGCCAAGAATTTTAAACTTCCTGTGCTGAAAGGCAGAGACTCACAATAGAACACTGCATTTGACCTGAGGCTGTGGAGAAAGCTTCCAAAATTGATTAATAACACTGGGATTACGGGTGTGTAGTTAGTTAGAAGTGTGTAATATCACAGGATAGAAAACGTAGAGTTTGGAGTTTTAGAATATAGAAATAAATATGAAGCAAGATAGAAGTTTTAAGGCGGAGGTAGGTTGCTCTTCTTCACCTTCTTCTTCCCTCTTCTTCATGGGTTTAGGTGATGTTTTGTAATTGAACAGAAAAGTCCGCATTGCAGGCTTTGAGTTATTGGGTTAAAAAGGAAAATAATCTAATAAAAGGCTGTAGAACTCAGTTGTGAAGCTGTTTCAGTGATAAGAAATAATAAACACCTGAGTCCAAACATGAAATATCTCAAGTACCTTCAATCCCGACCTCGACAGAAGTAGAAAATACAGAGAATCCACAGTTCTCCTTTTCTCTTTCAATGTTTTTCATTCAAATTGACTTTTATAATTTCTTTTTTTTTTAAATGTACTTCAGAACTAATAAATACTGTAAAGTAACATGAAACTAGCTTTCATATTTCAGCTTTCATCTTTCAACTACTCTCAAAAAGTGAAAGAAAATCTCACAAAACATTTAATTAAAATATGATGTTACTATTTAAGAACATAAACAGGAAAGTACCCCTGTCAGATGAAAATCCCTTGAGCTTGTATAACTTTCTCTGATTCAGCAGACATAAAATACTGTCGCATAAAACTAATTTCATGCTGCCACATAAATCAGTGTGTCATGCTCACATTATTACGTATTCTTAAGTAAATGTTCACTTGAAACAAAGTATATGCTACATTATTTTTAAAAAGCATGTAGAAATGCATGTATATATAATATGTGGCATTTAATGTAATTACAACTGAGCTGACTTCTGCATGAAAATTGGGATCCTCCTAAATTTCAAACATCTGCAAGAATAATTTCAGCCCTCAAAGATCAGCCCCACAGTCAAGAAATCAAAGGAGAGCTTTACATCAGGGATTCAGTTTACCCATCATGTACTTTCACTTCATTAGAATATTTTTCTTCATTTGCAGTAAGCATCTAAAACAGAGAAACATATTTCCAAAGAAAGAAGTAATTTTATACATCTTTACTGGCTATCTCTTTTTTTTGTATACATTGGTAAAGATGACTTTTTAGCTTAAGATTGTTTTCACTAATCATTAACAAATATCATCCTACCTGAGATGTTATTCAATAAATGTGCACTTTAGAGTTTTCTAGGGAATATTTATTGGGAAATGTATTTAAAACTATGCTTTTTTATAAAACATATTATATGTACATCAATGAATCCAAGACAGCTTCAGTTTTCATTGTGTTTTTTGTATTTTTGCCTATTAGTCCTCTTTCATTCCTGAATTTATTAAAGCAATCTCTCAAGGTATTGTTTATAAATTCAAGAACAGCTTGCATTTTCTTATATCCTTTTAGGTAAAAGCTTTTTGCCCTTACTCTTTTCATATTCCATGGAGATTTTTTTTAAAATTTCAAGTTTATCTAATGTTCATTTCAAATTTTCAGTTTACTTGTGTTCAGCGTTATTACCTGTTTTTAGTTTTCATGCCATGCAGATAAACCGGAATAATTATGGAAAGCTTCCAGTTTTATCAACACCACCAGCACATCTTGAAGTCCCATTTGTTATAACCATGATCATTATTAGTTTGTCCTGTTCCAGTGAAATGAGCTTCATTAGAATTCCACTAAATGAGAGCACTGCCAAATGAAGCTACACTACTTTTTAAAATAAAAACATTTTTCAACAACAGTTTTGGCTGCCTTTTTAAGAAAAGTTTTAACAAACAAAAGAGAACATACGTAGCCATTCAATCTATTATAAGGCTCTATTACAAAATAGAGACAAGCCGCTAACAGATACCTACTACTCTGGATGTCACCTCTGCTCACTAAAGTCAGGATTTTTTAAAAAAAATAATATGTATTTTCTTCTTCTCTAAATGAATGTGTAGCATGCTGAGTCTGAGACTCCTTAATTTCACAGGTTAACCATCAGTACAGTACAATCACTCGTGTTTACATAATGAGCTTTAATACTATTTTCTGTACTATCAGTAGACCTATACTTCTCAGAGACTTCTAATTTTCAGTCTTTGCTTTGGTAAATATTGATTATCTATAACTATTTTTTATATCCAGATATGCATTGGGAACTTATGCATTTTGCATAAGAAACTGATTAACAGAGAGCCTTGCACTATAGAGAAGACATGGAGAGTTATGTAGTATAATAATCAGAATGTGAATTTTGGGATTATGTGCATAGTGAGAAAAATAAATACTGAAAGCAAAACAATAAATATTTTAAAAAGATTACCTTGAAACACTAACAGATAGCTAGCTTATTTGATTAAACTGAGTGCATTGAAGTGTTTTATAGTTTCTGTAAACAAGATGTTCTGTGTAAGTACACTTTTAGCCTTAGAGAAATAACACCCTGAGGTTGCTTTTGACTCCCTGGGATAACAGATGACTTAAACATCCTCCTTCACTACCTTTAATGGTTGAATTGGATAGCTTCCTGTCTATCAGAAAGAAACCTTTCCCCATGGATCTCTTCTTTCATAAAGGTCAGCACAGCCTCTTTTGCCTTTGTCACTTTAAAAAAAAAAAAAAAAAATCAGTAAGTGTACCAGTGTATTTACTAACCCTTGACTTCCTGAGGGCTTTTCCCCTTTTTTTAATGAACTAAAAAAAAAGAAAGGAGAACAAATGAGAGAAAGCTATTTCTCATTGAAAGTGTTTGCTTTACGATTTTGTAATATTTATATAACAGCAATCTTCAAAAAAAGCCACAACCCACCATATAAGTATTTTGCAAATATTTCTTCCCTTGTCAGACAAAATGTTATTTTTACCTAACAATTAAGGCATTTCCTAAGATGCTTCTCACAGATATTTCTTCCCATGCAACTCATTTGTCATAGGATTGCTAACATTAAAAAGAGGATAAATTATGCTTAAGGGCTCTTTTCAATGAAACAAGCTGGCTGAAGAAAAATCTGAGTGCACTTCCAGTTGCTGGCCATGAGACATTTTAAATGCATTTTGGTTCTATAAAGTCTTCCAGCTGTTTGCACTATCTGTCAACCATAAGTTGACTATAAATTTTAGCCACACTTTACTCAGTATCTGAGCTTACTAGTAATGCACTTGATATTTTTAGGAATCAGTCATAATTCATACAGCATGCAAATCTAACAAAGAAGCCTGAATATATTCTTGCTCAGTGTTATTTGAGGGGACACTGTAAGGGAGATGCAAATGTCAATATTATTCTCTACGTGTAAATATTCTCTTTGTTTGCATAATCCTCATGTTTCAGTATTTGGCTGCTTCTAGCAGACCAAAGGGCAAAGTGGTGGAGATAGCAGCAGTAACATACATCATGACAAGCATTCAAACACAAAAAGCTTTTTGGTCTTGGCAAAAGTCACCAAATTCAGTTTCTGGTTATGATTACATCAGTTTTACATATGTCAAATGATGTTTTCAGGAGACAAACAAAGAAGATACTGCCTAGTGCTTCATCCTTCTCCCACTACAGCACAAGGAAGACACACAAACAACTCCACCCTGGAGTGTGATGCAGCAAGTGTTTGTGCATCCACACACATTCACATCCCTCTACAAATAAATGAAAACCATACTCTACAATCCAGAACATATCCCCTGCCTTAAGATAAAATTTTTCAGTCACCCTTTTAACTAGCTATTAATGCCCCTCAGCTCTGGCAGTCGTGTCCATCAGACCAGGCTCAGGCCAACAAGTCTGACTGGACATACACAGTGGATCCCAGCAGTGAGGGGACCTCATCCATGTCTGTAAGTAACTGAAGGGAGGGGTGGCAAGAGCATGGATCCAGGCTCTTCTCAGTGGTGCCAAGAGGCAATGGGCAGGAACTGGTGCACAGGAAATTCCACCTGAATGTGAGGAAGAACTTCTTTACTGTGTGGGTGACTGAGCACTGGAACACCTTACCTAGAGAGGTTGTGGAGTCTCCCTCACTGGAGTTATTGGGTTGACCCTGCCTGACCAGGGAGGCTGGACCAGATGACCCACTGTGGTCCTTTCCAACCTGACCCATCCTGTGATTCTGTAACTGAGGGGTTTTGGCTCTCTTTCACACACATGACTGTCAAATCCTGAAGAATAGTGGTTTTTTGCTTTGTAAAATCCAGTGATGCAATAAACAATCATTTTCCCTGCAAAAATTAGACTGTTCTTACTTGAAATTGTTGACTTTAAAACAATGGCATTTTTATATTTTGTTCATTTTAAAGTTTTCAAAAATGTTTCATTCAGGCTTTCCTGCTTGCAGACCTGTCTCAGATTTTGGACACTTGTTGACTCAGAAACCTTCCTAGAAAGGCATCTTCACAGACACCCTCAGTGTACAGCCTTGCTCAGTTAGCTCCACATTTCTAGCATGGGATTCAGTTTAAGCTTCATGCGTTCAACCAGCAGTTCCAGCTGGTTGTCTCCTTAAGAGACACTTACTTGCCAAAGGATTTTTTTAAGCAGTAGTATTTTTTAGTATTTATGAAATAATCTGACGCTTATTTCAGATCAGTTAACTTTCATTGCAGTCAATTTCAAAACTCCAAGTTGTTCTGAAATCCATTATCACCCACTATCTGATTTTATGGGTCTGGGTTTTCCTAGAAGGATTCCAATTAGAGGCTTTGTTGTTTTGTTAAAGTCAGTAGGAAGTATATCTTTCCACATGTAACTCAATGATCCAAAAAAGTATTCTTACTTTCTGTTGCACTGCCAGGTGTTGCACATTTTAATTCCGGTTTCACCCCCCAGTTTTCCTCATGCATCATTGCCTCAGCTAAGCCGAACAATAAACTGCAGATGCAGGTAAGGGACAGCATCCTTTGCCCGTTATCCCGGCAGGGTTACCAGCGATGAGGCACTCGTGTCTTTGCACGGCCACAGCAGGGTTTCTTTGCGCTGCTGGCAATTCCTCAGCACGGGAGCGCAGAGGAAGGAGGAGGAAGAGGAGGAGGAGAAGGAGGAGGCGGCGATGGCAGCCGAGGTGGATCAGAGCGTGTCCCTCGCTGCCGTGCGAGCCGGGCTGCCCTGGTGCGAGGGGGCACGGCGAGCAGCAGCAGCTCCGCGGGTACAACACTGCCTCGGGCAGTAGCCAGGCTAGGGCAGCGCCGCGGGCAGAGCCCAGGCTGCGGCTTTTCCCAGGGTTTACTGCTGACATTTTAAAGACAGTTCTGGCTCCCTCTCGTGGAGCATGAACCATAGGCAAGGTTTTGCCATGCGCTGGTTACACGTTTACATATGCCCAGCCCTAAAGTTTACAGATCAATAAGATCAACCCTTTCATTAAACAGATTAAAAGGACCTCACACTCTGATTTCTAAAAACAAAGATGGTTCCTTTATCTGCACTGTCTTCCTACACTAAACCACCACTCACCAGCTTAATGCTCCAATTCTTCATGAGCCTTCAGCAAAGCTCCAGAAGGCTCCTTTCCTTCCTCAGCACTGCCCTGGCTCTGCCTGTCAGACGCTCACCTTCCACCTCCAGCTCCTGCATGCACCACACCTGAAGGTGGAAGCTGCTCTTGCCAGAGTTCTCTGTCAGCACACGGCGTCACACAAAGGTCTACCTCAAGGATAAACAGAACCAATACCAAAGATAATATTTATATTTCATTCTGGTGGTTTCAAAATGTTTTTTAAAGCATCTCTTTCATATGAGTGAAATAAAAAGTGATGCTGCAATGTGGTAAGAATAGCTAATGTCAGATACAGAAGTAATGAGTATTTTCCTTTTCTTCCTTTGTGTTTTGATTCAGCTCTCCATGGATCCATAAAATATGAAGATGACATCATCTTACTAAATGCTCATGTTTATTTGATGGTCCTTCACAATCTGAAGTCCTTTATTTCCTTCATTAAGTAGAAAAAAATGCAAAGTGAAATAAGGACCAGGGGGAGAAAAAGGCATTATTTAGACTTAAATCCTTACAAGAGGATCCCCCATTGTGCTTGACTGGTGAGAAAATACCTTGCATTTCACTGTGACATGAAGTTTTCTATGTGATTTTATATGAGGAATTAATTGGTATGGCATGTCAAAATAAGCAACATTTTTAAAGGCAAGAATTCCACCATGTGCCATGTTCATCACTGCACCCAAAGTACAGCCCACAACAGGAGAAGTCAATTTTTTATACAAAAACTGTTTCTAAAAAAGCAAGTTGTTCAGCCTTATAGATAAAAAAAGGAAAGTGATGGCATTACAGGAATAATACAGAGTTGTTCTGCAGCACTTAAAATGCCACTCATTAGTCTTACTCTTCATTAATAAACTAAAGCAAGTTTTATATGATGTGTTTTATTTTTGTCTTTAAGTGGTAATAGATATTGCAGCTTATAAGTTAAAAAATCCATGAGACTGTCAGTAAGAGAGGTGTATGACTTTACACAGGAGCATGTCCTAGAAGAGGGTTACTTGCATTTTTCCCAGCCTCTGCAGGCCTCCACTGAACTGGTGAAATGTTTCCAGCACAGTAAAATGTTGTTTTTCCCTCCATGACAGCAAAGAGAACAAATTCATCAGCTGCTTCCTAGGAAAGTTCAGCCAAAATAAGTAAAATGAGTGCTCCTGGAGAAAGAGAGGACACCTCCTACACTTCCCACACATATTCTAGTCCTGAAAATGTCTATATAATCCAAATCCAATCCACAGCAGGCTACTTGATTATCCCAGGTTGAACTGTTTGGTTAGCCTAATCCTTCTTGCTGTGTAAGCACTCATGCCAGCAATAAAGTAAATAGTAATAACAATGCTAAGTAGTGTTGCTTGAGAGAATGTAATAAATTGGCTTTGAAACTTCTGTAGTAGTGAAAGCTGGCAGAGACAACAAACATTTGTGGAAAATTCCTGCTCCTCATAAATTGAGGCTGTTATGTTGGTTGTACTTTTTCTCTTACATTCATTATGTGTTTTATTTTCACTTTCAATTTTCAGATAAACAAGTGCTGCTTGTACAGAATCTAGCTTGCAAGAAGTCAAATCTGTGAAAGCACAAAAGATGCTCAGTCAATAAGAACTCATTGGTTTCAAAAAGAACTCATTTCATTACGGTTCTTGTGACTGACCTTTGCAATATTTTCTTTCAGTATTTTGAGGCAGCTCACATTGAGCAAATTCACATCTACAAGGAACTTACCCTCTTACTCAGATGAACTGGAGGAATTAAGTGGCAAACACTGATTCTGCCAGTATTGCTGGTTCTCAGCCAGCCAAAGCTCTCAGCAAAGATGATTTGCACAGAATTATATTTTTTCTTGCAAAAATATTTTTAAAATATAAGAGAATTAAAAAAAGAAAGCCAAAACAAACGAAAATCCATGTCTGCCTCCTTACTTCACCCTTGAATAAAAACACAAATTACGTAATGGAAATTGTTCCGTGCATAACAAGAAATTTGCGAGAGGCTCACAGGATGTCAAAAACAATGCATACGTCTTGCTGAAACCTCCAAAACTCTGATAAAATCATAGCTTTAACCTTCTGCCCATCATTACAGGCCAAAACAATATTTGTTTGCAGGTAATAAAATTATATAATAATTGCTTGTCACTAGGCAACCATTGATTTTAAGATGAGTTATCAGTTCTTGGAGACAAAGCTAAACATAACCAGGAACTACTAGTTAATTCTTTAAATATTAGCATCAAATAAATGATCTTTTTTCTCCCCAGAAAACTACTGTTTTTAACTCCAAACTTCAAAGAATCAGCAAACACATTAGTGTGGCTTTGCTAAATCTGTTCTTGCTTTTAATTATGTAGGAGATATAAACGTGTTTGTATCAAAAAAACAAAAAGAAAAAAGTGAGTATGAGAGACAGATTTTAGTGTATTGAAAATCTTTGCTATAGCTCAGGACTGAAAAGTACTATTGGCCATTTTATTTTGTCTCCAATAGCCTCCTAGCAACAATATTTTCATATTATTACCACACTTTTTTTTTTTAATATTTATTTATCTCTGCCACAACATAGAGGAAAGTCTAAAACACAGAAATATGG
Organism: Vidua chalybeata; assembly: GCF_026979565.1. NCBI lineage: Eukaryota > Metazoa > Chordata > Aves > Passeriformes > Viduidae > Vidua > Vidua chalybeata. The sequence goes on along the minus strand of NC_071530.1, from coordinate 123,852,912 downwards.
GCTTTTTTCCCCCTTGGTTAGAAGCCAGCTTCAAAAATTTAGCCTGAAGTTATTTGCAAACTAATTACAAACATCAATCACCCATTGGTTTATCTAGCTCTTTCCAACAGTGGTCAGTCTCTAGATTTACCCATGAGTAAATCCCATTCTTCCTCTTTGGTAGGCAATAATCAGCCAGTTCGCTTCCTTTTGCTCCACAGGATCTCTGCTCTCTTATGTCAACTGTATGCATCAGTTCTTGTCAACTTTTATTTTCTTGAGTATGCTTGTGTTGTCTTCCTCCAGATCTGTATTTCAATAGCACCTTAACACTAATATTTCCTCTCTCTGCGGGAAATGTCTTTACTGATGATCTGCCAATTCTCTCTGCCTAGAAATGAGAAAGTGATCTGGCATGATTATTCTTTAAAATAAGTCCTTAAAATTCCTTAAAATACAAGCTGGGAAGGGAATGAAAACAAACAGTCCTTCTACAAATCACTTCAGACATTTGTACCAGTGAAAGAAATGCAGGGATATGAATGGAAGCCCCTAAATTTAGGAAATACTAAGTGTGGTTGCCTGGGCCAGTTAGCATAGCTGAGAGTGGATTGGGTAATTGATGTAGGCTGAATGTGTGGCAGAGCAAGCATGGGTGGGGGGGGCAAATGGTCCTGTTACCTGTGCCAGGAGAGCACACCCTGAGAGAAGACTTCCAATGGTCAGCAGTGCTGCCAGGAGAATCAGCTGTGCATACACAGGTAGGTCAAGTAGCAGAACCATCATATGCTAGTTTAGCATTTCTGGGAAAAAAAAAGAAAAAAAAAAAAAGAGGAAGAGGAGCAAGGGACACCATTATAGAAGACACCACTTCAAAGGAACTGATTATATTTCACTGGCAGAAAAGAAGTACACCTCCAAAAAAATTTAAGCAAATGAATCCTCTAAAAAATAAAAAGAAAAAAAAGATTAAACTTAAAAAGAGATCACTTGTGAGTCCTCAATTATCTGAACTCAAGAAGAAAGTATACAACAGGAAATGAATGAGGAGCAAAAATCATTTTGAAGCATGAAGGACAGAATGAGGCTGTCAGAATGTACAAAGGCAGATCCATCAGGCAAAGCTCATAAAGGACAGAAGAAAATACACTGTCCATACGTATTGTAATGGGAAAAGCACAGAAAGAGATGGCACAGAAAAGGTCAATGTTTATTCATTGTCTGCTTTACAGTCACACTCACAACTCTGTATTTTGCTTTGTATTGGCTCACTGCTACCAGGTGCAGATCTTTCACATCTTCTTACTGAAATGCTTGTTTTCCTTCTACTGCTCCCAAAACTACCTTAGGTCATCGAGGCTTTTTGTGGTATTTGTCCTCCAGTGTGCACTGCACCCCTCACAGTGCCATGGCACACTCTCCATTACATAGGCAATACATGGGTTAGCAGGGGGCACAAAATGCACCCTTCCAAAATATATTTTCTACATCTTTGATAGTGTTCCCAGTGACAAGTTTGTTTGAAATCTTAATTCTAGGTCACTCACCCAGCTAGTTATAACTTATCTTGGCCATATTTCTCTTACTGTACAAGACTGTCATAAATAACAGTATCAAAAGCCCCAATAACACCAAGGCAGATTAAATTTACAGCTTCCTCTCTGTTCAAATGACATGTTATCCTAACAAAGAAAGAAACAGTATTGGCTCAACACAACTTGCTGATTATAATTCATTTCATTTTGATCTTTCAAGTACTTATATGTATTTAGAATTCTTATTCCAGAATTTATCTGGAAATTGGTGATAGTTGACTGGTCTACAACCACCCACCTATCCCTACTTTTCCTCTTTCCCTTCTTCCTCTTCCCTACAACATCTGTTTTCTCAGCACTTTTCCTGTCTTTCAAGTCTTCAGAGAGTGCAAGCAGCTCTAATTTTCAAACTATTTCAAACAATTTTAATTTAGGGTTGCATAATATGTTGGCTGATGCAACATCCTGCTTCTTAATTGCTGCTCTAAATTCTCTTATTTGAGAAGGACTACTATTGAGTAGCTCTCAGTAGTATAAATTACAGACATGACTCCCCATAACTCCCTACAAAGATTATTTATAAAAGTTTACACTTCACATAAAGCAAAAAAAAAAAAAAAAAAAAAAAAGAAAGAAAAAAGAATATGTTAATATGTTCAAGTAACCAGTAAAAATTCTGTTAATCTTTTACATAAGGATGTATCAGATAACCTATTTAAAGAAAGGAAAAAAAATAGAAGACTGGAAAAAGATTACTATAGTACAGTATTATGTGTATACTAATAAGCATCATAATTTATTTCATGGCATATTTTTATTTTCTCTCCTCATTTCTGAACCGAAGTGTTTGAATAGTCAAATATTTCTAATCACTACATTCCCAAAAGAAGAACACAGAGTAGCCTGAGAAAGGAGAGTATTGGTGGAAATGGAAGACAAGAAAACAATATCTCATAACAGATGTCTGGTCTTTGACCTTTTAGATATTCTTCCTTCATGTTTGCTGATTCATTTCTTGACTCTCTCTTTCCTGGAAGTCTCAACTACTTAGTCACACCCTTCACTTATGTACGTTTTGAGAAAAACCATCATTTTTACCTAGTGCTGACAGCTTGTCATCTTTCTCCCAAGAATTCATCCTGAGGGATGCTGATCTTGAGGTGTATCCAAGACTGAAAGAATCTGCTTTTGGTTTTCACTTAATTAGCTAAAATCTATAAAGAATTGTGGTACATGAGATTGCACTGAAGTACTGAAATCCATTTTCATTTACAACTCTTCTCAGTGCAATTCCTTAATTTTTAACCCTTTATTTTAAGGAAGCTTGTCAAAGAGAATCTACCTTGTTTGAGAAGAAATTGAAGGATTACAGCTCAGGGTCAGAAGGACATAGACCCATTTTCCCCCAGAGCAAGCATCCCTGCCTGGAACCCTGTTTTACAAAACTGGTGCAAAACACTCCTTCTAGTTCCTTGTAGCAGCAGTGTTTGACCTCCTCTCAGGACTAGGTCTCCTGGAGTAATTTTGCTGTTCCCAGTTCCTTGTTCTTTCTGCAGAGAAGGGTTCAAAAATGAAGGGCTAGCCTACAGACATTCTTGGGTTATACGGTCACCAATTTTCAAGCCTGAAAAGTTATTTTAAAAGTCCGCATCATTCACATGTGGATATGCCCGAAGTCATGACATTAAAGACAAATGGAGTTTTTATTATATAATAAAATTCTCAATAATTAGGCTAGGGAAAATCTATTTGAAATATATCTCATGTATTAGACCACCACAATGCCATCTCATACAACTGAAGAAGATGAAACCTAACAAACACACAAAACCCCCTGAGAACAGAGTGGATATGCAAAGGAGCAAATGAAACCATATAAAAGTAATGGTTTGTTTATTCACTTTTTTTTTTTTTTAATTGAGAGAGAAGGCCTGGGTGGCTACAATTTCATTACAGGGAGCATTACCCATGTTTAATAATAGAATGGAAGTTCTCAAGTGCTTTTATGATGTGGTTGTATCACAGTGAATATACAAAACTCCCTACTTCAATTTGCAGTCACACAAGATTCGTGCCTACCCTGCAGAACTGGATGAGATACCATCCTGTAAGCACAAAGTGGCTGGAGTAGTGCCTGCTCAACATGATCAGCCAGCTGTCTGAAGGCCACCAACAAGTGTTCTGCAGATCAGAAATTCCAAAACTCTTCAAGGAACAAATATTTAGAGCATCCATGTCTACAAAAATGTCTTCTTCCTACATTTTTCAAACCCAGAGAATAATGTTCAGAGACATAAAGGCAGTGAAATGTTGCCAGAAAACACCATTCCAACATCTGTGTATCTTTTAAGCTCTGCAAAATTCAGACATGATGACTCATACAAAATCACACATGATCATAAATGTAATATAATTTGTTAGGGCAATACAAATCATAATTTGTCAGGGCAATACAAATCTGAGGATAAAAATATGAGTGTCACACTATAGTGTCATTTACTTTTGACCTTTGCTACTTAGAAAAGGGCAAGCAATTTTTGGTTCTGCTCTGTTAGGAAAAACCATCATGAAGAATGAAGAGCTGTGTTAGGACATTTCAGACACAGCCCTAAGCCCTGCTCCTGCGCAGAGTGGTGGTAGTTCAGCACCACGCACTGAAAAAAAAAACAAACAAACAAACAGGGAGTGAACCTAGCTGTCCTTAGCTTTGCCCATCAGGTTGGCTGCAAACTGCAAGGTTTCATAATTCCCTCTCTCATGTTGATTGTCTGATTTACAACAAAGCCCAAGTTTATATTAAAACCACTCGTTCTGTCGAGGCATTGAGTGTTTTTCACCCAACTAGGAGGAACCGTGTATCTTCATGTTAGTCAGCTTGTTGTTCATATCAACCAATGAAACCAGCATTATGAGATAAAAATATACAAATCCTTTGAAAGCAACACTTAAAAGATAGCATTAAGCTAAGAGGAGGGAGGCTGCAGTGATGATGATGTAGTGTGTAGGAAAGGACTCCTTACACAATATATTTGCTTATAAGCCAAGTATTAGCTGGCTCTAAATTAATTCTCTTCAGTAAAGTACTGACAACAATTAAACATTTCCAAAACTGACTTAAGCTGATTCTAGTTGTAAGGTTTGGAAGCCTTGGTTTTAACAATCTTATTTATTCTCTTGAGCCTTTAAAGTTTTTTCCTCCTGACCACAAAAATATTTTATTTTTTGCACAAAAAAGGGTTGAAATGAGAGTTGTCCAATTCCTATATAATCCTTTCATTAAAAAAGAAGATGATCTAATGGAAAAAAAAAAAAGTAGAGATTATAAATGTTTTAAAGTCTGCAACTACATACATAGTGTTACCTGTACTATGACAGTGTGTTTTGCATACTGGTAATTGGTTAAAAATCAACTATACAATAACTTAGAATATATTACACATAAAAGTATTCTATCAAATGAGAAAGCAAAACCTCTGCTTTTTCAAAGATGCTGCTTTTGTAATATTCAAACAGTAAGTATTGGTTATGGTTTAACTATGAAAGAAGCCTTGCAAATCTGCATCCAACAACTGCATTATGTGCAACCACTGCATTATAGTGTGATTTGGTGCTACAATGAAGTAAATTATTTAATAAGTGAATCACTGAAGTTTATAAAAGAAGAATTTACATCTTTCACTGTCAGCAGTTTACACCCTCACATATCAAATTATTATGCCACCCTTTCTCAGAGTAGTAGCCAGTATAGATTTATAGCCCAGAACATTTAGATTAATTAGGAAGACAATAGGTATTCCAGAAATCAATCCACTTCTGCACAGGTTATCTTTTTTTTATTTTTTCCAACTCTATCTTATCAAGAAGGAAGAGTATGGATCCCAAAAGAGACATCTGTAGAAATATGGCACATTAGGAAAGTTTGGTGCATTTGGAAGGAATTAGTAGAAGTTCAACTACTATGAAAAGTCACCTAATCAATTTTTGAAGCACATACAATTTAAGATAAATACATACAACAGGCCAGAGTGTTATAAACTCAAATTAACCAGCAGCTATAGGAATGCTTACTAAAGCTTCTAGAAGTACACAACATATCTGACCTTATTAAACTGGTATCTATTGACAGTTTAATTTACTGTCTATTGACAGTTTTATTGACATGGCCTAAGCCAGAGATGAGCAACAGGGAAAGCTTCAGACCCACTGCAGTTTTGTACTGCAGTACCAATTTGATGCGTAAACCATCAGCCATTTAAGTTTCCAAATTGGCAAGGCTATAGCTCCAGTTATCAGAGCACAGTATTTGGCATAATCCTTCAAATGTGTTTGGTAGCTAACAAAAAGGTAAACATGTCTAAGCAGAGTTTAACTTTGCAGGGTACCTAGACTGCCAAGTTTCAGCTGCATGTGTTGGCCCAAATCTGTCACTCTAAACAAGGATTGCAGAGCATGTCTCTCCCAACCTCTGAGCTGTGCTCCAGTCACCTAAATCAGGAGGCAGAAAACAGGAACTCAGAATGACTGCTGGGCCTTTGTGGTTTTGGAGATGAGACTGAATATATATTCTCATTTTTTTGCAAGTTGCTGAATTTAGGCAACTTTCTTTGTTAAAGACCTACTCAGAATTCTCCAATATGATTTCAGATAAGATAAAAAAAGAGTATTTTTATTCAATAAATCTTCTTAATTCTGAGCTCAGTCGGTTTTTTTTCTACAAATGCAACTGAAATAACAAGGCATCTTGAAGTGTACAATTATTCACTTTAATTAAAAAATATCAGGTGCTTAATGACTGTCAGTTTTACTCATTGCCTAAGTGGCAGAATTCAGAAGTTTTTGGCTTTCTGAACTGTTCGACTTGAAGTTCCACCAGAGATAATAAACATGTAACAGAAATAATTCTTCTGATTTATAACTAGCCTTCCATATCCCCTATGGAATTATATTAGTATCCAAAAATCATCTTCTACTTTGTGAAAATGTAGAGCACTACTGCTACCTAATGGGTCATTTTCTTCAGGGCAAGAGGCAAATGACCTATTAGATAATAGACAATTTTATCTGCATGCTTCTTTTTCCATGTCAGAGAAACAATCAGGAGGACACTTAGCAGTGGTAGTTCTGAGTGTGTCACCACCACGTTAATTTTTACTGATGGTACTGACTGACAGCAGCACTCGGATGAAGCAGTTAACTGCATAAGAATCACTGTGGCAAATGCCACTCGATTCAGTTAGCAATTCACTTACCAGTTTATCAGTTTATAAATCAAAAAACCATCTTTCAGCCTTGGCCCTTCTACTGATATTACAATTTTTGCATATCTTATTCAGAAACATGTACGTTTGAAATCAATTTGTATTCATGGGCAAATCTATTAACGGGGAATCTATATTCAAGGACAAAAAAACTGGTTGTCTCACAGGTGACACAGAAAGGGAAAAGCAAACAAAATCTTCATTGGTTATTGAAAAGGAAGATAGGCAATCAAATAATTTGTTGATAAAGGACAAAACAAATAATAAATTACATAAGAAACAGCATGTAAATTTTTCCACTATATGCAATACCTTTTATTTTAGTCCTAGCTCTGTCGAACAATGAAACACTTTCCATAAAGCTTTTGCCACTTATTTCCATGCTGCTCCAAAGTAGGTTCTTCTTTCCTACCCTACTGTAAGCACCCTGAAACAGCAAGGGAAGGCCATCCTTTAACATTGGCACATACGGGCAGACTCAGCCAGCACTGACAGATACCTGCAAAAGCCAGAACAAATAATTGCTACAGCTGACAGATCATTTCAAGTTTTAACTGGAACATTAAAAATATTTTGTGTGAGCTATGCCAATTTTCTCCCACTTGTAAGCAGCTAGAGTGGACAAGTTCCATCTTAGCAAGTATTTTTCTTCAGTGCTTCTCCTTCTTTCAGAAGTCAACCAGCCTGTTTTTACTTAAATTTTCTTAAAATAATCTATCAATAGTATTATCAGGCTGGAAACAGACATCTTTATTCAGCTTAAAGGTAAAGGGACATAAGAAAAAAGCAGAAGCCAAAAAGATCTTGGATCAACAATTTTACATATAACTAATGCTAAAAATAATCAGGGGAGGTGCGGGGGGTGTTCCAGCTTAAAAACTCTGTTCTAGTCTAATTCCTCCCCTCAAAGTAGCCTTGGAAAAACAAGATGTTCAACCTTTTTTTGGTGAAGATACTAATAAAGGATGACACTTAAGATATCCTGATAATAATAGAAGATAAAGACATTTCACTTAGAGAAACATGCTTTATTCACTTTTATTGCACTTGTGCAAATTTTTTAATCTCCTAATTCTTCAGCACTTATTACAGAGATATTGAAAACCAAAACCTATATGTCAATATCAGTCATCACTTCCAAAAGTATTTTCAAATTGTAAGAAATGGACAATTTAATTTTTAAAAGCACAAGCACTGCGGAGAGCACCAACAGGCAGATCTCTCCTCGGAAGCAAGGCAACAATTAGCATCTTAATTCTCTTGGGTCTAAAGTATCCTTCATTCCTGATTGCACCTTAAGCTTTTTCAGACTGTTTAGCTTACAGCCTTGCTCCAGAAATCACTGTGAGGCACAGAAACCTGTGCAGCAGCAACTGCACCTTCATTCATGCTGCCAATCCCCTTCAGCCTGCCCTGTTTCGGGCACATTTCTCACCTGACTCACTGTTTCGTTTAGGTGCTGACTGTCTGATTGCCACGCGGCACGTGGCAGTGTTTCACATGTGCCACAACCACAGAGCCTGTCCCACACCCAGAGCATCATGCACAGAGGTGCCTGGCTGAAAGATGAAAGCCATTTCCAGACTACCCACTTCTTCCCCTTCTTCTCCCGTTTATTTGGTGCCCCAAATGTTCAGACAGGAACAGCCAATTGTGGAGATGTAATTTAACAAGGAAAAACCTACGTGGGAGCTGGTTGTGGCTGCACACTTTTGCATGGCTTTGTAATTTTATTCTTAAACAACTTCTTTCTTTGTTTTCTTTGAGTGCAGTGATGCCAACACACTGTAGGAGGTCAAGGTGCTGAGCAGTGCCTCAGTCCCTGACAGGCACACATGGCCCAGGCCAGCAGAGTTTCATCCCTTACCCCTGAGGTAGTCAGCACAGGAAAGTCATGAACCAACCAACTCCATCCCACCCAGGCATCAGCCCATCTCCTGCCATGATAACCAGACTCACATCTGTGTTTCAGGCTACCTCTGAAGAAGGAGTTTATCACCAGACTGATTTCATTCTGGCAGGCAGTGAGTGAGGAGTGAGGAGAACTGATAAGGGAAAAAAACAGGCTAGCCCTTAAGCTTCTCCAAAAGGGATCTTCAACATTTTAATATTTAGTATTGCACCAGAAAAATCATGTACAGTTTACCTTCTTGCTATTCTTTTAAACATTATTTTAAAAGAAATATGAATCTGCCTTATTTATAATCTTCAATTCATGTCTCTGGTGAGGCAAGATAACCAAAAAGTATTCCCACGAAGTGTTTTTGCAGCAAAAAGCAAAATGCTGCAGCCTTCTACTTCCCTGTGCCCACAAATTGTGCAGAAAATCTGGGAAGGGGGGTTGTCACACTCCAGATCCCTGTGAACATGGGACACTTCATCGTTCCCATGGAGCCAGTTCCCTTTCAGCCCTCTCAGGCTGGCACACTAGGCCATGCATCCCTGGTGCACGCCCTGGGCACAGGAATGAAAAGGGAGGTAAGGAATCCTTGAGTATTTGATAACTTTCTTACCAGCTAGTCTGGCACTGACTTGCCTTTGGCTAATCCTCCTGGTTCTACCTCAGCCACTAACCCAAGCTGTGCTCCAGGGCTTAGCTGTGGTAACTCCAATCTCAATAATCCTGAGCACTTCTTAAATTTCTGGACCTGGCATCTTTTTGAAATACTTCTAGAAAAGGGCAAAAAATAGACTTAATTGTCACCAGAAGGATCTGGGAGGCAGGTATCCCACTGAATCCAGACATCCAAGGAAGATAAGCTGGCATCCCACTGAATTTTCTATAGATGTGCCTTGTGGAAAATGTCTTGATCACTTTCTGAAGCTTATGTTGGAAACACCTCCCTAGACAAGGAGCAGAAGGATGTCCTCTGGTTCCCTCTCCCTAATGGGGCTGTCCTGTCTTGCTCTGATCACAGCAATTTCTGGTCAATGCCTGGGTAGATCTCCATCTGGGATGTAGACAAGCTTGAAAGGTCACTATAGGATGTAAGTTTTCTTGACAGGCTCTTAGGTAATTTGCCAAGCCAGAAGTTGCTGACAATGGAAGGCGTCTTTACAGGTCAATGGCCAAAAAGATTTTTTTGACAGTCAGGGAGAGGCAGTCTTCCAGGAGCTTAAGCTTCTGGTTAACTTTTAACCTGGTTAAAAGTTATTCCAGAATCCTTCCTCAGGTGGTTTCTAGATGACCAGAGGACACTTGTGACTTGATTTGTTATGGCCTTGTGCCGCACATTGACTCCAAACAGTGGGAACAGGAAGGATAGAATAGGAAGAGACTTTGAAGGAGAAAAATGGAAAAACTGGTAATCCCTAGCATTTCCCATGCACTAAGCAACTCTTGGTAAGCTGTATACACACTAATAGCCACATGCCAAAGTGCACTGAGAACCCAGCCCGAGAGAAGTCAGTCCTTGGGAGATGGACTCTTACTGGGGGTGATGACAGCGGTGCCCATGCACCATTATGTCCTCATGTTGTTCTTTATGCAATCCAGCATCAAAGGAATGTACTTCTGGTATTCCAGTCCAAACTCTCATATAGTGTTGTCTCCACAGTTTCATATGTTCCACTGTATCAACTAAAACACTTCTTGTGAGACAAACTTGGCTTTTAAACATTTTTGTAACCCCTTTGGATAGCACTGCTTTGTTTCTGCTATTTTACTCAGCTGTGATGAGGCAGCTGAGTGGGGCCTCAAGGTCATTGGCTGCTATGGGACCAACAGAGTTCATGTAATAGTTTGGATTGGGAAGGGACCTTAAAGATTATCTTTTTTCCAACCTCCCTGCTGTGGGCAGGGACACCTTCCACTAGAGGAGCTTGGTCAATGCCTCAGCTGACCTGGCCTTGCTATCTCCATACTGAGACCCTGTGTGCAACTTCTTCTGGGTCCATTCTCTATTTACCGTCTCCAAGTTTTGTACAACAAGCCAAAGTTTGTACAACAGTAAAGATTTCTTTTATTCCTTTACAAGAGTCAGAAAATTTGGTACTTTCTTTGCATCTGTCTCCTAGACTCACATAGAAACTCTTTTCCTAAAAGCACACAAACCAAGGAAGTTCCCATTCTTCTACCTGCCAAAGAGTAACAGTGAGCTCTGATTCCCACTGAGGAAAGGTTTACATGCCAGGGAAATGGAGGGGATAGCAATTTGAGCTTGTCCCAGGATCGACAGCTAGTGGAAGCAGTCCTTACATCTCCTGAACCCTCAGTCCAAACCCATGGAAACAAAGGTTCTAGTATATTCACCAATTGGCACTGGGGAGGACTCTTGTCCAGGTTCACAAGCTGTGTTAGGACCACCACCGGCTAAAGTATTTGCATTCAAAAAAGTCCCTTATAAACAGAGCATGACACAAGAATATTAAGTTGGGGCAAGATAAGTGCAAGAAGAATGTCCCATGGATTTGAGACTGGTATTTTTCCCAGGAGTGCCCCAAGTGAGGCTGCATTTGCTGTACTAGAAGTCCCTTAAGGGATCACAACACAAATGTGCAAACACTGTGGCACAGGGATCTCTCGCCAGGGTGTTCTTCAGAAGTGGCTCAAGGCAGTGTGTATGATGTCACAATATCTGCAAGGCTCTGCCTCTGTAAAAGATATGACAATTCCACCATGAGCCGTCCTGACCTAGGGGCTCAGGTCACCAGTGGTGGACTGGCATTCCCAAAGAGAGTCATAACTCCCTGCTGAAACCCCCATTCACCTCCTAAGATGTCCCAGTCACACAGTCTTACCTAAACACATCTTCAGCTGCCTTGCTCACAGCCTCGCTCACAGCCCTGCCCTAATCTTAGAGAAAAGGCACTAAATTGTATCATCTGGGTCAGGAAAGATAACAGATAATGCTGGGTGTGACACACAGAGAAAAGGCCACAGCTTCTCAGTGCCCCTATAAAAACACGTCAAATAAAACACATGGCAAAATGGAACTCTGTGAAATAACTTGTGAATTACTGGCCAGTTATTTTTCCTTCCAAAACTGTATGGACCAGAATTCTAACTAATAAGCCAAGGCTAAGAACTAAGATGTAGCATATTTCTTTAATCCTTGTAGTATATTTCTTCTTCTTCTATATAGTATATACTTGTAGTAAATATCTTTAATACTTGTAGAGAGGAAGGAGTTAAAAACTGCAGAGTCAGGAAGCCTTTACTATTAATATACCAACCTTTATTAGCTGCATCTCCTATTGGTGTTGTTTCTTGATAATTACATGCCTTTTTAAGACCTTGAAAGAGACCCAAATCTTCAATTCAAGGTGGGACATTCAAGAATATGTTTCTGAAATCACAACAGTCTGTTAAAGACTGATTGATTAGACAGTAGTAATTGTGGATGCAAGGCATGGAGAGTCTCAACAGTCGTGTTTAGCTTGAGTCTTCATCATCATTCTGAAAAATGTCACTGTTGAATATTTTGGGAACAATTTGGGAATGTAATTTAAAAGAATATAAAATTATATATTACTGGCACTCACTCCTTTCTTCCCTTTCATTTCATAGCTTACATAATTATTTGATCCATTTTCTGGAGGTTAGAATAATTTCAGGTCATTTTTTTAGTGGTGGTGTTATCTCTGCTAAGGGAGACAACACAAACCAAAGGCAATAAAAGGCCCAAACATCTCAGAACAAGCAGACACATATCCATTCACTGTTTCAAATTCAGCCCTCTAAAATGGATACATAAAACAAAAAACACAGTTCCTGCACACTGTTCTTATGAAATACTGTGGCTAGATCTTCTTGTAATATATAAGCATACATTGTTAAAAAAACCAAATTCAAGTCTCAGCGTGCATGGACTGTTTTGATTTGCCAGGTGATGCTTATTGGGCAAATTGCAGTAATAGATCATATTTTAATTGTAGTTTTTCTCTTTCTTAACCACCCCCTCCCACACTAACCACACACAGATCGCACAGTCAAGGAAGAAAGGCACATTTGTAATGGTTTCCACTACTACTACAACATAATTTGTAATCTTCAAAGACAGAGATGTGTTTGGAATTATTTCAGGGCAACTCCAGACAGTAGCAAAGGAAAGGTAAGAAGTAATTCAAATCTTCAAAGGGGAAATTTCAAAGTTCAAGTTTCAAATCTGCAAATTAATCTTTTGCTTACAAATAAGCATCTAAGCTAGGTATGTTAAATTGGGGATAAGCAGGCACAGGCTGCAGGATTAGGCTCACAAAATCCACACTTACAATAAGAGTTCTCTATGTAAAACCACTGTATTGTATTCAAACCATTTGTAGAGATTTTTTTTTAAATTAAATTAGTTTTAAGAACAGGGTTCCTCTTCAGGATAGTATACCATCATGCAGTAAATGCAGCTTCTTGATAGTAAAGAGTACATCTCATAAAGTTTTTTAATTGGATGGATTTAAATCAAGTAAAAGTTGAGCAAGTAAAACCATACCAAGGCTGGAAAGGTATGATTAGCAAAATAAAAAACTCCTGAAGTTCACAGAATTCATCATGCTTAAGTAAATTTTCATACTGTGAGAAAGGAGTCAGCTTTATGTTTTGTACGAAGGACACAGAACATCTCTTCCTAAAATAAACATTTAATTAGAGAAGGGACTTTACAAGAAAAACCAAAGAAAAACTAACAACACCCCCCCACACACACCTCTTTCACATGGAGAAAAAATGTCTTTTAATTAATTTAAGAACAGACCTAAACCCTTCATCAGAACTGTAATTGAACACAGACATTTATTAATCCAGAGCAAGGATAAAATAACCTTTAGCACCTGTATTATGTTTCCAAGATTTAGTCTTCTGGCTCTAAAAATTGTAGATATTTAATTTTACTGCCAACCACAGTAGCTTCAATTAAGTTGCTGTCACTTTTCAGGGTGATTTTCTGGCTGCCTTTAAAATCAGGAGGAAGAATTCCAGTTCTCATAAAAAAAATTTAAAAGCATATTAAAAGAAGAAAAAAAAAAAAAAGGAAAAGCTAAAAACTGGAAGAAATTGGGTACTATTTCAGGGACAATTTGCCTGAAATCAACTCACTAAACAAATTTTCTCAAAACAAATAATGGGCAATGAAGGAGAGGAGAAAATTAAGAAGTTCAAGAAATGCTTTTTTGTACTTGTATATATAACCTTGTAAAAGGAAAGACCACTAAGACACATGGGTTCACTCAAATAATAAAAAAATATTTTGTTATAATTTTGGAAACTAAACTCTTCAAAGCACAACACCAAACCCAAAGGAAATTTCATTACCCTAAAACACAGTCAAATTGTCATAATTTCAATATGGGTTAATATCTGCAATGATTATTGCTGTTACCAGACCTCCCCTCCTCCCTAAAATCCCTACTGTCAAAGTAGGAAAAGTAAAAGAATATGCGTTGACAGAAACCAACACCCAACCCTTCTTTCCTCTGTGCCTCACTAAAGCAGGAACAGGATTTTCATAATTTTTGAATGTGAGAGAAATGAATATTTCAGCCTCACCTGAGGCGATGAAACAAACAAGAATCAGCTCAAAACCTCGCGTGGTGAGGAGGACAGTCCTGCTGGAGCTGGCACCAGCCGATGATGTGACCCAGGGGCACCGTCCCAGCTGGGTTTCGGACACACCCCAGGCGCCAGCAGACACCGTTCTGGGGAAGCTGGGGCAAAGCCTGATTCATGAACCGTGCTCCAGGGCAGTGTCCCAGCAGGCAGGAGTGAGGAGCTCGATTGCCACCATCTCCTCAACACTGGGAGTGCTGCTCTTGGGACACCTTCCCTTCCTAGTGGTGGTTTCTCAAAATACGCTTATTTGCCATATGGCTCTTGATAAGATCTTTATTGGCATCTTCCTGCACAGCAAGACAGGAAGAGAAAGTAATTACCACTTCTATTCTGCAGCTTGATAACAAAACATTCCTGTGAGCTTCCCACACCTTCACAAATCTTATCTTAATGGTTTTCCAGAAATATTTTTTTTCTTTAATTCTCGCCAAAGAAAAGAGATCCATACACTACATTTGAATGAACATAAGATATAATTCCAGACTAAAACCTGTTTATCAGTCAGTTCATGTTTTTTTTCAGTGCTCACCTCAGTGACAGGACAAATGATTTGTACACAAAAAGTAGCAACAATAATTAATAAAAATGGCTGCTCTAGTGCAATGGTAATATTAGGTCCCTTGGTCTTGCCTAAATACAGCAGAAGATTAGAATTTCCCAGACCTGAGTATCAATGAGAGTTTTGGGTGCACAGTAAACATAACTCTGAATCCCAGCTAAGTAGGGATTCTCTTATGGGTTCAGATTTATTTAGTGGAAGGAGTAGGGGGCAATATGTCTCTTTTTCTCTCTCCCCCCGCCCCCTCAGTTAGTTGCAAAAAATTAAACTATCAGACATATTTATTCTTAAAAATAAGAGCATAACAGTGGTCACACTTTCCTGACTTCCACCAGCTTGTGACTCCTGGAGCACATACTTTTTATTCCAAAATGAAATAAAAATATTTATAACTTTTTAACCAGTTATTCAATAATACCATAATTCACTAATGGTACTGTAAGTTTTCAAGCAGCCTAAAGTCAAATCTAAAGTCATGATCAAAAGAGCTTTTCAAGCTGACAAGCAACATCTGTAGAAAGACAGCAACAATCCCAGAAGTACTTAGTCTTTGGAGAACTGAATTGTAACAAGAAATTACAAGCCTTGCAATCATGTAGTTCTCATGTAGCAATATTAGTATTCTGGTGGAGGTTAATATGTAATGCCTGCTTCTCTAAGAATAAATTTGACCATGTCAGGAGATTGTTGGATCTCTAAATTTAAACTTGTTTAGAGAAACTGTTCTCAGGAAATGTATTGAACATGACATACGTTCATACACGAACAGCTAAAATTACTGGTGCCTTTCAGTTGTTAGATACACAATTTGAAGTACCCTCTTTTATGGTTTAAAAAGTTATTTTCAAAAATAGTGCTAAAGAGAAAATGACACACATACACAGTAATGCCCTGCATTGGACTACATCTTTCCAGAGACTGCTTATTTGGAATCTTACTTAGTCAAATTATCTAATTATAATAAAATTATCTATTATAATAAAGCTAATATATCTCCTATTAAAACAGTCAAAGGTATGAAAGTGAAGTGGGACACCTAATTTTTCAGAAGTTCTACAGAAATATTTCAATTTTATTCTACTACCAAAGATTTTACCCACAGTCCCAGACAAGCTGCAGCTTAAATCCACTCCAGAGGGAGAAGCCTCTATTACAGCATCAACTGTGTTATGCAAAACAGGTGAAGTGATACCAGTCATTTAAACAAGGTAGGATTCAGCTGGGATAGACTTTTATATGTTCAGGACTCTTTTCATGATTTCTTGATTAAAATGGGTTGTTAAGAGGATATTCACATAATTGATCATAAATTCCTTCTTTTAATTTTTCAACTGATTGGTGTTTGGTTTTCCTTTTAAAAAATACGGAATTCCTCTGAACACTTGAATTTGATCTTTTGGCAGGTAATCTTTTCAGAAAAAAAAAAAACCCAAATATTGCTAAATCACTAAAAGAAACACTTTGAAAACAAAATGCATATAGTGATTCAAGATATTTTTAAAATAACATAAAAGTTACAGACAAAGTTTGAATATTTAACATACAAATACATCAAATAACATCTTTATCACAAGTTTATGCCATGGTCCAGGGTAGAGGTCACATAAGAGGGATTGTCTAGGATCTAAACACACGGCATGGGGCAAAGTATAGATCACATCATCTATTTGTCACTTTGACTGAATAAAAAGTTTCCCATACTTGTCACTTTGACTGAATAAAAAGTTTCCCACACATTTACCAGACTTCATCTTAAAAAAAAAAAAAAAAAAAAAAATTAAATCCTGACGCTACTGAAGAAAAAAGCAAAACTCCTGTAAAAGATTCCAGCATCACCTTTCCATCATGTTTCCATTAGCAAAACTCCTGTAAAAGATTCCAGCATCACCTTTCCATCATGTTTCCATTAATGCATTAATGGAATACTGATTTCTTCCATCAATTACATTATTTGAAGAAAAAAATTAAATTGAAGCAATTATCAATTTTTCTGATGTTTCAGCCAGAAAAATAACATAAATAAAGAAGCTAAAGAAGTTTCTCCTTTATGTTTTGCACCCTGACAATCTGCATAAACTATCTCATTTTGTGAACACACATGTACTATTGTAAGAAATTGGAAGAACTACTTGCCGAGAAGGAAAGTTGATTTTGGTGACACAGTTTTGCATGACTGGAGCTTCATAGTTCAGCTTTTTCAAAACATTTCATTCTTGAAAGTGCAAGTCTCTAAGTACCAGACTATAGAACAGATAGTCACAAATATGCTTGCATTACACCAGGTACTAATCTCCCCCTAAAAGCAGAGTCCTGTGGCATTCTCTGAGTCACACATGCCAACAAATTGAAAAGCACAGAGATGTTTTCAGACAATATTTGACAGAAGAGAAGAAAGAAAACAGTAAATGAAAACAAGCAAAAAAGTGACAACTTAAGACACAATAAGAACTAGATAATTTAGTCATGAAAGAGGCAAAATCCTTGTTCAAATTCAAGAACTGAACAATACATCACATCCAACCTGGCACTTATTTAAGGAAGAAGCAAGTACAGGCACTCCTTGTGTGGAACTGTGTTGATACTGATCTCTGTTCTTTGTCCAAATTGTAGTCATGGGTAATCATTAGTAAAATCAAGCAGCTCAAAGCTGAAGGGGTAGAAAACTTCCTCTCTCTTGAATCTTGACAGAATACTTCTGAAGAAGAATTGACTCAATTATTTTCCAAAGAAAAAGAAATGAGAAATGTATAGCCAATCTAAAGCAGAGTCTAATTCACAGACAATAAAGAGGACTGACGACCTCCTCACACAGGAAGGAAAGCAGCACAATTTCAGTTCAAGAGAATGGGAGGAAACTATCCTGAACATTCCACATATTTGCTCCTTAATATTCACACCTCAATATCTATCTCCCCTTCGAAAAGCACTCTTGTGAGAAGAAAGAGGGGTTATAGAATCAGCTCTCTGCGCTCACGGAGAGCAGGAAGAGTGATGTAGAACTCAAAACTCAGAAAGCATTGGGGCAGGAGATGTGAAGGGGACACTACTAAGATATTTCATAGCCTGTTTTTATTACAAGCCTTTTGAACTGCACATGAAAATTTTTGCATTTTGAATTTATCAAGAAAAACACACCTTTCTACAGGTTTGCCTTTCAGAATTTGGGTGTCTTCCAGGCTGAAACACCTTCATGAGCCATCCACCATTCTTTTTTAATCCTTTCAGATTCCACAAAATCATTTTGTGGGGGAAGAGAACAGGGAGGTGGTGGGAGGAAAGGGTGTAGACAACGAACTCTGCAGAAACCATCCACCTTTTGCTTCTGAGCCCATGCCAACCGCCTGGGGTAACCCTTGACCGGAGACAGAGCCTTCTTGGCAGTCCCGCCTCCTACAACCCATCCAAGGGCAGCTGACGGAGCGAAAGGGCAGCGCATCAGCGTTCAAGCTAAGCAGCTCTCCTCTGAAAAAGCGACTCCACAACACGCAGTGATTTTTTTCTTTTTTTTTTTTTTTTTTCTTTGTAAGGATATCCTCCCCGCGGATGAGCGGTTCTTTCCACGCGTAGTGCCAAGACCCATCCTTCCCTCCCCGGCCGCACACACGGCACTGGGCGTGTAGCCGGGGCTCTATGTAACCCCCGCCGGCACAGCCCGGCCCCGCCACTGCCGCTCCGCCCGGCCCGAGGCGCTCCCGACCCCGCCGCGGCGGAGCGGGGATGCCGCCCGTCCCGGGGCCCGCGCAGCCGCCCGCGCCCGCCGCCGGCCCGCGGGCAGCACCGCCGCGGCGGAGCAGAAAGTGAAAGTACCCGCGGGCGGCGGAGCCCCATGGGAAAGGCAAAGCCCGGCCGTCCCGCCGCCGCTTCGGACAGCGCCGCGGCCCCCCGGGGCGGGCGGGCGCCGGGGGGCTGCTGAGCCCGGCCCGGCCGCCGCGGCCCCTCTCGGCCCCTGCGCGGCGCTCCGCGGGCTGCGGAGTCATGGCCGAGGCGGCGCCACCACCATGACCGCGGACCCGTCGGCGCAGCTCCCCGACAGCCTCCGCACGGACCATGTTCCATGGTAAGGAGCGCGCCCCGCACCGCTCCGCAGAAGGCGCCCCGCCTCACCTGCTCCCGGGCTGGCTGGGCTCTGCCGCGCTGCTCCGCACCCCCGGCCGCGCTGGCTCCTCACCTGCTCCGCCGTCTCCGAGCCGTCGGCCCCGCCGTCCCGCCTGCTCTGCCGGCGCGGTGCTTCCCGGTGCCTTTTAAACCCTTGGTGGGGGCCAGGGAAATTCCCAGTTTTGCTTTTTTTTTCCTCTTTTCCCCGTAGAATGAAAGTAAAAGAATCCGGTTCCCATCACGCCTGCTGCCGGGAAGGGCAGCTCGGGAATGGCAGAGGCAGCGGGACAGCGTGGGGCGGGGGAGCTGCGGGAGGCATTGGTCCGCGCTGCTCCCACTGCCCGTGGCGCCCAGCTTCCCGTGGGCACCTAGCTTCCCGTGGGCACCTGCCTTCCCGTGGGAACCTGCCTTCCCGTGGGCACCTGCCTCCCGTGGACATCTGCTTACCGCGGGCATCTGCCTCCCGTGGGCACCTGCTGGCCCGCGGGTGCACCCGCAGCAGGTGCGCGCAGCGCCCGGGGTGCCTCGCCCCCGGGCGGGAGCGCCCGCTCGCCCGCCCCTTCGCACGGGTCCAGCGGGACGGAGGGAAAAGAATGGCAGTGACCCGTTCCCCGCTGGAATTGCGGGATGAGGAGAGGGGAAGGGGGCAGAGGGAGCGGTCTGCCGAGATTGGGGTGGGTTGTGCGGCACCCAGCCCAATTTTGGTTGTGCTGCAAGGATCCCGCTGGGTGCCGCCGAGGACGTGCCTCGGGCTGTATGCACAGGAGGGTGTTTTAATGTTAAAAAGCCAAGAGGTTTGGGTGGTTGTTTTTTGTTTTTTTTTTTTGTTTTTTTTTTTGTTTTTTTTTTTTTTTTTTTTTTAATATATGTGGAAATAGTGGAATACTAGCTCTTCCTGGTTTTTCTAGGAGAACTTTTGGGGCTTTCCAGATTTGACTTAGGAGTTTCTGGGAATTTACTGGAAAGATGGGTTATTACCAGAAATGCTCTCTTTCTTTTGAATTGCTGGCCGTATGGAGTGCCATAAACTCCCATTCCTTCGAAGTTACCTAACTTTGAGAAAATCCCTTTCAATTTTCAGTCTACATCTCCTAGAACTTTTTATGACACTTGTCTAATATTTTTTCCAGAGGACTCGTTTAGGAATATCTGAAAAAATTTGATCACCATCCTTCAGTGGCTCAAGGGACTTCATGAGTGTGTAACATGTGACGTACTTTTATTCTGTAATTTCCTCATTTAAAATAGATTGGCAATCTGTACAATATCTCTTATCTCTACTTGTGGCTGGACAAGCCAAGTTTAAAGTGATGGAGTCAAATTGTTTTAATTTAGAGGATTGCTTTTTTCCTCCTTTCAAGTATGTTTGTGAAGCAGCATATCCAAAATGTTTGTATTACCCTATTGGTGAACAAGCATTGCAGTTCATCTTTTGCACTGGAATCCAGAGGTGCAATGGGAGATTGGAAAAATATTGCCCTATAATTGAGTTCTTGAATGTTTTTTGTAAATGTCTTTCAAAATACTAGATCTTTGTCCTTCAAACTGATATATCATTCAATAGAGATGTAGTTAGCATAGAGATTTACAGAAATAAAGCTCTGTGGAAGTCAGGTGTGTCCACTTGGAGCTTGAAGATCATAATAGAGTCACCCTACAGAGTTCTTAAATTTACTACATGTAGGATCCATTTAGATTCACTTAGCTCATCAGGCTAGATTTCTTGAGACATTAATAGATCTTGGTTGATCAGTATATGAAAAGGTCAGAAAATCTGGTTTTCAACCCCTGAAATTTCCAATTAGAATTTGTCAGGCAGCTTGCTCAAGAATTCTGTGATTTAGATTGTACAGGTAAAATTTTTCCAGTCCTGTTTCTAGGACAGAGGTATACATAACCACATGTTCACATGCAATCTATCAGAAAGAGAAGGCTTCACTAGTCAGGAAAAGCATGCATTCTTCTTTGAGGATTCAGTCTGCTGTGTGTGGTAGGAGTTGGCTGGGATGGGCCGTAAGGGACTGTGTTTCTTTTAATGGCAGTGAGCATGTGGTGTGCCTGTGGTTCTTGCATTGCAGAAGAAAGGTGGGTCAATGCAAATTATGGTCAAGTTTTATTGCAGTTTTCTTAGTTGTTCAAAATTCCTCTGAGGCCATGATTTACTAGTGATGCCCAGGTCCAGAGGAGCCCATCTCTTGAGTGCTGGACTGGCTGTACCCAACAACCCATCCTTGCCAGAGAGGAAGGAAAGCAGCAGCATCCTCTCTTCCTTTCCTGGCTGCTATCCCACAGCTGTTCCGTATGCAGTTGTTGTTCTTACTCAGTGATGAAGATGGGCAGAAACACTGCATACTCCTCCAAGAACTTGCTGTGATCTTTGCTAGTCCTCCATCATAAATTTATACCTTTGTTTTTTTGTTGGTTTTTTTTTTCTTTTTTTTTTCCAAAACCTTCAATTTAAGCATTATCTTATCCAGACTAACAATAACCCAGAGTCCAATTATTCCTAATCACATATTATCATGTACTTGGTCTCCTTTATTCCCAGTACCAGGTGAGTCAACTGCAGCCTCCTGTCAGTCTCTTCAGGCTCTTTTGACGTTTTGGTATTTTCTCTCTGCCCATCCTCACAGAACTCATGTTTTCCTGGATGTCACGCAAAGACAAAAGACCAGGGGTCAAAGCAAAGGAAGACAGTCCACTAAAGTGGACACAAAGTGATGGGAAGTGAAGTTTGCTCAAAAAGATTGCAAAAACCTTGTGGAGAAGGTTGTGTTGCATCTCATGTTATGGCCAGTAGCATGGATTTGTACATTTGGTCAGCCTGAAAATGTGTTTAAACACACTTCTGTTATAGAGGTGTGTTCAGGGGGATTTGTATAAGTTATTAAAGGAAAAATGGGCAGTTGAGATGAGATTCAGCTGCAGGTTAAAATACTTGAATGTCTAAACATATATGATTAAAAAACTCCTCTACATGTGTCTAATGTGGTTATGGTCCAATAAAATTCAGTGCTTGCAGTGAACCCTGAGTATGAATTCAGCCAAGTGCTCACCAAGTCAGCTCAATAGTTGTAGGCTCTTATCCACACTGGCTGAATCATCTTGGGGTATGAGGGAGTTTAGACACCCAAAGAGTGTCTTAATCTGGAGGTGAATCCTTCCCTCTAGCAAGGCACAAGTCATTTGGTTGTACAAAGATCCCTTTTAAACTATTTTAACAGATTACAGAATGTATTTGTTAATACAGCCCACAATCTGTGACATTAACTAACATGTACCTAACTGTCCTTCTTGCAATCCAGCCTTTTTTAGATCTACCTTACCAGTTCTGCCACTGCTCCTTGTTCTGTCTCCAGTGAATGCATCTAGTTGTGCAATGGGAAATAAAACAACTGAAATCCGTGTGAAGTACGAGAATATACTAAGTCACGACATCAATGAGCTGGTAGGTAGTAGCTCTTGGGCTTCCAAAACATGTTGATTATTTTTAGATGCTAACAATTAATAATAAAAGCTCTAATGTTAAACCATGGTAAAAGACCAATTTAAAGTCACATATTATGCTGGAATGGTAGTTCTATTTGAAGGGGTTCAACAATTCAGTCTCTTTAAAATCTCTGAAATCTGTGGATAGTGCCTATTTGCATGTGATACAGTTTTTTGTGCCTGTGCATTATGTAGTTAGACACATGTACTATTTGGCCATACATCATGTATTTGATTAGAAAGTACTTTTTTTCTAAAGTAATTTCATGACTACTTCTGTTTGTATGCTTTTATCAAGAGAAGAAAGCATTACACCTGTAATTTGTTCTACTAATTAGAGTTCTTGACTGAAGTTTTATGTTGTCCATTGAGTACATATTGTCATATTTCTGACAAAGACAAGTATTCCCTAGAGAACAAAAACAAACTCTCTTGGTGAGCAGTTAGAAGATAGCTGACCTGTAAGATAAAATGATGCAAAGGAGTAACACCCTCTGGGAGACAGATCATGCTGCCTTTGCTGGTGGAGATCCATGAGTTGCCTTCCAGCCCTCTCAAGATGCAGGGTCAGGGTGGCTGGGGGACTGTCCTGGCCTGGACAGGGCAATGCCTTGCCACTGTCCTGTTGTAGGATGGAGCTTGGTGTAGTTGGTGCCCCAAGGATTGGAATGGAGCAATGCCGTTATTCCAGATACATTTTGGAAGTTTTTTTCTTTGTTAGTTGTAATAAATATTATTGTGATATTTTAAGACTTAGTGGTTTTTATAGCAGACTGTATGAAAACTAAAAGTTATCAAAATAAATACATAAATAAAACCTTAATGAATTAATGTTTGTGAAAACTAATGGGAATATACTGAGCTCTGAAGCTTTTACTTCCTAGAAGACATGCACAAGCAACTACTGTGCAAGTTCCTTCACTTTTTATGTCTTGTCTTTTCCTCATTTAAGAGAATTTTGTCTTCTATTTATAACCAGTCTACTGTCACAATAAGTTAACAGCAAATATTGTGTGTGCTGTGTGGCAGCAACTGCCCAGTAGGCACTTTCCTGCAACTGCAGAGCTAAAGGCAATAGGTTTCAGTTCCTCAGCCAGATGTTTGGAGCAGCTATGGGTTTGCTGCAGAGCAGGTTAGTGAGTCATATACTAGGTCCCTGTAAGATAATTAAATTTTCAGTAATGCCTTTTCTGAGGTCAGGATTTCCCTTAGGCTCGTTTAGACAGCCAATAAACTGCCTTCAGATGTGGTTACTGACCATTATACTAAAGGTGATCTGAGGAAACTAGAGGATGGAAATATTTCATGGCAGTTTACAAATGAAGTGACAGATATATAATTTCTAGGGTGATTATATATATATCTCATTATAAATTTTGGTGCTGTGTAACTGCAGCAATATCTGTTGTGGTGCAAGAAAAGATGTGCATTAGCTTCCTGATGTTGGTGGTTTGGGTTTTTTAATTTGGTTTTGTTGTTTTGTGTTTTTTTCCTTTGTCATTGAACATTTGACTGACTAAACTCTTGGCTTTGAAAACACTTTCTGGATAAAGTTCTGTTTGTCTTGGGTGAACTTATGAGATATAGGCAATTTCTGCAGAAAAAAAATTAGGAATTAACTGTCTGATGTGCTCATACGCATGGTTAAGTGCAGAGAGCTAAAACAATACTTTTGTGAGCTGACTTTTTTAAAGCCCTTTGGCTTAACTGGAATGTCTGGATACAGGCTGAAGAAGACAGAGCTTCTGTTGATTTGGCTTCCATTGTCATCTTGATGACAAGTGGAAGAAAAAACTACAAGAGAGGATAAAGTATTGATAAAATATTATAATCAGGCAGAAGACCATGTGATGTTGCTTAGGCCATCTTCTGTTATTATATATACAAAGTGAGTGCTACCATCTGTTTAGAGCTGAGACATTTATTTATTGAGACAAACATTGTATTCAATGTATTCAATGTTACAATTCAAATGTAAAATTTAAACATTGCTTTATGTCTCAGAATTTCCAAAGAGCAAAGCAATTCAATAGAATATGAAGATTTAAATTGAACAGATTTGTGTCCATTTCTGGGTTCCCCAATATGAGAGAAATATGGAGCTACTGAAGAGAGTCCAGCAAAGGGCCCCTAAGATGCTGAAGGGACTCGAGCATCTCTGATGAGGAAAGGCTGAGAGAGCTGGGGCTGTTCAGTCTGGAGAAGAGAAGGCTCAGAGGGATTTCATCAATGTGTAGAATTACCTCAAGTGAGCGGGCAAAGAGTGCAGAGCCAGGCTCTTATCAGCAGTGCCCAGTGAAGGGACCGGGGCAGTGGGCACACACCAGCACACAGGAGGTTCCTTCTGATCATCAGGAAAGAGTTTTTTTACTGTGAGGGTGACTGAGCACTGACACAGCACTTCCATGTGTAAACATATATGATATTTTACAGGTAAATATGTCTGCAGAGAATCGTGACAGGTGCTGCAAGAATAAAAAATATGAAAAAATCAAAGTATTTTTCTGCAATGATACTGAGGTAAAATTTAACTTTTCAGAATGTAGAGAATACAAACCCAAATGAGTTCTTTGTACAGTCCAGGATAAAATAGCATGATAGGGTAGTATTTTGTTTTAAAAGTAAAATCACAGTATTCAGGATGGTTTATTTTTTGAATCTGGAATTATATGATATGTTGAGTAAATTGATATTTTAAACATTTAAATGTTAATCAATTCCATGTCAATGAAATGTGGGTTTTTTTTCCCTACGATGAAGATTCTTCTATATTTTTTAAACAAAACAGAAACTTTTCTTTTTGCCAATGGAAGTAAACATTACAATTTCCCAATCTCTTTTTTTTTTTTAATTTTTCTACAGAAAGTTATATTAACTAAGCTTTTCTAAGCTTCAGACCTGAAAGCTTTAAAATAGTATTTTGGGCAGATCTCAAATGCCAGAAAGCACAATTGTTGCTACAGATTTTATCATGACTTGATAAAAGGACTGGTTGCATAAATAATTTGTTTTCCTAACTGCATCAATTGATTTGATTACAGTTGTGATTTTTCCCTAACATCCCTATACTACTAGTATTACTATTAAAAAATCCTGCTTTAAATATCTTGAAAAGATGGCAGGTAAGTCAGATTAGTTATGTGTTTTATTGAAAAACATTTGCACTATGAAAGCGAAATAAACCAATAGTAATTGAAGGAGGGTTTGGGGTTTTTTAAAGATAAACCAACATTACAAATAATTAATCGTGCACAAACTTTTCAGGACATTTTCTCCTTGCTCTCTTGACAGGAAATAGAATCACTACAGAGCATGGCGTGCAACATGCTCAGATTCTTTAATAAGCAGAGAATCAGCAAAGCCTTTAGACAGAAAGCAGCATTCGTCTCATGTGGGACATTACAAGTTCTACAGTGTAAATGTGAAAGACCTAAAAAAGAAAAGGTGAGTTGTACTCAACTTTAGTGTGTAATAGTTTAAATATTTGCCTTATTTTCTAGAGCTTTTCAACACAGATTATCACATCTGACTCTAAAAGATACAAATATCTTGCACATGGCACATGTTCTATGCCAGAGGAGGTTTCCTCTGTATAGCATTTATCTTGTAACCCAGTGCAAAGACTTAAGAAAATCATCTGGAAGCCTATGGTGAAGATACCTGCTCTGGTTCAGTAGTGAATTGAATTTCACTTAATTAATTCTCCAGTGAAAGACAAGGACCAGATTTGTGCAAAGAAGGCATTTAAACTTCTCTGGAGTGTAGTCAGAGTTTTAACTTCTCACTAACCCTAAGAATAATGTTTAATTTGGTTTGTCTCCACAAACAATTAGGGTGAGATTCTCTCTGGTCTTTTTTAACTACAATCTCTCAAATTCAAGAACAATTAGGTATGATAATATTTGTTTTTTTAGTATTTGGCAGAATCTTCTTTTTGAGGTGCCACTTAAATGTAGCACAGTGATCTACTGACTACTGTAGCAAAGGAAGAGTGTTCTTTTAAGTGTGGCTCAGTGTTACCTATTGAACACAAAAATATTAACCAACATCAAAAAGTCTCCACATAGGCACCAAAAATATAATGCTTAAAGAGATGGATTGAAGACTTCATTTAGCTCTTTATTTTTCTTCTTGAAGTGGAGAGACTTACAGTCTGGGACGAGATCTTCAAAGCAATGTTGGTGTCTATATTTTCCTTTGTCACCTCTAGTGAATCCAACATTTGCTTTACTTTAAAGGTATCCCAGTCAAGACAAAGAAGTCAGTGTTACCCTTGCAACTCCTGCCTAACCTTATGGATTCCTGCTTTTATTTAAAGACCAATTAAAGTAATTTAGCAAAAAATTATGAACAGTCATTGAATATGAACAAGAACCACAGTAGTTTTGTCTGGCTAAGATCTTGAACACTAGAGCACAGCCCCTGGAACTGGTCTGTCTTGTTCTACTAGTCTCAACACATATAGTCAAAGTTTGGCTCACAAATTAATTGTAGGAATCCAGGATATCCCTCTGGCTGGCCTGGCTGTCTCAAGACCCTGGCAGGGGGCTCAGAGACCTTGGCATGAAGTAAAAAACACCTGTGGCTTCGATTTTAGCCTGTGGAAAAAGTTGCCAACTTTGTATGAGGAATTACAAGCTACAAGTGTTTGAGTAGTGTGATAGTTGAATTAACACAGGGTGAAAAAGAATGGGATTTTGGGGTTTTTAGAATGGGGTTCAAGGGGACAAGATGGAGGGATTTGGGTGTCCTGACCTTCTTCTCCTTCTTCTTGTCCTCCATGTCTTGCTGTGATGGTGACACTTTTCTATTGGTTTGAGACACACCGTCTAATGTAGATGATAGATACTGGCACAATATTGTAAACATAGTACACGTAATTTCTAGTATAAAATGTAAACGCTGCCGGAGGCAGCACACACAATGCCATGGCCGACCTACTAGACAGAGCTCAGCAGGTCAGAGAAAGAATGTTAAAGATAAGGAAAAATAAACAACCTTGAGAAGCTGATCCTACGCATCTTGACTCCTTCTTTGGCTGCTCAGGCTGGGAGAACAAGGACTTTTACAATCTTGGGGTCATCTCAACACCCAGACCCTGAGAATTAATTGGCTTTATTTTCTCAGTCCTTCAGACAATGGAGGATAAATTTTAATCAGTGATGGAGGATGTACATGTTCTTAGTTGGACACACTGGTTTCAGGTGTCCTTATTTGCTCTGAGTTAGAGCCACATTCTCACAGTCCCATGGGCAGGATCTCTCCAGTATTCAGATGTAAGGCAATTGGTTTGCTTTGAAAGATGGCTATAGAAAGAAGGAATAGAATAAGCAGTTCTCAGATAACAATACAATCTGTTCTGTTTCAGGTTTGCTCACATGTATTTAGAATAGAAGATACAGAGACAAGTGAACAGTCCAAAAAGAAATGTAACCAAGAAGTTTGTGAACTGAAAGAAAATATATCTAGCCTTCGATCCTGCTGGAATAAATTTGAAAAATTAATTTCCAGGTGATTCCAGGTGAATCCTGCTCTTTTCTTTTGAAGTGGCATTACTTGGTAACTCTGCATTTTATATGCATTCTTCAAGTAACCTTGCTCGCTTATATGAACACTTTATGCCAGAATTCTGATGGAAGGCTACTGTACCTTGTTCCTGGAGATGACAGAAACAGAAATGGCTGAACCAAGCTGCTGAAGTCCAAGAAGTGGAACTAGAAGACCAGCATGTGAAACAAAGAACTCTTCAAATGTCAGTGTCCGACCTTTGTGCTCTGGAAACTACTCTGAATTTTATGATTTTTCAAGTAACTTTATAATACTGTCATATGAAAGCAGCCACTTGCATGTCTACTGGAATTTCTAAAAAACATCTTGGAATCTGCAGGTGAAGAAAGAGTATGAAAAAGTAGCTGGTTTCTTTATGTCTATGCAAAACACACCAAGGACCAAAAGTAACAATTTACCAAAGCAGCAGCTTATCTTGGATATGTTCTCCTGACACAGAAGTGTTTTTGGTGTGGGTCTGATGGCTCTGCTAACTGATTTGGGTTTGGAAAAAGAGGGAAAAAGTTAGCTTTTTGAAAAACTTAGGAAGGGTACTGATTTTTGAGAGATGCAGCATGCTTCTGCTGGCTGAAGCACAGGCAAGACTGAATCCTGTGGAATAAGAAAAAGGTGCCTGAATATAAGTTGTTCAGTTGACTGGAAACAGCACTACACTCATTCATTTGATCAACCCAGAGTTGGCTGCAGGAGGAGCTAAAATTCCTTAGCTTCAGATTGTGATTTCTCATATGCAATTATTTTATGCAACATGTTTTAAGATGTTAGGCAAACATGACTTAAAATATGTGAATATTGTCAGAGAATAATATATTGGCATTTAACTAATAAAGTGCTCATATTTTATTTTGAATAAATAGAAGTATTTTTATAGTTACTACTCTTTTGCAGTTTCTTACTTTGATATAACTCCTTTGGTAATAAAATATTTGTCTTCTATGAAATTGGGCTGTTCACTTTTTGACTACCATGACTCCTTTTTTAGGTTTTTTTCAGATAGTCATTTGAAGCCCAGCTGGGGAATTCCTGTCTTAAAATACCCATTTCTTAGCTGCTTGTAACCTGGCCATTTTAGGTAAACACTTCCATACCAGCCATCTGCCTTGGACTAAATACTTCAGGAGAGCTTTAGTTAAGTCAGCCAGTTGTTTCCTGGTTCAAAGTAAACTAACATAAATTGTTATATCTGCGTGAAAAGAAAGTTTCCATAAAACTACTCTGTAAAAATATTGGTATTCAGAACAAACACCTGAAAAAGCAGTAGGATGTGCTTCAAAGCACTGTTTTCTCATGATTGTAAACAGCAGTAATTTTATGTATTTGACTGGAATAAGATTGCTGCACTGAGTCTAAGAGGGAAGAGGTTAAGAGCAAAGCACGTCATGCTTTCCTGAAATACAAACTCTCCAATCCCCTATGTATTTATGGTGACGAGGAGGCAGGAGTGGTAACTTTGTAAACTGTGATTGAGACTTTCACATATTCTCTTTAGCTCTTAATGTAGATCACAACTTTAACTCCAAACACTTTAAAAAACTGAAACCAACCCCAACCCATAAGTCTTTTATGGAACAGGGAAAGAAACAATTCCCAGTATCATACTGCAGATGAAGAGAATGTGACCACAATTGTAAGGACTTCGCTGGAAATCCTTTCTTCTGAAAGATGACCCAGGAGACTGCAGATTTACTTGGTCTCTGAGACTGAAGAACAGTTGTTTTGATATTGTTTGGAAATTCAAGAACAGTTGAAAGCCAGCGCTTATTTCCTAATAACCACTTGGCAAGCAAAGGGCAGTGTAAATGAAAGCAAAAATACACAGATGCAGTTATTAGCTACTACAAAAATTGAAAGGTCAGTCAGTTTAAGTTACTTAAGCAGCAGTCCACAACTTAAGTCCTGAGAGAAATAAAGCAATTCCAGGACTACCCTGGGCGAAAGACCAAGGGTAGATCCAGAGCAGAAATTTAAATAAAGTGATTATGAAATTGTGGATTTCTTCTGATTACTTCTTTTAATAAATAACCTGCCTGATTCTTGTTGCCAAATTTCCCGAGTCACCACTTACATGCAAACACTAACTGCTAAATGCAGTGCCTTGTGCTCTTTGGTTTGTTCCTTCCGTTTGAGAACTTCCTCAGGTTTCCTGAACTTACAAATGTGGCACTAAAGTGCTTTTCAGGAATGGCAAAGGGATGAAAACTGTGCATGGTATTATCACCATCATGCCTACCTCTCAGTCACTTTCACTTCTGCATTTATATATTTATTCAGCCACAGGAAAGAAGTAATATGAGTAGGTCAAAACCATGATTTAGAAGTACACGGAATTTATGGGAAGGTGTCAAGGATAAAAAAAAAAAGTATTTAAATTAAAAGGATTTTCACAATGTTGTTGCAAGAGGTTCAGATTTGAGACCATCTAAAGAATCTGAAGGTGCACAAGTCCATGGGACCTGATGTAATACATCTGCAGGTTCTGAGGGAACTGGCAGAGGAAGTGTCTAAGTCACCATCTATGATATCTGAGAAGTCGTGGCAGTCCAGTCCCTTTGGATGGCATCCTGTCGTTCAACTTGCCCAGGCTGCACTCGATCTCACTGTGTCATTGACAAAGATGCTAAAAGAGCACCAAGACTCCCAAAACAAGAGTCCTGATGGACAGCACTTGATACCAGCCTCCACCTGGACATAGATACACTGACCACAACTTTCTGGCTGTATCCATTCAGTCAATTTCTTTTCCACTCAATAGTCTACCTTTCAAATCTATATCTCTCCAAGTAAACTAAAGAAACTAAAGAGCTCAGTAGAAGGAAGTTTCCCCTAAAAAAAAAGGAATGAAAAGAGACATTGATCTCCATTTATATATAGAAAAAAAAAAATCAGCAATCTAAACCCTTATTGTAATTTCTGCTCACATAAATGAACTTCTGAAGAAAAATATAAACAATTTTTTTCTTAATAATTTCATCAACAAAACAGTGCTCTAATATCATGAAGGAGAACAAACCCAGATCAAGCTTAAGTTTACTACCCTTTACAGTTTTATTATTAAGAAAAAAACCCCAAGAAATACTATAGATGTCACAGTGATGGTCTCTACATAAACTAAATTCTCAGTATAGCTGGGGAAATAGAGGAGATACAGGGTTAACTTTATATAAGCAGATCACACTGATTTAAATATCTGGTATGTTTTTAAAGGTGACTTAGGAATCCAAATATCATCTCACTCAATTAAAAAACCTTATTCTTTGTGTACCTGAGATCAGACATCACAATATTAGTAAGACTGAAATTATATTACTTACCTGTATGCTATGTTATAATTTTATATTTGACTACAAATATATAATATATATATTATATATAATATATATACATATTTTATAACTTTACATTTGACTACAAAAAATTACGCATCACAAGAAGTTTTATTGACATATTTGCTTTATTGTTAACAAGTGGCAAATTAGCATTAGGTGGTGATTTACATTTATTAATTAAAACAGAACTGACACTTTAAAATAAACATAATATATGAAATAAGAGGCAAACAAACCAAGGAATTCTGGCAAAAAAAAAAACCCTCACTGGATGGTCACAAACAAATATTCCATGTAATGAGGGGCAAGGCAAACATAATAAATGCAATGCTGAAGAAATTAATCACCTCCACAAATGAACACACCATTTAAAAACACAGAACATTAATAAATAAACTTATGAAGAGAAACATATTAAGTGTCATATGAAGGATGAACACCAAGAGTTAGAGCAATCACATAAAGTAGGTTTTGTAACAGTTGTAGTGTACTCAGCACTTTATAGATCCCACCCAAATCCATGGTTCTGCCAGAAAGCCAAACTGAAATATAGAACTATGGTAAACCATGCACTTCTGTTTAGAACGCGGGTTCAGTATTCAGCCACATTAAACTGAGTATTTGATTTGCTGACTCAAATGTTCTAATTGGGGAAATATAATTTCCCTATCAATTACTTTTGCAAAGAACGAACACTTATTAAGAGAAAATGTGAAGAACCTGTTTTCTGGCAAGATGATGTAGAATGGGGCTAAACAGGATCCTCCAGAAATGTATATTATTCTGGACTGATGTAACACCAAAAAACCAAACCAAAAACAAACCAAAAAATGAACTAGTATGCAAGAGTAATCTCTTATACTGTGAATACTGGAACAAAAATATCAACCAAGTAACTACTGAATTCAGCTAATGAAGTCTTTTACCTAACACTTCTTCAAACAACACAATTAGGTCACTCAAACCTTACTTGGCAAGATGGAAAAAAACCAACCAAACCAACCAGCAACAAAACAATCACAAGCTGGAATAAGCTGTACTTGAAAGGCAATTAAACTATTTTCACCAGAGTCACTAAAACAAATTTTACTAAAGATGAAAATTCTACCTTCTCATACAACCCATATAACTATTCATAGCTTAGTCAAACTGGATAGAAATAAAATAGAAAAAAGTGCTCTTACTAAAGAATTTTTTCAGCCAAGATTAAAAACACTCACAACAGGTTTGTTCTTTGCAGTTATACAGTCTATGTGATGGAAACTAGCACTTCTTGTGACCTTTGTAATACATAGACAATACCATTCAATTTTATATGCAGACTATTTACATAGTCTACATCAGTGTGCACCTATCTTGTTTATTTAAAGTACTGCAGTCATATCTCCTTCCACTGACTCGGTTAAGCAGGCATCACGAAAACGCTCTCCCTGCATTTCAGGCACCAGCTCTCAGCTGTGATGGTGAATTAGAAGCTAGTCCCTTGCAGATAACAGAACACTTCCATGATGCATAAAGACTGGGTCAGGTGCTGCAATACAATCTGGAGTTCCCATCCTGTGAAGGCACAGGATGCGTGGCTGCACTGGAGCGGCTCAGTGCCGGAGCACCGTGGAGAGCTCCCCCTGCCTGACGCCTTCCCAGCCAGGGAACCCTCAGGTGGAGTTTTCTCCCTCCTTCCAGGGAGTTCAAGGGCTCTTCGAGTCTCTTTGGCAAATTTGAAAAATTCTGCCTATATGTTCATTTCATAGTTACAACCTGAAATGGGGGTGAAGCATCTCCCTGTGCCCACCTCCTTGCAGTGGTGTGTAAGACTAATTATTCATATAAACACATACTTTAATTGCTGTATATTTGGAGATTCCAGTTCTGAAACTACCTAGGGTGTGGACATCATGCATAAATATACACCTGTGTAAAGTACATTATATAGAGATTAAGCTTTATGCTGTCTTTACTATTGAAGCTAGCCTTTTTCATAACTCCATTGCACTTCTATCAGCATAGTTCCAATGACCTTGCACTACTTCCTGGCACAGAGAGGTCCTTTGTATAAGAGAAAATCATAAAAGTAGAATGGGAATACAAACTCCCTCAGACCAAACATCAAAACCAGTCTCTTCCTGTTACTTTAAATGGAATTTTACTGTTGACCTTTCACTGTCGCCCCCCCCCCCCCACTTATTTAATGAATGGAAGAACCTTAGTAAGAACATTAGGAAGATAAAATGGCAGACAGTAAATCTGTCATAGAGTTAGACATTGGTATAGGAATCATCACAACGATTGCATCACTAAATTTCAGTATAAACAGACAGTGCATAGTTCATGTTTTTTTCTCCCATGAAAACCAAGGCATAAGGGTGCGGAGAAGACTACAGCAAGAGGGTTTGGATGTAGATCACCAATAAATTAAATCTGGGAACTTCTTGACACATGTAATACACTAAAGATTGAAAATTCAGTCCAACTCTCTGAAAGTTTTTTTTTTTCTTTAAATATAACAAATTTGGTTTTTTTTCTTTAAATATTAACAAATTTGTTTCCCATGTTCAGTTCTTTGAGGACGTTATGAAAACAAATCCATTGTTTTGTACAAACATCCACTGAGATGGAATTACAGTGATCTGTGCTTATACCTTCAGTAATACAGGTTAGGGTCTGTAACATCACAGACTTCAGAAACCTATGTCATTCAGTAACAAAACCAGTTGATAAACACAGTTAATATTCACAAAATATTATTCAGTTGATAAACACAAAACATATTGGGCCTCATAAGTCTTACCATACAGCACCAAACTACACAGTCAAAAAGAATTTAATTGTCTGCTTATATTTACTGTGGATTACAACACATACACATTATCCAGTGTTATTATCAATAGTCAATTATGTTTCATAGACCTTCTTTGTAGGGCCAAATTAAAAGATCAGTTTTAAAAACCTTTTTTTGCATTCAGGTTAATTCTCTATCTAACCCTCATGATAAATCACATAAGTGTAAAAGAATCAAATTATGTGTTGCTCAAGTAATTTACTAAATGCTGCACTGAAAGCAAAGAATCTCACAAGCAGCTCACAAAGCAGAAAATACAGTAACTGTATGAGTACTGATTTGGAATTAGGCCATCTGCCACCTACAGTTCAAAGGAGAAAGAGTCAATATGTTTTTTCCTACAGTTACAATAATCCTGGAAAATCTGAAAGGTGTTTAGTACCATACTAAATACTACTGCCTTTGTAGAAAGCATTTTTAATAAATGGAAAATGCATTTTCCAGCAGAAACAACTTCAAATTCATCAGGTAAGAGTAGATTTACTATCTAATCAAATCTATTCTGGACTGGTATCTTTGCTGTTGGACTCTCAGCTCACAATACGTCAGTCTGCAGACCTCCATGGCCCAAGTCCAGGGCAAGTTCTCCAAAGCAGGCTTATCTATGGAAAGAATGCAGATTTCCAGTTTTTCCAAATACAGACATGAATGTGCCATAACATGGATCCTAGAATCTAAACATCTAGAAAATAAACTAGCTAGGATTTGTCAGCTCTAAGTATCATTATCAGTTGTCCATCCTATAATGCTCAGTAGCCAGTTTATGCAAATTGTGAAAAGACTACACTGAATGAAGGACAATTTCTAAAAAGAAAAAAAAAATGTATAAAAAGTGCAAGACATTCACTGAACTAATTTGAAAACATCAATAGCTTGGGGCCTGCAACATAACTACATCAAGTTTCTTAAATCACTCACCCTTAGACTGGTATCTGCTTTGAAGATGCTTCTCTTCAATCATGCTTTCTTCTAAATTGGCCCCATTAATAATCACAATTTTTGAGAATGTAAGCAACAACCATAATACTACCATGGAACATTACATTATATTTTAGTTGTAAAGAAATTAAATGAATTGAGAGTAATCATGTTTGTGAGCTGAAAGTACCAGTTTCTGAAAAAAAATGTATTGACTGTGGGAAAGGCACAGTTAAGTTATTTCAGATTGTTCTGTCACACATAATGAAGATGGTGCAAGTACTTCAAAGCAAAAACTCACAAAATAAATTACAACATTAAGATACAAGTTAAGTGATTTGGCTTGTGAATGGTTTTATTAGTAAATGCGTAATTTACTAATTTACTGTGTAATTAGTAAAAAACCCAACAACTTTGAGTCTCTCCCTTCTTCCCAATGGATTAATGTAAAGTCGATTACGATCTTGAGGAAACTACTGTTTTGAGATCAGCAATACACAAAATTGAAAAAAAAAAAAAAAAAGTCAGGTATTGACATGCATAGCAGTGAAGCACAGTTACTCCTCTATGCATTCATATGTGTAAGCTGTGCTATTTACACAGGAATCAGAATAAAAAAGACTCACTACTTACATCAAGATCTACTGCTCTGATAGCATTCATTTTTATAGAACTATTTTTTTTGGTATTGGATACATCAAGAAGGCTGTTTTCAAAATAAGAGTTCAACATTTAGGTAGGATAAGCACAGACTTTGACTTTGCTTGAGGAAATGAGGGAAAAGAAAAAAATAAGCAGGACCTTTGGAAACAGGACAAAGCACAACACCTTTAGATATGCTAGTCATGGTGGAGCACAGGAGAAGAAAAACAAGTATTTTGAAACAAAATGAACTTAATAAAATGAATAATAATAAAATTAATACCATATTTTTCCTTATAAATACATAAAAATATTAACATGTTTTTACTGAAAAACAGAACATGGAAAGCCACAAAAAGAAAATCTTGCCTTTCTTCTTAGATGCAAAGAGAATTCTCAGATAGTCTTTCCACTTTGATTCTTTAAAAAATCCTAGGAAGCAACTGGAACGTCCAATTATCATATTACTGTTAAAGAGTTTAAAGATCTGAACTTTTTACACCTTTATCTAGGAATTTATAAGGCGTTCCTCACGTTGTTTTCACTTAGAACAAAGCATCTAAGTTACTGCCATAGATGAAAGAAATGCCTCCACAGAGAAACTTTTGAAGCCCAAGTTGTTCATGGCTAGTTCCCTATAGGTAAGTATTACCCTACAGAAGAGATTTTAAAAATCCTTTGCCTAGTAGGATTTACAAAGAAAAATAACATTGAACCTCTTCTGCTACCTAGGTTAGTTAATACATTTTTACCTTAATTTTAAATATTTTCAACAAAGAGTAAAGAGTATTTCCTTGAATGGTACAGTTTTAGGTAGCTGCTATTTTTATATACAGTATATATCATTGTTTATAAATAACTGTGTAACCAGAAGATTGCACTCAGAAAATTACAAAGTGATGTTTTGACTTTTGCAGCATGAAGTCTAACTGGATAGAGTACTCAAGCTTTCCATGCAACAGTACATAGCAGATGATCCAATTTCTTGTTTTCTTTCTGCTTTAAAGAATGTGTTCACACAACCATTCTTCGAATTCCACACTCACAGCAGAACTTTGCCCATTCCACTGGATACTTTGTTCCACATTCATGGCAGAACTTGGATAATTGTACAGGTGAAATTCCTTCACTGCTTTTTGCACTTCCTCCATTCACTGAGGATGAGCAGTCTCCATTGTCATACCCAGTTTTCCCATCAGACCTGGAAATTCACAGATGAAGAACATTCTCTGTAAGTCAGTTCAGTATAACAATGTAAAATTAGTCTAATCCTTACAATGAATACAGTTATTGTTACTGTCATTTTCATTCCTTCACTTCCTATTTACAGCGGTATATTTTATATACAATGCTACCCAGGCTCCCATACGTTATCTCCAGATACCCACCTTCCCTGCAAGAAAACAAAAAACATCAGAGTTCGAAGAGCAGGATCAAATATTTCACTGACTACATACATTAACTGGAGTGTTTGAAAAGTTAAAACTTAGCTTGTCAAAAAAAGGAAGGCTAAACTAGCAATACAATTTTCATCCTACCCTTTAAAAGGACAAGTCAATTTTTGTGCTTAGCATGCAGATTTATTTCAGCTTCTACTGAAATAATATTTGGTTATTTTTTCAACAGCTCCCAAGCAGTTTTGGATATTTCCAACAGGGTCTTCTGTGCACATCTGAGATAGCTGATGACAAAGGTGTGCTGTCAGATGATAAACATGCAAAATATACTGAGCACTTTATACAAGCCAAATAATACTGATTATCTATTAACTGCAGAGAATAATACATTCCCCAACTTCTCTTGTAGTAAGTAATCCCCTTTAATAAAGGCTGTATTAATGACAAAATCCACAAAGTTAAAAGCTACCTTAAGGAAATGTCTGAATTGCTAGTTTTTCTTCTGTTTGTCAAAGCACCAGTGCTCATGGCTCTTGCCACACTAGGAGGGGTTGACGTCCGGGTTTTTGTTGCACCTCTAAAATAGAAGAAATATCTGATGATTTATACACTCAGAGAGAAATAAATACAAAAATATGCATTTTCAAATATATATGTATATATAAACACACATATAAAAGTGCATCAATCTACACATTAGTTAACTGTATGAAAAATAATTAATTTCCTACCAATAGCAGACAGAGGAGCTTTAGCATGAACTTGCATGGTTTGAACTGTTATGACTTGAACCTTACAATGACAAGTTACATGAAACAGCAAGTCCCTTCCTTCATGTGTCTCACTTCCTACCAGGTAGGTCCTGCATTATTGGTTGCTCAGTACATTTTAATGTCTACTTTGACAAATTCTAAGTTACTTTTTAGGACTGGCAGGTCTTTTAGGAAAATAGAGAGCAGATGACTACAGGTTTTAATAGTTTAAGATCTGTAGAAAGGACACCATATTTTCAATACTTTGTGACCAATATGAAGTAAGTGAACAAGACTTTTTTTCTTCTTAGATAATGCTGTAAATCCTTTTTCTTCAAAACACAATTATATTTATGAATATAAATAGAAGAAGAAGAAAGAAAGTGCATCCAGGTGGGCATTAGGGCCTCAATTTTTTTTAAACTGTCACAGTGTTCCTGAAGTTCGGGTCAATAGTAGGACCACACAGATATGGAAACTGCTCCCCTCAGGACTCATGAGTATTATGAGAAGTCAGTATACAATGATCAGCACATCTCAAACATTGAGAACATCTTGCTGCTGGCTTTGATGAGTACATCAGAATACCCTGAAACATCAGAATACCCTGAAAAAATCTGAGGAGCACTAAAAAAAATAAATTGTAAGGGGCATTGTATTGTAAAATGTAGGTGAATTTAATGGGAAGAAATGATGATATCTAACATTAGTTTAAAAAACTAAATAATTTCTTTATTATAACTATGTTATAATACATTAATATATAATATAAAAGATATTAAAACTACATACTACTTTCTCTACTATATCAAACTACTCATAACTTGTAACTCTGTTCTTGAGAGTCTAGAGACAAGTAAATTTAATTAGCCATCAAGCCTAAACAATCTTCACTAAAATCTAATCAAGTAATCACCCCAAGTAAACAATTCTCTAAACACATTCTACATGAGAAAAACAAAGAATAAAAATAAAAATTGTTTTCTCTTTCTTTCTCTCTGTACACCTCTATAAAAAAATCTTAAGAAAAATAAAAATGTGCTACCACAGCATTGTTTTATCATTAGTGATCAAGGACAGAAGTTTTCATCATTGCTCAAAAGAATTACCATTCACTGGGATTTCTTCTTCTTTGGCAAATTTTCAGACTATGATATCTTGTACATGACCATGTTTTTCTGTTCTCATTCTTGAACACTAATGCATAAATATAATTTAAGCTGGGATTCACTCAAGGACATTAAAAAAAAAATTAAAACAAGACTCCATTAAAAAAAACTAGTCACCAAGAGACCATTCGGTCCCCCCAGACCTAACTGCTCCTTTAAGAATTATAAACTGACTGGTCTTGGTTTGGTTTTCAAGCCACATATAAGGAAATGCATTCAACTCCAGTAACTTCAAATGCAACACTGACACAACTGAGGAACATGTAATAACTCCTGAATTACATAGACATGCTGCATAAAACATTTCTCCCTTCATGTCATGCACATGGAATAAAGATGGCTTTTCAGCTCCTTCTATCACTTCAACCAGTGGAGAAATGATGAAATATTTAAGCACAAAGGTGGAAATCAGCAACTAAATGCAAGAATATTTAAACTGAAATTATATCTAATTAAAGCATTCAAGTTTTAACAAGAATGGCTTCTACTTGCAACAGGTAGAGTGGAATGATCAAAGATTATAGATCACTGGGTAGAACACTAACCTTCTCCATTAGTTTTCCTGTCTGCCCCCTTATTTTGCAAGGAGATTCTAAAGATGGACTTAATTGAAAAAAAAATACTGCGCAGACTAAAAAGCACTACATCAGTTATATCAGAATTAAAACTTACTAGAAGTTATGTCAGCCTTTCAGAAGTTACAGAATTCTAGAATAAAATTTCTAAATGTAACCTAAATTACACTGCTATGATGTACAGATGCTAAATACTCATCTTGTGCTATTTTCCCCATCTCATTATACAATGAAGAGAGACCTTTGCTTATAATTCAGTAAAACTCATTTGAGCTCTATAGTAGGAAGAACATACTGTTAAGGAAGACAGAAAAGCATATAAACAAAAAATCAGCTGCAAACACAGAAACATTACAGGATCATCATGGATCAGGGACGATCAGGCAATGAAGCTAAGAACAGAATTGTGTCTCAATTCCTGTTTAGACAGTTCTAAGTAATTAAAAAACAAAAATTCAAAATTATTACTGACTTGGTTTTCTCTGCATTTTCACCTTGGGACCAATATACTACTTTTTCAAAACTACCAGCATTAATTTCTTACATTGAAGTCTCTTCAGAGTGTACTTTGAATCAGTTTTGAACATCATGTTAGGAGTCCTGGATATTTGAAATAAACTGATATGAAGTCCACCATTCTTCCCAGTATCTCAACTGTATCATACACCCATCTCTCACTAAGTACTCTGAAAATTCATGTGGTGCTTTTGTACTAGGCACATACTAAAGAAATTTCAGAGAAATCAGTGTCTTAATTCAGCATTCAGGCCATTCAGACTGAGCTGGGGAGGGGAGAAAATTGAAATACTTAAAAGCCACATTCCAAGTGTACAGTCCATCCCGTATAAAGGAGGCAAAGTCTCATGAACAGAAAAAACATGACTCATTAAAGCTTGAACAAGACATCTTCACTTCAAGATATTTAGAAACAGCTTTCTGCATATTTCCACAGTCTTTTTCCACAACTAGTTTTCTAAAAATATAGAAGAAACCTCAAATATGTTTTCAGACCAGAAACCTTCCCTTCCAACTATTCTGTGATTTCAGACATTTTTGATGAGTAAA
The DNA here is from genome assembly GCF_026979565.1 of Vidua chalybeata. NCBI lineage: Eukaryota > Metazoa > Chordata > Aves > Passeriformes > Viduidae > Vidua > Vidua chalybeata. The sequence continues at coordinate 123,812,203 of NC_071530.1, read as the reverse complement.
TGCACACAAGGAATAGGCTGCCGCCATCTACAATTTTATTTGGCCTAAATCTAGACACACAATTAGCATCAGGTTTCATGTATGTTTAGTGACAAATCTTGAAGTTGCATCCTTAAGTAGCAATCTGATCTCTAGAGATACATGCCTTCCAACAGAGTCAGATATTTGTGGTTATTTCAACTTGTCCTGTTTTTTTCTGATTTGCCCCATCTCTGCTTTCTCTATATACTTGTCCACTTTTGTTGTTTTTCCTGTTTGGATGGATTTTGTGTTTTGTTTTTGAAAAACCATATAAATCCCTGCTCTACATTGTATCACATGAAGTCTGAATAGAGGCTGACAGCAGATGAGGCTGTGTACCAACACCAGCTGGAACTCTTAAAATCTACATAAACTCTAAAGAAATTTATTATCCACTCTCTACTTTAAAAGAAGTAATATTGAAAGTTACTTCCCTTCCTAAAGTAGCTCATGTTGTACATCTAATTGAATTACCATTGCTTGCAAAATAAAAATTGAAGTAATTTGATTTTTTTTTTGTAAAAAAGCTTGTCTTTTTCTATGCATGCATGCATGATTTGGTTGAATTATATGACAAAACACTGATATATAAATCTTGCTTCTTAGATCGTTTTCCAATATCCTTGACAGCTGTCACTATTACCCACAACAGCTCATAGTTCTGTGCAAAGTCATAAATAACTTTCTGCTGACTAATGGCACGCGTCCCAAAGTCCAGAAACTTTTGCCATAAACTGCAACCATCCACACTGCTATGCTGAATTTAAGAATGGTTAGGAACTATTCACACTTGCTGAATGCTGTTGGCATGCAATATACTGAATAACCTACTTCAAGTAAGGCAGATTTAATTCTTGAACTCAGTATATATTTGAGTAACAACAACAGTGACTGTATAAAGAGCAGAAGCGCCTATAACTTTTAAAGATTTCTTCTCAAGAAGAAAAATCAAATCACTGCTCTATGGATAGGGCCTATTTTAAGCAACTCACCAAGTTGCTTAAATTTGTGAGTTGTAGTAACTCACCAAGCTAAATTTTCAACATCTTAGTAAGATATTACAAAATGAAAAACTGAGCTAATTTTTGAAGGTTCACAGGATAACCAAACATGCAAAGGAGCAAATAAAAACAAAGAAATTCTGTTTGTCTAAAAAGAGTTCCCATTCCTTTCATTGCTTTTGCTTCTTCAAAAGCAAAGTCAAATATTCTGTTCCTGTTTCAAAGATACTACAGCTTTGGTTACAGCATTAAGAGATTCAGACACATTTCTACTATGTAAAGCAATACATTCCATGTACATACCACATAATTAATTACTTATTTCTTTTTTAGAATATGAAAAAGCAGCCTATTTGAATTTGACATCTTCCAAAATATAACAAAGGCTTAACTACAATTTAGTATCTATTTCCTTTTTAAAAGGTTAGAATAATTGGCATAACCTTCCTTCCAAACTTAGATCTTATGAAGACTTCTGAATATCCAGAAATCTTTATATGAGGTCAGTTAGACTTAACCAAAGACTTTACCTTTCATTACAAAGTCTGCCTTCCTCATATTTTTGGACCATCACAGCTACCTTACAGATGTAGGAGTTAGAGAAATATTTGATCTTAAGAGAATAAAATTACAATTTTACCTTGTCAAAAACCTCTACAGTTATCAGGCTTAAATGCTGACTTCAGCTTTGCATCATGCAAATCAGTTTTATCTTGGGTTTAGAAAGACACCAGTTCATTACTTTTAATCTGTAATCAAGACGCAAATTCGTTACTTTTAATCTGTAATCAAGCACTGACAGACGAAATCAAATCTGAGGGAAACCTTCATCTTCCCTGTCCTATGAGGCTGTTTACCTCCCTCTGATACTAATTATATCATCTACTCTTCTCCCACAGCATTCATGTGGAAGGCATACTGGGCAGCTGATGTTCGTCAAGGACACACTTTTCTGCTTAGGAGAAACATTTTTGCAAAATAGATAAACCACACTGATTTGTAATACTTACTTCTTTACAGGCAACAACTCATCTGGCCTTTTGATGGTACTGTCTGTTTTTGTATCAGTGTCATAAAACCTTTGCACATCTCTTCCAGTTCGCAGTGGTAGGCCTAACTTGTGCATCTTACTATTAAAATATATAAAGGGGTGCTCATAAGGACAGTGCCATATTGCTATTCAAGTTACGCAAAAAAAAAAAAAAATGCACACAATTCAATACTTATATTACCAAAGAAATCCAATTGACTTTAAAACAAAGAAAAAGTAAAAATCAGGCTTTAATTATCCAGCAAACAACAGGGTTTCTTCCTGCTTTGATGAGGAATGGATTCCATAGACATTGGATTAGGTTTCCAATACATTTTTTAGAATTCTTTTTCAAACAAAACACTAATGCCAGTTATCCTCAAACTCTGCACAATATATTCACATTTGGTCTTTTTTAAGAACAGCTTTCATACAACACATCTAGAAAAGGGGGCTCGTAATTACAAGTCATAATAAATTTAAACATTAGAAATGTTTAGCAGATATATACGCGCAACTCTATAATTAGAAAGATGAAAAATTTTTCCTTTTTCTTTTTTTTCTTTTTAATTTGTGAAGGCAGAACAGAGGACAGCCTAAAAGACAAAAACCCTATTCAAAATACATAGTACTACATACACAGCCAATACTTTAATAGTTTTTTTTTTTATTATTATGGATAACATTTCCAAACTAAAAACAATAAATCAAAAATCACATTTTAAAAACATTTTAAAAAGACAACAAACAAAATAATAATAAAAAAAAAAAACCACACATCATCATAAGGAAAATTGTAGCTTTTCAGAAATCACAACTTAGATTACAAAATCAGATCTTCAAGTTAAGTTCTGCATTTTTATCATCTTATCATCATAAAGTAAAACCTACAAATAGCCTCCCAAACAGATGTTCTAGTTCAAACTAATTAACTCCTGTTTGACCCAATATATACTCTTTACATACTCCCAAGAAACTGAGAAGCAAGACTGAGGTCTTTGATACTGTAAGACACATACTCCAACCCAACAGGATTTTCTTAGTTGTTTTTCAACTTCAACAAATTATCAACATAATCTATGAACTCCAGGCACAAACCAAGTAGAACACCAAAGAAATATCCTAGAAGCTGTCGTAATACTGTCAAAACAAAGCACTACAGTATTCTTTCACACCTTAACAAAACCAAAAACCCAAGGCTGACAGCCCTTCCATGTTCTGATGAAAAAAAAAAAACATGATCACAAGAATCTTTTGAAATGCAACAATCTTTAAGACAACTACTTACATATCTTGATTTCATTGAACAAAGCCCTGTAAGTTATGGTCTTCACAAAAGGAACCAACTGTTTTAAAAAGATAATGTTTTTAAAGGTTACAAATGCTTTATAGCAAACATATAAGTGGAATTTAAAATTTACTGTTGTTGATTTGATGTGCTGTTCATATTCTATTTCAGCTGTAAGACAGTAGTGGATGTGTCACTAGCAGACATGATTCCCAGGAGGGAAGCATTAACATTAAAGTGTATGTTTTATCCCCAAAATAAAACATAAATTAAAAATTAATTTCTAAGAGTTCATTTGCAATATTAAAACATATATTATAATTTCCAAATCCCATTAAAAAAACAAACAAACATAACTGTTCACAAATGAAATGTGTACAGACAATCTGTTCACTCAAAACATCCCTCTCTGGCCAGAAACAGTGGTATCAGGTTCTGATGGGCAAAACAGTTTGCATGTGGGTGTGGAGTTCACCTGTTTGCTTACCCTTAGATTAGGAAGAATCTACCCAATTTTTTTCTCCTGAACATCTGATTACTGACAGCTTACTACAACTGCCATACACCTGAAGAAATATAAGACACCGCTAACCTGTATACTGTAATAAAATACATATCAAACTTGGGTTTATAACATGATATCAAATTATAAGTCTAATGACAGATAACTTACATAGAATTCATTTTCCTTTTCTCAGTTCTTCAGTATCAGAAAGATAAAAACCTATTTTCACCCAAATGAATGACAATTTTCCTGCTGACTACAATAGTCACATGCTACTCCTCACTTGCTTCTGTATGACCCAGAAATTATGCCCTTATGCAACACTTTCATTCATACTGGAAGGACTGTCTGTGTCCTTACTCTGTCCAGGCAGAAAAAGAAAACTCACAGCAGAACTCAGCAGACACATCCTGATCTACAGGTACAAAGGAAGCCTCACTGGCACTAACACACCTTATGTTGATGATACTGTGCTATGTTCTCTCAGTAGTCCTTTACTTGGGGAGCAGAACAGGAGAAGTCAAATTTTAAAAAAAGACATTGCACAGTAAAAGTAACTTACAATAAGTGAGGTCATAAAATAGGGTTCCAGTTCTGCCCACACAAAGTAAAAGTGTGCGCTGCTGGGATGCTGCACACGAGGTTTACCGAGCTCCCTCCCTGCACGGAGCTCCCCCGGCGCGGCCCGGCCCCAGCCCCGGCCCGCGCTGCGCCAGCGCCACCTGCCGGGCGCGAGCGGCACTGCGCGCTCGGCACAGCGGCCCCTCCTGTCCCTCTGCGAGTCCCTGCACGAACAGCGACCACGGCTCCACAGAAGGCAGTGGTGTCCCATCACTTGGTACACAGAAGTGTACCATATATCATCCTTGATATTGCACAACAGAACTGTAATTCTACTATTAAGTCTCTCTCCTATTACCTCTCTGGAAAATCCAGAATTACAACAATCTAGGCAAAGATGGAAGGTTACATGCTGAAGTAATACCTAAAAAACCACCGAAGTTACAGCTTCCCTGAGTGCAAACTGCAGGAACTTGTCTCTTACAGCAAAACCTGGAATTTAACCTAGTAAAAATAATGTGCGTAGGCTCTTTAATATTTGTCAAAGAGAAAAGAAAAAGTGATTGCTTAACATTCCATTTAAAAGATTGCCTTTAAAATACCCTCACACAACACTGCTCAGCAAATTGTTTCACTAACGATTCACAAGAGCATAACAACTTATCTTCCAGCATAAGCTCTGTCTGACTTCAGTGTAACAGAATCCCAGATCTCACACTAAGGCTTCATTCTACATTTAAATCATAAATGCAGTAAAAGAAGTAAATCTTGTTTAATCCCACTGAAGGGTAATGTTCAAAAGTTCTTCTATTTTAGAAAGTAATTCTAGCCACATATATCTATAGCCTAAATTATAAAATGTTTTAATGTTTAAAATCTGTCACTACAGTATTAATTATTTTCACTCTCATGTAGGACATTGACTGTTAGTGTCTCAGTCCCTGCTTTGCTATAATTTTTTAGGTATTTCAACAGAACCCAATGTATTTCCCCCTTATGCCCCAATACTAAGGCAGAAGTTGAGATGATTAAGGCCAAAATTGTCACCAGTGACTAATCTGACAAACCTAACTTTTCTATGATGTAACTGGCTCCTACACCTCTTCAATATAACTTCAATATAACTCCTGACAAATTTGTCCCCAGAAGTGAATAGAATGAATAATAAATAATAATAAACGCCAAGTCACAGATACAATGAGGAATGAGACACATGTAACAGCCACCTGTGGAAGATCGGTTAGTATGAGCAGCAAATACCATAAGGGCGAATTGGAAAACAGAAGACAACAAGATTTTTAGAACAATGAGAAGGACTGCAGGCAGAAACACACTCATCATGCCCATACTCTTAAAATCTGGAAATTATGTAGGCAATTGAGGTTATAAGCCAAGCTAACATTTACTGTCTTTCAGCAGAGATCACTATTTGAGAGCTGTGCCAGCCAGAAGCCATCTATTTGTGCTTAGCAGAATGCATTAACAGAGAGAACCTGGGCAAACATCTCCCCAGCTGCTATTTGGCTGCATCATGTCACAGTTCTTTCTCCAAGCAACAGAGGAGAAAATGGAAGACTACTGAAAACAAAGTCCAGTAAGGAACTGTGGAAAATTGCCAGACTTACCATGTCAAGATACAGAGATGCTGTGAGTTTGTGGAGAATTCATGAGGCTGTTTGAGGAAAAAATGTGAGCTAAGCCACTTGCTTATCTTGCACTAGGCTGGAGCAAGGCTTAACAACTGAATGATGCCTGGGGTGAGGCAGAGGTCTCACAGCCCAATGGTGTCTCAGAGAAGCACAGGAGTGCACCCAGACCTTGGTATCAGCCTCACTCCACCTCGTCCATGCACAACCAGCCCCTGTTACAAATCTGGTCCTTTGGAAAGATAATGATGTGAGGTGGTAACATGCTGACAGAAGTAATGTCACGTGGCCTCCACTGCTCCCTCACCTGGGTGGAGGATGATACTGAATTATTAGGGATCTGTGCTGCCTTTGTTACAACCAATTCAGCCAAAGGTATCCAAAGATAATACATTGAAAAATGCACCGAACAATATGAAAATGAGAAAAAAGCTGCTTCTCCACCAAGTAGGACCACAGCAACTGGTAACCGATTATATTTGACAATAGTCATACCTCCACTTTTCCAAAAAGTCTAAAATTGATATTTGAACTCATCCATTTTCAGAGTATGAGAATACGACCTTACTTCATAGACAACAGCCTTGCTCCTCTCTCCCCTCCCCAAAGCAGGGATGACTCTCTGGTAAGATTTGTGCCTCCGGCTGCATCAAGAGTATAGCTGGGAACAGTTATACAACATTTGGAAGATCTATTGCATTTATCACCAGCAATCTAATGAGTCAATGATCTGCTGGTACAGTAAACTACATTATTTGTGAATCTGGAATTGTAAAAGTTCTTACTGAACATAACCAGCCATAGTGCCTAACTGGTTATAATCAGAAATTAAGCCAAGCTGCACTCAGCCCCTCTGATCTCTGAGGAATACCTGGAACACAAGGGTATTTATATTCTACCAAATTTCATATGCTTATTGCAACAGCAACTGACTGGTAAAATTACATAGAACTTCCTTGTTAACAAGTGAAGACCAAAACTGCTGCATCCTCACTGACAAATACAGACTACAAGTAGGAACTTTCAACAGGAAAAAACCTTTCCCATTCAGCTAGGTTACACTACTGGACTCAGAAACATGCCTTCAATTATCTCAGCTGACTTTTTTTACTGTGGTTTGCAGACCTGCTTGTTTGCTACTCATCATTAGGTGTTAATTAAACTTCTAAAAATGGAGAAATAAAGAAAGTTAGTGAATAAGGGGCTGGGATTTTCTGACAGTCACAGCACAGATACCTACAAATGGTAGTGAAGCTGACCAAAGACTAGTGAGACACCAGGAGAGGCAGGAAATAAAAAAAAAAAAACCAAAAAACCACATCTGTCAACCTCATGGACTCTGCATGTGACCTGTGTCTGAACCAATTAATCATGATTAGACAGAGCAAGGAGGGACAGAATTGAATCCTGATGCTACAAGACATTAGAAGGGAAGCATGACAGAGCTGTGATTCATATTCATGCATCAACTGTAAAATTTCATGCATAAACTGTAAAATTTCATGCATAAACTGTAAAATTTAAGAGTGATAAACTAAAAATCTCTAGTTTTGTGTAATTGCTGTCCAACCACATGAGTTTTCACAACGTTCTTTTTCTTCCTCATGAACTTAAGACATGGGGTTTTTTCACATTATACAGATTTCATCAATTGGATACCCATTTTTATAGGAATAAATCCTTTTCAATCACCAATGTTATAATTGCAATCACTTCCTTTTATGTTTTCTGTTCTCAGTGCTCCTTGGTGCTTCTCAAACTTCTGTAGAATTGCACTATTTTTCTTCAATCTCCTCCACAGATTTCTCTATGAGATTCTGTGAAATGTCTACCCCTCCAGTAAAGCATGAGTCACAGCCTTGTCCACATCAGCACTTACACTGAACTCTAACAATCTTCATGTAGCACTCCTTGCTGTTTTAAGTGCACTGGTTTTGTCTTATTTGTGCTCATTCATTTGTTTCCTCTTAGGAAAGAGAAGAGAGAAAGCCTCCATCCTTTTGTACTAAGAAAGAAGATCCTGTCACAATTGCCTTGTAGTCTATGGCAGAAGCCTCTTTCTTCTACTTCCACACAGTGTGGGAAATTATGCCTATTGTTTTCTGCTTAAGACCCTTTTTTTATTAAGAAAAAATTCATTACTCCAACCACTTCTACCTATTCTGTAATGTTTAATATATTTTATTTTTATCTCTTGATCTCCTTTGTTGTTAAATCAACTTGATAAAACCTTTGCCTTCTCCAATGCTCCTTAAACACTAGCTATATTTACAGATAAAGGATAAATGCAAAACTGTACTTCTGAAGCTCATAGGAAAAAAATAAAAAGTGAAACAAACCACAGAGACATCTAGAACAAGAACAACAAAAACATGAAATAAAGCACAAATGACAACATTAGATGGAACTCACCCTGCTTGTGGGTTCACTGCTCCCAGCGAGTTTTTATGAGCTGGTGATAAAGTCTGAATTTTGCTCCCAGTGGATGAAGACAGTGCTTTACTTGAAGACACACCTTGCAGTTGAAAAGCAAGCATGAAAATACAAGAAAATTTAAGCTTTTGCTGCTGAAATGATACAATTTATTAAATTGCAAAATTCAAAACAAGAGTTTTAGAAATACAGAGATATGAGTCAATATCAAGATAATACAAAAAGAAAATGTTTCAAGAAATGTATCAAAAATATATAATTGAGACATAGTATTTTATTGTAAGAAAACATACAATATCTCAATTACTTTGCTCAGAAAAAGAGGGTAAGAAAAGTCAATGTACAAACAGAATATGTTTGATATCTGATGATATTTGAAACCCAAATTAGACTACTGTTTGTATAATTCTAATTTACATGCCTTGACTATGTGTTTTCACCAATTTATGATCACATTCAGCAGACGAATTAGTTACAGAATTAAGCATGAGAGATCAGTATTCAATACAATCATGCATTACTACACTGAATGATTTTTCATATTCAATTCAGAAAAAAAGAAATTTGACCTGCTCTATAAACCAGAATCCTAAGTGCTCAAGAGCCTTTTTAGATAGACGGTAATCAGTGCCCCTTCCAAATTTATTTTAAATGAGATTTCACAAATCACTATATCAAATAAACAATTTTTCCTGCACCGTTTGAGAACTATTATTTAGAAAGGACATGGAACAATTCATAACATTCATTTCATACCTACAACAGTTTTGCTAACACCACTTGGCTGTGGTAAGCGTGATGATGGTGATGGTGTTGATCCTACAGAAGGCATCTTCTTAACTGGAGCAGGTTTGTACTGTAACAAAATACAACCTAGAAATTTAAGCAATTAAATCAAGCTATCTATAAAACACAACAGGTATTTCTTTCAGGTACTGTGGGAGAACAGATGATGATTTCCTACTAGGTAACCTGTTTCTGGTATGGGAACATGCAAATAATTTCTGATAGTCTGTTTTCTAATACTTAAGAGACTATACTAGCAGGAAACATTCTCTAACTTAGTGGCTTCGTTGTTCAACTGTATGTCGTTCTGCATTTTTTTTTTTCTACAGCTTTTATTAACTTTTTCCATAGCTGGAATTAAGCTAAACTTAAGATTAAAAGTGTCATCTCATTACCAATTAATTTAAAACAGAATACTCAAAGGTAGAATGATTTTTTTCTTTCAAATCCAAATCTTACTTTCACCCATGTGGACTGGACCAGTCCCTGCACTGATTCAAAATACTGTGTAATACACCTGAATCCCTCCAAAGCCTCTAATTAGCCACAATACTGCTGTCAGTTGTCCTGTAGTCAGGTACCTTTGTTTGCCCCTTAAGCAAGTCTTCAATTGGATTTAGAAACTAGCACAACTTCCTTTACAAAACCTGCATCTCTATTTCCTCCTGCTATCTTTACCTGTCATTTGCACATTTCTCAATTACATTTATGACTGGTTTTCATTTTACAACTGCTGCCATCTGACTTATGGATCTCTGCAGTTTAAGAAAGCAAAAGCCTTGTCCATGCTTAGTGTTTAATTTCAGTGAGTGTAAATAATAAAATAACGGAATAAAATAGTTAATTCTTTTTAAAAGCAATACACTATTTAACAAGCTTGATTTGATGTTGAATGCAAGTTACAAGTTAAGAAAAATGTTATAGCTCACCTGTGTTCGAGTAGGAAGCTTCCCTTTGGTATCAGTTGCCAATTTCCCCTTATTGGTAATACGTGCAGCTTGCTCCTTACAGAAATTGATGTGCCTGTCAGCTGCATTTTCATTAAATCTCCTCTGACAGTATGGACACTGAATGTAATCTTAAAAACATAAAAAATTAACATTAATTATCTGTTTTAAAAATGGGAGTGTTTTAAAGTCTTTTAAAGACCAGCCTCTCCTCCAGGGGAAATTATGGCTTTTTGAATCTGAAAATGAAATACAGATTGCTAGCTAAAAGCATATTCTCATTTGATGGTAAGAGTAGCTCAGGCTTAGAAATAACCTAAGCAAAACCAGAAACACTTTAAGAGATGCTATTCTGCAGAGAAGGCAGCCAGAGAGGTACAAGGACGTGCCAAAGAGATCAGCTGGAAGGACATAGAAAAGAAGCTACACAAACAAAATCAATTTTTTTTTTTAAATCACAAACAATTCCATTTGTTCAAGATATGGGAATACATTAAAACCTTTCCCACACAAGCAGCAAAAGACAACAAATCTGTTTCCTCTGACAAATTTGAAAGAACTGAGAAATGCTAACTGCAACACTGGAAGTGATCATTATAAAAAAATCAGAAATTTAACAAATAAAAAGAATCACAAGAAAATCAGTCAAAATTAGGAGCTATCTCTAGAGACCTACAAAAGAAAGTAACTGGTGGCCATGTTACGTTAGCAAAATTAATTTAGTTACATTGCAAACAGTATTACATAGAGGAAATAACTCTCATTGTGGAAAAAAAAGCAAGGGCTACATAAATGCTTAAAATATTAAAAGATATATAATCTGTATGCTGGAAATACACACCTTAAAATACAGTGCCCTTGGAAAATGATATGTTTGGACTACAATTTCAGACAACTGGGTATTTCAGTGTCCAGAGATATTAATGCTGTATGTCCAAGATTAGAGCATTCAAAACCATGTAAGCATCAACTTAAAAAAAGCTTGACACCATCAAAGCAGGTTAAATTAATGTGTTTCTAGGTCATTTTACAAATGTATTGAAGAAAATGAGATGAAATTCAACAGTCACTGCCTCCAAAATTACAATTAGATATTATAAAATCTAAAATAAGTTTTGAATTACATGTTATTAGTCCAAATGCAGTAGATCTGGCTTAAAAACTTGTCCCTTTAAATATTTATAAACAGTTTTGAGTAAGTTAAATGATGTAATGACCACCAAACCATGAACTGTGACCCAGGAAGTGTGAGCTAAGGACAGAGGAAGAACACAGAGAAGTGACAGCATGGGAATCTCATGGGGTAACAACAATTTTTTATTTATTTATTTACATAGGATCTGCTACTGTCAGAACACTCAAACATAAACTACACATTAAGAGACAAAAAAAATCAGAAATAGAACTGTAATGTAGTCAAAATTATTCCAAAGAAACTAAAAAAAAGAAAAAAAAGCAGTTAAGTAGAAAATATGAATATGAGACTCTTTCCATTAAAAGGAAAAAGACTCGCTGCTTGTTAGAAACAAGCGTGTCCAAGATAGAGCTGAGGAGAGGATGGATACACTCATGGTATGCTCACAGTCTTCCCACTCTTCTACGTAACAAGTAGAAAAGGAGCATCAGTAGCTACTCCTCCTGTATTTGTAAGAAGAGTATGCACTGATCATTTTGTGTATGGTCTCTTCATTCCTGGTTTCCTCTTCCTAAGTCTTACCCACTGCAGTAAGATGAAGCCAGGAGACTAAAACCAACTACAACTAGATATAGATCTACTATACAGATTATTAACGATTCTTTCCATGATCAAGCCTTGTGATTCTTATCCACAGCATTTGCTATTGGCTTTAAGATGGCTTTACTTTTTAAAATTAGTTTTAAAATATGGCTTTTCAAGATTGTGAGTACAGAATGTTGAATAATACAGCCTCTTAGAGTGAATGTATCATTACAATCCTAATACTGGACTAACACATCTCGTGCAAAGAAACAGGGTAGGAAACACTTCACATCCTCACTTGACCACAGACAGGCAGAAGCAAACACATGTTTTTACCTAATCTTTCTGAAAATAGCCATTCAGCTAATCAAATGGTTTAGCTCTTAGGACAAGAGGAAGAAATATATTCTTCAACCTATTATCATATCCCAGAAGTTAAATGAAAAGTGTATTTCCTTCTCATTCACATCAGACCGCTTGAACACTTTACCCAGTCTCAGTTCGAAGATACCCAAGGACTGTCCTGCCCTTGCTAATATGAACTCCACACATGTCACATACCCAAAACACACAAGGCATTAAGGCATACACTGCATACATGAAACCAAATGTGAATTCAGCAAGAAATGGGAGAGATTACATTTGAAGAACAGAAAAGCGCATTCCCACAACGTAAATATGTTGGGGGTGTCAGCTAATCAAAAAGGCAGTCTGCTACTATTGTGAGCATAAACAAGGTATTGAAACAATTTGCCCAGCCTATGGTTTACAAGACAGTAGCAAGTTGCAAATTGGCCTCAGCTATTTTTCCACACATTAAAAACAAAGTAATGGGCTTTGAAAGCTACACAGGATGTGAGCCAGCCAGACCCAAAGTTGAAATCCAGCATCTGCACTGGGATAGTAAGTCATCTTCAAGAACTCGTGAATGTTGCATTCCAACAAATTCCTTTTCAATGCAAATTTCTTCACATTAACTTAAAGAAAAATCTCTAAGGAACTTGACTGTTTTACATACCAGGATCATATGATGGTGGAGGTGGTGGAGGGAGTTTTCCACCGTCTTTAAGATTAAGTCCTTTGGCTGCTCGTATAGTTGCTATAAATTCCTCATGCTTTCGTCTCCAATTAGAAGGTTTTTTGGGTGGTTCTGGCTAAGAGGCAAAAAAGAAAGCTCTGTATATTTGAAGTTTTTACTTGAAGTTCAGTATCCACCTTATTTTAGTACATAACATCATAGTTAAGATTTCTTCCAACTCTTAGTTGATCTAATTAACACAAACTGCCAGCAGGAATAAGCCTAATTAAAATGCATATATAGTATGCCTAAAATGCTCATATTCAGAGTAAATTATAACATACCCGTGGCTTAAGAGGTTTCACTGTGGGAATGTCAGTTCCTTCTGCTCTCTGTCGGCTGGAATCGAATGTCTTCCTTTTCTTGGCAGAAGTTTTTTGGCAAATGGGTCCATGCTTTTTCTGTAAGCAGAAGCAAAATAAAAGGAGAATACAGAACTTAGTTTTGAAAACAGAACTCACTAACACATTATTTCCCTCTTTCTTGATAAAAAAATTTGCAAAAAAGCCCCAATTCTTGATGAATAAGCTCAGACTGCTTTCAATCAAACATTTATGCCAGCCACTACCTTTAAAAACAGAACTACAGGAATTCACAAATGTATATACAGAGTCACAAAAACACAGGTGATCAAATGAAGAAAAAAAGTAGAAGGCATCTATATTTGCTCCTTGCATGTAAAAAAACTGAGGACAGGTAGGCAGCTTTCGCACTGAGTGGCAAAACAAATCATAGGTGTCTGAAATTCATATTCACATTTAAGGACAGACTGATTTCTATTAACAATGGAGAAGAGAATTTTGGAAATGGCAAACAAAACACTTCATTTACTAGCCGAGACTTAAAACTGCAGAAGACAAGGATTGCTTCTGTAACCCTAGAAAAGATGCTTTTAGAGGCTTGTATTTCAGAAAATGATGGGATCTTAAAATAAAATTAAACTCCTTCTAAGGAGCTTCAAACCTGAGACAACTGGAATCAGTAATTACTTGGGGGGGGGAGGATAAAACCAAAACCCCTACCAAAACAAAGCACCTAGATCTATTTTATTTAGCTATAGTAAATAAAGCACTGCTTAACTCTCATATCAACTTTTCAAATCTAAAAGCCAACAGTGCTCACACCACTTACCAGCGCTGCTGGAAAGAAAGTTCTTCCACAAATCTTACATGGCAACAGATCTCCAGTTTGCACTGTAACCTCACCTTAAAAAAAACAACATACTTCTTTAAGAAAATTTGATTAAATTAATGACAAAACATTATTTCAAAAATGCTAACCTCATATACACTTAGATATAATAACAAGTGTTACTGTAAAAGTATACATCCTTTGACTTGTGCAGAGGCTATGCAGATGAGAAAGGCAAAAAATATACTGAAGTCCTCAGGTACTTTTGGAAGCTGTCAGGCCTTCATGTCACCAGCAATTTATGTATTTATAACACATAACTCCACTCCCTTAAAAGGATGTGTATCAATACAGAAATAAAAAATCCCTTTTAAGTCCCGTGACAGCTCAAATACACACCAAGAATAAAGCTACTTAGTGGGTATTTTCTGTGTCTTTGGAAAACATCAAATTTAGTATCAAATAAAGAAAAGACACGTTCCATCATTTATTTTGCTCTACTAAGTTAAACTATTCAACTTTCTCTTGTAAAAAAAACCGTCTTGATGCTATTTTTACTATATATTTTATTCAGATTTTTACTGATGGGTTACAGAAGTATTTCTAATGTTGCTAATCAAGCATTGGTAACAAAAATATAAATAGCATATTTGACATACAGCAGATCAACAGAACCAGACAAAAGACCAACAAGTCAAAGTATCAAGGCCTATGCAAGCAAATATATTTATATAGCATGCATTATGCAACAGAGTCATGGCAGAGACGAAAAACTGCAAGGTTTCCCAATAAAAGGCATCTATTATATCTAGTACTATACCAGAGGAATACAGGGATATTTTTATATCACGTATACATCAAGAAAGAAGCAGTAAATTTGGATTATGTTTGAGACGTACTAGTAGCTTTCTCTGTACTCAATCTGACTATTGCAGACAATACAACTGCCTCTATTTACACCACATTAAAATAAAAACCACTTCAAATTGACTTCTATTTTAGATGAAGCAGCATCTTAAATGAACAAAGATATCAACATAGCAATGTTCAATGATTTGATCAGCTTTTGTTCCCAGCTTCCCAGTGGAAAACGGTTTTCCATCTAAATATACACACTTGCTGACTAAAGTGTATGACCAGTCCTAAAAAAATGAGTAATTTAAATAAATATTTCACAGCAAAAAACAGATTCAGGCAGCCATGGTTCCCACTGAAAACCATTTTTGCCCAAATGCAAAGATTAAAACTGAGTGAAATCTGTATTACCAATAAACAATTATTGTTTATTTCTGATCTTTTCAATTACTTAAAGCAAGTTCACCCCCAGTAACTAACTGCATGCAATGTATTAGTTGTATGAACATACTATGGAGCACAATGCATTTTAAGAATCATAACTCACAAGGAAAGAACAGTTTAAAACATTTAGTTCATACTTTTAATTAATTTATATACCTTTTCCATGTAGATATGAATATGCCTCTCCTTACCACAGCACAGCAGGACTGCACTGACAGTAACCAAGTTTTACAAATGGAAGTGATAATCAAATTTCCTTTCGTGCCATCTAAATACCCGTGCATTTAGATGCACACAAGTATGAGAAGTAGGAAAAATGCAAAACATGCAGATGAATCTTGGTTTTCTTCTATTCTTGCATTTGAATTATACTTGAATGCAATAAAGATTTACTAGGAACTTGTTTTTTAACTGTATTTTTTCAAACTCTTTTTAAAAAAATCATGTCCATTTTTTTTCTATAGATCTGTTCTCTTAAATCCACAAGCCTGAGCACATGAACACTGGTACAAAGCTTGGACGGCTGGGAACTTGCCCTCACCACTGATCTGAAGGGTAAGCAGCAATGGTTTTAACCTTTTCTCAATTAGTCCACTCAAAAATACAAAATATGCATAGATTTGTTTATTTCATTACTTCATTCTTCAGAATCCCTAGCACTCTTAATAATGATAACCTACATCACTGCAAACTCACTTCTGCTTAAGAGTTCAACTTCTTATGACATCATTCTGATAAACCCTCAGCTTTGCAGAAACAAGTGAGAGAGGCATTTCCCAAAAATATCAAGTAACACTGTTCAATAGTGTCTTCAATAAATTAGCTGAAATAAATCAGAATTAGTGATCTTGACATAAGGTATACAGTATATGATTAAGAATTTGGCTGAGAAAATAATTCTTTCAAATACCTTCCTTAGTAAAAGAAATGTCATGTCCCAGTTTTCTTCTGTGTTCTAGAATTTGAGCTGGTGTTTAAATTCCACATGAAAAGAAGCGGACTCAATAGCTGCTGATGTGAACGAGCAGAGCGGTATTTACATACAACATACCAAAGCCCAAGGAATGCCAATTACCACTTAGAGCAGCTGCAGTTACAGACTTGGATTTCCTTGCAGCATTCCCACCCTCCCCTGCTGCTGGCAGGTAATCACATCTGCCTAGAGCTATTTCTACTGCCAACACCTCCCATGTAACAGAAATCACTGACCCAAAGCATATAAGGAAGTTATTTTTAAAAAATGGAAGTTCCTGAAGTTTTGTTGAAAATGGGAAGCCAAGAGTCCTTTCACAGAGTCACAGAATAATGAGGTTGGAAGAGACATCTAAGATCAAGTCCAGCCTTTATGAAGGAGCACACTCACCCCTTTAGCTTCTTAATTCCTCTGTGATTTTCCTCGCTTTTAGTGCAAAAAAAAAAACCCAAAGCCAAACAAACCAAAACCACAAAACCTTAACATTTCTTTCTAGGAGTCCACGAGTCTTCCCTTACAGAAGGGTTAGAGATATTATCCACATGAAACCTGATAACTTAAAAGTAAGACATGGGAATAAAATTGTGGAAGTTGCAATTGAGTTAATTTTGGCTTTGTTTTGTGTATTTTTTAAAAATACATTAATGTGTGATATCTACTGCAATTTTTTTCCTGAAAAAAGTTAACCAAAATCGTTTTTAATCGGGGATGCACTGCAGGGAGGAGGTTAAGAAAAAAAAAAAGGAACACTCAAATTGGGAAACAGGAGGATATGCTTGAGAAATTGGTCTGAGAATAGAAATTGGTAGTAAGATAGTTGCATTGCAATTTTCTTCAGTCTGTAAATTTAGCAGCAATGCAGGACTTCAAAAAATCATTTCGATTATACAGCAGCTACACTTCTTTACCTTTTTACCAACTTTAATACTGCTAATCACCAGCAGTTTAGATGTCTGTATTAAACATGAATGGATATAGTTAACTTGCAGAAGGACTGAAATAATTATTACTTTTTATCTAATCAAAACATATCCAGAGAAAAGATAAATATTATCAAAATTGTTATGTGAATACCACAGAATATGAGATAAGCTCAGAAGATACTGAGGTTTATATCCTATTCTACTGCTTTCTTGAGACCAGGTCTCAGACAAAACACAGTGTACAACCTATCATGATTCTGGGTATCTGACTCAACCAGACTGGAAGCTTATTAGCAGGTCTACAATAATCATATCATTCATGTTTGTAAACCGCCCCTGTCAGGGCTCCTCCTCCTCCTCCAGCTCTACTTCCAAATCACTGGGTTTGTACCTACACAAGTTACTGCACACATTCCTTCTGAGAATGGTTACAGTCTAGTTGCCTGTACTTTCTGATCTTGAAGAGTTTAGCGGTAAAGTCTGGGTGGACCACTAAGTCTGACAGTACAGCTATACCAGATGTATCATGGTGCTCTCAGTATTATAGATAAATTCAGACTTCCTTGAAACCTAGATTTCAAGAGAACAACTTCTTTCTTTCTCTTCTCTTTTCTCATATTCAAATAGAACAATTGATTTACAGCAGAAAGGGCAAGCTGCCAGTTCTATTCATCTTTCTCAGTACAATGTGTGGACCCATCAATACATACAAGTTTGATCTGACACAGTCACAGCCATAGCTGTCACAGTCACTTGTTCTTGCTGTCATGTTTACAGATAAAGCAGTTGTGTAAATAGACTTCACACCTAGAGGGAGAAGAAGCCTCCAGTATTGCTGAATAACTGAAGTTTTGTTACACTTTTCTCTTTTGGAGAGCTCTATATACCCAGGAATGTGTGTGCACTTAGATACAAATTGCAGAAACAAGACTGCACTTTGTAGCAGTATTTCATCAGGTTGTAAAATCTGACTGCCCTTCAAAACCTTTTACTTATCGACAGAGTGACAGTACTAAATTATTTAGGCCACAGAACTGTGATAATCAGAATCATCAAGCCTCTCTGAATTCAAACATGCAGAAACAGCCTGGTACAATTCCCTGCCTTGGGACTAGGTACCTATTTGAAGCCAGCAAGTAATCTGCAAGTGTTGAAAGTCATCACTTGAAGAGCACTTGCCAAATTCTTCTACAAAACTGTATTTATTGCTTTTAGCATAACTCCATTCTCATCTCCAAAAGCAAGGCATTTGTCACTTAAGAGTGCCACATATTTATGGTACAATAAAAAAATGCTGTTCATTCCCCACATTAGTTAGAATCTGTATCATGAAGCCACAGCATCTGGTTCTTTGAGGACTGCCCAGTCTCTAACATATGTCCAATAATCAATAATGACAGGGTTATACTTTTTTTAATCAACACACCAACTAACCATAGCCTAACCAAAGGTAAACAGTACAAGCAAGAGCCACCTAAAAATTATACCAATGCAGTGACACGGGTAGGGAACTTCACAAAATCACAAATAGTTTGGGTTGGAAGGGGACTTTGAAGATCATTTAGTTCCAACCTCCCTCCTGTGGGTAGAAACATCTTAAACTAGACCAGGTCTTGCACAGACCCTTGAGCATTCCATTAAATTAGAGCATTAATTTTTTGTATTTAGAGAATTCATTTTTTAAAAGCAGTTTTGAAGAGAATTTAATAACATAATGAAAATATGAATGTACCAAAGTAGGAAAAAAGTATTCCAATAATGATCAAAGTTTTGCAAATTTGCATTATTTTGCCAAAAGGAATTTTTAAATGAAAACACAAGTAAGGCGAATACACCGACTGTAATTCTTAACAACAGGAAGTACTTGCCATACTTTGATCAAGTCTGCTTGATAAATTATATTGTGCATATTTTACCCCACCAAGCACATCCCTTCTCACCTGTGCTATTCTGCAGTTTGCAGGAAAGAGACAAAGAAAGAGGAAATCATAGTAAGCCCTGCCTCTTAGTATTCAACCATTCATATACTTAGACATTTTTAAGCAGCTAAGTTTTGACAATTGTCTAACAAATATCAAATCAATCTACTTTTATCTATCTGCTCCCAATTTTATAGGAAAGCCTCATGAATTCTCCTGTACTCCTGTATTGACAATCTTGTATAAACCTGTCACTTTGGTTTCCAAAAGATAACACTTGAGCACTGTAGCATCCATTCCTTCAAACTGAAAAGACTTTCATAGTACCTCTGCACATTTTTGTATCAGCTTTTCAGTCTGACAATGAAAATGCATTATATTTCAAAAAAACCTGTTATTGCACTGAACATGAATGAGTCTGATGATGGTGAATTTCATTTGAATTTCTTGAAAATAACACATCAAGGTGAGACCCACTGCCTCAAAGTGACAGCCTGGAGGAGGATTCTGTATAGGTTTTTTTGGTGACTGAGAAATGAATTCCATGCAGTCAAGAATGATTGTAACAGCAGCACACACAACTCACATAATGGTATACTCTCTTTTACTATAACTGTCTGTCCTTTGCTTCCTTCCTCATATGAAGCATAACTTTTAATGTGAAAACGTGCCAGTCACATTACACATCCTTAAAAATAACCAGCTCTCTCTATGGCCGTTTCTCATGGGACTCTTGCAAGCAGATCCCTAAAGTCACAGACTGCATTCCTGAACTCTGGGCTGAGACCTATTTACCTAGCTCCCTCTTTCAGGATCCTGAATTCAACCATCCTACAGTCGCTGGAGGAAAGGCTGCCCCTGACCTTTACATCTCACACATCTGTATATATGAAGTGCTGCAGGACTGCCTCCCCTTACCAGCTCCTTATCACCTGGGTCAGGAGTTTGTCATCAATGCATTCCCCTTACTGACTTGTCCCTCCAGCAGATTAAAGTATCTTCAAAGGTTAAAGTCTCTCATGAGGACCAAGGCCTGTGAATACATTGATCCTTCCAATTATGAGGGAGACTTCATATTTTTCCTGATCAAGTGGCTTTTAGCAGACAGTCACAACAGCTGTTCCCACACTGATCTGCCTGCTAACCCTGATTCATACTCAGGTGGTTCTACAGCAAAGCTCCATTGCATTCTCACTGCTCTCCCACATAAAGGGCAACTTCCCCCCTTGCCGTCCAGCTGGTTCTTCCTGAAGAGCCTGTACTCATCCACCACAGCACTGCAGTCCTGTGAGCTGTCCTACCACCTACACATGATCCCAACTAGATCCCAGCTCTGCAACAGACAGCAGACCTCCAATTCCTCCCATTTGTTCCCATACTGAGTGTAAATGTGCAGGCATTCTAGAGAGTCACTCAGTCATGACAGTCATCCAGAAAAATCTATGAAACCTTCCCTTGCAAAGCCTACAGAAATGCAACTAAACCAAAGGCAAACAAGCAGCACTATTTGACAGATCTGAATTCCAGATACATCATCTGGCTTTCTATTAACAAGCTTTAAGATCAACTAGAAGCACTAGAAAGCATGTGACCTGCAAAACCTATGTAAATGTCACACAGTTCTGCTTTGGCTTCATAAACACACTGTTCTCCTGTATTAGGCTACAGGCACTGTGATCATTGTGAGGGCAGTCAGGCAAAGACTTGCCTTCTTCACACCAGCCTTAAACCAAGACTGTTTTAGCATAGTGATCCTCAAAGCAAATCTGGGCTTATGCACTCCACAAGTGTAATTGGACAGAGCAATCCCTACCTAAGTCTGCTTGCTTATCAGAATCTTAATTGGCAAAAAATGATGTGTTAAAAAAAACCTGATAATAAACTCAATTTATAATATCTTGATTCCTAGTTTGCCCCTCCCTCAGGATTTCTTTAGAAAGTAAGCCCACTCCTCAGCAGCTCCAGTCAAGTGCTTACCATACTCCTGAAACCAGGTTTCACTGAAATGCAACACCTGCTTTTGATTACAACCACACCATGTTGTGTGCAGGTAAAACATGTTCATCTTTCCACTATATTCAACCAAATGAAGTCAATTAGTAGATCAATCTAGCTTCTGTAATTTAAGTTAAAAATGCAAGAAATCTAAAAAAACTATAGAAAAGGTGTCATGGTTTGATACTGGTGCAATGCCAGCGCCCTCATGAAGATACACTTTCCCAAATAAATGCTGTGAGATGTGATCAGGAACAGAGCAGAGCAGGCTTAAGCTTGATAACAAATGAAAAAAAAATGTTATTAAACTATTACTACAATAGAAGACACACACACTAAATCTAGGATGATGACCCTCTAAAACACTCCTCCTCCCACCCAATTTCCAAAACAACCACCTTGAAACATCACCCAGGATTCTTGATTAAGTTGCCACCTTTCAGATAATCAATACTCAGTCCATCAAGGGAGAGAGGAGTCTCTCTTGCACCACAGACCCCCCAGGAAACACAGTTGCCACACCCTGTGTTCCCATGTCACACATGGCAACTGCCTGGAGAAAATCTGCCAGTGTGACATCCTCCTTCCATGTACAGTGCTCTCACCACTGTGCATGGACAGACTGCTCATAGGGCTCCTTTAAGGATACTTTGCCATGGACTAAAAGAGACAACAGTTCAGCTTCTCATCTTGGCACTATAGTCCCCCCCCTCCCGCCATTTTCCCCTGGGGCCAAGGGTCCAAGAACAGAGACCATCTTCTTCCTGAAGACAGAGGGCATCACCATTCTATCCTCAGCTTTTCTCTGTTCTTGCCATTCCTGTGCTGGTGGTTGCTGAAGCAGGTCTCCTTGGTTCACCACTGCATCCCTTTAAAAAGCAGTCTCTATTGCAGGAGAATTTGGTTCAGTCTATGGCTAACAAGAAAAGTCTAGCTAAAAGCTACTCCATCATCTCCTCCCAACTAAAAATTTATTTTTCTAACATCTCAGGTCCCGGACTGTCTCTCTTCTACTATAAATTGAGGAGGAGTAATATTTTACAAAGCCTTCATTTTCCAGGATAGGGTTAAACGTTCAGACTACCCAGACAGCTGAAATCTCTGCCCAGAACTCCCAACTCTCACACTGGGCATCTTCCCCCCCCCCCCCCCCCCCCCTCCTTTCTTCTGCTGTCAAATTTCTAGGTGCCATCAGGCTCTCTGTCTCTTTCCCTTTGAGGGGGGGAAACAAAGGCATCTCTGCTTCTCTCCACCCTTCCGTCTGCAGGAGCTGGTTCGGTTCCAGTCCTTCAGCGCCTGGCCTACCTCTCCCAGGCCGCGTGGCTTCCCCTCCCCACGCAGCCCGTGGCTGGGCAGGGGAGGTCTGCACTGCAGTCTTCACTGACCAGAACCAAAGAGACAGTTCCCTTGGGAGTTCTCTGCTTTTAACCCCCTGTGTTCTCAGAGGTGTGTCCATGCCTTCAGTGGTCAGTCCAAATGCCAATATCCAAACCTGACCACTGATTGGTTTGACCCAACTTCCTGGAAAATTCACTTCCATGTCAAACCACGACAAAAGGGCATAAAATCTATCACTTCTAAGATACTGAAGAAACTAATCTGAAACATTCAAATTCTTGTCTACACACATTCCTGTCTATTTCCTCTCCTTTAAAGGTGAAACAGATTCTGGTAGTGCACTTCTCCATATCGTATCAGCCTAATCTAGCTTTTGGGATTTTTCCTTAAGTAAAATAATCATTAATTTAAAAAATAGAAACATGATTGCTTTCAAGAGAGTAAATATATTGACTAGTTATAGAGTGCTAAATGTCAAATTCAGATAACTTAACAGAGATTCAAGTATGCCCAGTGAGACATCAGTTCAGTGCAAAGACACATTTATCTTTGTGTTTCAATGGCTACCAGAGAAAAATAACTTAATAAAAATTATTTACATTAATATTAGTTTTGCATTTTTAGTAGTTTCAAGTTGCTGATTTAAGAACAGTGTACAATAAAACAAATTCTTTCCCTGTTGGACAAAAGACAGACCTATTAAAAAGAATGAAAGCTGAAGTCTGAAGTCAAATGGAGATAAAGAAAATGGCCACCAAAGTACAGAAGCTGCTGCATGGATCCAGTGAGGCAAGACAAAGATCAACTCTAAAAGGAAAATAACACTCACATTAATATTATTTTTGTTTTAAAACCCAATAATTTTCTACACTATTAAGGAAAAAAGTAACATTGGGCATTCTGAAATTCTGACAAGGCAAGAATAAGCACTTGCTCTCAAGAGTCACATTACTAACATAAAACCCCAAAGGAGAGATCTTGCATCCTCCACTGTTAGGGGTGGAGCAGGACATCTCAGACATTCCACTGGCCGGGGCAGGTCTAGGGACAACTGCTATCACAGCACAGACCCCAGGTCTCAGCAGAAGATGCTGTACAGAGAGACCTCGAGGACACACCCAGGCAGCTCAGTCCCTACGAAGATCAGCAAGGGAAGGCTCTGGGTTTGACACTGCAGGCTATTTCCTGAGCCAGCAGCCAGCCAGCCCCTTCCAACCACAACCAGCCTTCCCTGGCTGCTCGTGGGGCTGGGCAAGCACTGCCATTAGCTACCACAGAGAGCTGGACTTTTGCCCTCGGACACAGCAGCCCCTCTGCCCCTCAGGCTGGGATGGGCTGTGAACAAGTGCGGGAAGCTGCGTTTAGTTGGCTCAAGCAGCTGTTCCTGATCGACTTCCTCCCAGAAAAAACAACAGACTGGAGAAAAGCCAATCAAACGCCACCACTGGAATGGACTGCTCTGGAAGTCAGGAATTCAGTGCTTGGTTCCATCTCGCTCAGGCAAAACAGAGAGCAACAAACACGCCAGTGTGACAGCTTTTTTCTTGACATCCAGCAGTGAAAGCAACAAGAAGATGTTAATCCATCAAAAACGGTCCTGAGATTCAGCACATGGTTAACTACTCATGAATGGATTTTTAAGCTCACCTTAGAGATCACTACATTGTCAGACAGAGCCAGCCTGTTGCTCTATTTTCATCAGTAGATTAAATGAAAATTGAAGAAAACAGCCAAACAGAATGCAAGCTGCAAACTGACAAATGTTGAACTAGCAACTTTAGACTTAATATCAGATTTGTCACCTCTAATGACAAGCATGCACTCCTTACTTTTACAAACCTTTAAAGGTACAAATTTGACTCAATCTAGTAATATAACAATACTGATAAAAATAACCTAATAGAGCAACAGCCTCAAAGGGGCAACAAAATTACATTTTACAAGAAACTTTTAAGTGACATAGAAATCTACTTTGCCATTTCACAGAACATTTAAACTTGCACATAGTGAGAAAATGCAACTGCGACACTGAAAATATTATTTAGTTTTTTAAATGTCATGAATACAGTTCCACATGCCAACCATTACACATTCATCTCTCCACGTTTTGGAAAGGATCATTATAAACTGGGTAGAGCCCTTTCTTATTAATAGCGTGCTTATGTAAACTGAAGTAAAACAGATCTTTCATCTATAATGCTGATCCTCAGCAAAGCAAAAGCACCAGCTTCTGAGGCTGGAAAGTCCAGGACAAGCATCTTGAGCCTGAGGAGGCCTTCCACCATCATAGACACACCAAGAGGCTGCTGTTGACAGATAAAGTCCTGCCCTTCCCCATAACCATGACCCTCACACATACAGCTGCCAAGCACCTACTGCACCAGTCAGCTCTGGGAAATTCTATTACTAAGCACTAATATAATGAGGCAGCAGGCCGAGCCAGATTTCAGAAGCTGCCCATACTTATATGTCAGATGGGTATGACTGTGCAATTGCACATCCAAACATAAATTTAATCGAAGATGGCAACCAGCAACACCCTTCTGAGTTGCTGATGGAGCAGTAATATTAATAACAGCATAATAACCAATGAAATAATTTATTATTATTATTGGCTTTGCCTACATTTTTTCTGTCCCAGGGTGACCTTTCTACAAAAACTTAATCTGAGCCTAAACTAGTATTCATGAACAGAGACAGCCTAAACTGAAAAACTGTAAATAAAAGCAAACCCACTTGCTTCAAATGTTTTGAAGCAGAAAGGGTAGTATTTATATTGTGGTGGTTTTTAAAAAATAAAAACATGACCCATAAAAATGCAGAAAATTGTTCTTCAGTTTCAAAAACTTCTGCATTCACGGACAGTGGATAACAGTGTGAGATATGAGTGTTTACAAGGCAAGGACAGCTGGAGTTTTAGACATAACTTATTTTCTGTGCTATTCTGAAATTAATCGCAAGTGTTCAGAAGAAGAATTTCACATGATGGAAAAAAATGCTTTGACAAGCTCTAGCTTTTGAAAGAAAAGTTTCAGTAAAACATGAGATTTCACCTATGATCTAGCAGTTCCCTCCACTCCCAGTACATTCTGAAATACAAGCATGATATAAATAATTTCCAACGAAGTCAGGAACTGGACAAATTTTATTAAAATATCACAAGTTTTTTCAGGATTCTGCTGTTATCTGTAGATATTTTTCTCCTACCCCCTGTAATTAAAGTGCTAGAGCTTACATAACACAGCAAGTATAGCTGGCCTTGGTAAAATTAGCATACGGCCAAATCAATTCATAGATGCGCTGCAGATGATGTAGAGTCTCAAATGCAGTCAAATTCACAGCTTACTCAAAATTAAGGCAAACTCTTCCCTTTTGGAGAGGTACCATACCATTGTCCTGAGAGCTGGAATGCCTGATAAGGCATTATTTGATAAACACTGGACACCATGTTTCAAATTTCAAAGGCATTAATAGTCAGCAAAGAATGCCAAGTGAATCAAAGAAAGCTCTTGGGATTTTAATGCCAAGTTATGTCCAAATTTAGAGTCTTGATGAAGTCACTAGGCTCAAGAATAGGATCTGATTACTGTAAAATCTACTAAAGACAGAACATAGGTATTCTGTGAAAATTACTTTAGTTCTCCAACTGTTCTAGAAGGGATAAAGAACAAAGGCTAGTTTGTGCTTACTCCTCCTATTTAAGCACTCAGTTACCTCTAGAGAAGTAGAGCATGGAAGACTTAATGACTGTGTGTTATAGTTTTTTGAAACAGGTTTTTTTTAAAGTAGCATGGTTAAAGCAGCTTGCAAAATGCAGTCAAGACAGGCCTACAAAAATGGTCAGATTGCAAGCTGTAACTTCATGAATTCCAAGCTGATATCTATGCTACGACGGATAACACCACCGATAAAAATGATGTTATCATTTCGGAGAGCAAGAACGTTTCCATTAATTCAACCGGCACAGGATAAAGTTGAAAATACCCTGTCAGCAAATTCATACCTAGTTTTCTTCACCGCACTGAACATTCCCCTAGCATGATAAGCGGATCTTAACACCCACCTTAGCCATCTGTTAGCAAAAAAAAAAAAAAACAACAAAAGGGCTCCTGGCAGAGATGCCCGCACACTGCGCCGCACCCAGCCCGCAGGGCCCCGGCGAGCGGGCTCGGAGCGCGGCGGCCGCAGGGAGGGGCCGGCGGGGCCGGCGGAGCGGAGCAGTGCCCGAGACAAAGCGCGGGGAGCCCGGTCCTGCCGCCGCCCGGCCCCGCAGGCTCCGCTGCCTCCCGCCTTTGTCCGCTGCCCTCTCCGCGGCGCTCGCCCGCCTCAGCGCCGCCGGCCGCGGGGGCTCCGCGAACGGGCAAGGCGGTGCCCGGGCCCCGTTCCCACCGCCCGAACACGCCTCAGCCGCAACACAAATGACCCGCCTCGCCCCGGGCGCCCGCCGGCTGCCCCGGCTCCGCCGCTGCCGCTCACCTTCCAGCCCCTCCATGGCGCGCCCCGACCGCCGGCTCGGGCTGGGCTCGGTTTCAGAGCGCCGCTGCTGTGGCAACGCCGCCACCGCCCGGCCCGCCAACAACCGCCGCTCCCATTGGCCGGGCGGGCGGGCGGGCGGCCGCGGCCCCGGGCGGGCGGGCGGCCTCTGGCCCCGGCACCGCCGCCCGCCCCGCCCGCTCCGCCTCGGCGTCCCGCCCGCCCGCTACTCGCCCGGAGCGGAGTTCACAAGCCCCGCTCCGCCTCACCGGGCCCAGGCGATGTTCCCCGTCCTTAGGCTGCGCCCTGGTTGGGTTCCCAAGGGAGCAGGGCACCGGGTCTGGGCATCTCCCTGGAAAAACCAGGCGTATTCTGACTCAGGTGCGATCTGACGGGTCCTGAAGCCCATACGTTGAGGTTATGCTGTGATCAGGGATCTCCTTCCAAGAGCAGCGCCTTTACATGAAATACAGGATCACGGAATCATTAGGGTTGGAAGGGACCTAAGGGGATCATTAAGTCCAAATTGCTGCCAAGGCAGGATCACCTAGAGCAGGATACAGGAACGAGGAACGAGTCCAGATGGATTTTTAATATCTCCTAAGAGGGAGACTCCACGACCCTCCTTGAACATGAAGACCAAAGCGAAGCAGATAAGGAGAAATGATCGTGCAGTTGACAAAGCATCCAGCATCGCTGGATGGACATGGGCAGCCAGGGACCCTCCACCCTCAGCACCTAGTAGCTGAACAGATGGGTGCTGATGTGTGGCCTTTTTGGGTGTCCCCTTGCTAATGAGAAAACTATGAAGACTACAGGAAGAACACCGAAAAAAATGTTTTCAGCTTCAAGTCCTGAAAATAAATGCAGACAATGCATTCCCCCACCCTTCCCTGAAAGAGATGCTAATAAAAGATTAGTGTATTGATGGAATCTCCTGCTACATACATTTGAGTATGGATGTTTTCAGGAAATAGTGCTACTAAATTGCCATTGGCTAATGAATATAAATAATGCTTGATACATATAGAAATTCTTCCGATCCTTTTACAAAAGGTCTCCACATTTTTAGCAACCAGAGCATTTCAATATTTCTCTCTTCAAGCCATTATTTTAGAATTACTTCTTAAGATCTTTTATTTGTCTTTCTTGTGGAAATATGCCACGAGCAACTAATAAAGTTTTTCTAAAGTACAATAAATCTTATAGAAATTACTGCTGTCTTTACAGACACATGCAAATAATTTCTCTTCTTATGCTAGACAAGTTGGTTGATACAGATTCACTTGTCCATAGAATCACAGTTACTGTTTCTTAGCACATCTGTGAATGCAACACAAAGAAACAAATATATAAAAACTACATTAAATTGGAAATTATGGTCATGTTGTCATCTCTGCATTCTCTTAGCACAGAACAAATAGACCTAGATGCTGCATGCCAAACAGCCAGCATGTAAATCATGACTAATATATTATTAAAATCATCATTTGAGACCAAAAGCTTGAGTACATATGGTAATTCCAGCTGCATTTTTTCCTAGTTAATTTAGAAAAAGTACATTTTTGATTTGCCTTTGGTCTCTGGAGTTTATGCTTTTAAAATTACAGGCTATGCCAGAAGTAACTAGTTTGCCACCAAGTTTCAAAGTTCTAAACTTTGCAAATTATCCTTTAAATCTTTGACACGGAACTTAAATAAGCCTATAGCTAGTAAGCATTTCCTGATAAACTTACCATTAGGATAGTGTACAAGAAGTGCACTTCCTTTCATGATATTTCCACGTGGGGATTGCAAATTCAAAACCGGAGGAGGAGATGTTCTCAGTTTAGTGAAGGGTTTCCTATTTGAGGTGTGTTGTAGATGTTGGCGAACCCAATGGGAAGAATGATGATGTCTAACTCCATTTCAGAAGGCTGAATGATTTCTTTATTATAATTATGTTATAATACATTAATATGCTACATAAAAGAGGATACTAAATACTAGATGCTACTTTCTCTAACTATCATATCTCACTAACGCACAACTCGTGACCCTGTTCGCCAGAGTCCAGACACAGGTGGATCTAATTGGCCATCAGGGCCAAACAATCCACCATGGTCCAACCAAGCGCTCACTCTGGGTAAACAATTCTCCAAACACATTCCAGATAAAGGGGGGTTGATGTAGGACATGGGCTATGAATCTTATAAGCAGTTTAGACAGGCCAAGAGAAGCTGTGAAATAAATACAGCTTCCTGTATATATCAATATAGAAAAATCCCTACACTGTACTATTCCAAATCTTTAGTCACTTTAGAAAAATACTCTGGGATCCAAAGTTTTGAAATACCTTGCCCTTGGTTTGTGCAAAGCAGTGCAAATCATTTCTATGGGGCAGAAATGTCAAAAAACTACTAAGTCCTGTAAAATGATCAGAATTTAATTAACATTTCAAATACTCTTTTTCACCATTTGAATCCCTGTCATAATGACTAAAATCTTCATAAAAAATCAAAACCTTTCCACTATCTTTCATGTTAATAATGAACTCTGGATAAAGAAGGATCTCCCAAAGTGATATTTTAATTAATACACTTTGCACTGTAACTAGCTTCTGGGAATTCATATATGCTTGCACAGGGGGACTTTAAAATTTAAATACTCCTAATAAGCTTTTTCTTACAGTTAATGTTAATTGAGGATTACAGACAAGAATGATTACTCTCCTACTAAAATAATTCCTCAGTTGAATTCCTGCAAGAATGCCTTTTGTTCTTTTGTGGGTTATAGTCACAATTTATATTCAGGAATGAAGTATTGTGATTTTCCTATCAATCTTTTTATCTACCCTTTTTTTTTTTTTTTTTTTTTTTTTTTTTTTAGTACAGTTGTATAGTTTTGTTTGCTGTGGCTGTCCCAGATTAGACAGAACGAGACCAGAAACCACAACAAAACTTGGTAAGCAGTACTGGAGTAAACAGTTTTTGCTCTCTCAGAACATGAATTGCTCAATTTATAAAGCTGAGTCCAAACTGAAAAAATAAGAGTAAATGAGTTATAATAATGCCCAAAAGACAAAGAAAATATGAGTTTAAATTCTAATTTGCCAGCTGTTGGGTAGATTTTCTCAAACTGAGTAGCCAGTAATAGAAGGAGACCAGGGACTGTGACTTTATCACTGGATGTAGTATCTCTGCTGTTTTCTTATTTCCATATATTGGCTTTTGCAACCTGCATAACAGTCTTTATATGTTGGGATGTTATTTTTTACAGTTCTACTAGCAGGCTAGTTATTAAAAAATAAGAGAGAAATTCAGAATACGTAAGCCAAACAAATTGAGTTTTGGTAAATCCCCCAGACTGTGTTTATTTTCCAGCACACTTCCATGCTTCAGCTTGCTGGTTTAGGACACAATCTGCTTTATAGGGCACAGCACAAACCAAAAGTGAGAGATTACTGAGAAACAAAACAATGCTGCAAAGTTGATTTTGCAAAGCCAGAGAGTTCCTCAAAACACTTTATGTGTTTTTCTTTCCTGAATGCTCACTTAGAAGATGGACTTTGCTAGGTAGACACGTGAAACTTGGGTGCATCAAGTTATTGTGTGAACAAATTGACCACCCAGCTGGTGAAACATTCTGCTCTTCTGGAACCCACTAAATGCCTTGCATGGTAAATAAAATTAAATTTATACATATGTACCATGATTCTCTTGGTGAGATGAGGTGATTTCACCCTTCAAGGCAAATTTTTTAAATTAAGAAATTAAAATGGCATTACAAATTAATCTATATTCTTATTGTAATTTGATAGTGTATTTCTTCACTACGCTGAGGAACAGGTCATATTAGAGCATGGTAAGTTTAGAAATTCTTGCCGAACTAAGATTTTTTTTAGAATAAAATATTCTGAAGGGATAGATGGAAAAGTTTCCTTTTTTATTTATCACCTAAGATAGTCAGCTTGTTTCCCAGAATGTGATTTTGTGATCCATCTATTCTTCAACAAAAGCCTGACCAGTTTATGCAGTGCGCATAATCGCTTATCATGTTGTGAGATATGACTAAACGTGCATGTTTGCAGTTCTTTGAGAATACATAGCCATGGATATGCCAGTAGAAGTCCTTCTTAAATCATTTTTACCTAATAGTTTCGTAAAGAAAGAAAACACTAGAGTTTCATCTAGTTTTAGATGAACATTTAGTTTTGTTTAATCCAAGCATCATTAAATTGGATGTACTTTTCCTTACGTTAAACAAAGAGCCCAGTAAGCGAATTCTCCAGGCCTCTTCTAGTTGCAGCTGATCTCCCTGTGATTGAGTCTTTTTATTTTTCCTTTCAAAGCCACAGCCTCACTCTGTCTGTTTCTTTTGCCTTTCTTGCTCTCTTACCAGTAACATTTGTGCATGGCCAAAGTGAGAATTCTGTCTATCTCGTTATGATTTGTGATGTTTTTCTTCCCCAAATGCTAGATATCTGCATGCCCCATGTTGTTTTCTAGTATTAAGATGTGTCAGTGATTACATCTACTGAGAGTGTGGGATGAAAATGGGGGGGGGGGGGGCGGGGATGATGCTCCAGCCTCTCTAACACCCAGCTCAACAGGGTATTGCAATCAATTTCTTTTTAAGCATAGATCAATACATTAAAGTTTTCAGCAGACTGAAAGTAATTGTGGCAAATGTGATGGCCCTCAGTCTGAGATACTCTGAGATGGCTTTTCTCTTACATAGCAAGGTTTGCTTTGCTGTGTAGTTAGATGCTTGGATAAAAAAAATAATTTCACCATGTGATACAACTCCACTGATCTTTCCAGCTTCATGTGAGTACTTATGGAAGAATCTGACACATTTGGCACATAGTAGATTGTAAAACATTACTTGTGGTAATGAATGGTCGCTCGTGAGTGACTTAATTACTGTAGATTTTAATATAAAGAAAAAAATGTTGCATTTTATTTTCTAATTTACCATCTGGCAGGAAGTCTTCCATGTCTTTGTAAACTCACCAAATATACACAGGCTTGAGCAAGAAACACAAAAATATTAGTCCATACTTTCACTTTGGGGAATGGGCCCATCAAACGGAATCATACTGGAATATATCAGCAACTGGGCTCTGGCATAGTTCTATTTCTAATCACAGAAATCAGAAATAGAGGGGACATATGCTAGGTCAGAATAATTTTCACAATATATTTTTAAATATTTCATGCCATTTGATCAAATTGTAGAATTTAGAGATGCAAAAAAAAAGTTTGATTATTTGATTCACTGGGTAGTATTTGATTAGACATAGCTTTTCCTTGATTCTCTTCTTTGGCTTACTGTGAAATTTCATATTGATTTAAAAGATTTACATGCATTGATCTGAGAAATGGAGTCAAGGTTACTGTTTTTATTCAACAGCATGAGACACACTTCGAATTCAGAGCCTGATGAAGCTAATATTTGCTCTAAGATACTGAGTGTAAAAAAAACCTATTTGGATATAGAAGCTGTTACTTATGAAAATAATATCCAGCAACTATGGAAGTTTTTTGATCTCAAGCCATTACTGACACTGGCAGAGTAAGACATGGAAAGAGGAAATGAAAGCATGAAAAACCACAAGCAGAATAAAGACTTAAAATTGTCCCCTCTGCCTCTCACTCACAATCATCTTCCTTTTGCTTGAGGGGAGGTAAATATTTACAAAATAAAAACTTAAGTATGTGACTTTGGCTTTCATTTAATAATGGGCACAAAAGAGATTTTGAGAATCAGTGTATTTCACGTTGATTATAATTTTAAGATGGGATTTGTGTTTGGTTTGTTTTCCTGATGCCACTTCCATGATATTTGTGAGGATTTTGTTGATTTTAAGTGGGATTCAATTTTATTTTCTCAACAGATTATATATAAAATAAGATAAAATGGGCTGGGCAAAATTCCTCCAATAAAGATTTTTTTATATTGTGTCTCTGTACATGAATATTTCTTATGGGCCTCTTAGTCTTTAACACATGAACATGTTTTAAGTGTTCAGTAGATTTTTGTGTCCATTTGGGAAGACCATTTAGATCATAAACGTATCAGGCGGTGCCAAGTATTGTCAATTAAAATGCGAAGGTGTCAGTCAGAGATCAAACATAGGCAGTTGTGCTTACCACAGGCAGTAATGAGAGAAGAATAGTGTTTTGCTGGCAGGCACTGCTGGTTGTCTCTTTTCCTTATTGATTCCTCCCTTTTATTTTTCTTTAAATGCTTTTGGAGAACTAATTCTATAAAAAGTCTAATTAAAAGTGAAGGGAAAAAAACAAGGAACTGAAACTGAGCTTCAAGCCCAATTTTGTATTTTCAAATTTGCTTTTTGTGTGCATCTAACTTCAACTTAGCCAGCAAAAATGGCTGTACTGGTCAACAGCTGGCTGAACATGAGCCAGCAGTGTGCCCTGGTGGCCAAGAAAGCCAACGGCATCCTGGCCTGTATCAGGAATGGTGTGGCCAGCAGGAGCAGGGAGGTCATTCTTCCCCTGTACTTGGCACTGGTGAGGCCACACCTTGAGTGCTGTGTCCAGCTCTGGGTCCCTCAGTTTAAGAAGGACGTTGAGACGCTTGAGCGCGTCCAGAGGAGTGCAACAAGGCTGGTGAGGGGCTTGGAACACAAGCCCTGTGAGGAACGACTGAGGGAGCTGGGGTTGTTTAACCTGGAGAAAAGGAGGCTCAGATGTGACCTTGTCACTCTCTACAACTGCCTGAAAGGTGGTTGGTGGGGGTTGGTCTTTTTCTTCAGGCAGCAACTGACAGAACCAGAGGACATAATCTAAAGCTGCACCAAGGGAAATATAGGTTGGATATTAGGAAGAAGTTTTTTACAGAAAGGGTAATAAAGTTCTGGAATGGTCTGCCTGGGGAGGTGGTGGAGTCACCATCCCTGGATGTGTTTAAAAAGAGATTGGATGTGGCATTTAGTGCCATGGTTTAGTTGAGGTATCAGGGCATGGGTTGGACTCAATGATCCTTAAGGTCTCTTCCAACCTTGTCATTCTTGTGAAAAATCTTTTACAGCTCTGGGATACTGCTTACACTTCCTGAAAATTTTGCAATATAGAGTCCTCTTACCTACATATCTGTCTACCTCCCTCTGATTCTAGGGACTACTTAATTCAATTTCCACCAGTGTGAAATCCTTGCTTTTTGTGGACTTAATTCATTAGCAATAGAATGGAAAGACCCGGCTTAGCAATGCTGTGCAACTGTTAGTTCAGGGAGAAACCCCACTGAATTTTATTACTCCTCTGAATACTTTAAAATCAGTCTTTTGTGTTACTTTCTTGGCTTGATTTTCTCTCAGTGTTTCAGATTAGGCTATTTCCTAAGTACTCTCTCCAGGTATTCAAACATCTATTTCCAGAACTTGGCTCTCGAGAATTGCTTCTGCAACCTCAGGTTCTTCACTTCCTTCTCATTATCTCCCTCACTGATTTCTGTATTGTGAGCAGAATCAAACGAGGCCAGCTCCTATTTTGCACTTCTGATCTGGCTTGAATGACTATGTCTCTATTATCCTTTGTATGCATTTTATGCACCATAAACAAAATTTGGGACAGCAGAGTCAGTAGAAACTACTTGTACCTACCTTTTCCTGAAACCAAACTTACGCATACAAATGTGATTTGACCTTGTGAAAGGAGATTCTTGGGCATCTCAAAGTACCTCAAGTTCTCTCACCTGTCCAGTGTCCTACATAAAGTCACCATATGCAGTTGGGATAGATGGAGACTGTTCAGCCATGTCTTGAGGGGCTGGGGCTGTT
The DNA here is from genome assembly GCF_026979565.1 of Vidua chalybeata. Taxonomy (NCBI): domain Eukaryota; kingdom Metazoa; phylum Chordata; class Aves; order Passeriformes; family Viduidae; genus Vidua; species Vidua chalybeata. Next base: position 123,777,353 of record NC_071530.1, on the reverse strand, counting down.
TGCACTTCAGATAAATGTGTGACTAAGTGAGTTTCAAAGTGCCTGCAGTACAAGCAGACAAATGTGGAGATTTGCTTAGAGCATGGTGGCTGAGTCACTGTAAAGCAAGCCCCATTTATGTCTTACAAGTCAGCACTTTGCATACCTGATGAATATAGCCTTTAGCCCATATTTACAGATAGACATGCCCTCCCTGCTGACCAGTCCTACAGGATACATTACCTCAAGTCTTGATGTCTTTGCCCTTATGGCAAAGAGAGGGAATGATGTCCTGGGCTGCGCTGACAAAGCATTGCCAGCAGGTGAAGGGAGGAAACTGCTGGTCTGCTCAGCAATGGTACTCAGTACTGGTGAGTCCCACACTGCATTGGAGTACTGCATCCCATTCTGGATACTCCAGTGCAACAGATATATGGACGTACTGGGCTTCCCAGTGGAGGGCCAGCAGGATGCTGAAGGGACTGGAGCATCCCTCTGATGAGGAAAGAGCTGGGGCTGTTTAGCCTGGAGAAGAGAAGGCTCAGAGGGATTTCATCAATGTGTAGGATTACCTTAAGTGAGTGGGCAAGGAGTGCAGAGCCAGGCTCTTATCAGCAGTGCCCAGTGAAGGGACCAGGGGCAGTGGGCACACACCAGCACACAGGAGGTTCCTTCTGAACATCAGGAAAGAGTTTTTTACTGTGAGGGTGACTGAGCACTGACACAGGTTTCCCAGGGAGGTTGTGGAGTTTCTTAGAGATATTCAAAATTCACCTGAACATGGGCATGGGCAGCCTGCTCTATGTGGCCTGCTTGAGCAAGGGAGTTGGACAGAATGACCTCCAGAGGTCCCTTCCCTCCTCAACCATCCTGTGATTCTATAATTAATTTCAAACACAAAAGTCCAGCACAGTTCCTGGCAGAACCTGAACATCCCCTTGTCCTATTATTTCTATGTCAGTACTACAGTGTTATATGAATGAGTAGGTATCTCTTAGGTTATTCAGTTTCCTTATGTTCAGACCTCAAACTTTTTGGATGTTGGACCTTGTATTTGAATTGTCATTTTAGCTCTTTCCAGTTCTGTACTTCCCTCAAAGTCCTCCACAGAAATCTCAAATGTAATTTCCATCAGCTGATGTGTTCAATCATCCATTATCTTAATCAGTCATCTTTTGTGTATGTTAGCCTATAGTTGTGTGTGTGCCAGTTCAGTTAATATCCTTGATGCATAAACATCTGGTTTGCTAACATAATGATTATTATTTTTGCCATAAACAGAAACAAAAATTAGACGCAAATGCTGCCACTGACATTCTTTGAGGTAATTGGGTTTTTCTTTGCCAATGGCTTATAATTACTGTATAGCTATTTTTGTATATAACAGATTTCATAGTTCTAGTAGAAGGGATGAAGTCACTCTTTCATATCTATGGAGACATGGATCAGCATGCAGTATTCTACTTGATACAGTAATTTACAGGAGCTCTGCATTGTTCCTGTTTGCATTGTGAATTCAGAAATCTGTACTTGCTATAAAAATAGCATATGCACACCCTTTAAGGCAAATTCTCCCCTTTTTTCGTTTGCTGAGAAATTTTTGTTTGCAGAGAAATTTTTTTCTTTCCTGGTACCATTTCAAGGCTTTTGTTTGCACCTTTAAAACTCCTGCCATTCCTAGTTTGAGGAAATACCATTTTGACAAAAAGCATTACTTATTTATGAAATATTCCCATTACTGCTATGGATCATCAAACCACCATGAAAACACCCAAGAAGCTGAATTTGAATGCTGCTGTGGTACAATGATTTATGTTCTTATGCTTCTATTAGTAATGCTTTGTGAGTGATATTGACAGACACAAGATTTTCTATGTGCAATATGATTCTTGGCCTTGGCAAGGAAACTATTTTAGCTTAATTTTCAGATTGACAAGATTTTTTTTTTTAAACAAAAATTCTTCCTTTCCTAGTAATCACTTTTAGCTACAGTTATTTTAAATGACCAGTAGAAAGCCTTTGTGTGAGTGGAAGGACATCCTTAAAAGTATGAAAAAATTTCTTGGTCCAGTTAGCTGCATGCTAAATAAGCAAGACTGAAAAGTACTATCCAACCAAAACTAGGTGAAAACCAGGTAACTCGATATGTGTATGCATTGTTGTTGAATATTGGAATAACAAAACAAGCTTATTATGCCTTTTTCTCACAGCAACTCCATAATTCCAGAAATATTAACAATAAAAAAGTATACATTCTTCTTGCTTGAGAATAGATGTGAAATATCATTTTTATATGTTTTGGTCATGCTGTCTATGACTATTCATTTATCTGCTGTGGGGTAGAAAAACAGACTGCGGATTTTTTTTTTTTCAGGCTCTACCTTTCATTTTGCAAGATGTAAAATTTTTTCCTCTTAATGATAACTAGAAAAATTGTTCTTAAAAGGCTTGACCTGGGTGCTTGACTTTTTGCCTAAAGAGGGCTACACTCACATAATTGGTGTAGAAAAAAATGTTACCCCATGTTATCAGCAGATACTAAAGGTGTGTTTTATCCTTTCGTGAGTTCAGTATGTGCTTCCAAAGCCATCAGCCTGAGATCTCACCTGTCGCCCTGGTTATCAAGAGTTTTCTAAAGCCTTCTGAGTTTACATTCTTGTAGAGAACTTTCTCACACAACTTTCTGTAAACAACCTATTGTTTTGCATTCTTTCATAGAGGCGGAGAAATTTGATGTACAGGTAGTTTGTCCAGTGTCGTTGGAGAGGTGGCGCGTTCACCCTCCAATCCACTGGCATCTTTTGAGAACTATAAAAGATTGGAGTCAGAAAAAATAAATTAGTCTCTTCATCGTGACCAAGGCTGTGGTGCGTCGTTTTTGCTTGTGTCATCTGGTGACACTCACCTCACAGTTTCTTACATTATTTGATATTTTTTTAGTTCCTATGCAAACCTTTCCTTCATTTCAAGGAGGATTTTGCTTGAAGGAGCTGTGCAGAAATGCTCCTGTTCATTATTTGAGGTGAATTCCTAAAGTTGTAAAGGTTCAGTGCAGTTAGGAAACTTGTAAGTAGGAGTAGAGAGTGAAACAATGATGTAGTCAAGTGCCATTACAAAAATTATGTTGGTATTTGCCTAACAGCCCTCCTGAAATCTAGGCACACCCTTAAAGAGTACTCCTTTTTCTTCTGACAGCAAAGCCATTCAACACCAGAGCTTCTTAGTAAGGCATGGAGGGACTGCTCCATAGTCTTCTCTTCTACATTGCTTAATTAACCAGTAAGTTAGTTAGTAAGGATTATCATTCTCTATGCAAATCTTACTAAAAGGTTATGAAAAGCCAAATGTCAACAATTACAACTATCATAACTATCATAACAATAATCTATTGTAGGTTTTTCATTAGTGAGTCCTTCCATATTTGTTAACTTGGTCAAGAACTGTGAGAGGAACAGATCTCTCTGCAGTAGCTTCTTCTAAACAAGACTTTATGAAAAATGTTAACAGTAAAGCTTGTGCTGCCAAAGTGACTGTCCTTTGGCATCTGAGCCTCTGCCCGGAGAGGATGTTCTGCCTGACTGGCTGTGCTACCTTTCTACTCAGGTCCCCAGAAGTGTAAGTTATCATTGTTTTGACACAGAGCACTGGCTTACAGGACAAGCTTTGTAAGTGTTCTTTCCTTAGTACAATACAGTCAAGCAAAATGCTTGAGCAACATGACAAGAAATGTTTTTTTTTTGTAAAAAAGAGGAAGAAGAAGATCATGATTTTAATAGGCATCCATCTGCTATGTGACTTCATAGCTTGTGAATGCTATGCTGCATCCATCTGCTATGTGACTACAAATGGCTTTCTGAAACTCTTAAAGAAAAGGATCTCACTCCATAACTCAGGCTTGGAAGACTTAAAAGATGAAATGGGACAAGGTGAAGTGTCAAAGAGGGAAGTTTCATTTACAGTTATTCAGGAAAACAAAGTTCTGACTTGTCTGTGTAGTTCTTGGAAGATGCTCCAGTCTGGGATGTCTGACTTGCTGTTGGAGAGGTCTAGTCCCAGCTGGAAGAGAAAGGTAATATTTTCTGTGACCAGCAGGACTGAAGACAAAGCCCAAAACTTCTAAAACCAGAGTTTCTAATGACACACTTCAAAAAGAAGAATGAGCCTGGGAAAGTCAGAGGAAGAGTCCTCACAGAAATAGCAAATAAGACCTGTCATTGCAAAGAAATCTAACTCTTCTGCTCTTTCCTTAAAAATGCTGCTGTAAACCAGAAACTTGAACCAGAAGCGTGATGTTTATCAGGTTTCCCGAATCTCTGCGAACAGTCTGTGTGTATCTGCTCTATTTTCTGCTTTATCAATGTTTTAATTTCCAAATGTCCTCTGTCATCTCTTCTAAAGCATTCAAATCATGAAGTATTCCTCCAATAGATCTCACATGTATTTACTGTAATGAAGTCTAACTTGGAAGTACATGATGTTGATAGGGTTACCTTCCTCTTTGCATATTTTGAGTGAACAAAAAATATGGAACAGTTACGAGACATCATATCTTAGAAAAGATCTGGTCTGTAGGGTCTAGCAAGCATGGGATGAACCCTCCTAGAATACAGAGTTGAACAGCTAAATTGTAAGACTCAGGTTTGTGCCCTTGGGCCCTTGGTCCTACAGGGAAGTAAAATTTCTGTGTGTACCAGCTCACTGTTTGCACTCAGTCTAATGGTTTCCATTAGAAGGCAATCACATCTGCTGTCCTATAAAGCCTCTGTTTTGGACAATGAGAAAGTCAAGTGTACTGATGATATCACGTGATCTCAGAAAATATCATTAATAGGTTCCAATAAAGCACCATGTTTCTGGTAAGAAGGATTTAGCATAAGAGACCTTCCTCTTTACCTTTCCCAGTAAAAAAACGGTGATGATGATGTAGAATGGTGTCATTACTCAGGTTCATGGGTATGTCAGTCAGGGTGGGGTGGTCCTAAGGATAGAACTTGAAGGCATGTAGAAGATGTCTGTTGCTAATGCATACCAGTACATTAAATTAGTTAGTTGCCATGTATTAAATATATGCATTAAGTGATCTTTTATTTTACTCTTATATGGATTTCACCACTGTTCCATTTAGGTGACTATTTTGTGAGAAAGTTTTGCATAATCAATCCATGATAAAAGAAAAATGAACTCAGTATTATATAATAAAACAATAGCAATAATAATAATAATAGTAGTACTAGCAGCAGTAGTAGTAGTAATCCCCCCCTCATGACTCCTTAAAATCTCAAAGCTGAATGTCAAATAAATATGAGGGGAATGAAACTAATCAAGATTTTGTTTGAAGAATGGGGATTTTGTTTGTGTTTCAAATGTATTGTTTGCTCTTCTGAACTTTCAGAACAATATGCTACTCTCAGGTACAGCCATACAGCCGTAAACAGTAACAGTATTTGTAGTCATATGTTCAAAGAAAGAAGTGAGCTCTGAAATATCTTCACTGGATTCTGTTAAGGATAATTTTCTAGAATACAGACATTTTGCATTAAAAGGAACTCCAGTACACTGCTGGACACCTCCCCCTCCCCTCCACTGATGGACCTGTAGTAGCAATTTTCAGCAAATGCCCTAAGAATAAATGCATCTATGCACAGATTTAGATCCTGATAAAATACGAATCTGTTTTACAGCATGGATTTGATGCAGAAATTACAGGGTACAGTTGACTCCTGCCCCAAAAGCAATAAATAAATGTAATATTCACTTCAATACCATTACCCTGAATTTACATGACAGGAGCTGAATTTACATGACAGAAGACTGCCTCATCAGTCTCACATCTACTCAGGAACAATGGATTTTAGAGAGACAGAGTCAAGGGAAATTGCCCACTTGTCATTTTCTTTTTTCAGCTGACCCCTTAATTTCAGTATCTCACTTCATCAATTTCTCCAGTCATACTTATAGATTTATGGTATATTTTTCTGTCACACATATACCTATTTATATGCACATCAGATAAATATTTCTGTTAAACACAGCTGTATCAGTTATACTTTTCCTATTAGTCTTAAATGTATTTTCTTACATTTCTTAGTGAAGAATAGGTCTTTATTTTTAAAAGTGTTGTCACAATATTTGTTTGGACTACTATAGAAGCAACTTACAGGTCAGAAAAGGACTTGCTCCAAGGATTTTTTAGATTTGTTTTTCTTCTGTTCCCAGATTTCATTCTTCCAGTTGCATATTTCTCTTGGTAAAGGATGTTTTGGGATTTTTTATGAACTGTTAGCATCATACATGAAAAAGGCAGGTTGTGTTACTAAGTTAAAGACCCTAGGATGGAGAAGCAGTGAGTAACTGACAGCTTCAAAAGCAGCTGTTTGTCACTAACCTCTCCCAAAATTAGCCTGGAATATTTATGACAGAAGGAAATGTGCTTTTGGATGCCAATGCTTAGTTGAATAGTTATAGTTTAAGGATGTTTTATTATTCTTGTTGTTGGACAGAAAATGTTGGTTATATCTAAATTTCAGATCAGTTGTGGCTTGTGATCTCTCCTGTGAGAAGAGTTAATAAATCTTGGACTGTGTTCATGAGGAGGATGCAGCTGTTGCAATTCCTTGTCCTTTGAGGATGCCTAGACTGACCCTGGGTATGGCATAGAAATGGGATCTGCAGAAGTCATGTGCCTGTACAAGCCTGTAAAGAATAGCACAAGGTGATGTCTAAGACCTGCTTGTCAAGGATGTAAATGTTTCCTTTAGAGCTTGGGATGCATTTCTCTTCTTTGGCTTGACTGCTCTGATTAAGTCTGAAAATTCTTTTGAGTAGCTCCCTTTGAAGATGAGATTATCAATCCTAGTCTTTTTTCTTAAACAAAATAATCAGTATAATTTTGGACCCATTGTGAGGTAATCTAGTGGTTATGGCCAGGAGAAGGTAAGTAAGGACTTAAATTTCTTTTTACGCAGTGGGGAAATGCTTTTAAAGAAAGTCTTTCTTGTAAAGAATACTTTCTTGTCTGGAAGGTAGATGGTGGAGATTCAAAACCTCAGACAAAGCATGGGAATTATGCTAAAGCTTTGATGCCATGGATCAAAGATACATATTTCAAACTGTTGTGGAAACAGGCACCATTGCTTCATCCTTTAATCAAGTGGTGTGCTAAGAAGAATGACTGTTAGATTGAGACACAGTATATTGTCATGATCATCTGGCCTTTGTTTTTTTTCATGTATGGTTGAGGTACTTTCTTAAAGAGCAGAATGCCCCAAAATTCCTGTGACTTTCAGCAGGACAGAGGAAGAGATCTCACCTTTAGCCACAAAGGGATATGGCATCTGGACCTTAAGCTATGTTTAGGACTCTTATTTAAGGGTTTGAGTTTTGACTTTAAAAGATCATTTGTAAAAGTGATGAATAGCTGTCCAAAAGAGTAGGAACTTGATTTTCTGGAAGAATAAAGGGCTTAGGGAGCAGTTCTGAGTCTTGTACTCAATGGCTGTCATATTCAGAGCCACTAAATGAGCTTAGTCAAAAACAATCCTTGTGCAGAATGCTTCCCTTCAACGTTAATTTCAGCTCTCTGGCAAGGACAAGTGAGCATATTGGCTTATGGCTAAAAGATGGTAATTGAAACAGAGGGCTAACCTTTCCTATGTGTGAAGTTTCAAGGTTATATGCAGCACCTTCACTTCATGTACAACACATTTGTACTTCCTTGTGACGCAGCCTGGCAGACTGGTTCATAGAAATCACAAATTATAAAGCCCAAGCTGTCAAACTGCACCCTGAAAGCTTTTAAGATAAAATTGCTTCCTTGTCCAGTAATGTGTCTTCAAAAAGCTTAGTGTATTATCTTTACTGGAATATAAAAACTAACAAAGACATTTGAACAAAGAAAAAAATAATCTCATCCTACCTGGACTTGTTAGGTATTATAATGCTCAAGAAAAAAATGTTCTGCTTTTCCTGTTGATGACACTGAAAAAATAACTGAATTTCCATGTCATTATGGTTGGTGAATTGAGCAATTTCTCTGCTTGGGAAATTGTACTCAGATTATAGATTACAGAGATATGTAATATATATCTATAATATCCCTATATATCTATATGCTTATATTTGTATACATGTGGCTAGTATGTCTCTATAATCCATATGATTAGATGGAGATATAGATATAAATAAAGATATATAGGTCTAAAGATAAATACAGATATTTTATTGGTGCATAGCATGGTTCAAGAAACAAGTATTAAGATGGGGTGCTTTTCATTGCTCTGACCTCATTCACATGTTAAGTGGGCAAAAAACCCTATTGCTCCTGGCTGGAGCAGATTGATTTTCTTAGTCAGTATGCCCCCACATTATGAAAAAAAGCCTCATCAGTATCCTTCTGAAACCCTTCCTAAGTGTTCCCTGTGCTGTGCACAAAAGAGCAGAATCATCTCGAAGTTTTTACCTTCAGAGTGCACACGCTTCTCTGAAACTGCATATTTCCTATGTAAAAATGTTTTTATATTTTATATTTAATATTTGACTTAAACAAGCCAAATGGGCTAATATTTAAAGCATTAAAAGTAGATATCTCAGGCTTAAACAAGAAATGTCTTCAGAAAGTGGAGAGAGAAATGTCAGTAAATGTTACAGAAATAATAAAAAAGGAAATAAATTTATTAATATTGATGAAACATATATAGGTAAAAAAAGTATTAAATTGTATTTAATTGTATTGAATTCTATTAAATATATTCAGTTCCAGATATTACCACTGGTTTAGTTTGTTTGCTAGTTCTGCTACATTCACTTTGCAGCACTACTCAAATGTTCAAATAGAAAAGAATGCTGTATAGATGGAAATACCTTCCAAGTTGACATATATCTTCTACTACAAGTGAGTGCAAAGAAATAAGACAATATGAAATACTGTAGTGTCATCCTGTCCCTTTAAAATAAAATCACTGCTACAACTCAATCCACAACTTTTTCATAAAGGAAGACATTTTCAAGATTTCACATAAAATAGCACTGATGGTGCTCTAGGATGGCCCTGCTTGAGCAGAGAAGCTGGGCCAGATGACCACTGTGGTCCCTTCCAAGCTAACCCATTCTGTGACTCTGTGAAAAATGGAGACTTGTAGCTGTTACCACTGGAGACACTTAATTTTCAGCTCAGTCATGCACATGTATATGTGCAATGCAGTTGCTAAAGTGAACAAACTCCAGATGCCTGTTGCTGGGGTTATTGATGTCCTTTCTTTAGAACCTTGCACAGCTGGTCTATTTAGTGTCTTTTGAAGTACTGCTTTGATTGCCAGTTCAAGTTGGGTTTTTTCAGGTTGGTAGATCATCATATGTTGAGCAGTTGATCATTGCGTTTATGAACTGCAGCCTTGTTGTGAATCATCTTGTGTGTAAATCTGCAACCAGTTAATGTGGTTCATAAAACATAATGACTATAGTGAAACTGCTTCAAATGTTTGAAAATACCTGTTCCACTTGTGATATAAGCCTTTGCTATCTCATTTCATGAGAAAGGAAAAAATTAATACAAAGTGGAGGTGAAAATATAAGTTTGTGAGTCCTGATTCTTCATTGCATAGGCATAGAGAAATATTTGTGCTGAAATATTTTCCCACTGAAGGGAATTGTCTATGCAACTAAACAGGAAATCCCACCAAACGCTTTTTATAGGGTGCAATTCAAAGAACCTAAACTAGATTGTGCTCCTTAATTATCCCCTGGAGGAGCGTTTCTCTGTCTTGACTCTCTCTCAGCACAGACCAGTACAATTGGTTTGATGAGGGATAGAAATTTCTGGGTTCAAACTGGGGCAATTTATTTGGTGAAACTTCAGGGCAACAAATACCCATTAATTCTCCTTGTGAACAAAACTTGAACACCAAAAATTTATCAGCTGAATCTGCTTCTGGTTGTCAGAGTGTATCTCCATATGAGTTTTATACTTCTCCAAATCCGTTATCTTTAGTGAAGACAGGTTTTATGAGATTTCTCTATAACCTGTATAAATCAGATCCACATTTTTTTAAAGTGTTATTTTTGCAGAAAGAGCTGAGCATTGTCTAATAATTACTGTATATGTACTGTGACATAAAACTCAAAGCAGTTACTTGCTTTTTTTCCAGCTTGAAATAAACTGCTCAGTTCTTTACATTCACTATTACTGTGAAAATATTCAGGAAGCTGGAATATTTACTGAATAGTTTTATATGTCCTAAACAAATAAAAACAGCAGAGAAAAAACATCAATTTTAATACAGGAGATGAAAGTAGTAATCTCTAAATATTTTCTGACCCTACAACACCTTAACAGCAGTCACTGAAGTATTTTAGAGAAACAGAATAACGCTTCAGAGAGCAGTCCCTTAATATCTAATAGAATACAGTAAGGAGGGACCATAAAGAGGCTGTGAGGTCTTGGGAAGATGTTGACTGGCCTTGCATGTAGCTGCCATGAAAGCAGGTCTCCTGCAGGTCAAACAGCAATAAAAATATTATGTTGATAGATCTGCATGCAAGTTTTGCAGAACTACTGTAATTAGAGGTAGGGTTTGCTAAACTACCACGGTGGAATAAATAAGGTACTTTGTCTTTTGAGAACAGTGTGTGCAGGACAGCACAGTACAAAGTGCTGACATATACAATAATGTCAGATATTTTATGGCCAAAATTTGGTAGAAGAATGCTATTTAGTAAAGTATGTGGATTTTTCTGTAATTTCTCATATGGGAACTTGTTTTTCTTTGACAAAGAGTCACAGAATCCCTGAAAAAGCTGAGTTGGAAGGCACCCTGAAGAATCATAAAATCTCCTGGTCCTACGTAGCACCATACCCAACACACACCATGTGCCCGAGGGTATGGAATGTCTGTCTAATTCTCCACTCCTTGAATACATACACGAACACACATATACGTATATGGAAAGTAAATAGCTTTCATCAGATCTATCATTTTCAGCTCTGAAAAAAAAAGGAAGTTTGAGGGAAGAATGTGTTCCCAAACAAAAGCAACAGAATTCACAGCTGTTATGATTCACAGACAGGTGGCTATGTACATTCAGGTTGCCTTCATTTCCTTGGGAGAAAGCTGTGCATGCATGCAGTAGAACTGTGTTTGCAATACTGAAAGAACAATTTCTGGTTTTAGAGTGATGCAAGTGCAACACTTTTGCTACATATTGAAGAAATTCATTACTATGAGGGTGGCAAGGTGCTGGAGGTGGTTGCCCAAAGTAATTGTGGATGCTCCCTCCCTGGGAGTATTGCGGATGGGGCTCTGAGCAACCTGGTCTAGTGGAAGGTGTCCATGCCCATGGCAGGGGCATTTGGATGATTTTTAAGGTTCCTTCTAGCTCAAACCATTCTATGATTCTGTTTGGAAGTACCATTGCAAAACAACTTACCATCCCTGTCATAATTCGTATCACAATATTCTGTGGACTCTGTATTTGTAAAAGCATAGATAGGCTGCTTTAAAGGGAATGAAATTTCTGTGGCTTTGTCTTATGCAGAACTGTTTCATAATCCTAAATGATTGGTCACAAGACTTGTTGGAGAAGAAACATATTCCAGATAGTGAAAAGAGAAAAAAATTGTTGATATAAAATTGAACCCACTGCAGCACTAAGTCACCTTTCAGACATTAGGAAAGAAGGTAGAAAACAGGTTTACTCACCAGAGCTGTCTTCTGTTTTCCCCTTCTCTTTGAAACATCTTGGGTTACTTAAGGTAATAGCCACCAAATTCCTTCATTATTTGTCTTTTTAAAACATAGTTGTTTGACCCAGATCATGGGAATAGCAAAAGGAAAGAGAGGTCTATCATAAACACTCTGTAATACTCTGGAATTTCTCTTCTTCTAAATTTGCCTTGATGACATTTCTGAGGGTTTTTGTTTGCTTGTTTGGGTCTTTTTCTTTTTAGTGTTTTGTTCTTAGTTTTTTTTTTGTGGGGGGTGGGGGCAATTCCACTAGGCACAAACTTTCCATAAATTTCAGATGACTATTCTTTGGTTTTGCTATGATGACTATTTAAGTTTATAGACTATTTGATATACTCAGATTGTTAATTTCCTGTTAATAAATGTCACCAGGAATGTACAGTATTTTGTCTGTGCAGCCAGACTGGTGAACACAGGCTGGGATTCTTTTGGTTGTCCTCAGATCTATCAGAGTTTGCATGAAGACCAGCCAATAATGCATTTCTGATTTCAGTTCATCTACTGAAACCAGTTGCAAGGCCTACTTTAAAACTCCTGGTTTATTTCCAGTAATGGAAATCTTATTTATGGGGTATGGGTGCAGTGCCTGGGGAAGTTCTGAAAAATAATGTGTTTTAAGAGATTAAGTACAAAAGACAAGGCCATAATTCAATAATGTAAAATACATATTTACAATATTCTGCTCTTATGATTTTCAGAGATTTTTCTCAACCCCTTAATCACCCTAGACCCATCGTGGCTGTTTGGACCTTTGTTTCTATGGCTTGGTTTAATTTTGAATCGTTCTATTTAAAAATACACCCCAGTACCACCAGGAGGTGTCCGTGTGCCATTCTTTTGTTACTTTCTGGGGTGCTTGCCTTTTTTTATTTTTGGGGGGAGAGCTCCATAATAATTCCATAAGAGTAGCAGTTTCTATAGAATCATTATTATTCATATTATTATACACTGTTGTTGTTTGCACTTCCAAACAAATAAGGATGTTGTGTTTGTGTCTAGAGAGTTCTTAATTCTTTCCACGGATGAGAGAATTACGGATGAAAAAGACCTGTTGAGTCATCCATCTTTTTCCCTTCTGGCATGCCCTGTTCTGTGAAATATACTGTATAATGTATTGAGTGAGGATATCAGTCTGTTGCTAGGGAAATGATGACTATAATCAGATGTTACACAGTCTACATTTTGACTGCATTGCAGGATCAAAAATGAGGCTGTGAAAACAAAGATTTTTACTGAAACACTTAAGTTGTGCCCTATTTGCACTTTAGTGTATACTTCAAAAAGCTAAATATCTCACAGTATTTTTATGTTGCATATTCCCATTTGGTCTGTGAAGTTTAATTGGAAAATATATAGTGTAGTTTTAGTGCAAATACAGGCATAAAAATAGTACAGATCCATAGGAAATTATGAATAACTACAAGAAATTCTATTACGCTTCAGCCTAAAGGAGAGCCATTTTTATTACCACATGGATATTCAGAAGTATGCATCAGAGTGAACAGTAAATTTATTTTCATCTGAACATCAGTTTGGGAGAAAAAATTAATTGATAAAATATGCCTGGTGATAGAAGGCATGGTTCAGTTGTACTCCACAGGGTGTCTTGAAAATCCTGTTCCAACCAACCTAAAAGACAGTGTGTTGCAACAGTCACAAGCATTACCAGTAGATGTTGTGCTGAGGGAGGGCCGTGTGCAGGAATGAAACTTTTTTCGTGGCTGTACAGTCAGATAGAATTTTTCTACTTTTTATTGCATCTTCCAACCAGTTTATTTTGATAAAGTGCACACAATCCTTGTTGAGAAGAAATAGTTAGCATGAAAACAATTTCCAATTACAATGGCGTGTTGTATGGGTTATGGCAAAACTTCTTAAAATGTTAAAAGCTTCTTGAGTTTGCCAGATCTAATTTACTAGCCACATTTCTGTGAGGATATGATTTTCAGGCTACCTGTGTAACACCCCAAGCTTCAAGCCCCGCTTCCAAAATTTGTGCATAGTGTTGATGTTTTATATTCATTTGTAATTATAATTTTCCACAAAAGCCTAGCATAGCCTCTTCCAGGACCAATTTATTGGATTCCCAGAAGTGATAGAAGTTCCAGGACTTTTTAAAGTAGATCCTGACCCCAAAGATTCATGTATGTTCTGTTCTATTGATAGAGAGAAATATTAAAGCAGCAGATATGTATCATTACAGTACATGTGTTCCTGCATCAATAGCCAGCTGCTCACTGAACTGGAAAGAATGTGGGTAACAGAAGGCATTTTACTGTTGACTGAAGTAGTGGGAAACAGTGAAATTTCACTAAGACTTAATGATAAGCTTCCCACATCAAAGACATGGCTAGTACATACTGGCTAGATACTTGCCATTTGAGGACCCTAATAATAACTGAATTTTTCTAAGAAAAATGCATAGTTTTGCTGATGAGCATATTCTGATACTGAATTCCTTTGCACAATCATGTGTTGTTCTTTTTTTTAATTGAAAAGAAGAACCTGCAAATAAAAAGATATGAGTAATGAAACTGATCTGTTTGCATGCTGTGTGGTTAAAAATATAATGTTTTCTTTGCTGCCTTGTAATCCTGTTTCTGGGTTCATACTTAAAAACGGTTTTGTGTATCTGTTTGCAATACCCATGTCTGATGAACACAATGAGACATAATTTACATGCCAATGCAACAAACCAAATGTAAACTAGATCAACTCACATGCAGAGCTGCTCAAGATTTGATCCCTCCACAAGGATCTCCCATACCTCTTGTAGGTGATATGTCACTATTTCCTATAAATTACTGCCAAGCTACCTTTTTTAAAATTACATCTCTTATCCTTTTGTATGCAAAAACACGATTAATTTTTCAGGTTCAAAAGGTTTGGTTTTTTTTTTTTTTCCCACAAGACTAGATCTAAGCATTAACTGATTAACCACTGATAAAATAGGTCTATTATTTAGCAAATACAAAACACTTATCATCTGTCTTTGCTATTGAAAGAAGATGGTGTGGATGTTTTATGAATGTTTTTGTCTCAGACATTTTGGGAGCACTCAAGATCGTCTGCCTCAGTTCAACTTTTGTAAAGCTACTTGCTGTCACACTACACTCATGGATCAACACCAGAGAATTTCCTAACAGCAAATAGGACTGAAAATGTATGCTGATGGGTAATTTGCTAAAACCTTACCTTAAGAACTCATAAGCAAGTCATCACTAGCACTGGTCTTTTTATAAACATTTGGTTTCAGGGTACTGAAGCATGTGTTGCCTGAAAATACCAAATGATCATTTATACACACATGTCATGTGTTGACAAGTCTGTCCTGTCCTCCATTCTAAAACATCAGCAGCTCCTAATGTAAAAATCAATGCAAAAGGATAGAACATGAAGTCCTTCTGTCCCTACTCTCTTGCAGGAAAAAATAAGTTCAGCTGAAGATAGAGAGAACAGGGATAATGTTCCTGCCACTACCCTTATTTCTATAGTTTTCTTATCTGTTAAGTGTTTCTGCCTTTTAAGAGCATTCTGTTTTTTATGTTAGAGAACAAGAGATATCTTTGATTTCATTAGAACCTGGTGATACTAGGATTGGTCTCAAGGGTACGTGCCACAGATTTATGGATGTTTCTGTTATAGTGTACTGTTGAGAACCTGAAGTTGGTTCTGAAATCAAAATATCACCTGAAGTTGAACAATTTGACTTATTTTTAGCTATTATCAACACATCCAAACTGTTCATCATATGAGGGAGGAAGCTATTTTGTGCACTGGGCCCACCTGCCTTACTATTAAGAAAATATATCCTCCTCATATTGTTGGCCTATCTTCTTGAATTCATACTTCCTTCCTGGCTCTGTTGCTTCTCTTGTGAAAAAAACTTTGAAACAGATCCTGCTCTGTGCATTGACCAAAAAGATTAAGTGAAACAGTCTTTCCTCTACAAGACTTTAGTCAGTCAATATACAATAACACAGCACTCCATGAATTTCTAGAGTATTACTGTACATCAGGGAACCACAGGAAAATAAACCAACCAGAAAGAGATGCAGAGCAAAACAAAGTAACAAGTCAGCAAAAATCAACATTCAACTAACCATTACCACTGCTGAGGTAAGGCAAACTCTGTCAAAGCTGAGGTTACTACACTGTGCTCAGTCTCAACAGCAGCTCTCGGTCTTTCCTCTGAACAAAATTCAGTGATGTTTCTGAAACATAAAATACAAACATTAAGAACACCTAAAATTCTCCAATTTTACTGTAGAAATTCCATGATAACCCCTTTGGTAGTTGCTCCTTCAGGGAATCAGATCATTAATTATCCATTTGCCCTCCTATGAGGATAAATCTCTTCCCATTTCAAAATTTTGGGATATAAATGCAAGAGAAATTACACAGATGAGGACAAAGTATACTGACATTTTTTCACATTCAGCAGTTGTGTTATCAAAGGTCATGGTGAACTTTTAGCTGTAAAATGATGGTTTGATGAAGTAACAAATGTGTGTGCTTGCTTCTGTCTTTTAACACATGCTTCTTGAAGAACATGGCCAACATCAATGGAAATAAGCTGAAGAGAGAAATGCCAGTATCTCTGTCCAATTATAGTGCTAAAAGTTCTGTTTGTTTCAAGTGGACAGGGAACCTGAACCCTACAAGTTCAATGAATATAGTCATAGACTTCATTATGGAAACAAGAACATGAATACAGAGACTTTTTTAAGAGATGGTCCTTCAGAGTGACCAAAGCACTGAAAACACCTATCTAAAGAGACTGTAAAAAAAGCCTGAAAAATGAAACAACAAACCCACCACCATCCCACAAAGCCAAACCTTTTAAGGATAAGTAGTATTCTATTATGCTGATATTCCAGACCTGGCTTTATTGTGTTTATATAGCTTTTTGTGAAGATCTTTCTAAGATAAGCATGGATTAAACAGACATTTAACTATCATGAACACAATAAAATAGAAAGAAGATACTGGAAGAGAAGCCAGAGTATCAGGTGAACTGAAAAAGATAACTAAGAAAAGCAAAAACAACCCAGTCAACGTCTGGTTCTGCCATCAGTGTCCCTAGTATATGATGCAATTACACAGAAGTAAAGGTGTGAATATATTTAAAGTAGCTCTTCTGTAATTGCTTTAGCAACAATAATACTCAAGATACAGTGCTGTGACTTGGCACAGACTAAACACATGTTTACATTAAGTGAGGCTAGCTTATAGATGATACAGAAATATCCAAAATTAAGACAGCAAGTACAGTTCAAGTGATAAATCAAGCACTTATACACTTTTGGGGGAAGAGGAACATAAATAGCCTTTTACTCCACTAAAATTAACAGCGCTATTTTCCATCACAAAGAAATGGGTTTCAAAAACCAGCAAAAGCCTCCATAATTTGTTGAAAAACAAGAAACAAAAAAAGATGAGAAACAGAAGAAACAGGTACAAAACAGAGAGGAAAGGCTGAAATTAATTTTATTTAACAACACAAAATAATTAAGAAGGAAAGTATACTAAAATAAAGAAAAGCAGTGAAGGAAAATAAGGAAAACCATCACTTTAATATACTGTAAATATTTATTTCACTATTGCATTTTTCTGCAACATTTACTGATGATGTTTCATGGATCATCAATATAGTAACACTATAAAAAAACTCTAGAATCCTATTTCCTTCTGGCATTTGTGCTAGATTGACAGTAACTAGTCCACGACAAAGGGCAGCCAGTTCAGCTTGAAGACTTGATGCAAGAGCAAAAGGGGGAGAAATAATTTTAAAAAAGGTCAATAATAATGTGTTAAGTTTGAAAAGAACACCAAGTGAAACAAATGAATAAGAATTGTTTAAGGATAACAGTATTTCCAAAGCAATTGGACTACTTCTCTTACCAAGAAGAGAGGGCATTTGACAGCTAATAAGACAGCAAGGCATTCAGCTTCCAAACACTAGAAGGTGAGAGTTAATATTACACGCATGAGCCACAAGCATACGGCTGGCTTGTTTTTATTAACACTAATAAATGATCTCATAATACTGATCAGAAGTGGGTTTTTTTCCTCCACATATCTCACAAAAAATTTTCAGGTGACAAGTACTATGATACATATGGTAGAAACAAACAGCTGTGGCCACAAAGATGTTTTGTTAACTGATGATTAATATATTCAGGAAGCAATCACACTATTCATTAGTAAAAGTTTACAAACATTAAAAAGTGCATAACATTTGAAACCAACAACACAAAAATATATATAATATATATATACTATATATAAAGTGACATCACCTCCTATTAATAAAAGAAAACAAATCTTCTGACCTTGTGATTGGTGCTTGTGTGATTGCCATGGTTTACTATCAGTCACTCTCTTCACTCACCTTAGTCACACAGAGGTGTGGCTGCCCCATTTTGCAGCATTCAGCCTCATGTATGGCCTTGTGTATTGGGGCAGGACGAGGGGGAAAAACAAATCAATCAGCAATAGCTACTGCAGAACAGGTTATTAATTTGTAGATATTTTAAGTGATGTCCTGGATGGACAAGCTATCCTGGTATTTTGATGAAGGCCCAGTTTGGACTGTCATTTTGGAATAGATGAAATGGGAAAAAAATCTTAGTCTTTGGGTGCTAGATGCCAAGTCTCTCACCTCCCTTTCCAACTCCAAGCCACAAGGCTACTGTAGCAGATTCTAGCACTTGGCTGTTCTGGTGCATCAGTAGCAGGCTACTGGCTGTGCAAACTCAGCAGCCTGGTCAACTGAGGCAAAGGCAAGGAATAGTAAAAATCCAGCCCCTTGCTGGATCCAGCCCAGGAGCCACTCATTGGACTATACTGCATTCTAAAACTCATTTCAGAATACATAATTGGCAATAACCTATGCCAGTTATTTTCCCATGTGTAAACAAGGCCTATCTTTTACAATGTGAATCAGGAAAACCTCTAGCACCATGGAATTCGTTTGAATAACCCATATAAGGTTATAATTGTATCCTTAAAACTACCATAACAATAAAATACTCGGAATAACATTTTAAAAAAATATCTCAGAGAAAGATTAAGAAATTGGGACCAAAATTAGAAAAATGGGCAAGAATAACATAAAAGATCCAATTTGAGTCTCTGATGTGTAACTAACTACAGGCGAGTGGCAAAACTGTACCAAGGACACAACACACGCTCAAGTATTCACATTAATAAATCGTTTTGAAGGCTCATCTAGTAACAAATTAGAGTGTTGCTGAGTCATTTAGGTTTAGGCATAATCAATTTAGCGGTTGACGTTTAGATCTATCATGTGCACATCACCACCTTATGCAAAAAAACCAGCCCTTTCAAAACGTGTGGTAGAAAAATTCACAGTAACAGAAATATTCTTCATAAGCAGTTGAGAAGGGGCAGTGTGGAGCATCTAAGTTGTACAATACAAAAACCATTGTAAATAACAGAGCTGTAAAACAGATGCAAAATTCTAAAAACAGTGTTTTCTTTACAGTTCTTATAATGGGCAAACACTTTGGCCAGAGAATTTTAAACTCTGAGGATCACAAAAGCCTTTGCTTAAGATACACAATTAGATCCTCTGATGCTTCAAAGGCCATTTGCTACAAGATTTACCTGTTCTACTTTCTAAAAGTGTTCCCATCGAGTAGTCATTATGAAGGGATCCATCTGATGACACTATCCCAGAAAATCAATACATGTTCAACCATTGCTAATGACAGAGGTAGAGAAAATTCTGTCTTCTGTCACAGCTTGTACCCAGAATTTTAGCATTGTGTTGAGTGGATTCCAGCAGTGAAGACACATGCACTTTCTTTTCTACCAGCTTGCTCGTGGAAACAAATTTGTTCCAGCACACTCCTGTAGCCTGAAAACATCCAGCAGCTGCTCCACTCGGTCAAAGTTGGATGTCAGCTTTCTTGCTTTGCTGCCTCCCCTTGAGCCTCCCCGGTTTGCTCACTTGGATTTCGTTGTGCATCTCCTTCTCCTTCTATAAGACAGGAAAAAAGGTTGAGTAATCCACCGTAAAATAAAGAGAACCCTGATTGTTCATCCATCAGTTTAAAAAACAAAGTAAAAAGAAATTGAAAGTGAAATATGAAACTCTTTACTACCCAAGATAGCTATACTTTGTTTTAGAAAGTGTCTCTTAAGATGCAAATTCCTAGCTGCAATCACAAGTATCACTTTAAATAAATACCAAAGGTACTTAAAAATTAATGAATTTAACAAAAACAGTAGAGTATTTTTGAAAAAATTCTTCACTATGATGCTATATCAGTAAAAGAGGAAAAAAAAACCACATTGCACCAATCTGAACAGAGTTTGCTACGAAGAGATGCAACTTCAATAAAAACAATAATTTGTTAAAGCTGCTTTAGTTCTGTGTATCCGTTTTCAGCATCATGTCCACAGTGTTCAGTCCAGCTGTTTCACTGCAAACCACAGAACCACCTGAGGAACAGATCACATCCTACAGACGCACAGTGAGCAGGCAACTCACAGTCTGTCAAAGGAAGGCTAAGAAAAGCATTACCAAATGCTTTTACTATCTATATGCAAAGTATTGTATTTTACATAGCAATTAAAGACCTCACAGGTTCAGGCAACAGGAAGGTGAGTGCAAGTGAGACACAAGTCCCTGAACACTGGACTGATCAGCTACAGACACACAACAATGAATAATGTTAAGACATACATTGTCTCTTGTATGTTGCAAGGATTCTGAGTAATTTCTACTGAAATGGCTTGATAAGTAAAGGGAAGAAAATTCCATAGGTAGGCTGTAAGGAGGTTTAAACAGATGTAGCAGTGCCTGTTAATTTTAATCTATAGATCTTTAGAATGAAGACAGGGTTCTCAATGCAGATATTTATTGTTTCCTCATTTCAGCTCACATGGTGCATCTGCAGATTTATTTCTGTTTATAGAAGTAAGCATCATAAACGCCTTCTCTTTTCTGTGTAGAAGAAAGGGCACACTGGTAGGGGAAAAAGTTCTTTGCCTTGCAAAGAACATTGCAAACAGCTTAGACATGACAGCTGTGTTTTATGCATGCACAGAGTAGGCAGGAAAATGCCTCAAAGGACACTGTGAATTATCACATTTAACCTGATGAAAAGTTGCATGGAAAGTCGATTACCTATTGAACAGTGAGGTTTGTTTTGTTCATTATGGGTTGAGTAGTAAACACACAATGGTTTTGCAAGGCACTTTCCCAGAAAACTCTTCTTCACTTTCACCTCTCAAATTAGAAAGGATTCCATCAGGATGGATCTACATGTGATTATTTACTATTGGGCAGAAATCTCTTTTGCCTTAGCTGTCCATACACTTCCTCCAAACCTTCTACATTTTTTCTAATACTGCAGAAGACGCAATGAGTGTAATTTCAGGGGTTTATTTCTTTTTTGCCTGCTCTGCCCTCCATTTATTCTCACTACTACTACACGGGCAAGCCAAACTTTCCTGGTGGAAATCTTATTAACAAAAAGAATAGGAAAAAAATCCCAAAACTGAAGCGCAAAAAACACTCTTGTAAGATATTTGTGTTTAAAAGAAAAAATCACTCCTAGACAAAAAGCCTAAACATTTCACTACCTTAGTGTTAAACACAGAGTACAGAGATCCAGGGAAAGAGCACTAAGGTTCTAATATACCACTTCCTGAAATGTTCTTCTCAACTTGCTGAAAAAATCACTAATCTAAATCTATTTAGTCTATAATACACTATCTTGGTACCAGCTTTTTCTTTTTACTGGCAGAGCTCTCCTATTAAACGCTTTAAAATATATTTACAGAGATAAATCTGCTTTTATTCTGAGAATCCCAAACTGCTACGAGATTTTAGATGTAGTTCTGAGAATCCCAAAACTGCTAAGCACATTGCTATTCTTCCTTTAAAACCTGATGGTTAGAAACTCTCAAAAGCAAAATTGCAATTTTTACACAGCTGTTTGAAACCATCAGGCAGTATTAAAAAAAGAAACAAAACTAAATAATACAATACTCTAAGCCACAATACAGTTGTGTGAGTAGGTCAGCTGGCTAGAGTTACCAGTGCTGTTAATGCACAGCTTTTAACTCATTTTTCTTCTTGTAACATTACTGACTCTACAGTGTCTATCACTATTCTCCCTGCTTACACCCAAGACATTTCTGCCATGGACTAAAATAAATTACTTTCACCACTAATCTACAGTCAGTTCTTCATTCCAGTTATGTAGGTCTTTAACACCCTATTACCCCCATTATTTGTACACACTTGGACCACTACAACTTTTACAAGGAAATGTCCTTTTCTGTGTTCTATAGCACCTAGAAAAGCACCAGTTTGTTTTAGAGATTAGATCTGCAGAGTCTTGTCCTCATTCTTCATTGTACTTTTACCTCGCTATTTCATTTAGCAACAACCTGCAAGATCAAGTTTCTTGGATTGCATTGGTTACCTGTAGAGTGTTGAGCAGGAGAGTTACCTGCTGATGTCCCTGCTAAAAATCTTTCTTTTGCTTCTGTCTTATGATTTCTCTTCCAGTTTTTTATCTATCAGATGTACTTAGTGTTGCTTTTACTTAATTTATATAAAATGTGTTGACACAGTCCTTGGAACCTGTATTTTGGTGTTTGGTAAAAATACCCATTCCATAGATAATAACAGGTTGTTAGTGTGCTATGGACAAAGAAAACTGGGACAGGTGTTTTGAAGGGAGAGTACCATACAGTAATTATACTTATCATACATAATTATGCAGTAAACTTTTGATTATCTGTTGTTGGCTCATTGATGAGGGGATTAACCAACACTCACTTCAGGTATCAGCTACTGAGTAACAGAAAAATACATTGTCTTTGAACAAGTCTAGTGCTGTTAAAAACTGTTCTGTTTTTTTACAGGAAACGTATCTGCAGGCTTTTCAAAGTGAATGTACTAAATATGCTTGGGTAGTTTTATTTACGTATATTTTATAACCACCTTTTTTTTCCTTTAACATCTGCATTATCCTACTCTGCCATTACTCCAGTTGAAAGCAAACACACTTGCAGTTTTGCAAGAAAATGCAGCTGTAATAGGAATAAAAGGAAAGAATTGAAACTTGATGTCTATATTTATATAATTAAGTTGTACTTAGTGTAAATTGTTTGACATGACCTTGAAAGAAATCAGATATAGCCCCCAAACGTGTTTTCTTCTTAATTCTGTCAGAGGTGATGCACATATGCATCCTACAAGCATTAATATATTCTGAACTGGGATTTTACATGCAAAATATTTTTCAGCCTCTCTTGATTTGGAATGACATGACATATAATACACTAATACTCACATGAATGCTAGGTAAGACAATGCCTTTTCCAGTATTTTTTGTTTGGAGGCTTTTACTTGGCCCCTAGTTGTATTAATAAAACAGAATTTAAATGTATTTTCATTTTATCTAATGGAAACTGAATAACCTTCTGAAGATATATGTAGACATTTCTGTGTTTCTATTATCTAAGGTAATTTTATGAACAGCTCTGTATGTTTTTCTGCATTGATTAAGTTACCCGGGCTTCAAAAGGGATCACCAAGAAGAACTAAAGAAACTCCTGAAAATACAATTCTGGCTTATAAGAACTCCACTGTTTAACTTAAAAATAGGGATTTTTTTTATCTTCTAAATGGACAAGATCAAAGACTATTTTGATAAGGGTAAATCTGAGGCTGAACATTGGTATTATGCCTTTCAAATGGCATCTACTTTTTATTTTCCAACATTTTACACCTGTCCCCACTAAAATAAAAAGACACACCTACACACATACTTATAGAGCATTTTTATAATTAGAAATAAACAAAAGGCCCTGCCCAGTTAGAATTGCATACATATAGAATCTCTAGGTCCCACACTGGCAAAAGGAATGACTTAGGATGTACATTAGTCCAGAAGTCAAAAAAAGCCTTCCTTCAAAACAGCACTACAACCACCACAAACTTCTTTGCTGCATTTATTTTCTTCTGCTATTATTAAAATAAGTAAAACCACACCTTCCCTAACATCTGAAAAGAGTTCTCCAATATCTGTAAGATCCGTTCATTAGCTGCTACTCACCTAACATAAAAATAAATACCTAGTCATATTACTATTTTTATTTCATGTAAGGTCCACTTTGTCTCCCTCCTCTCAACTGAATATGCAGAAGTATTTAAAAATGTTGGTAATATTGAAGATTTAGGATTGCATTACTGCTTATCACCTTAAAAGAAGGACAAGTATCAGCAGAAAAGAGAAAGAGACAATTTACTCAGAAACAAAGATCCAGGTAAAACAAACGATAATACATTCCTATTGCTCTGTCCTTTGGCAGCTGAAAAAACGTTAATTTCACAACAACCTTTCAGCAGATACATGGCTTCTCCTACAGGCTTCAAATCAGAGACATCCATTAAAGGATATTATGCAGACTAGGGTTTTAATAAAGACTTCCTTATTTTCTTCCTTATACTCTAATTTTCATAAAATTTATCCTGATTTGGACCCTGCCACCAGGCACTCACAGCAGAACAACTTTTCTTTATTCAGGGATGTGTTGTACTTGCAAATAACCACCCTTTCCATTTATGAAATCTGTGATTCTTACTGCAGGCAACCCATGTTGATTAGAAAAAAAAAATATTTCTTCTGCTGAGGAACAAGGGAATAATGTGGGCACATAAACCATGCTTTGTGTACCAGTTCTCATTTTAGTTTTAAATAAATATAATAAAATCCCAAAACATACTCACCTGTTTTGTTTATATCAAGCTCTGATAACTTTAAGGCTAGTTCACTGGAGTTCCCACCCGGAGAGGACACAAGGATGTCATGTAATGCATTTCTTCTACCTGTTCTTCCTGAAGCAATAAAGTCTGCATATGTTGATTCCACATCAGTCATTGCTAACAAATATCCACATAGCAGTACCTGGATGGGAGGAAAAAAAGAAAAACAAAAACCACCACTTAGTCCACCAGAAAACCAGATGACTTAATGGATTAGGAATAGAACTAGAAGCTCTCATTACAGAGTAGATTGATGCATCTTCTTTTACTGGATAGCCAGTCTCAAAATTTGGAGAAATTAGAGAAGATACAGAGTAGAAAGCAAAAATACCGTGTGTATTTTATGCCATCTGTATTCAACAGTATTTTAACCAACCTCATTTTCCATGCTTCATAAAGTGATAGTGAGTACTTTATAAAAGCAATGACCTCAGCAACATAATTTCTTTACAGAGTTGTCTCTGCTTTTAATATTAGCTGAGATGTAGGAGGTAGGCAGGGGGTGGAACAAAGTTCTTTTCTACAAAAAGCAGAGTGTAACGAGTAAGAAAGTACAAATCGATAATGCTTTTGTGTGCAGAACCCTGTGCTCATACACAAGACACAGTTATGTTTTATATATTTTCTTTCCTGTTAGTATTAGTTTTGGGATTGTATACAGACCTCTTCAGGCTCAACTAATTTATTTTGGTGTGGTAGTTTTCCTAATGTAAATGCATTACCATAATGCTCCTAAAATGAGTGGAGATACGCTACCAGAGCAAGCAGAATAGAATGCAGAGGTTTGAAAGCAGTGATCTGTAAGCTAGGTATAAACTCAGAACTTCTTTTCATTAGAAATTATTTATTGTGTCATTATGGAATAATGTGATGATGTTCATTAATGCAAGATCTGACAAAGATACAGGAAATACAATATGCTATTTCAGTCTTGTAAGAGAAAGAATTGCCTCTCTGCTGCAATATATACTACAGACATAAGCTAGTAGAATTTTATTTTCTTAATTTATAAAATGTTAAAGAGTATGGGGAGGAGCAAGGAGCACTTTCTCTCGCTGATCACATGTAGTTTCATGTGTACGTGTCTAAGGTTTCCTGCAAAATGCTAGGCAACCATGCTTTCCTCATGTTTTATGTTTCCATGTCTTAGGGGAATCAGAGACGCTTTCTGCTAGAGGAGTACTTTAATGAAAAAAAAACACTACAGAACTACTAAACCAAAGCAGCTCCCCCCAGTTGTAGGTTTCCTTCATTTCTAAGCGGAATTTCTCTGGTTTTGCAGACTGCAGACAGAGGACATGGCCATACAGGCAGCAACTCACAGCTGCCTACAGTGAGAAGCTTTAGCTGTTATTACCAAAGTAGCCAAAATTTCACATTTGCATAGAATGGACAAATCTTTTTAATTGGTTCCTATTGCAGGTGCTGGACGCTGAAGTGGCTTTGGAAGTCATCACAAACATTAACAGTAGCAAAGGTTCAGCTTTCTCTCTTCAAATAAATCCCTCATTTTTTAGAAACACTTTTTATTTTAAAAATGTATACAAAAAAGTCAACAAACAATCCTTCTCCACCCTCACCTCTGAATAACTTTACAAACCCTGTTCACTCCTCATCTTCATTCCATTCCTCACCTCCCCAGATTCAGTCAGCTGTATGAGGGTGTACATATGATGCGTGTGAGAAGCCAAGAAAAGGATTCTACACCATATTTTATTTAGTCTAAATATAACTACATCAAGTATCATTGCAAGACTGACTGACTTGAAAAGAAGTTCACTGCTATCAAGCTTTGGTGTCCCATGCCAAACACTAAATGGCTGACAGTCTAATTTTACTCTTAAGATCAACCACTATGATACAGGAAACTGCTTTAAAAAATCAAACCAACAAAGAAACAAAAACTCCAATAAACCAACAACCAAAAAAAAAAAATCAACCCACAAAACCTAGCAACACCACCTAGGGAGGGAAAAGACTGAATTGACTGAAAGACTGCCTGACACACAAAAGAGCACAGTGCCTCTGTTTAATAACAAAAGCTTTTATGAGAATGAGACCACATCCATTTCTTCCTCTGAACTGCCCTCTTATTGAAACACTGCAAGAATATTGAAGCAAGTGAGAAGTCTACCATTTGTTCTTTGCCCAAGGTGCAGACACTGCAATGCCAAATATATCAACCATGTAGTAATGCAGAATGTAACTTGCAAAGGCGAGGCAAAACAATGAGGACAGTTTTTATAAGAAAACAGCACAAGTTTTCAGACTTATCTGACCCACTCACTGAATAGCATTCACCAAATCAGAGACTAAAAGATTTTAAGCAGAATTCACTTATATTTGTTCATGCTTTCTATTGCAAGTGACTTGTAGAAAAGGAAGTGCAAACCATGAAAGCAATCAATAGTATTACAGGCTTAGATTTCATGTAATGTAGGACCAATCCAAAGTCACCGTAGCTATCACCCCTGTGAAGACATTAATTTATTTTTTAGCATAGAAAAAACTACCAGAGTTGTTTTCTTTTCTTCTTTGAAAGGTGCATATGAGTGCATCAGGCCCAGAATAACTAGAGAAAACTATAACTGAGGTGGAACAAGCTGCAGGGCTGTAAGACTTGCAACATAATCCAGGTTGTACTCCATGAGAAATTCCCTGGATGTACAAACTGCACTCCACAGAATATGCTTCTGTAAGATTATACTGCTCTTGAAACATTCCATAAAAATGGAGAACACCAGGGGAAATCTCAACCTTATTTAGTTTCAGCTACAAAACAAGCTATAAAGCCATGGAAAAATGTGCTTGTAGAGAACTTCTTTTTAAATGTTCATTTCTGTATACTCAATATGGGATTACTAACAACATTCTGATCAAAAAATAATGCTATCAAACATACATTTATGACACTTCCAAATTTTCCTGTCTGTGTCTCCTCCTAAATAACAAATACCATTCTGTTTTGTATTGGCATTATCTTGAGACATTACTGCATAAATATGGAACTCCACTGATATCACCCGAGAGCTCCCCTTCCAACGAATGGCTCAGTGCCCAGCAGTTTGTACTTATTCACTGAACCAGTCATTAAAGAATTAACATTCACTTCAAAAAAATCTTTTTTTCCCCCTTCAGTCTCTGTGGAAGGAGTGGAATTTGCTAATAAGTCTGTGAAACATAATTTGAATTTCCTAAATAATTGCATTAACAGGTTCTCCTGCATTAAAGATTGTGGTCACAGTCCTGCTAGTTCTACAAACTGAAATTTTTCAAAAAGTTGCAAAACTTTTTTGAAGTACTCTGCTATGTGAAATAAAATTGAAACAAGAGGGCTGCAAACCTCACTGTTTCTGCCAACTGAACCAACAAACTGAAGAAAGAGGCTCTGAGAGAATAAGGATTAATGAAACCTGCTGTTGGAAGATTGGATTCCTTGGTAACTGATAAGATCCTATCCCATCAGAAATCCCCCCCAGCTGTGCTTTACCTTTCCTCCCATGTAGAGTCACTATGCCTGATAATGGGTTAGAGTTTGCATCACAGGCCAGGGGATTTTCATACAGCATCTTTTATTTCTTCAGATTCTCAATTTCATAAACATCTTGAAATGTGGGTATCTTAGATTTTTTTCTCTTTCCCTTCCCAGCTCCTTCCTCACAAAAAGTTGTGCTGAAAATTATTTACTTAAGAAATTACAGAGGATGAGAATGGTAGACTTGTTACCTTGAATTTTAGCCAGTCTAGCAAGACATGCTTGTATTGTTAATGAATATTCTGTATTGAACATAAGGGGTAGAGTAAGTATCCAAGAATGCAGAAGGAGAAAAGAAGGATGCCAAGAATATGTTTAACAAGGCCAAGTGCTGGGTTCTTAATTTGCATCAGAACAAATCCAAGCCATGCTACAGGCTGGAGGAAAAGTGGCTGGAAAGCTGCTCAGTGGAAAAGGACCAGGAGATGCTGGTCAGTATCTGTTGAACATGATCCAGAGAGTGCCCAGGTGGCCAATAAGGCCAATGACATCCTGGCCTGCATCAGAAATATTGTGGCCAGCGGGACCAGGGTGGTGATTGTCACCGTGTCCTCGGCACTGGTAGAGCTGCACCCGAATCCTGTGTTCAGTTCTGGGCCCCTCACATCTAGGCACTGAGGTGCTGGAGAGTGTCCAGAGAAGGGCAACGGAGCTGGGGCAGAGCCTGGAGCACAAGTCCTATGAGGAGTGGCTGAGGGAGCCATTGATGTTTAGCCTGGAGAAAAGGAGGCTCAGGGGTTAGGGTTTAGGGTTTTAGGGTTAGGGTTATCACTCTAAACTGCCTAAAAGGAGGATGTAGCCAGGCAGCGATCGGTCTCTTCTCCCAAGTAACAAGTGACAGGATGAGAGGAAATGGTCTCAATTTGCACGAGGGACAGTTTAGGTAGGATATTAGAAATAGATTTTTCACTGAAAGGGTGGTCAGGCATTGGAACAGGCTGTCCAGGGAAGTGGTCAATCACTATCCCTGGAAAAGTTTGAAAGATGTGTAGACATGTCACTTAGGGCCATATTTTAGTGATTAACATGGTAATGTTTGGTTAATGGTTGGATTGATCATCTTAGAGGCCTTTTCCAACCTTAATGATTCTATGATGAGAACATTATAATTTAACAGGTACAGAAAGAATCAGTATGTGTGTTTTCGGAAATTTACTAGAATACTTTAACTCCACAATCCAATTTATGTTAAATTGTCCATTTCCACACTATATATAGTAAATGTTATCCCACAAGTGTCTGAAGGTAACTTTCAAATCTCTGTAATTGAAAAAAAAATCCTAAAAATTTGCTGATGAGTTCACAAATGTAATCCAAATTTGACTGTGTTCCATAATCATTCAGTGAAGCCCAGTATTACACAGTGCCACTGCTCTCAAGGGTTTGGGAGGAAAAATACATTAATTATGTGGTATACCAGCATGAATTAAAAATCAGTGTCTTACTGCTTATGGGCTAGAGGTGCCTAGGGTTGTTGAACTTAAGTCTGCTTAAGGGACTAGATACCTAAAAGAAGCCCAAGGGAATCTGAAGTACCTGTGCTAATTGGTATTCATTATTATTTCAAAAGGAAGACAGAACAAGAGCGGGCACTTAACATACATACAGCTTGTCTATGAATTTGGCACATGCTGCTGGCAAGCACCAGAGAGCTGCCATTTTCTTGGCAAACCTGCAGTGTAAGGCTAAGAGGTAAAATCCTTCAATGTATGCTCCTGCTCTTTCTCCATCTATGCTTAAGGGCAGCATCAAATAAAAGATTTTCAAATAAAAATCTCCCAGGCTTTGGCTGCTAAATGTTGTATCACGATCAGCACATTATTTAAATGTGATTATCTATATTCAGCTTTCACAATGGAACAAAAAAAAAAAAAAAAGAGAGAGAATTTGTCATTTAATAGCATGTCTGATTTAGAGAAGGTGTATAATTATGCTTTTAAAATAAATTTTGGTTCCAAATCTAGCCTAAGAGACAGGGCTACAGGGCTCTTTCCAGTGAAGATACAGATCTATTCCACAGCAATCTGCACCTAGATTTCCACCTTATGCACGGTCTTCTAAGCTGAAAGCAAAACCAGAGGAATAATTTAACAAAAGCATTTTTCTTCCACAGAGATTGTATCATTGTGTTACACAACAATGTGCTTTTGCACAGACACAGATGAACAGGAAAATAGCATTAACTCTTGAAAGCCAATTAAAGAAAATATTAATAACAATGCAAGATACCAAGCTGGGCAGTATTTTAATCTGCAATTTGAAAATCCAATTCATGCAGTTTTTTCTGTCTGATGTTTCTGAAGTGACCAGCTGCTTGAACTAGTAATGCAATACAGGTCATTTCCATTTGAGAATTAGCATACTTTTAGGGTGCACATTCTATACATAGCAATCATAGTGCTACTAAGATCTTAATAGAAATTAGCAGGCAATTAAACTGGTTAAACAATAAAACAGAACAAAGAAAATCACCACCTGAGATTTTTTTCAGAAAAAAAAAATTTGTTTAAACCTGCATAAAAAAGCACTATGAAGTTAGATATCCTTCAGCTCACAACCTACACCGGGAGATCATTCACAAAGACAGTTAATAGGTTTTCCTTCTATGTTATCCAAGTTGCAGTCTTCTTAAAGAGATCTACAAAACTAAAAGCCAAATAGTTACAATTCTTACCATGTCCTTTCTCAGGCAAATTTCATTATGCCCATGACCAAAAGAATTTGGTCTTTCATTTACCACTTAATCTGAGTTCACAAATTTAGTTTTAGCTTCCACTGTTCCATAAAACTGGGTAGTGAAATAGCAGTAACAAAAAAAAAAAAAAAAAAAAAAAAAAAAAGCAAACATAACCAATGAAGTAATATTACAGAGACCTTGGTTCTTTAGAAAGATACAGTGCAGATGTCATTGAATAATTTTAAAATAACAATAAATGTTTTGATATTTTGAAATTAACACCCTATGGAAGAAACTAACCACAACATTTAAATATCTACATATGGACTCTATGTTGGGGAGCAGAAGAGGGTGACCTAGAATCTACCACCACTGTTCACTGCCTAACCTAAGGAATACTAATAGAAGGCAATATGTATTTGTGAGAAAAAGCATCACTTCTGTGTGACTTTTTACTTGCAGTTTGTCAATGAACCTCTTGGTTTGTGAAGGGAAGGAGCAAGTTAAAGCACTATTTTTCAGGACACTCTGATACTCTCTATGAACAACTAAATCCATTACAAGCACCTTATAATCACAGAGATAGATAAAGGCCTCAAGCCAGGTGAGAGCATTTTAGCTCCTCACATGACACACACCTGGCAGCCCTGCTGAGCACTCACACATCTATCTGAGCTGAAAGGAGATCCATGTTTTAAGGTTCTAGGAGGATGAGGCCACGTATGCAGCACCTTAGAATGCTGTGGTGCTCTGAACCAAGGAACACAGGCAGAACAGTACACTGAATAAATACAGTGTTTGTTCAAAAGGACTGGTTTCAGCCTTTGGAGAAATCCTGTCTATTGCAGTCTTTATATGGCAATTCAGAAGCACTTCTTAAAGAACAGTGAGATGAAATAAGCCCATGAAGACTACAACACAAAAATCACCCCCCAACAACAAAAACGTGCTCTTCCTCAACTGCTGGGTTACTGGAAAAGACCAGTCTGTTGAGAATTCATAACTGACTGGCAGCTTGGAAACACTCCGTGCAGGAAAGACAATAATTGCTGTAGAAATGTGAAGCTGATGTCTGCTTAGGATCAGGATGTTTAGTAGAGGGGATGGGGATTAGGGAGGAGGGAAATTTGTGTGGGCTTTGCTCATGAAGCTCCTAACCTTGCCTTTAATTCAGGATTCGTGCTGTAATCAAGTTTATTCTTTCAGACGCTTCTGTCAGTAGTGCCAACATTCACAGCCAGTGATTTAAAGGCATTGATCAACACAGGTCTCATTAGGTGAAATTCTGTTCCTCAGAGAACTTGATATAAGCACTGTAGTGACTATTTTTGTCTCCTTTAGTCATTGCTACATACAACAGGCTGTATATGGCTTCATGGAGGAGAAAAACTCCAAAACATTGAACAGTCATGATCAGTAACCTGCAAATATTTTGGGCCAGACTGCTGTGAGCCACTGTCTTCCTTACAGACAACTTTCTACTGAAAAAAACAAAAATACAGGTTTAGCAAACTTTTAACTGAAGCTCTGATAGCAAGATAGTTCTATGAATTACCCACAGACACGTATGAGCCTTCCAATGAAAGGTACATAGGCAGTGATGTGGAAGCCACTCAGGTAAAGAGTTTTCTATGAAACAGATTTCCAATTTTTGGCAGAAGTTTAATGCTGTGGAAGGGGCTAAGAATGAGAACTTTAGACCATGAGAACTGCATTTGTTCAATCTTGAGGAAAGAAGGTTTTAGGGGACAACTTATCACCATTTTTCAGTATCTAAAGGGTGGCTAAAAGGAAAATGGAGACTCCCTTTTTACAGGTCACATGGAAAAAATGAGGGGTGATGAGTACAAGTTACTACTGGAGAGACTCCAGTTGGACACAAGAGGAACATTTTTCACAATCAGAGCCCTCATCCATTGGAATAATCTCTCTAGTGCAGTTGTGGATTCCCTAGTATTAGATACCTATAAGATTCAGCTGAACAGGGTGCTGGGCCATCTCATCTTGTCTAGAGATGCTTTTGCCAAGAGAGGTTGGACTAGAAGATCCTTGAAGTCCCCTTCTAACCTGGTATCATATGATTCTATGAATCCTAACTCTAGATGCCCTAAAAGGATTTTGGTCCATTGAATTTTCTAATTCAACATCCATAAAATGCTTATTCATAAGATCTATTTCCCTCACTATCTCTTTTTTTTTTTTTTTTTTTTTTTAACTTTGCAGTTATAGGTTTTCTTAGATATTATTTTACTAGTACTCTGGCTTTTGAGGTCAAAACAATAGCTCCAACAACCCCCCTCCAAAAAAACAAAACAAAACAATACAAAACCCAAACAAACAAAAGAAAAAGCCTTCATTCTCATTAAAAAAAAATTTAAAAAAAACCAAGCAAAAAACCAAAAAACAAACCTCCCCAGCAAAACAAAAAACCACACCACCAAAAAAATCCAACAAACAAACAAGAAATGGCATAAAGACTGTATGCAGTACATTGTGGTGCACTTCTCCATTTAAATGGGAACCAGCTGTGTTTTCCAAAAAATAGCTCCATAGCACAAGGCAGCCTCCATTTCTTTATAAAGGCTCAAATACTCAGCTGGACTATAGATTTGAATGGCTAAACATTCCTAAGTCATTACAGTTGTTGCAACTCCTAACAGCAAACCATGAAACTAACATGAAGATTCATGCTCTTTTGTTACAAGCCAAGAAATGTAGCCCACCTTTTCTGTGTTAACTTATGCCCAATCTGGTAAAATACTTTGTTATGCAAAATACAGCTTTGTTATGCAAAGGGTAAGAGCTTGTTCTTCATTGTTTTAAAATATCAGTAAAAGTAATGGCTAGCAAGAAGATATTAACTAGCATCACCAGGATTTATGTATGCATATGCTAGGCTAGGGGAATATGATGGCATTTTAAAACACAATATGGATGTGAATAATCAGATTTCAGGTGGGGCGGTAACATCCAGAAAGGGTAGTCTGTCTTCAGAACAGGACCAGAAATGAAGAAAAAGGCGTATGGAGATGGGGAGGAAGCAGCAATTGCCTTAGATAATTCAAGAGTTCAGTTAGAGAAACCAGATTATAACCAAAAAGGAACACTGTGGACTCTTCCAGCTGCTCTACCAAAAAGCTCCCAGTGGGATAACTTGACTCAAGGACTTGACACAGGGCCACTGACTTGAATGCAGGGCTTGGCTGTCCCATTGCAATGGGTTGCTCCCATTCCCAAGTTAGCTGAAGTTTGCATTTTGTGATGTTCAGCATTCTGTCAATTTGACTGATATGTTTACAGCATCTACAACAGCCGTTTGCACGTAACAAAGCCTTTGGAAGGGAAAGCATGCAGTTAGAACAGCAAGAAGAAAATGTCTAGATAACAGTATCATGACAGCATTTATAACTTAGCTTTTCTAACAGGAGGATGCTCCACCATTTTCATAGGGTTCCTTCCACACCTATTTGCTAGTATTCTTCAATGTTCCAGTACAATGTCTAGTCTGGCTATCAAATATTCAAGCTATCTAAATGCTCTACGGTTAAGTTGTCTTTAAACTCTTCCTTATTATTAAAACAAACAGCTGTCCCCCCTCCAAGGCACTTTTTCTCAAATCTTTAGGGTAATGTAAGCTACATTAGGGTAATGTAAGAAGCAGAATTTGTTGTATTACATATCTTTTCAGCAATTTCTGGTGAAATAGCTCAACTGTTGCCATGTGATTACCTTTGAAAATCATGCAGTCATGACTCATCAAGAAAGTATGTGTTGCAGCATCCAGAACAGAAAAGCTTGAGCTTATTACTGTTTCTTCTTGGGCAGTGGCAAACACTGTACTGAAAGGAAAGGATTTGCCTTTTTTTGATAGCAAGATCAACCAAAACCATGTATTTCTAAATATTAAATATTGGTTCCTATTTCTTTTAATAAAATCAATTACCTCTCACAAAAAATAAAACTGCTATAGGATAATTTGCTTCTGTGAAGATCTCACATTTCACGTGCAAGCTTGGAGTTTCCAAAAATACACCAAATGACATCACATTTTTCAGTATTTGCAAAGATAAATACCACTGGGCTAGCCTGAAGACCTGTGAACATGAGGCATCTAAAGTATATTTTCAATGCTTGGCACAGGAAAAAAAAAAGAAAAAAGGCAATTTATAAAATACTGATTAATGTATTGTGGCACAAAGACATTCACATTCCTGGTTTATCTGGTCAGTTTTTTGATTTGTTAATAACCAATTGCCTTTCCCATCCTTTTTTTTTGTCCTGTGGCAGGCATTAAAAACCTACTTTACATTTGAATTAGTTTTCTCTGCCATCAGACATTCTGCCTTTTAATTACTATCTAGGAGCTGAAAAAAAAAAAAAAGCGAACAATTTGGCTAACAGCATTTCAGTTTTTTAACTTAAAAGCAGTTCAATTTATTACACCTCACAAAATAGATTCACATTTTATATTGTATGTAATTTCACTTTGGTTTCTTTTATTCTCAGCCTTACATTTCTCAAGGTTTCCATCATTTTTGCATTCTGTTCCCATGTGTACACTGACTACTTTAGAGACTAAGGACTGCCTGGCTCTGTTGCTATGCAACAGCATAGCCTACTTAGGGCTTCCTGAAATAATTGTCTCAAATGTGCTTTTTTTAGACTTGTTTCCAGCAGGAATACTTTACAGATTCTTTATAATGGACCACTGATATTACCACAATGTTAGACAGTGGTCATCTGGGAAGTATTGGTAGCTACTCACGATTAAAAAAAAAAAAAAATGTTACTGCTTGCAAAATTCTGGACATACCTGCTGCATTTTCACAGGGAGGTAAATATCACAAATATCCCTATATTTTTTCCAGATGTTATTCCTGTGTATGAGAGCCACATATTTATCAGAGGAAAAAAAATTCTTAATTGTTCTTTGTTTCACTATTTCATTCAAGGGAAAAGAAAAGTCCTCTACTTAGAGTATGTCTCCCCCCACTCAGGAAAAATTAACCCTCTTTATATAAAGTCTATTAGAAATTTAATCATCTCAACAGAATGAACACATATGCAAATATTCTTTATTGCAATTCATTATCAAATAAATTGATGTTAGAATTCTTTAGGACAAGGTTCCAAATTTTTAAAATCACATTATGGATGCCACAAACTGGATCTGTATTTGCTTTTTGAGGCATCTTCAAGCAGCCCCTCAGAAACTGTCCCATGAAACCTTCAATCCTTCCAGCCTTCAACAGCATTTTTCTTGTTACAACCTTCTAGTGCTCCTGCTTCAAGAGTGGAAAAATATCTTCTGTTTCTTACAGCTGGCATAATTGGGAATCTTAAGTTAATTAATCTCTGTAAAAATACATAAAGCAATAAAAATACAAGTCTCTAAAAAAAAGCATTGATTAATTCCAGAGAGCCAAACATCTTACAATACACCAGGCTGAGGGATCAAAGCAAGGAGGTCTAACAGTACAGAATATTTTAATGAAAGGAAATATTTTACCTCTTATTCTTTTTTCTCTCTTGTTCACCTTAGCATGTTCAGCAGCAGTTGCATCTACAGAGAGCAGCGTGTCAGTCCAGAATTGTGATAACAAGAAAGATGTTTGTCAGGGTCAGAGAAAATAAGAGCAAGGTTTGAATTAAGGTCCCTGCAGAGGCAAGTTCACCTGCAGTCTTTTAAAGGAAGAGGGCGAAGAGAGCAGCAATTTTATACTGTTTGCAAGATCCTAAGTCTTAAAGATGACTTTTTCTTAAACAGAGTGGACGGTGCTAGGCTTCTCAAAACCAAATGCAGGAGGTGGCGTAAAGGGGTAATTTTCCATATTCATATGCATAACCACATACATGCATAATAGCCAAGCTATCCAAGAATATGAGTCAGCAAGGTTTAGTGAGTGGGACTCTCCCAGACTTCAAGTCTCTATTCTTTAAAACCACAGAAGCAGCACAGCTCAGACTCAAATCTGTAACGATACTGTTTTAAAAGCAAAGTTATCAAGACCTGAAGAGCAGCAACAATTGGAAGGATCTCCTTTGTGGCAAATAACCAGTTTGAAACCTCAAAAATTACCCATAATCAGGTGGAGGAGAAGAAAGCATTAATAAAGAACTCTATAATGGTGCAATCTGTTGTTATTATGTACAGTTTGTATGTTATACTTTGGATTTATAGTATTTATGGGCATTTCAAAGACAGGCCAAATAATTTCTAATGTAGCCAAAAGAAATCCCTTATATTTTCCACAAAATGCTTGAAGATAGGAACCTTAGCAACCTCTTTTGCATGTCCACATTTAAAAAAAAATTAATTTAACAAAGAGGAAAAAAGCGAAAGAAACTTCAAGTCTCTTGCTAAATAATCCTTTGTCACCTAGGATCATTTTATACACTTTGTATTGAAAACTATGCACTATAGAGTACTTTTCTGATAAGTTTCTATGTGCTGGAACTAGACAGAAATTAAAAAAAAAATAATTGGCTTGCACAGACTAATATTTAATTAGCAATTGTGCTGCATTACACAATCTGTCCATGATACTCAGATTTAAGATGCATTTCTAGATGCAAACCCAGGTACCCTGACAAACACAGTACTCAACCACTGTTGAGGAACATTCTGCAAACCACAGCTACTTAAAATCACTGTTACAGCTTCAAACCTGATGGTCAAATATTTCTCTTTGCCCCAATTTGAAGTGAAATTAAAGCTGAAATACTTAACTCATATTCATCTAATGTCCCAATTCTTCATCTACAAAAAGAAAATGCCAATTTGGGCAATTTACAAGCCAGTGATGGAAGCATATAAACGAAGTAGAATTTTCTGGACTCTCACACAGCTCATTGATTTCAGCCAACCCTAACAAATTACTCAATCACTTTAAAAGACGGCCTATTAAAAACTACATACAGAAGACATTTTATATTCATGCCAAGAAAAGTTATCCATCCAAACACATATTTCCTGCAGGTCAAGTTCTTAATTCTACCTTGCAACTCTCCCTTCCACAGAAGTTTATGGACACTAAGAAATGTTAGAAAAGCCTAAGAAGAATCTGAACATACAGTTCCTGCCACATGCATAAACTCAATAAAATATAATAAAGTGTAAGCCATGTTTTCTGGTTATGAGCATAAACACACAGGTATAAGCAGAAACAGGAGAACTTACAGAAACACTTACAAAATTCCTGAGAGGAATTCATGTTGTCAGACTACACAAATCCATCTGTATTTGAATAGCTTACTTGAGCTTCAGGGCCATGAAAATTGCAGATTTCCTACTTTTTACTACCTGCTGGTGGATAATGAAAGGAAGTACCAGCTATCTGCTTACAGTAAGAATGCATATGTGGGCAGAATACTTCTTAAGACTTCCAATTCCTAAATCCTGGCACAGGGAAAAACCTTTCAAGAGCAAGAAGCACCCACAGATGTGAATTCCTGGATACCATATTCCACATAAAAGGCAAGCTGCAGGTATAAATTCAGAGGAAGAAGGTAAAAATATAAAAAAAGTTTCTCAAAATCTGAGGCCACGAAACCCACATCTCATAGTCACTAAGGAAGTGTCTTGTTTGAGTAAAAGCTAAACTTTAGCAATAAAGAGAATAAAATAATTAAGTAATTGGGAGACAATGAAAAGACATATGGGTAGAGCACGGTAAAAAAGTGCATGAAAACAAATCCAAATGGACTCTCAGACTGAGCAGGAAGAAAATCAACTTCAAGTGTCTCCTGACAGAGATCAGACTTATTTGATTTTTATTTATTTTATAGTTGTCATTCCTCCTGGCAAAAATCTGGGGATGCTGACAGCTATCTGCAAGCCTCTATCCCATCCCAAGTACAACCCTCCACCTTTATACCTAGAAAAACATGAAGGACTGTAACACCAGAGAAAACTGGTAGAAATCAGTAATGTCCCTATGCCACAGTTTGAGTGTTCAGGGATAGAGAACTTTGAATATGACTTTATCTACCCATGTAAATATATGTATGTATACCTGCTGAGATGGATATAATTAAATATTCACTCCATCTGCATAACTACTTTCATCTAGACATATTTAGTAGTAGAGTCTGTAAGCTTAGTATATTTCCCATAAGCTGTAAGAGAACTGCCTTACATCCCAAACCTTTGTCTATTTACTTGTGAAATAATTAGCTTTAAAGAATCACTTGTGGGTTGATCTTGGCTGACGTTCACCCTGCTTTCTCATTCCACCTCAACAGGGGCACAAGGGAGACAATGGTAAAATGAAAGAGTAAAGAACCAGTGGGTTGAGATGAAAACAAGGAAATATTGTAGTAATTATCAGCACTAGCAAAACAGACTCGACTTGGGGAAAACTAACTTACTGCCAATTAAAACAGGTTTGGATAGTGAGAAACAAAGACAAGTTAAACCAACACCTTCCCTCCACATCAGTCCCCTACCCTGCCTCACCCCCCTCTGCCAAGGCTCAGCTTAACTTCTGTAGTTTCTTACTACTCTAGCCCTTCCCCAGCACCCAGCAGCAGCCCAAGGGGATGGGGGAATGGAATGTGCAGTCACATCGCTCCCTAACAGTTCCTCTCTGCTGCTCCTTCCTCCTCATGCTTTTCCCCTGCTCCAGCGTGGTTCTTCCCATGGGCTGTTCCCACAGGCTCCAGTGTGGGCTGGAGCTCTTTCAGGAAACACCAGGGAGCTCTGGTGTGGCACACACTGGCAGGCAAATACCTATTTCTATATCTACTCCACTGTGGTCTCCTCCAGGGGCCTGGAGAAACACATCCACTTCTTCCTTTTCCTTCAACCTTTGTGTTCCCTGCGCTGTCTCACTATCTTTGTTTCTCTTCTACCTGTGTGTTTAGGCTTTTTTTATTCCCTTGCTTAAATACGTTTTCCCAGAGACACCACTGTCCTGGCTGAGGGGCTCAGCTGCATCCTGCAGTAAATCCATGGAGCTGACGTGATTCCGTGTCCAGCATGGGGCAGCCCTGGCCTTTCCTAACAGAGGCTGCCCCTAAGGCACCTCACCACCAACACCTACCCAACAATAGAATTTCTATCTCTCAGAAGATACTCAGTGGCTATAAATTACCATAAGTACTTACTTTGCTTTCCAGTGTCTTCCTTAAACTCTACTAATTGCTGAGACTGCCCTTCTGTCACTTTCCTTCACTTAAGACTGAGAAATCATAACCATGTGAGGATCTCATCCCTGGTATCTCATAGCTGATAGGAGGCAGCCTCTTTCCAAGCACAGGCTATGTAGATAAGCACATTGACACCATGAGAGATGGGCAGTAAGGCACTATTCTCTACTCACCAGCTTCTACCATCACAGACCATGAAAATCTCAGTGTTCAAGATCACTGTAGCTGTGACTCAGAATCAATGTGTTTTTCTCCAAAACTATAGTCCTGTTTTACATGAAAGAGGACAATGAATTTTCCTGTTATTTTAAATAATATTAATACAAGATTATCTTTGACATTTTTAAGTTTCTGTACCAAGAAAGGCAAAAGAGGAGTATATACCAGCTTTTCAAACTTAATGGCAACTCCCAAGAAAGCATTCACTACAGAACTAAATTACAAGTTTTTTTCAAGATCACACCATATTATTCAATTGAACTAATGCCTGTCAGAAGAGCTAGAAGTGCCAAGAATGCAAATACACATGCAAGAGACAACATGTTTGTTTTTGGGTCTACTCTAAGCATTGATTAGCTTGTTCATAAAGTAAACATTCCAAAAGAGCAATAGGTAAAAAGACAATGCTTGTCCATATGCCAAGTTTGTGTGAATAACTAGAGTATATTAGAGTAGACTCATACTCTCTGTTTCAGGCGACCAATGTGGGATACTACAAGGAGCCTTATGATTCAGAAATTAGTATGAACTGACCTTTGTAAAAGTATTTAGGGTTAAGCAGTAAAATAAACTATCAAATGCAAGGCCTTTTATCACTTCGGAAAATTTGACTTAATGTAACGTTGAAATGTAGGGCACCACCAATGAAATTTGAAGATAAAATGCAAATTTCAAGACCAAACATTGATGAAGAAAAACCCCACTTAGATTTCAGCTCAGTCAGAAGTTCATCCAGACTGTAAAAATCATTAAGGGAAGAAATACAGGGGGGGCAGGAGAGAGAAGGCAAAGACCTTTTTTTTTCTACTACTAACTAATTAATGCCCACATTTTCTAACCTGCCTATATACAATTGAATTAAAAGTTTCACTGAATATGTACTCCACAGGTATCCTTTAGGTAAGCAAATTTTAACTTTTAGTGCAATACATTTGAAATTTGCTATCTCAACCACCAAGAATCATCTTTTCTACCTTCCCCTTTATCAAAATCTTCCATTGCTACTACATACCTTATAACTACCTCCTCATGATCCAGTAGAAACACTGCCAGTATTTTCAAACAAATAGAACTGATATTTGCACAACAGATAATATTCCATATTTGTTTTTATCAGACTCCAGTGAATTCAGAGCCAAGCTAAAAATGGAAAGGCGATGCATCTTCGGTTCAGAAAAGCTTTTCAGCAGTCTGAATGAAATAACATTCTGATAAGACACAACTATATCATGCTCAGCCTCCAAGTCTTTTAAATCTTTCCTCACAAAATGCTTCTAACTCCCCTAAGTAATTTGCTTGTTAACCCTTTGTGGGGAATATCTTTAAATAGGACTTTCACTATTAAACAATATTTTCTCCCTTTTGTATTTTGCCACTTGGCTCAACCCCTTGTAAGGACTATTCAAACGTTAGCACTCAAATATTAAAATCAATTAAATTATAAAAAACATGTTGTGAATTATGAAATATAAAAAGTTAAACATGCAAAGCACTCAAGAAAAGAATATATATCACGAATCTGGAAGGCTAACTGCAATAGAAAATTATTTCCCTCGAGGTGACTTTTGGGTAAAGACTTGCAAACTCTGGGCACTACATTTCTGTGCTGGATCCACATGTCTTGACATGTGTCCCCTCTTTTCCACAGAGCTAGTCTTCATGATGCCATTACAGGATTAACATATTTGTAACCAGACAGCAATGATCTATGTGTGACAAGATGTTTTTTGGGAATCACTACAAGTCTTTTATCCATTTGACTTGCATGCCAAATGAAGCAAACTTATCTGTAAAGTCAAATTTGGTTATTGCCTGAAACTCCACATCTATCATACTACAGAACATGATGATTCTTAGGTTCACTAAAGATATTTTTCATAAGTTCTTCTCTTCTTTGGCCACTTCAGGATGCCAGTTAAGAGACTTCAAAAGTTAATGGGTTCAACAGAAAGTAATAACAAACTTAAACAATCCCCACAAAAAAGAAATACTGAAGGATTATTTTCCTTTTCTTAAAAAGGATACAACTAGACTGCTGAGAACATGTAACGTGCACAGATCCGATGAGTCTTACAATCAGAAGAGGATATTATATGAAGACAAAAATAATTTAAGTGCTATGCCATCTTCAATAAAAACAGTAGAACAGGAAAATGCATTGACCATATTGGCTCTAGGAATATAAGCATAAAGAAGGGGGGAGGGGTGTTTATTGTTAAAAATCAAATCAACCCTTTATAATTTCATAAAACACAAGCACACTTCTTCCACTCATCACATACAAGACCAAACAAATGCTTCTTACCCAATGAAGTTTAGCTGGAACAATTTTAACCAGTTAACTTTCTGGTTAAATGACAACCCGAAGAAAAAATAACTCAGAGAAGCTAAACAAAACAAACCACCAGCTGTAATTTGATTAAATACAGATTATGATTACACTGTCAACAAAAGCAAACTGGTTTAGTCTGATTGTTAAGCAGGTAATCAAAGATTCCACAGAGCTCTAATGTTACTGCATGAAGTTTTAATGAAGTAGCACAGCATCATGTCTTTTAGATGTTATAACAGTAACAACCAGGTCTTCTAAAGCAAAACCATACGAGACTCAGGTAGTTTTTGCTCTGTTCAGCTTCATATTACGTTCTTTTTTCTGCATTCTTCCTACTAATCTTGGGCACGCTAAAACAACAGTAATAGAGCAGAGGAGGTCCAGAGACAGAACTGTGCCTGATACTAGATAAGAAGTACTTAATAACAAATTGTGATGAGGTACATCTAGAAGAATAAGTACTTCAAGTCAGCTCATATGCTTCATTAAGAAAATCACTCTCATTATGCCATTATGAGACTGAATATCTTTTTTCTTAAAACACACAGAGCCAGAAACATGCTATGTCACAAGGGTATTTCTGTTTGCTTTGAAGAAGACTGGAAAATACTGTGCTGATCATGGTTAAAACCAAATAGATCGGGACAGAATTTAGAAAATACAATCCAATGATAGTTTTGTTTTAAGAAAGCAAAAATTACA
This sequence comes from Vidua chalybeata, assembly GCF_026979565.1. NCBI lineage: Eukaryota > Metazoa > Chordata > Aves > Passeriformes > Viduidae > Vidua > Vidua chalybeata. Next base: position 123,734,204 of record NC_071530.1, on the reverse strand, counting down.
AATAGGAAAAAACAAAGTATAAACTATAATAGTGCAGCATGCATAAATAAAAAAAAACCTGTGCTCTACACAAAGTGGTTTATTTCATATTATGCCACTAGCAATGTTATTACCAAATACACTTTTTTTCCTGAGAACTGGGAAAAAGTACTTTCTCTATCCAGAATGAATATTTCTTACTACCTTTCCTTAACAGATTTGTGCAGAAAGAGTTTGGCAATTGTATAAAGTGAATACACTTCAGGAGAAGAAGCTACAGGATCTCATAGAATAATGTTGAAAATATTCACAATTAACAATTAAAAAATCAAACCAAAAAACCAAAACACAAGAAAAACCCCAAATAGTCTTGAAATTCCATGCTCTTTAATGGATTTCTGTGGTTTCTTGTGACATTCCCTCCCAGTACAATATACTGTTATTAATTTAAATTAATTTACTTCCCAGGGTTCTTTTATGTTTCACAGATTTCAGCATGTGATGGAGCTTTTCTTGAATATCTTCTACGTGGGTGGATTTCATAGAAGGATAAATTTAGTTTGCAAGGCCTGTTGTCACATATCTGTGTTTTTCTGCACCAGAGTAAGGTAAATTAAACAATGACAAAGTCATTAATACCTAAATATGGAATTGCTTATTTTGTTCAGATCTCATTGTCTTAGTAGGAACTTCATATGTAAAACAGAAGTCATCTCTTCACAAAAAAGACTGTGGTCATGTCTTGCAGGTTCAGGAGAAAAGCAGCTTCCCACCACTCTCTTCTACACAAAGGAGTTTGAGACCCATTTCATCTTGGCACTTGAGCATTGCTCTGCTGCATTTGGACACTCTCGGGTGTAAATGAAGCTCTGTCTCTTGCATGATCCTTGATCAGCTTATTCCTGTCAAATAAGCACTGTGTGATGGGAAAGCTTGTCTTAAGCATAACAACAAAAGCTAAGAGGACTTCCAGAGCTGCTCATGTATTTTACTCCAGAGACCATTAAAATCAATGCACTTAATCTAAGGAGCATGATCTAGAAGTGGAGGTTTCCTGGTCTTCAGCACACAAATTATAAGACTACAGAGTTAGGCATCCTCATCTGCAAAAAGGCACAGGACCGGGAGGAAAACAATTGCGCTTGTAACTGATACACCAGTTTCAACATACCTTTTATACTGATGGTTCTGTCCATGGGTTCCTTGAGACTGAGGACAGTCTGGATTCCAAGTCTTCTCCTTCCATAGAATGAAGATATTATGTGGAAGATGAGCAGTGAGATTTACTTCTTCCCTACCTCCACGCAGGTTTTTGAGTTAAACTTGAACCCTGAGTCAGGATTGATAGGTCTGTATGGGCACACTGAGTAAACCACCACTCTTTGAATCACAGAAAAGCTTTGTAAGGGAGGCCATCAAGGCCAACAACCACTTAAGGTTAGGTAGGCTAACCTGAAACTTCATTCTGGCTGCTCAGGGACTCAGAAGAATTTTGAGTATCTCCAAGGCTGGAGTTTCCCCAGGCATTATGCCAGGATGTACCAGTGCTATGCCATTTTCTAAGTGAAATATTTTCCTTCCATGTGATTGGAATTTCTTATTGCAACTTGTGGCTATTGCCACTTATCCTTTTGTTGCCAAACTCCAAGAAAAGTCTGTAACATCTCCACAATGCCTCCTTGGGTTACATCTTGTAGTGTCCTTTTCATGCTGGACAAGCCCAGTTCCCACAGCCCCTGCTTGTACATCGTGTGCTCCAGCCTCATGTTTTCTGTAGCCTCTACTAAACTTGAGTAGGCATGTCAATATATCCCTGTTGTAGCAGCTGTCCAAATGACTGTGATGGCACACTGGTGACTTTTAGCAAGTTCAAGATCAGAGAGTCCTCGTTACCAGATCTTAGGTGACACAAATACAAAGGCATGCAAATACAAAGAGTCTGGCCAGCAGTTCTAGATACTTACTGGTTTTAAGTAAAATAGGAAAGATTAGAGTCTTGAATTCAGTTTCCTAAAGGCTGTATGTAGTTTTCATGTATTTTCTTGGCTCAAGAGTCCAGTCTCATTAAAAGCACTGGAGAAGTGAAGGGTACAGGAACACTGGTTAATCCACGATCAGTGAGTTTTAAAAGTTATCACCATGTCATAAGTGAAATACAGCCCTCAGCTTAGACACACAACTGTGTTTTAGCAAGATGATTCCCTCACATTAGTACAGCCAGGTCCAGACTTGCTCGTTCTTGACATACAGTACAAGTAACTAAATATTTTCTGTTTAATCACACAATTGCACAGCGTTTGTAAAATCAGATTTTAGCTTTCTGCTTACTGGAGCCCAGGTTTACACTGAAGCTGATACTCCTTTGAATCCTGGTACAATGCAAGACAGCAACATTACAGGCCATTAATCTACAAAGGATTAAACGACAACATTAATCCTCAAAGGATGAGAGTTCTAACTCTACACAAGAAACCTGTCCTCTCAGCTTGTGGTCTCATGCAAAGACTACCTGGGTTTCTGCTTACAGGCCTGAGACTCCAGGAGGCTGCCTGCATGAACCAGGCTCTGAAAGATCCAACTGTGAGACAAGACAGCATGCTTTAAATTACTGTCTGTGTAATTAGGCACAGTAAAGGCCACCTTCTCATGTGGAGAAAGACCTGTTAATTACTTTGCTGCCTCTCTGCTGCGTCTCTTCTGAGGCCATTTCTTGTCCTGAAGGACCAGCTGCCCTTTTCATCTTTCTTTGCCTTCTGCTCAGAATCTATTTCCTCTTTAGAAAAGGGAACCAATATCTACGTATCCCTCCCCTCCCACATAACAGTATTCAATTTGGAACATATCCCTTGATATTTTTAAGCCCCAAACTGTGCCATAGAATGAGTAACCATTAAAATTTGATTAATTAAGGTTGCAGAAAGTAGAAGTATAATCTGATACAAAATTAATGCAAAGTGTTCTCAGGATACCACCCTTAATTAACTTTGCTGGAGTATTATCACTGGCTGAATTCTCATCAGATTCTACCAATAAAGCCAAAGATATGTAATTTCTGAAGAGAAGATGAGTTTTTGCATACTTAATTCCTAAACTTGCAAGAATACACATTCTCTGGCCTTCAGCTTGATGATAGCTTAAAGGCTGTTATGCATTTTTCTTTTAATAGATATACTATTCTATCATATAAAGTCTTACATATATACTATACCTACAAGCTCAGTAGCATAGTACAAGAGGCAGAACAATGATCTCATTTATGAACTGGCCCACAAGTGAGCCTTTGGAACATACTGGGCAAGCAGGCACTGAAATAAGGTTGTCTTTTTAAAAGAATTTTTGAAGTAGTGATATAAAAAAAAAATAGTAAAAAATTGTATCTGTTAACAGCATCTGGGAAAAAATGACTTAATTATGCAGTTTTGTAGAGGTTTCCTCATTAGTATATTTCAATTATGAACTTTCAAAGCCGTTGTTTTCAAACTAGGAATTTGTGAAGGAAGCTAGGAAAAAAACCAGTAGCTATAAAGTACAAAACAGTCACTCAAACATATGGATTGAGCTCAGAGATGATCTTCATATTTGCTCTTAGAGAGAAAACAAGAAGAAAGGGGAGGGATACAAACACAGAGTGATCTGGAACTGCTAGAGGCTGAAAACAAAGGATTCTTCAAAAGCAACTCCCATATGGTGTTCTGGACACAGCACTGCAAAATACATATTTTCTAAACTGGGAGGGCCTGGGGACTTTTTGTTTGGTGTTTGGGTATTTTTAGTGGTTTTCTTTTGTTTTTTTTTTTTTTTTAAGCTGCTTATCAGAGACTTCTTGAAAGATCTTGTTCATTATAATTGATGAGCTTTTTCTTTGCATTTCTTAATCTTGTGTTTCATATGCCAGTTTCAATAACTGATTTGAAAGACCCAGTCAGCATGCTCTGACTGCAACAGACACAAGAGGTTCTCTTCATGCTACTACATAACATGCATAAGACACAGCTAGCAGTCTTCTGTTTTCATAGCAGTCAAGATTTCATTACATCTCCTACAAGAGGAATAGCAAAGATAGTGGGACGTTAAAAACACTCCCTTGGTTTTTAGACAATATGCTGATGTCTGGAAGAATCTTACCCTGTAGTAGATGGAACAAGGAGCTGTGATGGAGCACAGCTTGTACCAAACTTTAAAATGCAAAAAGACAAATAAAACAAAGTTCTTATTGTCCAGTACAAACAAAGTAGAAAGAACCAAGACACACAAAATAATGACAAGAAATTAATGAGGTGCAAAACATTTAAATGAGGCAAACAAAGTGATGAGTCACACAGAAAGAAACAGAGATGTCCTGTTTCAGTGTCTCAACAGTTTGTCAATTTTACAGCAAGAAAGGGACCATTTTAGTGGATTTAATACATAAGTTTGCAATGAACAAGATTGTTGCATCCCGGGGTGGGCTCAGATTAGGGGTTCTGATAAATGTTAGTTAGCTGGTTCTGTGTACCCCCATTTCCCCTGCACTATGGTCTGCTCTGGGTCACTTACCATTGGAGCATCCCCATGTCAGTCTTGTGGCCACACCCCAGTCCATTCCTGAGAGTTCTGTGCCCGTGTTCCTGTTCATCCCGGAACCCTGTACACACCCCTGTTGTGTCCCCATTGGTTGCCACGGTCAACATTGCTCCCCTGTTGCCTGTCCCCATTGGGCGTGGGGGCCTCTGCCCATGTCTGCCCGCCCCCTATAAAACCCCCATGTGTTCCTTTGTTCGCTGCCATCTTGTCCACGCGGGTGCCGGGAGCGGTCGCTGCTCTCCATCGCAGCACCACGCGGCAATAAACCCTCTCCAGCCAACCGCAGGGCAGGGTGGTCATTCCTTCACCTCTTAGTCTCCTCCCAGCATGGTTACAGAGCGTGGCCAGCCCACGCCAGTGCGCTAAGCCAGAGCGCCCAGAGCACGCGGCACCCCGGTCTGGCCGAGAAGCAGCGCCTTTAGCCGGGCTCCGGAGCTGCCCCCGCCCAGGGAGAACGCAAAGCCGCACAAGATCACAGATGCATTACATGTAAACAGACAAAATTGCACTAGTCATGCAGGTTTTTTACATGGTCTGGCAGAACTCTTAATCTGCTTTGTGCTGCTTTTGAATTCATCTAACAAGCATTCTTAGTGAGCCTTAGGGAGAGGTATTTTTAATATACTGTTGAGAAATTTGCTATACGTATATATTCTGAGTACCAACACTTTTGAATAAGTAAACTTAGTATGCATTTCTTTGGTTTCAGAGTTTTATTTCAAAAGAAAGATTTGTGTCAAGTTAAGTTATCAGTAGGAAAACAATTCTTTCCAACTGGTACAAAACAGAAGCTGAATGACATCATGCAGCTCTCCAGATATTCACAGCTCTTTTGAGTACTTCTGAATTCTGTTTCTACTCTCTGCTGTAGGAAAAACTTCCCTCTTGCTTTTATTTCTTGGCAGGGCAGGTGAGGGAGGGGGTGGTAGTCAGGGAAGAGACAGAAAGGTAAGGGAATACTCACAAATTTTGCAAACCATTGCAGAGACAGAGCAAAAAAGGGAAAACCAGGCATTTGGCTTCAAATAGATAGTCATTGGTATTTTCTGAGGGGGCAAGACTCTTCATCTTTTAGGAATCTTTTCACAGTGGACACAGAAGGAGCTGCTTACACTCTGGGCCAGTACCAATCTAAACAGCACTGTGAAGTATTTTTTGGGAAGTTATCACACATATAGGACAGGTACAAAAAAAGCTGCAGTAGGTAATTCATAGGTATGAATTGAACACATCTGAATGCTGAACAGCGCTGAAACTACCACTGTGTTTGCCTGGCATAGGGGAAATAACATCAACATCAGTTTTCATTGAGTAACATAGGCTTAATAGTGTATTTCCTGTAACCTCCAAAATATGCAAAGCCAGCATGTCAGGGTCTCTTTGACAGGATCTTTTTTTCTTTAACCATATGTGATTTGCATTAATGATAATCCTATCTTTCAATATACTTTACACTTACAGCTTTGCTTTTCCTACTGTTTTGTCTGGGATTCATCAGGTCAACAGACCTTGGTAACTAAGTCATTATATTCACCTTTTTTTGTTGAAGATCTTAGATTACCTTACTTTTGACTTCTGTAATTTCCCTGCTATTCCAAAAAAAAAAAATTAAGTGAAGAGTACATTAGCATGGAAGAAGGAATGGTGAACAGTTTAATTTAAATTTGAGTGACACTGTCAGGTTTTTTTAAGCAAGTTCATCTAACAATGTGGGACAAATAAATTCCACTCTTTGTGGTAGCTTATATACACATAGTAAGAGAAAAAGACTATGAAATTGGTCACAAATGCCATCTGAAGATGAGAAGAATACCACAAAAATTCCATAGAAATAAGTGGGTGTCATAAAAGGCTTGTAGAAAAACCTCCCTTGAATATAAAGCTCTCTTGCCTATGTCTTCTCCCAGGAAGCATGAGGAAGGAGTAAAAATTACTTCAGTTATTAGGTGAAGTATCTTTTAAAAAAGACACTTTGAGTAGTGAAAACTACAAATAATAATTTGGTTAACTAATTTCTTTTTGAAATGGTTTACTTGAAGGAACACAATTTTAGCTCCCTCAAAGCACCTGGCAGAAAGTTTGCATGTTGAGATAAGTCTTGTAACTGTAAACATGTACTTTTTATTCAGCTTCAGATAGATGGGAAAGCATCAAGTACATCCATTTCCAAGCAATTGTGGAAATAGAAAATACTTGCCAAAACAGGTATTTTCATCATTAAACTAGAGCTAAACCACACTTTCTGAGAGATCTTTCTAGATCTGCTCCAGCAAATGAAAGGTTTGAAGTATTACTCAGTGCAAGCAGCAGACTGGCTTTTGTCATTTTAAAAAAATTAAGAAATTGCCATGAAAAAAAAGTCTGCCTGTAGAAAAAGCAGCAAAATGTGACAGTCAGTAAGACCAAACAATAAAGTTGCATGTTTCACAATTAATTCTCAGATTTGTCATGATTAAATGTCAGGATGAGACCTAAGCATTCCCATTCTCTGCACCCTCATTCGAGCTTCCATGGAAAGGACACACACGTGTGCACAGTCCAAGTAAGTATGCTGTGGACTACCCAGGTGCACATGGTGAGGCACTCAGTTGGCACTTCAGAGCTTATTCCAGTCTTTATTTATTCCTCTGGTGTTCAGAGACAAAAGGATTTTCAGAGGACCACAAAGGATCCTTCAGGAGTAACTGGTTATTGTCAGATATAGTTGTGGGCAGATTTCCCAAGTGAAATCAAGCAAATAACTACAAAAGGAAGAATTATGTTTTCATCAAGTTTGACATGAAGCTCTGGAAGCAATCAGTAAATAGGGAAGGAGAAATACAGAAAGAAAGTAGCAGGTGTTTTGCTGTGGTTAGGTTTTGAACAATCAAGCACTTGAAGGAATAAAACTTGAATTAAACTGGTGAGAGTTAGCCCTTTCAGTTAACAGACAAGCCAGCATTCAGCAAGGCCTTGCATGCAACCTTCTTTATTTATAGAACCACATGGATACTGACTTCAACACTGGCTCACTGTCAGATGTCATTCATGCCACCTTAAATAACCAATAATTCTGATCAAATGTGTCTAAAACCATCCTCAAGGGTAGGAGAGAAGAGACTCTCTTTTACACTCGGCTGATTGTGAGCAGGTATGTAACAGCCACTTCAACAATTTTACTTTATCCCTAATAGCCTTCTTTTCTATCTCTCTTTATACTTTATCACTTGTAAACCTAAGACATTGATTCAATGCTTTGAGTAGCTGAAAGGATTTGAAAAATCATCTTTTCTGATTCCCATTTTACATTAACTTCCCACAATTTATGCCTCTTTCTTTAGCTTGATTTTAGTTTTCAAAGGCTGCTCCTGCATGGAATAAATCCTTATGCTTTGCTATTTAATCCTACTGAAGCTTTTCATGCTTCTTTGAATACCTTTTCCTTTAGTGATACATCAGCTGGGTTAGATATAAACAGCCTCCAAACCAAATATAAGATTTTGACTTTCAATGAGCTGGCTAGTTGGAGGGAATAGTAGAAACCTGTAAGAAAACCCAACACAAACCTTTGTTCCTTAGCTTGTAAGAGGTCTTTATGCTTAAACTGTAAGATAGAAGCACCTTACTAATACCCAAATATGTATACATGCAGAAAAGAAAAAAAGGAGAGGAAAAGTTCAGAGTGAAGATCACGGCTACCTTTACTTTGGGTTACTCAAATTTTGCTATTAATAATCTTTGTGAAAGGAACTACTCCTTTACTCATATTGGGCTCACAGCTGTTAGTTCCATAGAGATGGCACTTCATATGGAAGAAGAGAGAAAAAGTCAGCCACTGAACAAACAACTGCCACATCAACATTACTATGTGTATACAATTAAGGTTTTAGCTCTTATGTTTTTGACTTATCCAGAAGGACATGCACTAGATCCACTCTCCCCATCTTCTGGTGACATTTAACTGCTATTAGGAATTTTCCAACATTTCCACATCTATGTCCTTACTTACAAAAGGATCTCTTACAACAGTGGAGTCTTCGTGACAAAATAAAAGTCTAGTATTTTGGCCATGGTTATCAGAATGTTAATTAGATTATAAATTAGCACTATATAGGGATAATCCAGAAATTTAAGGTGCTAAATTATGACTTGGATTTTCACATCACTCAGAAAAAACCCCACATGTAGAAAGTAAAACTACTGAAAGTATCTACACCTGTTACTATGAAAACTATGATACTGCAAAATATTTCTGCTTTTCTGAAGTAGGCTTTCAAATATGCTCAAAAATAGAGATAAGGTAGAACATTTTACTGAAATTACTGCTCCATGAGGAGAGGAGGAGTACTTCAGAAAGGGGGATGGGAAGGTGAAATTTCTTCAACAGAACAGCAGATATGACTACGTGTTCAAGAAGAATGTCACAGAAACAACATTAGCTGAAAGACAGTTATCACAGGATGCATAGAAAGCTTCTTCTGTTTTCAGCAATTTGAACAGAGAAAAGCCAGACAAATTAGCTAAAAATCTGGCCTGCTTCAACAGCAGCCACATCAAAGGAGAGACAGGTAAACTAAGAGGCTTCTAAAAGAAGAATTTATTTTCTAAACAACACTCAAATAATCTACTGGGAAATGGCATCTAACCCACAACAGCTCCAAAAACAAGTTTTGCCTTGTTCGGAAGAACAAGCTGACAGAAGTCAAAAATGAACAAAAAGCCTTGACAACAGTTTAATAGTCATGAAACTGTCCTAGTCCTCAGCAGAATTCAGAGACATTATCTTAGAACAAAGAGTGCCAACTCTGATCCTGCTGATAGCCATGCCATACAAAAAAAAAAAAAAAAAAAAAAAAAAAAACCAAAAAAACCACAACAAAACAACAACAACAAAAAAAAACCCCACCCAAATTCAGAAACTCCATACTTGCCACCAAAATTCATACAAGAATAGAATTATGAAAGATGACACTGAAGAGCAGCCCTAAGAATGTAATGAATCGCTACCAAGCACAGAGACACAGGCAACTGCTCCTCTCAAGAGGAGCTGCATAAAAGAGCTCACTTGCCAGAACCATGCTTGGACACCAAAATGAAGTGCTCAGGTGCTGCCTTGGGCTCAAAAAGTACACAACGTTCAGATTACAGAGTCTGGAAAGTAGAGGAAACTTAGGATGTTTCTGGCACTTTTTTTCTCCCACTGCAGTAGGAAATTAAAGCAACAAACCACCACAGGAAGATAGGCATTTGTTTGATTTTAAAGAAATACATTTCTAACTTTGACTGTGTTAGACAAAAAAAAAAAAAAAAAAAAAAAATCCAAGACAAATGTAGAGAGCTGCAGATCAGAAATATTAGGCAGAACTCTAGAAATTCTTTGAAATTCAAACTGAGAATCCAAATGACTGACCTTAGGACACTGCTAAAGTTATCTTTCTATTCTGCCTTGTAGTTGGCTTAAGAAATCATATACAGTTATTTAAGGTGTGCAAACTGTTAGTCTTCAAATAAATGTTCAAGACAGTAGTTAAGAAATATGGTGCTACCAAGAGGGACAGAACTTTAAACTCAAAAATTTTACACAAAAAAATTCAGTAGATAAATATACTTGCAAAACGAGTACCAGTCCCCGCCTTAGCCAAACCAAGAATGCTAGAAGGAGATGGAGAAACAGAAATGCAAATTAAGAGTGGACTTGGAAGACCTAGAAAGCTTACACAAAATATATTTGCATGGCGTGTTATCCCACTGGAAACACTGCTTAACAACCAGAGCAGCAGTCTGTAATGGATGAATGGTCTTTGAAAATTGCTTCTATGAGGCACAAAAGTGAAAGGAAAGAATTTTCTGCCTGGAAGGAAACAGCACAGGTCAGCGTGCTGCAGCAGTCATCAGAAATCAGTACCTTTTTCTGGAGACTTGCATAAGTAACTCCCTGATCTGCAGCCTTATTGGCTATACAACTGGGGGAAAACAACATTTAAATAACAGCTTTCATCCCTTATTTACAAATATTGTCAATGAAAATGGAAGTGTTGAAAAGCATTTTGAGATCTTCCATGATGAAAGGGGTCACATAAATAATACATTTCTCCAGTATCTGAGAAAAAGAGGATAACAAAAATATGTTTCTTCTTGCTCTTTGGTCTGTGCAGCAATTCCCTAAGTGTGCAAAGTGTACAGCTGAAAAGTATCATGTAGAGTGACAATTAGCTAATGAATTATACCATGCAAAACACTTTCAATTCCTTCCTCAAATGCTAATGAAGTCATTCCCCATTATTAGCTAATATTAAAAGCCTGCTGTTACATGAACATGTAACAAATGCTAAAGTATCAGTGAGGAAGTGATATTACATGCTTAAATTTCTTACACAGTATCTGTGTTCCTCCGGGTGCAGGCTATCATGTTCATCTTCTATAAATACCCATTCAAACTTTATCTGTTCTGGGGATGCTTTGTGCACAAGTTGGGGATGACTGAAGGCTTTGCACCTGTTTTTCACCATGCAGCAGGGATTTTGCTTTTGTAAAACTGAAGAGAATATTGCCGTTGCCCCAGTCAGGCCCAGTCAAGTAGTACCACATTAGGTATAGACAGAAAAATTAGACTTTAAAAGGACATGTAGCAGTGATGGTATTACTTTTGCATATTGTCACTTAGCATGAATGACACTAGCATCAATACAATTCTTACTATCATATAATATTATAGCTGCCATTCAAGAAATCAGCACCTGTAGTCCCTGCAAGCAAATAAACACATAGGAAAAGGGGAGGGGGAAGTGTTCCATAAAGCCTAAAGCTATTCAGAATAACTTAAGAGAACTCCCTATTCAGGCCAAATGGAAAAGGTTTTGGTGATTGTAAACATTATTAGCTTGTATATAAACAAGTATATGATAAAATAGGCTTATTTCACTGACAAAAAGCTGTAGCTCCCTTAGGCTTTAAAGGCATGCTGTAATCATTTTGATAAGTTATGTCTCTTTCTCAAGTCATACAGTTTCTATATTTATGCAGACTCCATTCACATCTCTTATCACGCTTTGACTCCACGAGACCTTACAAATAACAGTTACTTAAAATGCAGTAGTCTATTTTTGGTTTTGTGTGGTTTGTTTTTGGAGTTTTTTATATAAAGTGTTTCACATTATGCCTGCCTTTTAGAGTCTGAATTATTTTCACATGCTCTAATTCTTATATGCATTAACAAATCCTATTCAGTTATTTTCTGTTTCCCATGCCTAAGCTCAAAAACATTAACCCAATCCAGTAAACCTGCCATCATCCAACTACTTTAAAACAAAGGAAGGGTTTATGACTGAATTTCTCTGTAATGCTACACACTACAGTTTGTTCTTTCCTACATTTAAAATGCATTTTTGATATCCAGCTATCAACTTTTATGTCTCCTGCTAATGGCACCAGTACCTTATGTCATGCAAACATATTGTTGTATTGATCCTACAATAAAAAAGAACCTCATAGGGACACAATTGAAACGTAATGAGTAACTGGAAAAAATATGCATAGTGAAAAAAATGGGAAAGAAAAGGGACATAAATATGGAATTATTGTACTATTAAATAGAGTTTCTAAATCCTGCACATCAGAAATAAATTTTCAGGAAGTGTCAAAGAATAAATAAAATATGAAATAGAGTCCATATGTACAGAAAGAGTGCATACAGGAAGACAACTCTGGTTTTGAGGAAAAAGAATGTGACAGAAAATCTTGACTCGTGAGAAACTGTAAAGGAAGCAATTGTTTAACATTACGCACATTGTGTCAATTTAAAAGGTGCCCAATTAAACCACTAGGCAACAAATTCTGAGGGAAAACAAAGAGACTTTCTTCCTTACACTCCACATGCTCTGAATCATGCCAAAGGATACTGTGGAGCCTGTGAACAGAAATCAGACCAACCAAACACATGCAGCAAGGACATGATGTCTCCTGCAATTAAACATAATAGTGCAAACATTGCTTTGTGCCCAGAGAACTCCTAATCAATGCTGAGCACCAAACGTCGGGAGACTGTATCAAAAGATGATTACTCCACCTAATTTAGTCATTACTTCCCTAAGCATCCTTTACTGGAATCTTGCCAGCCATCTTATTTTAATAACAGACTTACATTCTTACAAGCTACATTGTAATATGCCACAGAGTTTTGGTTTTTTTTATTGAACAAGTAGAGCTTTTTGCCCATCCTATAGGAATGGAACTGGCATCTGACAGTCACCATTCTAGTGTGAGCAACTATTTCTTTAATTTATTAGCAACACTAAACTCAAACAATCAATGCAATCTGTCATGTACCACAGGAAAGAAGTTTTCATATTTCATTGAAAAAAAATCACAAAAAATTCAGAGCTACTCATACTACTAGTTATGATGAGTTTTCACTAAACTTGAACGAAACATATTCTGTTCCTCTTTTTTGTTATATATTTTTTTCAGTGTATAATAGTGTTGTCTTGGAATTCACTAGCATCATACAGATATCAAGAACTTTCTGTGCTTCTAGTGGGCACCTTGGGAAGGTTGAAAGAAGCTGAGTCTGTTTAGCCTGACTACTCTTTCACATTTACACCTCAGCAAACTGACCCTTAACATCAAGAATTTTTCTTGGTCTACCTGCAGATAGATGATTTCAAAGAATAAATACATTTTTAACTTCCACTTTGATTGTGTTAGACAAAAAAAAAATAATCCAAGACAAATGTAGAGAGCTGCAGATCAGAAATATTAGGCAGAACTCTAGAAATTCTTTGAAATTCAAACTGAGAATCTAAATTACTTATGAGATTGAACAAAGAAACAGGAATTGATGGAACATTTATGTACCTAAACTTACTTTAGTGAGTTTAGAAATTACTTTTTGATGGCGAAAAGATACATATATATTAGGCAACAGTCTTGTTCAAGGTTAAAGTTCTGCAATTATTTACTTTTCCTTGCCTTGAAGTGTGAAAGTGCTCTTGAACTTGGCCTCAAGGAATTCACTTCAGCTGAGTGCAAGACTTACGAGTGTACATAATCTGCGTGCTCACAATACTTGCAGCTCTTGGGGTTGACTAGTTATCCAAAAGGCAGCAGGCATTTCCACAGAACACCTTGTGAAGGATTCAGTGACAGCTCACTTGATGAGCATCACAATTTTGACTCTTCTGTGGAGTTTACCTCTCTCCTACCTACTAATGACTGACAAGTTAAGTCAAGATGCTGAACAGGACTCAATTTAAGGCTGCTGCTGAAGTAATAATATCCTTTACCAACATGATCCACAGTATTTTAAGTGAGGTTCCACATGTACTATAAACAGCATCATGGAAGGACCATTAATAAGCATCTGTGCTATTTTAAAACAACAGGTGGTGAGATCGTTTCACCAAAGTTATGTGCTCACCATATGTGTAAGTGGAAATACTGTAGGAGGTAGAAGGCAAATGAGTGAATAGTTAGCAAATATATATATTATATAATATATATAATTATATGGATATATTAAGATCTATATGATCTCATTAAAGCTGCAGCACATTTCATGGGCTAGCTAACAGCTGACAAAATAACTTTGATATACCTTTGAATCTTTTGGAATAGTCCCCAGAACAAAAATGTGACAAAAAGAAGCAGTCAGAGTAAGAGAAACTAACACTTTATATTGGCATTAGACCTAGTTGCCTCTAACATCTGATGAAACATCGGGACATGAGTGCAGAAAGGGATACAGAACTGTGCAGAGACCAGGCAGTTGCCATAAAGGCAGGTTAAATTCCTCATGAGTCCTGTAAAGCCAAAGAACAGCAACGTAGCCAATTTTTAAATTCATTTTAATAAAGGTTAGAAAACAAACCAAATTCTCCTAGAGAAAACTCCACCCCAGCTGACATTGAAATTCTTCTACTGCAGCTCTTCTTCACAGTTCATGTTTTATACTTAGTTCAACCAGGGAAGAAGAGCAGAGATACCCTGGAATCACTTTACAATCACAGAAATGTGACCAGCTCAGAAATGCAGTGTGTCTTCAGTATTTTAGGGAAGACGAAACACACTATCATATCTTATTGTATCTACCGTAAGAATTAAAGGAAAAATAAAATATTTTTTTTGATCTGGCATTTGGCTGGGACATTTGCACCAACTGTCCTATAGGAGTCCATTTTGTGTTACTTTCTCCTCTGATATATTTTGAGACTGGGATATATACCAGAAACATACAGTTCTTGTACAATCAGATCCTTTCTTTTATAATGTTGTCTTAATAAAGTAATTTTCCAAGAGTAGACAATAATGAGGTTCTCTCACTGCTAGTCTCTTGACGCATCATGAAAGCAATACATATAAATAGATCCATGCTTTTGTTTACATGTTTACATGCAGTCCCTTCAAGGGAAAGGCTTCAACCAGCTTTCTTCTCCAAGAAGCATACATGAACTGCATTTCTATCTCCATGTTTCATATTAAACTCAGGGGCTCATTATCCAGGTTGTGAAGCACACTTGACTTTGTCAAATTCAAAATAAGATTATCAATACCTGTCTTGTTGCCACCACTAATATACTACAAATGGATAAAACTCTTAGTTCTCTTTAATGATTGCTACCTTTGCAGTTTACTGGGCACTCGCATAAAGATCCTCTATTGACAGTCCAACATGGAATCCATTTGCATAGTAGGAGACAAAGTTTCAGTTTGTGCCTGGCATTTATTTTCAGAGATTATTTTTTTCTCTCCCAGAAACACAAGCTATTGCACATGAAGGACATGCATTTGGAAAGTGTGAATGTGTTTCTTCTTCAAAATAAAAATGGTATCACTACTGTTGAAATACTCTTGATTGTTTGCACATGCTAAAGTTTTAAATTCATTGTGTAATATCTGTCCCCTTTTATCCTACTCAAGTCTTTTTAAATAGAATTCTTAAATTGGAAAAAATAATCCAACTGAAAGCATAGTAACAACACAAGTGAAAAATTACCTGCTTTCTCTGAGACATGGTTATGTCAGTTAGTTCAAACAGCATTTGGTAACATCATTTTTAAAATTCTCATAATAATAGAAAAAATATGTAACTGAAGTGTTTCATCTCAGCCCTTGGAAAGGACCAGAAGTAAAATTAAAACCTCTGCAACTTCAAGTGCATTCAAGGTCACTGGGTTTTCCAGTTTGTTCTACTAAGGAAACAAGTCTTTTGCAAACATACCCATCTAGTCCCCACTAATAAAATTGGGTAAATGAACCTGCCAGTTCAAAGGCTGACAGCAGCCTAGAAACCTCAAAGATAATTAAGCTCTTATATATCTGCAGAACAAATCCAGATGAAGTATTCCAAAATAGCAGAACCTCCGAGGAAAAGACAACTAAATCTCAGCTGCTACCCAGTCTGTCTGGCACCAACCAGCTGGCCAACTAGGCTGTTCTTCCAGTCAGCGGTGCTGTTGCCCCAGATCAACCACAACAAAGATGCTTTCCTTTGGCTGGCAGAAGTATGGAAGTTACAGTAATGGAAGGAGCAAGAAGAGTTCTGGGAAAGAAATCTGTAGGAAGTAGATTTACACCAGTTACACCATTGAACTAGACTCACATTGATAATTAGATATACCTTTTCTTCTATGGACACATGCACACTACACCATTTGCCTTTAGAGTATGCAAGATAAAAACAAAAGCAATTCAAGTTTGCAGTGGGGTTCTTGATCGACCACTATTTCATCTCTGCTACTATATTGTTTTAAGTTAATTAAGAGTCTTGAAAAATTAGGTTTGCCAGAAAGCATGAAGAGCTAAATATGCTGTGATAACATTGTGTCAACATTAGTGAGTAGTCATGCTACCCAGGTTTGCAACAACTGGCTGGGGGGCCATCACTTGATGTTTTCACTCCAGTGAAGAAATTGTCTTTACATAGAATGGATGGGCTAACATGGGACGCATCTGAACTCAGCTACATGGTTTCTTTTTCCAACCAAATAAAACTAAAGAAGCAATCAGCCAAACATTGCAACTCTGAAACTGCCAGCCACGCTTAATTCTAGAAAGCAAAAAAACAATAGAAATGCCCTAACCAATGTTTCAAAGTTTACAGGAACAAAATAAATGTATGGTAGATAAAAGACACAGGTTTGACAAAACTTTTTTTTTCCCCCTAGTCTGAAATGCATACATTGCATGTGCCATGACATACTTAAAGCAAAAAGCCTGTACAGGATCATAGCTAAGGACTGCTTCAGAGAAAAGATTTGTCTGTTGGACTGATTTCTGACTCTGCAGTTCATCACTCACTTTTTGTTTCAGCCTTGTGAAGCCTCAATTGGGTTTTTTAGACACATTTTCTCTCTCTTTAGCTGTCATTTGCCTTCTGCACACCCAGCAACAGTACTGACAGCATTTAAATATCTTCCCAGAAATAATGACAACAAATAAAGCAACTCCTCCCTGTTACCTCCCTAAGGATTACTTGTGTCACTTAGCACCATGACGAGAAGCTTCAACCACAACCAAGAATCCCATAACTGTATGAGCTTCTGTGAACCCTTGGGTAACAGCATCCTTGAAGATGAACATATAGATAAATAGACATTGAATAAAATAACCTTCAGCTTCCAGTATCCTGCTTCCTTTTTCATTAAGAACAGATTAATTCCCAATTCTTTATTTCCCAGAGACACAGTCATTTCTTCCATTTCCAAACACAGAGCCATTAACTGTTACACATGCAGATAATGTATATTCTAATGAGCTGCCTCTGCATGCCAACCTCCTGTATGGCTATACCTGCTTTAAGGCAAGTTTTCTTTTTTAAAGCAGTGCAAAGTCAAAAAAAAAAAAAAAACCCAAAAAACCAAACCAATCAACAAAAAACAAAAGAAAAATAGAAAAAACCCCAAACCAAAAAAAGCAACCCAACAAAAACCACCAGTGTATCAGGCACAGAAATAGGTCAGACAGATTTCTTTCCTTTCTCAATTCCAAAACATCATTCATTTGATATTGAGACCTATGTACGTACCACAATGTGCAATGTTATCAGCCAAGCTACAATATGCATATATTCATGTTTTTTCCGCTTCTACAGGTGATACGATAGAACAGCAACTCACGAATTCTTCCATTAACAAACAAATGTATTTGAATTTTGCTGCTATTTTGATTGTTGCGAACAAGGCTAGATGATAAAAATTAATAAAGGGAAAAAAAAATCACACAAGTCTTGGAAGAAGATGACAGAATCCATTTTGGTGTAAGGGTCGGTTGCCCAACTTCTACACTCTTTAGTTTCCTGTGAAGCGACTTCCAAATCAAGGAATGTGTATGCGATGACATCTTTTTTTGCTTCTGTTCCCCTGAAGCCCTTCTGCCCTAAGATGTCTTCCCCGTCAGTTGAGGAACGCGCATCGGACTGGGGAGAGCCCGGGCAGCGCGGGGCGCAGTCCCGCACCTGTCGCAGCCCTCCCGCTCTCGCCCCCGTCCTGTGCTACGCCACTGACAGGGTGCCCCGACGCGGGCACGGAGAGCGGGAGCTGGCACCGAGCCACCGCACATCCTGGCCATGGAAGATAAAACGCAACACTGTGGCGCTTCAGAGAGCGCAGCCTCGCCGCTTTTGGAGGGAACTACGGCAGAAGGGAGAAGAGGGAAAGGGAAGGAAGCTATGAGCCCCAGCACGGCTCCAGACGCTGCCCGGGCTGGGCAGCCGGCAGAGCCGGAGCGGGGGGCTCGCAGCGGCAGCGCCGCGCTCCTCTGGTCGGGCAGCGCCGCAGCGCTCGCCGCCCGCCCCCGCGCCCGGCAGCTCCCGCTCACCTTTCAGCGACCGGCTCAGCGCATCTTCCTTCCTCCCTCCCTCCTTCTCTCCCGCAGCGGCTGCTGGTGGCGGCCCAGAGCCCCCGGGCGCGGCGGGTGCCCGGCGCTGTTCCTCCCTCAGCCGGCGGCAGCTCCCGCTGTCACTTCACCCCCACATCCCGCCGCCGGCGGCGGCAGCTGCTGCTCCTAAATTCACGGCGCTCCGGCGGCATGAAGTCATCCTCCCCGCCCCCTCCGCGGGCCGCCGCACTCCGCTCCCGCCGCGGAGGGGGAGACGGCCCCGCCGCCCGGCGGCCCGAGCCCCGCGGGGCCCTGGCGCTCCACCCGCCCCTGAGGGGCCGCCGCTCCCGGAGGAACACCCGTGCCCAACTGCCCGGGAGCCTGCGAGGGGCGGTACTGTCTCCCGGGTGCGGTGGCGGTCCGGGGGACCCTCCCCAGGCACGGCGGCGGGATGGGCCGCTCCGCCCCGCGCCAGCCGTGTCCTCCCGGGACTCCCCTCCGCGGCCGCGGGCAGCACCGCGCTCCCGCCCGGCCGATGGGGCTGCGCGCCCCGCTCCGACCCCTGTGCCCGGCGCCGCCCGGCCGTACCGCGCTGAGCGGCGGGGAACGCGGGAGGGCAGCTCCCGCCGCGCTGCAAGGCCGGAGCCAAGGGAGAGCGTCCCCGGGGAGAGCTGGGTGCCTGGGCCTCGCCGTTTGAAGGAAAATTCGCTGTAATCACTCGTGCTCATGGGTGGGCTCCCTATTCCCACTCTCACCTCCCGGCCTCAGGACGCTTAAGAGCTCCTGAGCTCGTGCCCCTAAAAAATGCAGCGATCCCTGGGGATGCAGGAGAGCTCCTCTGGCAGTGGCTCCTGTTCTGTGCCTGGAAGGGGAGAGCAGAGGACAGGCACTGTTGTATTCTCAAGGTCACCTGGGCAAACTTCCCCCTTACCAAGGGCGTCCTGATATTTCTGAGACCCAGCAGTAGGCAGCATGTCTATTTTTGTTACTTACGGAGTGCTGTGCACATACTAAGTGACCGACAGGCTTGTAAAGAAGGCTGGATTCCTATCACGGTTTACAATCCCATGACCCATCCCATGTTCACAACAAGCACATGTTGGTACATAAATGACACCAATCAGTCTAGTTTGGATTGATAATGCATGTCACCAGTGCATGCCAAATCATTGTAGTCTGAGAACTCTTCATATCTTACGACACGTCAGGGTTGTGTCTGATCGAGAGAAGCCATGCTGGATGAGCTCCCAGGAAAAACACACACAGGAGTTTCCCAGGTGCTGCGCCCGCTCAGTTGACCCGGTGGTCAAGTGGTGCCTCAGCAAGGTTTTGGAGTAGACCCATGCTGGAAATGTTGGCGATCTCCATTGTGGTAAGGTCTGAAACATGAAGAGCTGCTTCAGTGACCTGGGTATAGGTAGGTAGGTTGTATGTAGTGGTAGAGGGAAACAGCAAAGAGAAATCTCATTAAGGTAAAGTTCTTAGTCTCTCAGATAAAATATAAAAACTCTGAACCTAAGTTCCCTTTTGGAAATTCATTGTGTTTATTTTTATGGTGGTTATGGTACGGCTTTTCACCTGTGCAGTTCTACAGTTCCTCTATTTTGGACTGCTCCTGTTTACTCCCTGCCTTGAACCTCTTCTGTTGATTGGCATTGCAGACCTGAATGTGCAGCACTGGCAGCATCTCAACATTTATTTAATGTTGAGATGTTAATGTTTAATGTTATTTAATCTCAGTTGTCAGTGTGTTAGGTTAGGTTAGGTTAGGTGATTGAACACTCATCTCTACATCCAGAGAGGAGTTCAGGGGCACTTGGGCAGGTGGGGGAGCCAGGTTGGGCAAAGGGAGCCCATGGCCAGCCTCTCCCAGCAAAGCCTCAGCTCCCATGGAGGTGGGGGACACACCCAGCAGTGAACCAAAAATTTCTGTGTGGGTGTTACTGCCTAGGGCTGTTGTAAGAAAGGATAATGGAGCATTTTGGGATTAAGATTTATGAGGTGTTTAGGGCAAGAACCAAAGACAGGGAAAAGAAGTAATCAAGGTGATATGGGAATGAGCATGTGAGAGAAAATAGTGGGATGAGGAGGTAAATAGGTCTGGTCTGGTGTAAACAAACTGCTGGTCAGTCTGCTTGTCTGGTTATGCCCTGCACCTGATCAGCACAGTCTCTCCTAGACTGGTCTTCTAGACTGGACTCTATTTGTAAACCTTACTGTGTGAGAGGTCTCCCTGTGCTATATGTGTGCCTCTGCATGGGTGTAAGTGCCAGCAGCAAGTCACACCTCAGGTTACAGGGACTCATGCCAGAGGGGAGGACAGGATTTCACAGTTCATGCCGTCTGTGTTTGATTGAGTGTTTCTGTCTATGTTGATCTGGGTGGTTGGACTTGTGCTTATATATATATATATATTTGTGTGTACATACTTTCTGTGTGTGTATGCCTGTTAGGAATATGTGTTCAGACTTGCTACTGACTAGGCCTAGGAAAACGTTGCTATGGCAGCCTCTCTTCTATTGGGCTATATGGTTAGCAACTCATAACAGAATTCACTAAATAATTAGCATACTAGAAAATCCTAGATCTGTGCAAAAGCAGGAATAATTAGTATTTAATTTTTATTATTTCTTTGGTAGCAGTAAATTTCAGAGTCAAGAGAAGCAAATGCTCTTGGCCCAAGCGTTTTAATAAATATTATTCAATATACATGATTGAAAAATCAAGGCAATGAACGAGACACATAGGATTTTATTTTAGTAGAAAAAACATATAGATATTAGCAACATTCAAAAAGCCTATTTTAGTAATCTTTTATATAATCTTTAAATGCTACTTTATATAATCTTTGATTTAGCAATCACGGGTTCAATCAGTTTAAAAAGAATATCAATATAAATTGATTGAAATCTAAGCATTTCAGCTTTAGAAAGTATGCTGTAGGGAAAATAAAAGGAAATAGATCTCTTGAATATCTGAATATAGGGAAAGTCTGGAAATGTCTTTAGTAAGTGAGAATATTGTATGAGGAAGACTGCTTATTTGCAAAGCGTGTGACTTCAAACAGGATTACAGAAGTAGTAGGAGCAGAAAGTTGTGTCTTAGAGGTTAGAAACAACAAGGATGAGGTAAGATTTGCCAACATTCAAATTAAATTAGATTGTTAAAATAATTAATAAACAGCAAAAGGTGCATCACTTGTAAAAATGTAAAGAAATCTTGAAAATAAGAAGTTGAGTTCTTTTTTTTTAGTGAGGAAGGGGTGAAAAATCAAGGCTCTCTTACTCAAACTGAGTACTGGTTTTCCTGATAACTACTGACTGGAGTAAAAGGTGAAGCAAAAGAAAAACAATGAAGGGGAATAAATGAATCTATTCAAATGGATGTTACTGTTTTCACAGGGAGATTAAAATCAAGAGTGTGTTCAGAGGAGTAAAGCTTCATCTAAATTTGTGAAGACAGAGGTGCTGCCCCATTCTTAGAGATTGTCAAGTAGTACCAGTATTTATGAAATAAAAAGAGACCTAGGAATTTACAGTTACTAGTTGGCCTAGTTGGTGGTAGCATGCAACACCACAGCCTGTAGTACAAGAACATTAGAAGAGACAAGGACCACTGCACACAGGCTTCTTTAAAGTTTATACTCCTGAAACTAGAGAAAATTGGTTGTACTGACTATAAAAAAGAGCTCTAATCTCTCACCCACTTTTTTTTTCTACCTAAAATAGCCTACTTCTTATGGACCTGCTTATGTGGCAATTATTTATGGTAAGTTATTTTCATACCTTCCAAAATTCAGATTCAGATTCTTTGGGAGTCTCTGCAGTGCAAGCCAATATGCTGCTTCCTGAAGAGCAATAGATTATATTGCAACTGTTATAAACAGTTATTATAACTGTTATAACCAGTTTATTTGTCAGTTTGCCATGAGCTTTTTTTTTTTCCTTTTCATATTAAACTGAGGACCCTATTGTACACGTTAATAACAGGGTTTTTCTGGATCTCCTCAGACTGCATTTAAATGAAAGCAAGACAATGAATAAACAGTTCTTATGAATTTTTGCCAATTTTTTAACAGATGTGGGCAAATTTTTTACATAAACATTCAAAAAATGACTGAAAAAAACAATTGTCACATGTCAACAGCAGTGCAGTTTAAGATACTGAGCATTATTTTATGGTTCCCATGGAGAATAGAGTATAGTATAGTAAAGTACAGCAATATTCCTACTAGATATCAAAACAGTCTTACTCATGTTGAAATACAATGTAGGAGTGCACCATAAGAACCCTTAGTTACACCCCTTAATAAGTTAATATCCAGCTGATCCATCTGTCTATTTGAAATAATTTGAGATCCCACAAATAAAATTATGTACTAAATAAAAATTGCTATAGGCTTTCTACTGAGAAAAGACAATATTTAAAAGTCTTGATATTGGAAGTATGGTGTCTGCAGATATTTTTAAAAGCAAGTAGATTAAGCTGTTTTTCCATGACCACTGTTTCACTTTCTCACTCTTCTTTTCTTTCTTTATTCTTTCTTTCCATTATGGCTTTATAAGCTGTTAAGCAAATTAAGTAAATTGACACATTTT
The DNA here is from genome assembly GCF_026979565.1 of Vidua chalybeata. Taxonomy (NCBI): domain Eukaryota; kingdom Metazoa; phylum Chordata; class Aves; order Passeriformes; family Viduidae; genus Vidua; species Vidua chalybeata. Next base: position 123,711,273 of record NC_071530.1, on the reverse strand, counting down.
GTTCAGTTGGTTGAGGTGTAACATATATATGCCAAAAACAGTGACTCAAAAGTACTATGATGAAGAATATTGCAAGATGAGCTGCAATGTCAGCAATACTCAAATAGACTTCTTTATAACTAAACTGTTATCAAGAAAACATTTTTTAATGTAGTGATATATTTCTCCAATAATTTCCAAACCATTTGTAAGGGAATAATTTTTAAAGTAAATTCTGGTTGATCATTTAACAAGTATCAAAAGAATATGAATTAAAACGCATTCAGTATCTTATTTTCTAATCTTCAGCAACAGACATTTGAAGTAATATGATTTGTTTGTACATAGTTTAGAATAACCAGACTCTGGATGCAGACAGTCTCTGCCAGTGTTTCTCAGTATCCTCCTCTTAATGCTAGTTGCTTATTTTCTTAGACTCAAATTTTCAAGGCAGGGACTGTCAAAGATTCAGCTTGTTCAACGTTGTTAGGCACGAGTAAAATGCATTGATAATAATTTATGACACTTAACAATACCATGAACTTTTGGCTTCGATGCACAGGACTCGGCTGAACCCTAAGTTACAAGTTACTTCAGCTGACAGTAATGGTAGTTGTGTGTGCACAGGGGCAGAGCCTGACCCTTATCCTCCTTGACATCAGTAGGACAGATGTGTTCTCCTTTCTTCTCTCCTGGGGCTTCCAGCATTGTCTTATTTCAAGAGAGTCTGAATTTCTTAATGCTTTAAATTGAAATCTGCTTGGGTTTTCTCATTTTCCACTGTCAGCTTCATTGCTTGCTTATATGTTTTCTAAAGTTGGTAGGAATAATAGTCCCATCATAGCATTTTCTATAGCTTAAAAATACATTACTAGAATTGTAATACAAAGCATCCCTCCAAGTGGGAAAAATAAATTTTAACAATATAATGTTGCTATAATGCATATGCCATAAGGGGAGAAATTAAGACATTAAGCAATCTCAATTCTGGCATTAGCCACATTTTTTTTTGTTTCTTGACTTGTCAGCCTCTGTTTTCTCACATTTTTCAAAGTAGTTTGTGAAATCTGTTATTTTTTAAAGAAAAAAAAATACTGTTGTGACAGTTCTGATACTTACATATGTCTTCAGTATGTTTACTTATGTGAATGGATATCTAGTGACCTGGTGTGAAGTTGTCCCTGCCCATGGCAGGGGGTGTGGATTAGGTGATCTATAAAGGTCCATTCCAACCCAAACAATTCTGTGATTCTATGGTATTAAAGTAAGGTGTAGTGCTTTATCTTTTGCTTCCATTACTGTTTGTCAACAGTACAAAAACAAAAATGGGAGAATCCTGACATTTGTTGTTGCATACCCTCTTCTAACATTGTCTTTGCATCCTACTGGTTCTTCAACCTAATTCCCATTTGCAGGTTTCTTGTATCAGTCTATTTCCTTGACTATCATTAATAAAAATTTCAAATTCTGTAAAGTTTTAATGCTGATTTCAGATTTCTTCTCTTACACCCGTTTGTTTTAGTGGAGGAACCTATTTAAGATGAGTCAGTGAGTCCAGGTGCTTATTGTTATGTAAAAGTCTTAAAAAAAGAGATGTGTCCAAAAGATTGTCTTCTCTTCATATACTATGCAGCAGAGAGCCTCTTGCAACACATATCTTTAATTAAACAAAAAAAAACAAAAAAAAACAAAAAAACAACAAAAAAAAAAAAAAAACACAAACCCAAAACAAACAAACAAACAAAAGATTGCTACCAAAATTTGCAGTGCACAACAAGGAAGAGAGAAGCAAAGGCCATGAGAGCTACCAAAACTCGGTGCCTTTGCAGATGCAGAAAATTTGACAGCAAAAATGTGTCACAGTGTTTCTGTGTATCTTTGATTATTATTCACTGCCAAAACAATAAAAACCAGCCAAGAAACATGAGAATCCTGTCCATCTGACCAGAGAAAATGTATATTTTCCTAATTCCAGATCCAGCACAACCCATTTCCCAGTAATGTCTCAGCACACATAAATTTTGCCTAAAGCAATTTCTAAAACTTAATGCCTGTTTTCATTCTGTTTATTAGGTTTGCTTCCCATTTTCCTTTCTGTATCCCTTTCTGTTAAATATTCTTGAGCAAAAAAAAATCAGTTCAGAATTAAATAAAAACCCCAATGATTATGGATGGTAACTAATCTTAGTTTGCTAAATAAAAGAAGCTTGTGGGTTGCTTGTAGTTTTTCAAATGTTGGTGAGTAGGTGGCATTTAAACATATCTAGTTCTCCTGGTTTTCAAGGCATTTATAGTTCTTAGTTGATTCTTTGGGTACCATCTTTTGAAACTTTTGATTAGGTCCCTCCTCCTACCTTTTCTTGTACAAATGTAATTCTTCTTGACTTTAGTGCAGTCAAGACAAAATTGGACATCTGAAGTTCAAGTTGATTGATAGGCATCATTAGAAATATATTTTATCAGTTAAGTCAGCTGCCTGTTTCCTGAGAAATCTTCTCTCAGTTGTACAGGTGTATATATTTTGTGATTTTTTTTCCTCCCCTATAGATTAAAAATAAGAAAATTAATTAATAATTGCTGTGCCAAAAGCTGTATGATGGTTTTGCTAAAGCAGTTAGGGTGTTGGGTCTTTCTTCTTAAAAATAATTATTTCCCAAACCAAGTACTCTAGTGCTTTTGTATCAGTGCTAGTGAATATTCTTTTCCAAAACATAATTGTATCAAAACTAATTGACTTGTAATTTGTTTTGGTTTAATTTTGTTATTTCATTTCTAAGTGTATGTTAGAGAATTCTGTAACTGCTACTTGTGCCTGCCCACTCACAAGCTTGATGCCTATATAGGAATCCCACTTTCAAATCACTCTGCTGTTATGATTGTGGATTTCTTTGAGTCTGTTTATGTTCCTAGAGCAAATTGTGTCAGACATGAAAGAGAAGAAATAATAGTCTTTTGGAGACTACTTTCTCAACAATGGGTTAATGAGACATTGTTTTGTGTTATGAGGGGGAAAAAGAGATGCTGGAAAATTAGACCATTTCAGCAAGAGCTGTATGGAAGGTACAACTATCACAAAATTCTTCTGCAAGGGCATTTTTTTCCAGTCAAGAAAGAAAGGATTACCAAGGAACAATTTGTAAGAGATGTAGTAGGTATTTTAATGAGCTCAGATATTATTATTGTGATAAACAGGGGACTAAAATGGTACTATTAGTGGAACATTGACATTTTATAATGTGTGGAATTTCATTGTACTTGTAGAGCTATGAACACTCAGACAGATAAAATTATATTAAATGAGCCTTGGTTGCACAGGCAGTATCTTCCAGAGGTAATATCAAATTGCATGACAGTGGAGCAGGAGAGCATGCTCCGCCTGAAAAGTGCAGTTGGACAGTGTATGCCAGGCATACACTGTCCAACTTAATCTTTTATCTCAAGGCAATAAAAGATTAATTAAGTGGATAAATATCTGACTAACACAGACTTGTAACTTTCAATTTGTAGGCCAAATATATCTTTTTTCCCCTAATCTGACCTCTGATGCTGATGCCCAAAGTTACAGTTTTATTCACTTCAGTTTTATGAGCAACAACAATTTTTATCATCCTTTGCATATGAAACTACGATGTAGGAATGCACAGAAATGAATGCTGCAATCAAAGTTATGGGATAGAAAGTTCATTGTTGTAACAGTGTTATGACTTTGTAGGGCATGTGGCAAAACAAAAAACAAAAAAGGATATTGTGGTAGTTCATAAGAACATAAATGAGATTTCTGTTTGCATAGCAAAAGAGTAAAAAGAAATCCTAGGAACATTTTGGAGTTGAAATGTTTTGAAGACAGACCATGGCTGAAATAAAATCTGAAAGGACAACAGAAGAAGAATAAATACAGAACTCTGAGAAGGCAAAGGTAGGAGATAAGAAAGCTACATTGAAGGCCATCCTAAAAGAAGTGCGAAGAGACCAAGGACGCTGTTTCACACAAATGAAGAAAGGACAAGATTCCATGATAAACAGGTTAAAAATCAGTGGGAAATAGGAAGTACTCCTAGTTCTGAGATTTTGATAGAATGGTGGTAGGAAAGAGCAGAAGCTTGTTTTTTCTTGCTTTTCCCTTCCTTCCTCCCATAAAAATTCCCCTCCTTTGGTTCTTTAATACAGCTACTGCATAAATCAATAATACTGTTCTTTTTTTTTTTTTTTTTTGTTTACTCTAGAATATGAGTGGATATATTGTTCTATATTGCAGCACTTTTCAGCTAAAAGTTTTCCTTAGATAGGGATATAGATTCTCCATTTTTACAGTTATTTTATTTCAAATGTCTCTGAGAGACTTTGGATTATGATCTTCCATTTAATGACTCTAAAAAAATTTTTTTAAAACTACATCCAAAATGTAACATACCTTGGTAGTATGGGCTTAGTAATACTTATGAACTGTTAAAGATAATTATCAGGCAGTGAAACATTAAAGAAAATCCTTTTACAAACAGCCACAGCAACATTTCTGTGCCTTAAGTGTCTGATGCTGGTTATCTGTGAATGTTCTGCACAGATAATGCCTTTTGGTTAATTTTGCAGCTACAAGAATCTTCATTAAGTTAGCTGATTAATTGTAGTTTCTGTCTTAAAAGAGACAAAATTAAAAGACTTGTCTATCAACTTGTTTATTCATAGATTTGTCATTATTGCTCATATTCATCAAGAAGAAACTGTACTGGGCAAACTGTGAGATACTGTCTAAAACCCTGAGTAGGCAATGGGACTAGCAAATCTATAGAAACAAAACCAGTACTTTCATCCCCTGGTATGCAATAAAGTTCTCAAAGGAAGTCTGGACTCCACAGTGTTTTGGATGTTGTACATACACATAATGATAAAAATGACATCCATGTCACCTAGATTCTGCCTTGCCTTGACTCTCAGTATTTAAATTTTCCTCAAGTCCAAGTTGGAGTCACTCTCCAAAGAATACTTAATCTCTTTTACTGCCCTTAAAATTCCTTGTATACCTAAAATTAAGGTATGGATATAATGAGGGTATGGATAGATTGAGCATGGAAATCCTTGCCTTTTGCCTAAGCCCTATGCAGTCTACAGTTTGTGCCTGCTTACTTAAGCCCTTGAGTAATCCTGCCTTGCAGCCTGGAGAGCAGTTTAACTGGTGCTGACACCACTGATGTCACTAAAAAGCATGGCACAGTACTCACCTCCTGCAGCTCTACAAAGGTATTAGTGTATAAATGATGTCTATAGGGGTGTGTATCTCAGATATCTTATAGTCTGAATCATTAATTCACAGAGAGGTAGAAGAAAGAGAAAAGGAATCTTTCATTTCTTCTTTACCAATGGAGCACATTAAAATTTGAGCAAGGTTTGGAATCTGCTGAATAAGTCTGCTTCAGCTTGCCGTTCTGGGTAGGTAGGAATTTAAAGCTTTTCCTAACGTTTCCTCAAAGCTTCACTGAATGCAAAATAATGACTGTGCCAAAATTTATCATGTGTGCCTGTCCCTGTCAGGCCACTATTGACTTTTTGTTATTCCAGTTCTAAACTGAATACAGCCTCAGGGAAGGAAATATTTATGTAAGAGGGTGACAGTGAAAGAATCTCTGTCCTAATCTTGCACATGAAAAACAGGCATTGGAACCAGCATGTCTTCAGCTATTTAAATGTAGCCATTCTTCCCCTTCAGGAGATGTTATTCCCTGCATGCTACCAGGGAGCTTTTTTGTCTTTTTCCTTTGTCACAGAATAACTTTGGATGAGGAAACTAAAACTTAGCAAGTAAAAGAAGTCTTGATATAATTAATGTTATGCAGTATTTGTGTGCTTGTATAGGTGAAAAAATCTGTAAAGCATATTTGTGTAGGGAGCATTCCCTGACAAAGTTATTTCTCCTATGTTGCTTGGTTTCTCTTTTTTCATTTCTCTCTTTATTTAGTGTTTGGAGAAATAGTCTTTTGAAAAGGGTGTTTATATTGATTTTATAGGGAAGACTTAGCCTCTTTCAATTATGCCAGTAACATGAAATAAAGAGATTCAGAGGACTAGTATTTTTTAGACTATGTTGAATTCATTTATCATTGAATTCATTTGTCATATTTAGTAAGCACAATTTCATTGATGTCTGATACCTCAAATTATCTTGATTTGAAGCAGCACAACATTTGAGACCTCTCACTGGTTCTGGAATAGGTAGCTGCTGGATGTGGCTATTCAAATCTACATTATGTGAAAGAACATCATGGAAGAATTAATGTTTAATTAAAAGGTTACTGAAAGTCATCTAGTTGACTGTTAAAATTCAGAAATACAGCTTGTGCACTTAATCACACAAAAGCTAAGTTCATCACTTATTCATCATTCTTTGTGTCTAACAATGCCATGGGAAAACAAAGGCATGTTTTTTCTCCTACAATGGACTGGGCAGCTCTGTTTCTTGCCTCCCTTGTTTGATTTACAATATATGCATTGTCTGAACACTTTGCATGGATATTTTTTACAGTGGATGCCTTGTCTGTGTCTAGATCCAGTGCTTTAATATTCTGAAGCTTTTATATGCATCAAAATCTATATTTTATTGGCAACCTTCATATCTAAGCCTCAGGAGAAGAAGCAAAATAATTGTGAAAAACAGACCTTGTTGTCTGTGAGAAACATGCACTATAAATTCACAGATACACACATACACACACACATGTAATGCAGGGTATGAATTTATGAATTTTATGGCTAAAGATTTTTTTTTTTCCCCTGGGACACCTAGTAAAGTAAGAAAAGCTGCATTATCCATCTGTTTAAAAAATTTAAAAGTCTAACTGTTGTAAATAAAGTATCAAGAGTAGTCATAATTATGTGGAAAACTGAGAGGTTTTTATTAATGATCATATGATAATCAAATGGTAATTAATTGATGATTGAATGAAAAATGGTGATAAAGAATTAGCTTAATGTTAATTAAACCATGATGTTAAATTGATAGAGAATTATTTACATGATGGTTCATTGAAATGATAGTTTAGATGGTGATAAGACATTGATTTAGACAACAATTTAGACAGCACTCAAACATTGCTACTTACCACACTTCTAATAATTAAGCTACAGCTGGATATATGTAAAGGACTTTAGCATACATTTGAGGCCTAATGTGATGTGTTACTTACCTTGTTATAGGTATCAGATGCTGGGGCCTTGAGCAGTGGCCCTGCTCACGGAAGGTTGAGATGGCTGCTGTGCCTCCAGCAGTGGTGCAGGAGAGCGCAGTGGGCTTGGGTGTGCCACTTGGTATTTTTACAGTGATTTAGAGTAAAGTGCTTGACTCCTGGCAGCCTCTTCCCTTGGTGTAGGCACAGCTGCGTGGCTGTAGCAGTTTTAGTTGTGTCCAGCCCCAGCTCAGGCTCCTGATGAGACATGGCCTGGACTCCTTTGTTCCTGAGAAGATGCAGCCCAGCACAAAACTCACAGCCTGCCCAGCAGGGCTGGTTCAAGTCCAGGCCCACCGGTTGATGGTGCTTGAACCATGGTGTTCTTCACTCCTGCAGGGAGGGCGCCTTCGTCACACCAACTTGTCCTTCAGAGAGCACAGTGAGAAGCAGCAGCAAAGAGAATGAGAAAAGAGGCTGTGGGGTCTTCTCTGGAGTTACTAAAACCTGGCTGGTTGCAATCCTGCTTCAGGTGACTGTGCTTTAGCAGGGAGTGTAAGCAGACAACCGCCAGAGCTCTCTTCAACCCCAGCCATTCTGTGATACTCTGAGTTTTGACTCCTCTAGAAATGCCTATTATGAGCACAGCAAAACATTTTGTATTCACTTTGGGTTTGGTTCCTTCTTCCTTTTTTTTTTCAGTAAGTTGAAAACCTATAATGGCATACATGAATTGAACCTTTTTAAAGACTGTGTAAAAGCAAGAATTTTTTTTCATGTAAAAGAAAGAATACAGCTGACCTAACAATGCAAGAATGCTGGGGGTTTTATAAAAGATTAGGTTATAACTTGTCCTAGGTCTCAAACACAAAGAACTAATTTTTATCAAAGTCATTTAAATTTGCCAAGCAAAGTAAATTTGTCAACCCACGTGAAAACTTATGGAACAAAGTTAAATTCTTGGTAGCATCAGTGTGAGAGAATACAAAAAAAAAAAAAAAGAAAAAAAAAAGCAAACCAAAACAAACCCCAAGCCAATTTCCAATTCAGAAAATAGAATCTGCAACAAAAAGAAGACACAGAGGCCAATTTTGGAATCCATAAAGTTGTGTTGCCAAAACCACACCGGTAAACATGAGATCATCCAATGCTGATGTCTGAAATATGGTAGTGTAACTACAAAGGATTGTTCCAAGTGCAAGAGTCAGTAGAATATATCTATATACCATACACAAAAGAGAATCCTCCAGCTCAGAAGGGACCATGGAAACAATAACATCAGTACAGCAAAATTTTGAATTATTCCTAGTAAATTATTAATGCATATATTTGCAAACTATACTCATCAGGTATATATCTTGCACTGTATTTAATAATCCTTAATCTGTTGATAAAATTTAGTTTTGTCTTTCTTTGTTTATGTGCATGTGGTATTTTCTAATATATACCATGTGAAAATTATAGAGAACACAGCCAAAGTTCATAAATGTGTAAAAGTGATGCTAAGACATCCTTAGTAGTTAGCTTGCAAATGTGCTAAATAAAAATTTATAAATGTTATAAAGTTAATATGACATGGTATTAATTGTTTTTATTTATTAATTAACAAGAAAAAACATTAATTATTTCGTGGTGAAACAGATCCTCATATACTAACTTTACAGTTCTGCTTCTGGTCCTTATGCCTGTGTATCTGTAACAGGAAGTAAGAAACATTTATTTGGATTCTCCAAACCTTGGTTGCTATTTGATTATATTTTTTGCAAAGAGATTTATCAAGAGCACTATAGTTGACTTGCTGTGAAAATGCTGTTTGCACAGGGTGTAGTTGTTGGAATTCACCCACACTCCAGTTCTTGCTCTCAGGAACTGATAGTTTTTTTCAGGATCTGGGTTTTTTTAGTGCAGAAACTAATGGATTGATGTGATAGTCTGCAGCCTTTAGTATTCAAAGAAGGAGAGTAAAAATGGAAGAATTACAGTATACTCAAGATAATGTCAGGAACAAGAAAAAGTGCCTATTTATGCATAAACTCAAAAGTACTTGGCAGGGTCTAAGCCCATATTGACATTTTAAGATCTTTTTATTGTCAGCAATTTTGTTGAGAAGTGCAATCCTGGAGCCCCCCTTCACTGTTGTAGGAAAGCATATGAGATTATACTTCTGTAATTTTCTCAAAGATTGAGAAATTTCATATTCATAGTATGGCTGTTGTGACATCAAATGAACCATGATATTAAAGCAGCTGTTAGAGGCCTATGCATATGCCAAAAAACTAAGGGAAATTCTGCAGCTGATAGTGATGGTACCTTGGAAAAATTGAACTCAAATTGGTTGTTTTGTATTGGCTGAAAGGAGCAATGAACTTGTTTGTGGTAAAGTCGATTAAAGGTTGGACTTGATCTTTTCTGACATAAATAATTATGTGAAAATTCCCTTCACTATTACATATAACCAAATGGGCTGGTGGATGATGATATAAAAGAAGAAAAAAAAGTTTAAAATCAGATTCCAGATCTATAAGTAACTTTGCTAAGTTACAATATTGCAGAAACTATGTATCATTGAGTAATTCATCCTTCATGGAACACTGAACACCTGTGTCTGCATGGTAAGGAATTACTGTGAGAGCTACTGGGATCTTGCAGAGGTCTCAGGGAATCTTCCAGAGAGATGGGGAAAAAGCACAGAGATACAAGGAAAATTTAAGAATATGAAGATTATGTTTAAAAAGCTCATTATGGAAAAAAAACTGCCATTTTTTCAGACTATTAGGACATTTTCTCTCAAATATATTTTTTCTTGCTCCTATATATACAATTCAGCATGTGTCAAATTACTATTTAAATAGTTTCCAGTTTTAATGTATTTCAAAGCATCACTCCCCAAAAATATTTAGTATATAAATATGTAGTTGAAATCAGTTTGAAATTCAACCTGAACAGAATTAATATTTAGCAAGATTCTGCAGTCTTCCCAAGACTGTTTACTTGAGAAAATCTGATATAAAGATAGTAAAATTCCTAATTTCCTAGTTTTCATACACTGTTGACGCTCAATTAAAATGTTCCTTATGCAAGCAATCTTCTTTCAGACTCTAACCTTATAATAATTGTAATAGTTTTTTGAGAAGTAAACCAGTTACTTTATACTGGTTTGGAGTTTGGAGTTTGGTTGGTAATTTTTTTTTTCTGACACATTAATGTTAAGTTTGAAAGTCATATTGAGCTACATTAAGTTTGTGAGTATATTGCTAAAATAAATTTCTTTATGTTTTGTTGTTGTTGTTGTTGAAATACATGTTGCTTAAGGTGTATTAAATTTGTGAAAAAATAATTTGCCATCAACTTTCCTTTGTTGCTTAACCATCAATGCATTATGTCATTAAATAAATAGGAATGGTTCTCAGTTCTCAGTCATGGAAAATTTCTTCCAATCCCTCTTCTTCTTCTTTAGAGAGACTAAAAATTGCAGTTTCTTCTCAAGGGATAAATTTACTATTGGAAAGTAACAAAACATTTTATGCTGCTTTTTACAAACATTTTATCAGCTGTAGAGATAAAGGGATGCACATAACTTTTCCAAGTGTCTAAAACTAGCAAAATGACATAGCTCCCATTATCCTGAAATTTTGGAAGATGAGAAAGATATGAAATGCATTATTGCATCACTGGCAGGATCATTTTATGACTTACAGTGCATTTTGCTCTGTAGAAAATGGACAATTAGCTAGAAGTGAATATTTGGTTTTATTCTCTATTAATTTGCAGACAGAGTAATATCTCACAAAGCTGATGGCTACCCCAGGAGAGCCCCAGCCCCAGTATCCAGGCATAAAATCCACCATCATGACTCACTGGGAGTAGGTCTCCACCTTTCAGACTAAGAGGGGTCAGTGCCTTGTGATGGGACACATGATGGAATGCAGAGGAAGAGCATCTTGGGATGAGACAATAGTCATTGGATTCCGAGCAGGAACCAGAGATAAAAAGGGAGGGATTTAGGAGATTTGGGGAGGAGGAAATGTGGAAAATAGGGGAATAAGGGAATGAAAAAGACTGGTAAAATATAAATGTTTGGGTGGTTGGTGCGTTTGTCCGGCTGTGCCCTTTGCCTTAGTAGTGCAATCTGAAATTCTGAATCCTTTCTAAAATCAGTGTTTTAATCGACTTTCTATAAGAGGCATATGGTCTTATTTAGATACTATAAGCTACACATTTCTTTGAGCAATGGATAATTTGCCCACATTTTCTTGATGATAGACCATGCATGACTCCACTGCAGAATTGCTGAATCCCATCCAAAGATACCGTAAACTTACATTAGCTAATGACCTAAAGCAATCATACAAGATTTCTTGGGATATCCTGGAGAGGAAGAATGCTTTTAAATTACTGATGCTGATGTATCTTTTTTACTAAAAACTGTAATAGTACCTTTCTATCACAAGGCTTGCAGTTATCTCTATTTTTCCTAAATATATACACAAGAATATACAGCTGCCAATAACCCAAATACAGTAAGAACTTGTGATTAAGTATTTGATGTCAAGAAACACCATAATTTACATCAAAAGTAACTGCAAATTAAGTGATGATGAAAATTCGAAAGATGATAAAACTTACCAATACTGGAAGCTGGCTAATGTTCTGATTTTCAAGATGGGCAAGGAGGACCCCAGAAACTACAGGCCTGTCAGTCTCACTTCAGTGCCTGGTAAAATCATAGAAGAGATTATTCTGGGAAATACTGAAAAACAACTGAAGGACAACACAGTCATTGATCACAGCCAGCACAACTTCATGAGGGGAAAGTCCTGCTTGTTGAATTTCCTTCTATGACAGGGTAACCCACCCAGCTGATCAAGGAAAGCCAGTAGTTGTAATATTTTTGGACTTCAGCAAAGCTTTTGATACCATCTCTTACAGTGTCTTACTGAACAAAATGTCCAGCCCACAGTTGGATAAACACATCATGTGATGGGTGAGCAACTGGCTCACAGGTCGGGCACAAAGGGTTACAGTGAAAGTGGTGGCATCAGCCTGACCTGGCACTGGTGGGGTTCTGTAGGGCTCCATAGTCAGCCCTGAGCTCTTCAACATCTTCATAAATGACATGGAGGCAGGACTTAAAGGACTAAGTTTCCTGGCAACATCAAATTAGAAGGAGCTGTCAACACACTTGAGATCAGAGAGGCCCAGCAGTGAGACTATGAAAAATTAAAGACATGGATGATCACCAGTTGTATGAAGTTTAACAAGAGCAAGCGCCAGATTCTGCATCTAGGATGGGGCAACCCTGACTGTGTGTATAGACTGGGGAATGAGATGCTGGAGAGCAGCACCGTGGAAAAGGATCTGGCGGTCCTGTTTGATGGCAAGCTGAATGTGAGTCAGCAGTGCCCTGGCAGCCAGGAGGGCCAACCCTGTCCTGGGGGTCACCAGAAACAGTGTCACCAGCTGGGCAAGGGAGGGGATTTTCCCGCTCTGCTCTGCACTGGGGCAGCCTCACCTCGACTGCTGGGGGCAGTTTTGGGCTTCTCAGTATAAAAACATTAATATTAAACTATTAGAGAGTGTCCAATAGAGGGCAATGAGGATGGTGAAGGGCCTTGAGGAGAAGCCATATGAGGAGTAGCTGGGGTCACTTGGTCTGTTCAGCCTAGAGGAAAGTGAGGGGAGTCCTCACTGCAGTTACAGCTTCCTCGTATGAGGAAGTGGAGGGGCAGGCACTGATCTCTTCTCTCTGGTGACCACTGACAGGACCTGAGGGAATGGCCTGATGTTGTGTCAGGGGAGGTTTAGGTTGGATATTAGAACACATACAGTGCAGGGTGCCCTGGAACAGGCTCCCCAGGGAAGTGGTCACAGCACCAAGCCTGACAGAGTTCATGAAGTATTTGGAGAGTGTTGTCAGGCACATAGCGTGACTCTTGGAGATGTTCTGTGCAGGGCCAGGAGCTGGTGTCAATGATCCTGATGGATCCTCCCAACTCAGTATATTCTGTTTCTATGATTTTAATACTGTGGAAATAGTATTACCATCAAAGTTTTGGACATTTGGAGTATTTAAACAAGGCAGACTGTATGGTCAGGCTGACTATCCGGGTTCAAAATGCTTCTCCACCTCTTTTCAGAACTTTCAGAAAGTCTGTTCCTATGTTTAACAGTCACTCTCCTCCATCTCAAGGAAGATTGCAAATTGTATTTAAAACCACTATGGGCCACTGAATAATGAGGCAGTATAACTGGGTTAGCTCAGAAAGTAAAATTCTTTAAAATAGCAGTGTAAAGTCTTTCCTGGGTAAGGCAGTAATGTCCAACCATCGCTGGGTTGGTTTGCCTTCTGGTGTCCTGCTAAAACCATGTAGCCCCCAGCTGTATGGCTAGATCACATGAAATTGTTTTGGTGTGGGATAACAAGATGAAAACCAAACATTAGTCTCTTCTCCCATGCTCCCTCCCTGCCTCCCTTTCTACCTTCCTCCCTCCTTGCCTTCCAATGTTCTGGATAACCTTGATAGTCTACCATTGCAAATACAATGCAGATTTTAATAATATCCTGACTTCATATTAAATGGAAGCTTCAAATACAATATGAATCATATCAACTTGACTGCATTTCATAAGCTCTCTGAGTCCTTTTGAAGAGGCGATATCTGCAGTGTCAATAAATGTGATGCTGCCTTCAATCAAGATCTGCTCAGCCTTTCAGATGCTTATGGCACTCACTGTCACAAGCTTTCTTTTGTCCTTTCAAGAGATTTTCTGAAGGTCATTTAAGAACTAAAAAACAGAACATCTTTACTATAGTCTGATTCATATTGTAGAATCTGGTTTCTGTGTAGTAAGAAAAGCATTTGTCTTTTCAGCACAATATTAATATTTTAGTAAAATTTATTACTACTCTTCTTTCAAAATAGCAGTTTTACCATCAGTGGAAGTGAATTCATACTTTTTAAGCTACAGTAAGAATCAAAGTTCAGAATATATATTGACACTGAAATGAAGCAGTCCCTGTCATCCATTCACCTCCTATTGCTGCCTTCTTGTGGGCAATATGAAGTGTCAATAGGGCCTTTACAGTAGCTTCAGTATAGAGAAAATGATGGAATCTGAGCACTAGCCTCACTGGATACATATGTAGTTTACATTTGTCACAGATCATGGTGTAAAGAAGTATGTACAAAGAGAGCAGTCCATTTATAGCTGCAAAACCTGAGTTTGCTTAAAAAATTACTTTGACTGTCTTGCAAAACATTGTATCTTTCTACTGAAAATTAAAAAAAAATAGAGAACAGAAAGAAGCCCTTTAATTTAAATGCGTATCTCAATGTACAAGTATACAGAATTTAAGTTACATAACATGGGTTCACAGCAAATGCCGTGCTCTGTAAAGATATGCAAGATTTATGGGGATTGTAATGCAGAGAGAGCAAGAGCATCTAGGCTAAAAGGAGGCTTATTTTCTGTGGATGAATGAGTCTAAGAGTATGCAGAAACACATTTTGAAAAACAAGCTGGAAGTGTAGAATGTGGGCCTTACAGAGTAATTCAGGACAATCATGTGTTTGAATTAACTCCGTGAGACAGTGGCTGGAGGGGACTTTTGAATGAGAGCGAGCAGGAGTGTTGGTTGAATGCAGTGGCAGAATCAACGGGAAATACAAAATATGTCCTACTGTTGAAACTGTAAATTATTTGATAACTTTTCTTTATGTACATATTTTCAGACATGTTTTTTCTAGACTAGGGCTTTAGCTAAACCATGATTTCACGACATTTTTTTCACTAAAGCTATCTGAGCTCTTGTTGCTGTGAAAAAAGTCAAGATATATATTACATTCAGTTCTCCTTTCTTATTTCATGAGACACTGTATTCTGTCATGGATGACTATTAAGTTGGTGTGACAAGGCTTTTATCTAGGCAGCCTAGATTGGCACTTCCTCCTTTCCTTTGTACTTTTCAAGATCTTACAAATTTCTTTATTGTTTGTCAGTATTTTATAGTTCTGAATTGAGATGGCTAATCTACAATAATTTGGCCTCTCTTTATTCTGCCCTGCTCTCAAGATCTCCTACATGTTTTTCACTTTTCTCCTTTTTTTTAAAGAATGTCACCCATCTTCTATTTATTTTGCTCAATCACAACTGCTAACAATTCTGAGGTTGCTTCAGGGCAAATCCTTCAGGATTTGCTTACAGTGTAAGTGTAATATAAGGTGATTATATTTGCTTTTAAGTGCATTACATACTTCAGGACAAATCTTTGAGGCCAAGTTGACTGAAACCATCTTATTTTTCTTAGTACCCTTTAAATTGTTCATTCATTGTATTCTCATTTGAGCACTTATCCCAGGATTGTGGATTTTGCCACAGATTATTAGCTTTCTCTCCCAGAATTTGACTGAGGGGAATTTCAGATCAAATTAGCTATTCAGAAGAGGTAATTTGTGTTTGTTTTCAGTTTCTGTGTATCAATGGCAGGGTTTGGCTCAGAACAGCCCGAGTGCCAACATGGGAAATTGCTGCTAAATTGCCATTTTATTACAGGACACGAAATGACTGCCCTCAAGCGGCAAAGTTGGAGTAATACCACTTGTGGTGCGTTTGAATCTTTATTTGTTCCAAACAAATTTTTATTAGTAGTGAGGATCAGAGGATTTACATTAAAGCATTAATCAGGGTCTGACAGCTTAAGCTTTGGTTTCAAAGATTACCGAAGGGGCCTGCAGTCCTGAATGGGTAGGTTCTCTGTAAAAGCTGCTGTGTCTCACTCAGGCAGGGCTTCTTAGTGTTTTTCTGTGCTGTTTAGTTTCCTTTTATACAATTTATTAAGGTTTTTTAAAACTAATGATGAATGAAGTTATTAAGAACGTCTAAGACTGACTTATAAGTTAATATCATTATGCAATTGATCTTCTGAAAAGGTAAATACTCTTTGTCACTGGAAATTTAGAGCACAGGGACAACATTAAAATTTTATAATCTTTTCAATCAGATTTTTTTCCCCCTACAAAGTAAAAAGTAAAGTATGTTAAAAAGAAAATAATCTTCTAACTGTAGCAGCACTTTAGCCCCATTCTCAGAACCTCAGCACTTCTTCCAGGGAAATTTGAAACACTGAACAGCAAGTGTACAAAAAGCCATGGAGAAACTTTTAAAGTGTATTCCTCTATGACTTCTCCATCCTTTCATTTTGGACCTTCTGTGACCCACCATTAAATCATGATCCATGGTTAACAGCAAAGAGAACAGAAAATTCTGGCAGGGCACATTGGGAGTCTGGGCTTTACAGCTGCTGCAGAGAAGTCAGGAGAACAGCACTTGTGGTAGTGGTACAGTGTGTCCTCATGAGGCAAGATACAAACAGTGCATCCTAATGGACAACTTCACTTTTAACTGACTTTCTTCTTGTCATTTGGAATGAGGTGTTTTGTTTCTGTGTATGGGAGTGAGGTTGGGAGGTAAAGCCATAAGTTTTTTATTGTCAGGACTTGTTTAGGATAAGGAGTGTAAGCTACTAAATATTCTTTATTTAGAGAAATTGTGCATCTGAGGTAACATTAGGAATGTATAGTCAAAGTGCTATAGCCATATAATTCAAGAATTTTCTCTAGCGCAAACATCTTGAGACATTTGAGCAACATTTTGACCAGCTATATAAAGCCTGAAATAGGCATTTATTTTCTGTCTATTCAAATGTCAGGTTACAAGTGAAAATAACATTTTCCAGTAATTAAAGTTTTCCTTGTAACTCTACAACCCAAGCAGACAAATACTGTTCGTTTACTGAATCTGCTATCACTGTCCTATTTTTCTTGGGTACAAATGGTTTTGGGGCACAAGCAGTTTTGTACTGTAGTTCCTTTTTCTATCTTCTTTTCCAACAATTGTTTTTTTTTCCACTAGACCTTCAGTCACATCCTGTCAATCTAGAGCACCTGGCACTTTTCTAGAGGCCTAAGCTGCCTGAAATTATGTTGCATGAGATGATGGCATTTCCCATGGGGAGGTGAAGGGTGACTGTTTGCCTGTAATATCTTGAACACAACTCTTGAGTTAGCAAATTCTGCACTGTGGTTTGACTGCATACTGTCTGCCCACAGCCAGTCTGAAAAAGCTTTTCTAACTAATTAGAAGCCTGCTTCAAAATAAATTACAATGATAGAGGGAAGAGATTTATACACAGGCAGAAAACATAAAGTAACTGATTAGTGTGGTTAGTTACCTCCAGTATCTTCCTAGTTAGTTAATCAAAGGCAATACTTCAGACCCTGAAAGACCATTCCAGATTCATGTGAAATTAGACAGAAGCTGGAAAATTCAAAGGGAAGTCTTCCCAAACAGATGGAAATTGATTTAGGATCACCTTATACCATTGAATTCAGGAAAATTAATCTACAGCTAATTTTAACTTTTGAAGATATATTTTCTGCTTCTTAGGTAAGTCTTCTTGAATGCTAAGGGTCTAGTTATGAATAGGTGTGAAGGACAAAAGGTGGAATTCATAATGGTTATAGACATCTAAAAATTACTCAAACACCCCTTCATAATAAGTAACTATATCAATAATTAATGCTAATAGCTGCATACTGACTCAGACTGGAAACCTTTGTATTCTTTCTGGAAGCTGAAAAAAGTCTTGTTGATTCTCATTTCTACACCTTGCAAATCATAAAATATTTTGTTTATTACTTGGTTTGAAGCCAGAGCTAAACACTGTCCATTCTGGGTGATGTTAAGGATAGTTTTGGAACAGAAATGTGATGTTTCAGAACAAGACAGAAGAAATACATTAATCCATTTTGAACTGTAGGGAAAAAAATAAAGGGGGTTTTATATTTTCAGCATCTTAGAATGATTGAAACACCCTTGGCTGAGATGAATTCATTTCTATGCTCCTACTGGAGCAATTCAGCACAATGATAAAAACAGCTTTTCATAGTGATAATTATTTCTTCTTTTTTTTTGAGAGTTTGTGCATTTGTCCATGTATCATTATAAAAAATATAATACTGTAATGGTAAAGTGCTGGCTGTGTAGACTTGACCACATGGGCTGTAAAAATCGAGATGATATTGCCTTAGAAGTAATGATTCCCAAAAAGCCTGTCTTCTACCGAGTCAAATCTTAAAAAGGAACACAAAGTCAAAATAAAGCATTCTAAATCAAACTGGCTTTCTCTAAATTGTCTAGAGACAATCAATATGCATGGAATTTGATATATATGGAAAATTGTATCTTTCTAAAGAACTCAGAGATGCATTTAAGTATCTGTATCATTTTCTCACAATACTCTCTTCAAAAACACACTGGGCCAAATGCATTTGCCTTTCTCTCATGAGAATTTCAATTACAATCCATGAAACTAAGTGCAATAATAAACTGAACAATCTGGGGCCTGATATATCTTTCTACTGGCATCAAAATGAAAGCAGAAAAGCTTTTTAGCCCTTTTTTTTCACTTGTATTTCCTGACTTTGAATTGTTTCATTTCTGAATGTCCATGCTGAATTAATTACAATCTATTTAATGATATGTCCTTGGAAAGAAAGACTATGAAACGTTAATAAGCTTCTAACATACCAGAGCAGGAGAGTACCTCTACACACATCACAATGCTAGCATCAGTATGCTGCATCTATTTCTGTCTTCTGTATGAGAAAAATGCACTTCACTGACAAATGAAGACCATACTGGTAATATATATGATAGATTTTTCTAATCTTCTTTCCCAAATTCTAACAATCTTATTTTCTTCAAGTCAGGAAAGCTGTCAAAATCAATGTGTTATAAAAAAAACATCTTTCTGGAAAATAAACTATGGCTACCTGTGTATTATTCAGGAATTCTGGTAATGTGATGTATGAAAATGAGGCAGTAATCTTAAGTAATGGTACTTTTCTGAGGTAATCTGAAGAATGAGGAAATAGTCAAATAAAATGGGGAAAAAATAGTATGTAGCAAAAGCCATGAAAGAATTCCAAAGGAGTGGATGGCTACACATGAATGCCATACAACTATTTCTTTCTGAAAAATAATTTCAGTTTACTTTAGATTTAGCTTTACTTTTCTTCCATTAGAATATCTAGGTATTGCTTTTCACAGTGCTGTGGTGTGTTTGCTAATCATGTTATGATATAGGGTTCAGAACTAGAAGTTAAATGCATCTAACTTGATTTTTTGAGACATTACTTTTTATAAATGGAAAGCCCATTTTTGAGTCCTGTCTTTAGTTGTGTAGTAAAGAAGAACCTTTCCCTAGATCAGGTTTCTCAGAGCTCCAACCAACCTGACCTTGAATACTGATGAGAATGGGGCATCCACAGCTTCTCTGAGCAACCTGTTCCAGTGCTCCACGCTCACACTAAAGAATTTCTTCCTAATTTCTAAACCTACTCTCAGTTTAAAGCCATTCCCCCTCTTCCTGTGACTACATGCCCTTGCAAAAACTCCCTCTCCATCTTTCTTGTGGGCTGCCTTCTGGTACTGGAAGGCTGCAATTAGGTCGCCCTGAAGCCTTCTCTTTTCTAGGCTTTCAGGCTTTGGTCTCAGCCTTTCCTCATGGGAAGGGTCACTCATCTTGGTGTCCCTCATCTGGACTGTCTCCCAACAGGTCCATGTCCTTCCTGTGCTGGGGACCCCAGAGCTCGATGCAAGGTTGCATGTGAGGTTTCACCAGAGCAGGGCAGAGGGGCAGAATCGCCTCTATGGCCCTGCTGGCCACACTGCTTTGGATGCAGCCCAGGAGACATTTGGCTTTTTGGGCTGTGAGTGCACATGGCTGGGTCATGTCCAGCACCCCCGGGTCCCTCTCAGCAGGGCAGCTCTTAATTTGTTTATCCAAGAACCTGTGCTGATACCAGGAGTTGCCCCAATCCAGGTGCAATGGCTGCAAGAACATGAGGCAGCAGAAAACGAGAAAGGCAGGTGCCCATCTGTCTGAACAGAAGTTGACAAATTTGAAGATACTGACTCTCCTCTTTAAAGAACTTCCAAACAGACACCTTGTGTGTGGGCACATGTGTGTGAATATGCTGGATTTTATTTACAAAACATTGCATGAGAAATAAAATTAATAAAATGAACAACATCTTTGAACATAATTTAAAATGCTACCCATCCCTATAAAAAAACCTTATGTGTTTCCCAGTGTAACCTCTCAAATTAGTGTGTACTTTCACTTATTAAATTAAATGGATACATTACAATGATGTTAAAATTAAATATTCTCTTCTTTGTTACCTTATTAAGTACTAAGAATATTTCTATTTACTAAGAAATACAAAAATTTAGAAGATTAAAAGTTGTTAGGTAGTTTTGTGTCTGTCCTGTAGCAGCTTGGGAAATGAAGATAGGCCAAACAAAAAGGTTTCTATTGAGAATCATCATTTAAAGTTTTTACCATTCCATCATAGATGCCAAAGTCACTTCTACAATGCAGAAGAGGCATTAGACATATGTGATGGGTTTTATAACAACTGCTGCCCCTGAGCAAGGGATCAGCTAACCCAGTCAGTCAGGAATTTGCAGAGAAGCAGCACAGAAGTGTCTCCCTGAGGCAGCAGTTAGGCTAGGATTCATACATTAGGCTTAAGTCTCCTCCAGCTTTCCTATTCAGGAAGGAAAAGCAGCTGAAGGTCTCTTTCTCTTTATGACAGCTTAAGGAAATGGCATTCAATTTCTTTTTGTGTAGTGGACATGAAAAAATTTGCATTAGAGGTGTGAGTCCTACAACATAAAATAAATCTCTTATAAGTAGTTTGCTATGTACTTTGCTCTATATATACCCATTATTCCTAGTTATATGTTGCATCCCAGAGTTTGGGTTTAGATTAGGGTTTTTAATTTATGTTAAAATAAGTCAAGTTCTGTAATCCCGCGTTTTCCCCGCGTTGTTCCCCCCCGCGCTTTTCTGCCCCCATGTTGCCTGCTGCTGGATCTTCCCCCTCTGCCGCTCCTGTGACCACCCTGCCGTCCAGCCCCGGGAAACCCCGTGCTGGCCGCCCCGAGCCACACGATCCCACTCAGCCCGCTCTGGCTCGGTGCCCGCCCCTGCGGGGTTCTCTGGTTGGTCGCTGTTGCTGGCGTCACTGCCACGGCAGCCGCCCCTATTGGCCGGCAGGCCGTGGATCCTCTCGCCCCGCCCCTCCATAAAACCCTATCCCGCTGGCAGCCAGGCGCCATTTGCTCCCATGCGAGTGCCGGGAGCGGTCGCGTCTTTCCATCGAACCGCACCATGTGTGACCAATAAACCGTTCCTGCCAAGCATGGAGTAAATGGACAAATTCCTTCCTCTTTGCCGGACCCCTAGCGCACGGTAACAGAGGCTGGCCAGCCCACGCGCCCGAGACACGGAGCCGTGTCCGGGAACCCGCGGCAGCAAATCCCGGCAGCACGTGGAAGCTACGCCACAGCCGGGCTCCCAAGAGCCGCGTGCAGCCGGGGAGAGCGAAAACCCACGCCGCAGTTATATTTTTTATTTTACTTCTTAAGAAGGATTCATAGGTCTTCCAGGCTGGAAACCACAGGTAACAGTTAGAGCCCTCACTTAGGGAGGGAGATGTTTCAGCTATATCTGCATCCTGTGTGAAGACTACATTTGAGTCCAGTCTCTGTTTTGGAAAATTGACTGCTTCTGCTTGCATGGGCAGGGATTTATCTCAACTGAGTGGAATCAAGTTTATTAAAATCTTTATTATTTGGTTACCTGTAAAAAGGTATTCACTGCTCTCTGAGGCACAATGGGGATTCATGGCATCTGCATGGATTGGCAGTGATGATACAGAACCTGTGGGAAGATCCAGGTCTTCTGGGGAGGCACCTTAGATCCAAGGGAGGCATCTGAAGGCATCTCAAAAGGATAAATACATCTGTCTTGCTCTCTAAATGGTCTTGATGCCTTAGGTTTTGGCTTTTATATTTTTCAGATTCTGTACTGCTTTAGTGTGTAGTTCTGAGCTTCATATTAGAGGATAGTAAGCTCTCTTCAGAGTAGGTAGACAAAACAATTCCTTTCCTAGCTTGGGACCAGGGACAAATGATCCAAGTTTCAGGCCCAAGAGCATAAACAATGGTGGACTGAAGAGAGAAAAACAAGAAGGATGGGACTTCATAACCTAAAGCTATAACTGGACAATTAACTCCAATATGCAAATGGACCAGAATTTATAGAAGTGTGAGACCCCGTGGCTGGTCATCCATTTTGTGACCATTCTGGGTTCATCTTGGGTATAGCCCTGGCTGGGCTCTTGTACTGCCCAAGGTGGATTGTGGTAATCTGTTGTTTTGCAGTTTGTTCTTCTCTAGTAGGTTTTAAATATTTCTTGTTATAAGTTTGTAATGGTTCATTCCATGTACCCCATTTGGCTTTCCTAATGGTTCAGTCCTGAGTGGTTTACCCCAAGATTCTCCTGCCAAGTGTATGTCAATCCACCTGTCAGTCTCCTTGTAATGCCTTTGTTCCCTTCTGGAATGTTCCCTGTCCTTCATCCCTTCCTCGAAGCAAGATTGGGGTGCAGGGATTGCTCCTTCCCCTTGGTGGCTTCTATAGGATAGCCCTTACCCTGCACCCCTCCCCTAATGCCTTCCTATTGGTAAAAGGTTGTGTCCTCCCCTTATTCCCGCCCCTCCTTAAAGTCTTTTTCCCCTCAGCTATCCTCACTTGTTTCTGGCTCCTCTGGGGACATAAACCTTCCTTGGAGCTCAAACAAGTGACCCCTCTCTATTCCTTTGCCTCAGTTCCTTGTACTGTGCTGCTGCTGTGTTCCCTACGCCACGGCCGTCTGCTGCAGGGAGCTGCGAGCCCCCGCACGCACCGACACCCGGGGGGACTCAGTAAAGATCTGGGGGTGGCTGCTCTCGGAACTGCACACCGGGCTCGGGGAGTGGGAACATCTGGCTGGGGAACATCTTCCCTGTGACTGCAGCACACAGATACAGTGGATCCATTGAGTCCTTCTAATAAATACCTGCTTTATTCTTCAACTCCATTTAGTCTCTGTTCTAGGTCAGCCTCCACAAGGCATCAGTCTAGATGGTCTGCCAGGTTGCAAGGTCTTCTTATAGTTCAGTTCAAACCTTACATATGGGAACTAGTTTTGGACTAGAAGACTGAAATGTAGTTTTTTATAGCTAATTGGGTCCTATACCATGAGTCTTTGATACCAATAGAACCAACTATTTAGTGCATGATTTAGAGTGTGATTCTGTTGTTGACCCTGTAGACCTTTTGATTCAGCTACAGGTTCCCTGGAGATCTGTGTCATATTTGACATCATCATGCAGGTGTTTCAGAAATCCTGTGGTGTCTCAAAAGCAACTTCCTTTTCAGGGTTCAGGGGTTTGAATTGAGACTTTTTCCCATATTGTTGATGGAACCTGAAAAATTACTGTCCCCAAAGTAGGTACTTGCACATAGGCAATGACAGTGAGCAACCTTGTCTTTGTTTTGAACTGAATGTTCCTTCTTGTGGAATGTACTCCATATATTGTCTTTTTACTGTCTCTGCTTTTAAAAATGAGAACAGGATTTGAAGTAAAACTAAGGTAAACCTTGTTCTACCTCATTTCACCTGACTTCTTGCAGGTGTTCTGGAGAATTAGGAGATGGGGAAAATATTAGATTCAGTGTCTGGATCAGCTCTAAGGACGTGACAGATTGGTGTCCCCAACAATTCAGGGTGAATGGAAATAACCCAACAAGCCACACTGCCAGTCCCTGAGTCTGCATAGTACCTTCCTCATTTTCCTACTTATCTTCACCTACATACCAGAGGTGCAGGTTCCACTGACAAGTTTTCCTTTTTTTCTTTTTCATTTTTTCTTTGAGTTGAAGTGACTTAAGTCTTTTTTCTCCAAGAGATTACTCTGCACACCAGGGAACTGAGCTGAGGGTGAAAGAATATTTCTGTTGAACTTCAACATATGTATCCATAACATGGTGATGGGAGCATCTGTCTGGGAGGGGAAGACCTGAATTCTGCTCTCTGCTCCCCACTTCCTAAAATTTTTGGTAAACAGGCCCAATTAAAATGTGAAAACAATCTTTCTCCCTCTTTTCTGTCTGCCATCTCCCTTTCATTTCTTCCTGCACAGTCCATACTCCATCCTCACTATGTGCCCCTACATGGTGGAAGTGCTCCTGGACAGTGTATCTATATCCCTTCATGGAGGAAGGAGTCTGAGGACTCCAGTTCCTATTTTTGGGAGAATGCATTAACTGATGCATGTGATATGAAAGCTGAGACCTGTAGTTTCACTCCAGTTCCCTAATCCAAGAAGCCGCAACGCTGCTTTGTGCTTTGTGCTCATCCTAATGCTTTCAATATGTATTAAATGTTTACTGTGAACTTCTGTTTGGCTGCCTTGGGTTCAGCATATAGTTAGATGTATTTTCTGGGCCCCACATGGCACTGATACATTTAATAGATGCTGAAAGTACTTTAGTTTAATTTGCAAGAACTGGAAAGAAATTAATGATAATGAAGCTATACCTAATTCATATAATCCTCTATACCAGTGTTCTTGTCCCTCACTCTGTAATTTCTGAAACTCTTGCACATACTGGTAAATACAGAGGACAGAGAAAAAAGTCACTGTGGATTCCAATGCTTTGGCAAGTAATTTATAATTAATTTGGAACAAAAATAATGTTTTCTCTGGTTGAATATATGAATTCTTAAAATTTCTAAATTTCTAAATCATACATATATATGCTTATGAAGGCTCTTAATTTTAAATACATTTGATAGCAAAGATGCTTGTATGATTTTAGTGCATTTGGGTTCTCTGGCCTCATGATGGCACAGTTGGTTAAAAAATCGCTTGTTCCTGCAGTCACCAGCTGTTCCCTGAGTTTTCAGGAGAGGCGCAGATGTATGCTGGAAAGCAATCCTGCTGCTTCTTTCTCTATACAGAGAAGGACATTTTTCTGAGTCAGATGCTTTTTAATTTAGAGAAAGGCTGTGAAACATTGGTTTTGAAAACAGAAGTGCAGTACTAGCCCTAAGAAAGCAGCAGCAAACTCATCTGGATTTTCAGTTTTCCTCAAGGACGCTATTTGAAGAAAGCTTGGTGAATATACTAGCTAGACATATAATATTTGCACTGGTTCAACAACCTGAATTTTGATCTATCATTAATTGTAGAATTTTTGAAACAATAAGTATGCAGGATATTTAATAAGCAACAATGATGCTGTGTTAGCTGCCTCGTGTTTTGTAACAGATTGACTTTTGCAAAAACTTGACTTCCTGTCTGTCCTGGAAAAACACAGGACAAAGCCCAAAACCCCTCACTGATTATTAAATAACATTTAACTTCTCTTTTGAAAATGGTTTTTAAAGTACCACAGTTAATATGAATTTTAATAAGATTTCCCTTGTTTTGTTTAATTGTGAATTTCACTGTTTGCACATTTAAATGCTGACACAGTTATTCAAGTTTTTCTTCTTTCCCAACTTACATAAATTCCTGGCTATAATGATGGAAATCTTTTTGGGATGAATATTGTTAAGGTCTTAATCTTGAGAAAAAAGCCAGGTCAGCTACTCCTCACTGGCATTGTGAGGGAGCAACTATCCTTTAAAAAAGATTATTTTTTATGATCAATATTTTAATATTAAAAATATCTCCAAAAACAAGTGAGTAATGTTTGTGAGACCAGGACTTCAACTGAAAATAAAACCGATTTTTTAAAAAATTTTATTTTCATCTGCATTAGTTTTCTATTGATCTTGTACCATGCATCTATACAAATTCCAGGAGAAAGGAAGAAATGCAGACACCTGAGATAGAAGAACCAAGGATTGTTCTTCTTGATGGGTAGCTCTGAATTATCTTAAACAGTCCATATGGATCTCAGAGAGTTTCATAGACTCTTTTTTTCTCCCTTTTTTATGAGTCACTTACTTAAAAGATTTCTGCTTGGTTGCTGCCAGGGAGATGGTTTTCTTCTGAGAACTGTAACAAGAAAAGCTGGTATGGTTCTATCCCCAGGGAGAAAAAGTTAGTAGGAGGGGAGAATCGGAAGGACATTTTATTAAAAAGACCTTAATTTTCAAAAGAGGGAAGCAATCTTATGTTTTTGTAGTACATGGGAAAGCTGAGATTTGGATTGAGAGTGCCACAGGGATTTGTTTTTCAGTAGCTTCACAAATTTTTTTTTTTATTATTTCTCTGCATCATAATGCACACATAAACTATTTTTTTTCTGAACCAGGTTGTCTGTGTTCAGACTCAATATGTGTGTATGAATGTGGATGCATAAAAATAAAGCATTTTGAGAAAAATCCTTTACGTGCCACACATGACAGTACATATAGACTTGGAGTTGTTTCACAAAGATGTATTTTGCTCAGATCAGTACATTTTTCTTTTCAAAGCAACTAACCAATAAACTGCTTTTTGTTTATTAGTCTTTTCTGTTGGGTATGGAGGAGTCTTTGTTTTCCACTGGAAATTTATATGATGAGAATGATAAATTTCACCAGGGAATGATTTCATTCTCAGCTGTGCCTGAGAATGCACACCAGAATGTGTCATGCCACCAGCCCTGCCTAAAGGACCATGTTCTGCTCTTCCCTAGGACATCCACCTCCTTCAGGTCAAACACAAGAGCAGTGAAATGTATAGAAAGATCCTCCCTGACTTGAGCAGGCTTGTGACCAGGCTGTCCCACTATCTGCTAGACACTGAGCAAGGCCAAGAACATTGAATTGTGCTGAAGTGCCTGGAGAAGGGCTTTGACTGTGTGCAGTAAATAAACTGCGTGGGTCAAATGGAGTGTTGAAGAACTTGTGCTCCCTGAGCACAGCACACCCTGGCACTGAGGGAGAAAGCATGAGGCTTTTGTTTTAATCAGAATAGGGAGTTATGTACTGGGAAGGACAGTGCTCACACACAGAAAGAGCAGAGTTAAGGTTATCTGGTACTTTTGTAGTGAATGTTTCCTTTTGCAAACTTCATGCTTTTTAAATTTCTTTGCCATTTGAAAGCTCTGTAAAGGCCTTCATTGTCATGTTATCAAAAGTTATTGTGACCTCATTTAAAATACACTGAATATCTTGAGTAGTTATCTTAGACCATCTTGACTTGTAAAAAGGGATGAGCTTTATAAATAAAAGGGTAAATTATTAATGCTGTGTCATATGAATCTAGACACTGGTGTTTGAGTAGGACACTGTCATAGCAATAAAATTTCATCAGAATCAGGAGATCTAGGGATCACAGTAGCAATGTTTTTCAGCTCCATTCCTGAGCAGGAGAAAAGTGTTCTGTCTCCTATGTTAAATATTAAATTGTTGATCTGTGGATATTTTTTTCAGGCATTTGATTCATCTGGAAGAACTGTCTTTTATTACAAGGACCATCTTTTATGGTATAAGTAAAACTGGAAAGTTGTAGAATTGTATCTTCATAACTCAGCTTTTCATGGCTACATATAATTAAGATTTCTACTGGGAATGTGGGGAATGAACCTATATTCCTGCAGAATGCTAGGAAATATTAAATGAGATTATTTCCAAGCAAGAGATACTGAATTTCAGTGAGATAAAGACAAAAGAAATTTTTTTTCTGGGAAAAAGACCCTTAAAAATAAATGTATGAGAAACATCATCCAGTATAGCATTTGGGAATTGCTTGTTTATGGTTTCCTTTCTGATTCTAGGTGGCAAAAAAAAAAAAAAAAAAAAGCCTGATCTCATTTTGTTTTAAAATGAGTATTTTTATATAAAGCAGGTATTCTATTCCATAAAATCCCTAGGCATTGTGCACAAATGACAGCAAAGGTGTGGCTATTGGTCCATTTCCAGGCAAATCTTGTATTGGCTGATATTCACTCAACTAATATAAAGCCCTTAAAAATAGGATACAGAATGGAAAAATGTTCAATCAAATCATGTATATAGAATACTCTTCCTAATGCTCACAACTGTCATTACATCCCAGTTATTTGGATTTGCAGACAGGAGGGAATCATCTGAAAGAAACATATTTCAGCACCACAAATTGAAGGGAAATAAAAACTAAATAATAATAATAGTAATAATAATAATAATAATAACAACAATGACTATAATAATAATAAAACTCTGGGTTTTGGAAAAGAAGCATCTTTAAATCCATTCTATTTCAGCTTTATTTTCATGTCTTCCCTTTAACTAAATTAATTTCTACATGCTGTTGCAGAGAAATAATGTCACTGAAATCCAGGCAGTCCGTCCTTATCAGTCAACAGCTGTCCCCAGATGCAGCATTTTAATTTTGAAAGGAATATAAGAGCAATACATTTTCACTGACAACCATGCAGCAAACAACCCTCATTCTATAATAACTTGTCTACAGTGTTTCTATTCATAGTGGCTTTCTGCCTATTTCATGTAACTGAATTTCACCTTTTTTTACATTGTTTAAAGAGAAGGTTGTCCATTTCTGTTTATAATTTAAAAGTTCATTATTTTTGCTGGCTCCTTTTCTCTTCAGTGCTGCTTCTTGTTTGATCTGTTCCTGTTGTCCTACCAGCAGGAATTCCATTGTAACCAGACTGCTGTGCTCAGTGTTCCTGCTGTTTTCCATTTTAATTGCTATTATTATGTTTGTCCCTCTACTATAAGACTTGGTAAATAAAGTAGTTACTGTACACCTTAATCTTTGCAAATACATAAACTGTATTAAAAATCCTGCTTATAAACTTTCATAGATTTATAGGATCTCTTCAGAGCAAACTGTAGGTCTTTTAAAACTCAGAATAATAAGACCTATTCAGTTTGTTCCTAAGAATTTACATATCTTTTAACAAAATACTGTAAATCAATTAAAGTTACAGGAGTGTTTTCCAGAGGAAGTTTTCATGCTTATTATTAAAGATTCTTTAACTGTCATTACTTGTCATTCATGCGCTGATATAAATACAATTGGTGTTTCTAATTCTTTGTATGCCAAACTCTCAGGAAGGCATGCCATTAGCAAAGATAATACTGCTAGCTAGGTCTTTACAGTAGACTGTAAGGAATTTCAGTTAAATAATATCTAATTTTGTAAGATATTATCCCCAATGTTTCTTTATGTTAGAATATGCTTGGAAGAGAAAGACTTTTTTTTTGCATAGTTCTAACTAAATTTAGTTTTGTTTGTCTGGGCCTGGAATGGAGAATATTATTGAAAACTAGAACCCTCAAGCCCTATCTTGTATCTCCACAGCTAGAGAAGGCATTAAGGGTGAGCCAGAATTGTCACTGTAAAAGCCAGCTGGGAATTTGCCCAAATGTCAGGTCATGATTTGACTTAGCCCAGTGTAGATTGGTACCAGACATAAAATTTGGGTCAAAATTCAATTTCTCTCCAAGGGCCTGATGTGTTTCCAGTCAAGCTTTCCTATTTATATTACAGTCACTTGTCTGAGTTTAATGGTGAAATCCATATCAAGAATAACACTAGGAATACAGGCTGTTGGTTTATTCATGTCTGTGGAATTTGGGAATTCCTGCTGTCCGGTCACAATGACACCACTGGAAAACCAATGTACCTGATTGATTTTGTGTAATTAATCTGATCATGGATTTCATGTTTCAAAGCATTCCAGATTTGGAGGAAAGAGAGTATGCCAGACAAAGAGAGGATTCCTTGTAAATGCAGCTGTCTCATTCTAGAAAACTCAGCCAGGGCTGTAAAAATAATCTAAGGATCAGGGGTTGATTAATCTAGATTTTTCTGGGTATTGACTCTGTGCTGTGCTGAAGCAGCCATAAGACTGCTGTTAAGGTTTTCATGAAGATTTTCAGTTTCATAGGATTTATTTTCACATTCCAAATTGTTTGAAAATATTGTATACAAGGATTAGTATTTTGAAAGTTCTCGTATTTCTGTGCTTGATTTTTTTCCTTCTGTTTACAACCCATGCAAGTGATGGTAGATACTTGTGAAATATTTTCCTGAAAACATCATGAGAAATTTGAGGCCCCAAGTGCTCAGCTAATTAGACACTGCTTACAGTGTTCCCTGTAATTAAATACACTGGAATGATGTAGTCCTGAAATGCTGGGTTTATGTTTAAAATGCTTTATCTCCTCCCATTTTAAAACCTCCTTTTTTCATACCTTTTTCTTTGTGCAATTGTATGTGCAGAATGCATGAACGCAGAGACATCTGATTCAAGCAGAGATGCAGGCACTGAATTTAAGGATTATGATAAGCTACCCAATGGAAAAGGACATAGGGATACTGGTCAATAGCTGACTGAACATAAGCCAGTGTGTGCCCAGGTAGCCAAGAAGGTCAAATGGCATCCTGGCTTGGATCAGCAATACAGTGGCCAGAAGGATGAGGACAGTGATCTTCCCTCTGTACTCAGCACTGGTGAGGCCACACCTCAAATCCTGTGTTCAGTTTTCTGCAAGAAAGACATTGAGGTGCTGGAATGAGTCCAGGGAAGGGCAATGGAGCTGGGGAAGGGTCCAGAGAGTAAATGATGTGAGGAGAGGCTGAGGGAGCTAGAGGTGTTTACCCTGGAGAGAAGGAGGGTCAGAGAAGGTCTTCTCGCTCTCTACAATTACCTGAAAGAAGGTTGTAGCAAGGCCAGTCTTTTCTTGCAAGTAGTCAGTGAGGAAATGGCCTAAAATTGTGGCAGGGGAGATATAGATCGGATATTAGGAGGAATTTCCTCCATGGAAGAATGGACAGGCATTGGAACAGGCTGCCCAGTTGAGTCACCATCCCTGGAGGTGTTTAAAAGGCACAGAAATGTGGCACTTAGGACATAGTGTAGTGGTGGCCTTGGCAGTGCTGGGTTAATGGTTGGACTCAATGATCTTAGAGTGCCTTTCCAACCTAAATGATTTTTTGATTGTCTAGCATAAATATGGCTGATCAGTCATTTGTGTGAGTGCTTCTCCATTAATTTACAATTTTTTAATAATCCTATGTGCAGATTAAACACATGTTACAGGCAATGAATGCTCCAGTTGGGCTGCAACTGAAATGGAGATTTACTTTCTTATTCACTACTTTGGTCCATGCTCTGCTTTGTATGTATATTGTTTTACAAGACCAATATATGGAAGTTACTGTGTATAGGCAAGTAATATTGTCAGTGAAAACTGTAGGTAATTCCAGAGTGAACAATCATCTTAAGTTCAGTTTTTTCAGGATGGGTGATCTCTTTATGGTACAACATACAAAGTTGTAGTGACCAAAAAGAACAGTTTCTCTCAAATAAGAGAGTGTAAATGTTTTCTATATTTTAATTCACTGATGAGCTGTGTAATTCAATAAGAGTCACCCATCTAGTTTTTATTAACTTGTGAAATGAACCACCCATTGTCTATTCTTTTTGTAAATTTTTGCTCCTTCTGACTAGGAGGCTGAACTGGAGGATTAAGGACAATCAGATCAAGGCAGTAAAATTAAACCTCTCTTAGGCTTTCACCTCATTTTGATCCAATTGCGGGACCTCTCATGGACCTGGATGCTTCCCAGGAAAGTATAGGTGTTTTCCTGTGTCTTTAAGGATTCATTATCTTTGGGAGTCAAGCAGCATCTGTGAAATGTAATTCCAATACAAAAATGAGACTCTAATGTGAAAAAGATTTTTGCACATGTGATTGAAGAAAATTTCAGCAAATGGGTATTTCTTGGACATGGAGCTTCAACGAGCCTGGATAAAATAGTAATAATTCAGAATCATTCTAGATGCATAGTGACTACAGTGAAGATCCTTTGTTGAGAATTATGGCTCCATTCTGCTTCAGCCTTCTATTGCTTTTTTTTTTTTTTTTTTTTTTTTTTTTTTTTTTTTTTTAGGGGATAGAGATGCTCTCAGAGCATCTCCAAATATCTGTATGGTGTCAAGTTTAGCTTTCTACCACCCAGAAATACAAATGTTCATTTCAAGCTGTAACCTGACTGCATGGATCTAAATGATCTTTAAAACAGAATAGACTCACAGACCTTAAATAATTCCTTTTCTTTTCATCATTCACACAATGAACTTAATAGAAGTAATGGCATCAGATATGTACAGCATGCTCTGAGTACAGTCACATGCTGTAACCATGTCATGCCTGTGTTCATTTATATTGTTTTAACAAAGGCCATTGCCCCTTTATTCATTTTATACCTGGCTGCATATTCTCACTTAGTCAAAGGAAGCTTGAGGCCTGAATCATTTATAAAGCATGTATTCATGCTTTTGGTCAGTTACCTTAGATTTCACCAGCTGCCTGTAGTAGCCTGCAATGTATTGCAGTTCAGGAGTTTGTGGTGAATTTATTATACTTGACAATATTCCCAAGCATATTTGGTAGAATGGTCTGAATATTAATGCATCTCCTGAGTCAGTACAATCCCTCACTGTTCTGTTGTTACTGCTTTCTTTGAAATTCAGTCAACAGCATGCAATACCAAAACAACAAAAATATGTGCACTTATCTTCAGGCCATTAAAATCCTACAGCTGTGTTTACCTTCCTTTTTGTGCAAGGAATGAGTAAAAAGCTTTCAATCAAAATCATGTAGAAAAGAGGACAGGGGAACTCCCTAGCAGGGATTAGAGGCTGCTGCCTTCCTGGCACTTGCTGCAGAACAGAAACATCCTGTATAATGTTAGCTGCGCTTTTCATTTCTGTTGAAGCAGTGACAGAGTTTCTAGCACCCCCTGCTTAATGGCTAAGGGGCCCATGGGTACAATTCTGCAATCTAATAATTCCAGGTAATTTGCTGTATGGATGGTTGGGTTAAGGCAAAGTGGTCCAGAGACCTGAATTCATTTCAACCCCGACTTATTGTCACAACTGGAATGAGATTCATGTTTTAATCTTAAACTTTGTCCATATATATTAATGACTTCTCTCCTACCTCTCACACCGTGTGCAAAGGAAAATGATAATTTGTTGTTTTAATTTCAATTTGGTTGATGAAAGGAGACAGGGAATCTAATGTATGTATGAGAAGGGAGAGAGACAGCTCTCTAGACTGATCGGCTCTTCGAGTTAATTAATGCCTATATAATCTTGCAAAACTATGTGCTTCCCATGCTTTTATTTTTTTAAGAGCTATGACTGTCATTCTTGCAGGAACCTTACATATTCCCTTCAGAACATGAACTATTTTGATCTAGACATGGGTTATTTTATTACCTTGCCTTTTCAGAAAGGAAAGCAGACTGATTCAAACACACATTTTGAAAACTGAAGCAAACAAATGACGTCCCTTCCCCCCACTTTCTTACTGGAGTGATCTACTGTGGTAAAATTTTATTTATAAAAAATTATTCAGTCTTTCTGCCTCTCTTTCATTTCTCCACCCCAAAATAACAGAAGGACCTAACTTCTCACCAAGCAATTTTTGGAAGGTAAAAAAGGTCACCCATTTCTCTTTTAGTTTTCAAATCCCAAGAGGAGATTTTCAAGGATACTAAGGGCTGTTAAGCACCCAATTCCCACTGAGCATCAGAGAGAATTGGACGACTGGCTGCCCTTTGTGTCTTTGATTTATTTCCCTCTTTGGTCTTTACTAACAACAATTTTTTCTCATTTGGAGCACACTGATTGAAAACATCCAAGGTCAAATTCATTTTGCAGAATTCTACTGAAGTCAACAAAGACACACACCATGATGGAGTTGAGTCTATAGCTGTACTTTTAGCCTCTCATTAGTACCAAATCTTCAGGTTTTTTTATCTCCATTGGAACCACTTGGAGAAAGAGAGGAAAAGACAACTTAATAAATGCTTAAAACTGAAGAGGAATGAAAATTAAATTGAAATCGTTTTTTTGCAAATTTTATTTTTAAAAGTATTATCAGGAAAAATATTTTTCTTTTTGCAAGTTTTTGTTCCTGATGTAAATGCTTCCTTGGAAAATTTTACAAGCAAAAAGATGGGCTTCTTGCTTAACTAGGTTTTTTTTAACTCTCTTTTTCTGCATATCTTCCAGATATGGTTGTTAAGAGTGGAATTCATCTTACATCACTTTAGAAGTCTGCAATCTAGCTGTCTATATTTGAATTACTTTTCCTAGGCTACATTTACAGTCTTAAGAAAGACAAAGGCACTGTGGGGCATAATTAATCTGACCTATCCTAAATAAGATGTGAGGAATAACACCCTATGTGTACTTGTTTTTCTCCACTAGCAAGAAGGGTAATCCAGCTGGCTAGATCAGATTTGCACTGTAGGAGTCTACATTTGATCAGATGAATCCTCCCCTGCTGTCATCCATTTCTTCTTCCTTCCGAGGCTAACCTTGTTCAGTCTGGTGTGATTGCAGTTTGTTTGTAAGATAAATTACATATGTGAATCCTCACATGTTCTACTTTTTCTGATGTTTGTACATTAAAAAGACAAATTCCAAACTCATGAATATGATGGAACAGAACACGTGAAATTTGGCACATTTCTCTGCCTGACATATTATGTTGGCCTTTGTCACAGAAATATACAAGCACTTTAGCTGTCCCTATTCATTTATATACTTAATTAAAAATAATTAATTTTTATTCAACTGTAGTAGCTTTGTTCTGATGTAGTATAGAATTGTCTAGGTCAAACTAAAATACATTTTCATTGCTATCCAGCATATACTGAGAGCTAACTGGAAGGATTATGGTTCAGAAACTTCTAGCATTTGTCATGGTGACGAGTACAAGTTCCAGGTGACTGGAGACTGGTGGTTCACATCAGACTCCTGAGATCTCCCTGAACGACTACTTCAGAAATGCTGTTATGTAGGATTTTTTACTTCCTGGGGCAGAGTTTCCAAATTTCCCAGTGAGGTTATTGAAGGTGCTGTCCATCATTATTAGCCACTTCAAGCAAAACTCTGTATTTTCTGATGGCATGCCATAATGAAATCACACTGCAGCTGATATAATTTCAGTTTAATTCTCCATCATCTGTTGTTGCTGTGCTGTTGTTATGGTTAAAGTGTTTTCATACTTAATCCTTGCCTTGGTATTTTAAAATACAGTTTTGCTTAGTTAGAGCCATTCTCCTTTGATTGTTATGGTAGGTGCAGAGAGGGTGGGGAAATGGGTTTGTCTGCAGCTCAGATATGATCAGATTTAGAAAGCTTTGTTTTAATGACTTGAGCCTCACTTAAAAAGCTGGACAATCAGTACTTCAACCACTATGTGTGCTCATTGACTGTAATATCTGACCTACAGCTGCAAATGAGAACTGCTAGTTTATTTAGTTTTTGAGAATATCACTACATGGCAGGAAAAATGGAAGATTTATATGACTACTCTGCTGTTTACATGTCTGTTTTAGCTCTACAGTTACTGTTAAGCTGAAATTCAACAAAGCCACAAGGATTACTGAAAAGGTCTGAATTTTTTTGTGGATCAAGAATATATATCTTGAACAATTTGATTTTAGATACTGTCTCAATCAGTTATTAGAATATGTTTCCTAGGTAGAATGGTGGGAATCAAAGATTGTTTCACTAAACTGTAGTGCTTTAAGGTACTTTGTCAGATTGCCTCATCAATAACTCAAACATAATCAATTTTACTTGCATTGTTCCTGATGGTTCCTTGTTTATACAGTATTAAAGACCTCCACTTCAGAGGATTCCACAACTTCCTCAGCTCACCTCTTGCAATGCTTCATTTTCTTTACTATCATACAGGCTTTTTGTCTTTTTACCTAATCCAAATCTTTCCTACTGTTTGAATGCAATCCACCATAAGCTGAAGAAACAGATTATTCTGGTCTGTGATATTTTTGGGATCATGTTATCATTCTCTCACTTTTACTTTCTCTTCAGTGTAAATTACTAGATGTATTAATTCTTTCCTCCGAGGTATTATTTCTAGACAGCTGATGATTCTTATGGTTTTTCAACTTCTGCTTGATCCACATCTTCCTTCAAGTGCAGGGAAACTAGCTAAGATTTACCAGTATGGTGCTTATAATTTTTTTGCAGCAGGATGATGCTGTTGACACTTGTTGAATGTGTTACCCACAGTCAAGGCCCCAGTGCTTATTTTTTGACTTATTTTAAGCATAGATGAACAGCCAACATACAGAATGACTATATGGACACATAATATTTGTTTGGAGTCTACATGTAGTACAAGACAGCTGCTTTGTACATAATCTCATAGTACCAGGCCTTTTAGTATTCTTATGGTAGCCTTAAAACCTGTATTGTTTTTCCATAGAGCTTCTGATTAGGTGTTGTTCTGGCATCAGGGACAGTTTGTGAAGTTGATTCTTTCTGACACTGTTATTATTGACCGGTTTTCAGGTCAGACCTCCACCTCCGGTTTCTCAAGGTGAGTTTTAATTCCTGGCTGTTCTCCCTATCTTGTTATCTGAAAATGTAATTATCTGCACATTAAATAAGTACCCTCTTCATTCTCTCATCCAGGTCAATGGATACCAGATCTGGAGCAGACTCCCATGGATACTCACACAGTATATTCTTCTCTTTTGACAATGTACCATGGATAACCAGAGTACAGTTACACTGTGGAGTACAAAGGAATACATTGAAAATGAGACCAATGAATTAGAAAAATTAATGATTAATATTTTGACAGGTTCTGTTGCAAGTTAGTTACCTATCGTCATTATTAGTGTATTTTTTTTCCTTTTTTGTTCACCAAAACCCCCCAAACTTACCCAACAAAAAACCCAAATGAAAGAACTAAACTGCTTGCTCTTTGAAAAAAGACATTATGAAGAGAGTAATCAGAGTTATGACATATATTTCTGTTGTTTAAGGCTATTTGCTACTTTCAGGTAAGTTAATTTATAAGTCTGTCAGCAGAACGTAACATTTTGAGGAAGACAGTACTCCTTCTTCAAGATATAAAGCAAAGGACTCACAGAAATTCTGAATTAGGAACGGAATGGTGTATAATGAAGATTCTGATGATACTGGTAGACCTCTTATATTAATGAAAGTACAATGCTACTAAGAGTGTCTCTGGGATATACCACCAACCAAGCATAAGACACTTTGGTTTGTATTGTGAGCTTTTAGTTTTTAACTGAAATTCTGGTTTGGTTCATTGCTTACCTGAGGATCTTCATGTGATTTTTTGCACAGACTCAAAAAAAAAAAAGTGCACACACACCCACACAGAGGGCTTAAATTCTGCCTTTTACTGTGTATTGCATAAAACCGCATTCAAGTCTTTGTTGGGTTACAGTCATAAAATAAAAGCTGAAATTGACCTTTCAGTCTATAAAGAAATATCTTAGTCTACAAATAAATAAAACTTAAAGTAATACCTATGAAGAACTTTTAGATGAAGCTGAGGAAAGAACCCTGTCTCTCCTATTGCTTATAGAAACCAGAGTGCAGATGTTCAGCCCTGACTGCTTATTGGCAATGTTACTGTTCAGGTCATGGGTGACCATCTGTTTCCTTTCACTTTATGACATAGCACTTGCCCTCCATGAATCTTTCTGAGTTTCCTTCTGATATGATGGCAAAAGAGGAATGAAAGAAAC
The DNA here is from genome assembly GCF_026979565.1 of Vidua chalybeata. NCBI lineage: Eukaryota > Metazoa > Chordata > Aves > Passeriformes > Viduidae > Vidua > Vidua chalybeata. Next base: position 123,673,675 of record NC_071530.1, on the reverse strand, counting down.
ACTTACTTGGACAAGAGGCAGAGGAGCTTGAATGAATAACATTATTGTAGCAAAACAGTGTTATTCTTCTCTTTAATTAGCAAGCATCCCTAACAGTTAATTACTCCTCAAACAAGACAAAGAGAAAGATACAGAGCCCTATAGTTATGTGACTTTAGCCCCTTTAGCCCCTTAGGGCTCTGTTTCTGCCCATTGACTAGATTGGCTCCCTTTGGAAAATGATAAACAGAAGAGTAAGTATCTAAATTAGCTGCCATGGTATGACCCCCCCCCCCCCCCATCTAGGGAACTGGACTAATACTTAGAGGGAACAAATGTTTGTCTAAACTTTGTAGCAGTAAAACATTAGCTCTTTCAGAAAGTTAAACTGGCATTCAGTACAGTTTCATGAATCAGAGGTCTTTTCTGTAACACAGATGGGCATTTTTTAGATTAATTCTAACCCTATATTATGAATAGTTCTCTTCATGAGTGGGCCTGGGTTTATTTCTACAGGGAAATAGTATCTTTTCTTTTTTGAACAAGATACTTCTGAGCAAAAGGGGAGAGAACAATGAAACCATGTTGAAAAGAAAAAACAAAATGCAAAGTTAACCACAAATTTCCATAATGAGGAAACAAACCACAATGTTCTCTGAGATGGTGCCAGCCAGTCCCTCACTGCTTTTCAATATAAAATAGAGGGTAAAATAAGAAAAGTTAAGGGAGTTTCAAATAATTTACATGTCCTGTTGATTTTAAGTCCCAACTTCTTTTGTCAAATATGTATATGGAATACTGTTGCATGCAATTGTGCACGCTTGAATGAAATGACAACAAATTATGTCCAATGTATACGTTGTGCAGGGAAGCTAAATCTTATGCCAGTATTCTGACTTTCAGGAACTTGCTTAAAACCCAAACACATAAACAGTCTGGAAAGATGGGTTCTATTTTTTGTATCATCATAACTGTGTTGCAAAATGTTGGGTTTATAGCACAGCCTCTGTGCTCAAAACCTTGGTACCTTTAATATTTTGAGTCAGATTTAAATCAATTGAATTACGACTGTATATACATGAGAAGAATTTAACCTATTCTTTCCCACAAATACTTGTTCTAATTACAATTTCAAATATTAAATATACAATTTAAGTAAGTGGTTGAAAACTCTCATATGTCTTCTAGCTTGCCACAAGCTGTCTAGGGTCATTATTTGACTGTCAACTGAGTGAATGTACTCATATTTGAAACCATTTCACTCCACACCAAATCTTTCCTTTTTTAAGCCTTACCATTTTTACTTTAAATCCAGAATCCACAGACTTTTTAAAGCTAATTTTGCCATTCTTCATAAACGGTAGATCTAGGTAAGTGTCAAAATGGACCCTGTATAAGAGTGGGCTTTGTCAGCACTAACTGGGACTTGATATACATCAATGAGGATATCTGATGTCTATGGTCTGAAGAAAGAAATCCGACAGAGGCTTCTGTATTTCTATACCCAGGTTTTGGCTGCCACATACAACATTTATAAATAAAAAATGGAGAAGGATCAACAATTCCTTTGTTTTCATGAGCAGTAAAATATTCCTTTAATGGAAAAATGTCTGAATTCAAATAATCCATGGATGCACAGAAAATATACTTTTCAACTGAGATTTGACTCTCATGAGATCCACAGTCAACCCCAAAATGTTGATAAATATTTAACCCCAGCAGGAATGGTTGCTGATCAATATTTTCCTTGAAAGAACTAATCTGAAAGAAGCTGATATTTTGTGGAAGGTTCTACCATTTTCATTGGAAAATTCTGGAACTTTTTCAAACTCCTTGTGTATAGCCCTGAATGTCATTAATTCTGTTCTACTTTTGAACTCATTTACCTAGTAACCTTTTTTTTTATTTGCAGAAAACTGTAGAAAACATGGTATCTGCTAATTATCTTGTGTCTCAAGTAGAGAAATCATCTTGACTTGGGTTTCATTTGTAGTATTTCCATGTAATTTTTGCTTTCACTAAGCCAAGAAATCAATATTAGTATTACACAATTGTGCACCGAATCACTTTTGAAATGTAATGCTAAGTGCAGTGAAGAACAGAAAACCTTCTGTATTTTTCCAATCTATGTCTACAAACTTAGAGTTGGGGAGGAGGGTCTCAGCACCTTGCAAAATAGGGTACTGAATTTTATTAAGTCAATACATTTCCTACAGATTTATGTCACTATAAATAAGTTAAGTGAGCTGAATTATTACTCAAAACACTGAAACAGAAAGTCCATGCATTTGTGGAAAAGTAGTATATTTTCTTCTTTAATCTCGGAACATTTGATATAGAACATTTGCATTTGGCTGGACTTTGTATAAAAATGCAAAACAGCCACCTATTATTTCCCATGGGAAATTAGTCAGCAGTCCAATAGTTCTAATGCTCAGGGTGCTTTTTTCAGTTCATCTTTCTATTTCTTTATTTCATTTTATTAATTCTCATTGCACAGGTACTGTTTTAAATGATTCTTATATCCCTTTGATATTAATGCTGCTACATTTTCAGCGCTCTAGCCTACTGCCCAGAAGCATCACATTATATTCTTCTTTTGCAGTAGAAGAGACAAGTTGTCAAAATCTAAGAGTGCAGTTTAGGCTGCCTATGCAACTTTGTGTTAGGTAGGTAGAATAGGTAGGTAGAATAAAGCACTTATAGACATGTTCCCATATTTTTTTACTAGATGTACAGTTGTACTGTCAGGGTCCACTTAAACACATGATCCCAATAGTTTTTTAGCGAGAATTTAGAATTTAAGGTTAGGAAAATCTTATTCTGATGTCGTGGGGTGTATGAGATACCGTAGATATACCTGACATACATTGTCAGGCAGCAGTGTATGTCAGACCCTGGAGATGAGCAGCAAATTAGAATCCCTGAGATCATATCTAACTTCATGGGTGCAAGGGGAAGTTGATGCTTCTGGCTGCATTTGCATGAGAGCCTAATAATTCAGCTGTTTGCCAAAGGACCTCTTTGATCTAGCTCCTCACTGTAAGAGGATTTTCACGTCCAGCTTTTGTGTTCTAGGAGGGCATCTGTACCGGCAGTCCCTGGAGTGATTTGACCATGACTTAGCTTCTCTTCCTATTATCACTGAGATACATTACAACCAGAAAGGGAAAGGCGGTCAAACCAGATAGTAGGAGCCTTGCCTTGTAAATAGTTGTTTGGGCATTTGTCCAGAAAGGATAATATGGGGTCAAGTCCTGCACAGTCTCTTTTTTTTTTTTTTTTGATTTTTGTCAAAGGCCAAATGCTTAAACTACCCTGGGAGCAAACTGGTGTCTAAAAGCAGGAAATTATGTCAGGCCCTCGGAACCTGGAAATCTGAACAGTGACCATGAAGCAGGTGTTTAAAGCAGGAAAGTAATTTTAGGCACTGTGAAACTCTCTGATAGGGTGATATCACACATCTTTATGTTCCACTTACTCTCTGCCTTGAATCCCAGTCTACAGACTTAATTTTTCCTCTAGACAATATAGAACAAAGTCGTATGTCTGACTCAGCTTTATGAATTCCATTTTTTGAATATGCTGAGTGCATGACTTTTAAGCATTGCAGCACTGAACATTATTATGTCAAAAGCCTTTTGTTGAGTGATTACCATGGTGAAAAATACTCTAAAATTATGTTTCCAGAGTGATAGAGAAGTATTTTCATTATTTGGCTTGATGCATAGCTCCAAGTCTCTCATTTCCTGCTCATTATTTGCACCTTCTGCATGTAGGGATCTGTGGTACAGGCTAATAGCAAACTGTTTCCCAGGCTATAGTCACCACTGTCCGGATAATTCATACCCATCCTGTGTCCTCTCTTCCATTTTTTAACCCAGTTTCCTTCTTAAATAATTTCTAGTTCATTCCAGTATCTATTTTTTTTGTTCTCCTTTGCCCTGATTCTTCCTTGATTTTATCTCACTATTTTGTGTTTTATGTTTGTAAGCCAATCTACTTTTTTCAGTACATTTCAAGGTTTGAATTCAAGTCTCCAAAACATCATTCAATGTTTTAATGATGACCCCCCCCTTTGTCTCCTCTTTAATTTTCTTCCTGTGTTTGCAACAGTTGGATTATGGACATCCTGTACCAAGAACACCCTATTTTATGGTATTTGTCTCTAACTCATGAGAACAATTCAGCACATCTCCTTTACTCTTCTGATATACATTCACACATTTTCAAAATGCAGATGTTCCATTCTATGTCATAAGCAATACATGAACAAGGTCTGATGTGTGAACTTCCCTACCTCTGAAACAAAACCCTTTCTTTTTGTTTTAGTGTCATAATATAGGAGAGAAGGGTTTTGACTTATGAAGGGTCTTGAGTGTTTCCATAAAAGTCTGTCTGTCTCCCCTCCACTTCCAAAGGATGGGCACTGCTGTATGTACTGCTGATGATTCCCCTGGGAGTGATTCCTCTCACCTTGTAATCAGAAATGCTGGTGTCTTGTGTTCCTAGTCCTTTAAAAGATACTGTCTAGAATCTGACCAATGAAATTAGATCCAAATGATTGGAATTTATCCAAGTTATAAATATATGTATGAGTATAGTATAATTACAAAGACTTACAACAAGAAGGTAGCTTTAGTACTGCATGGATTCTAACCACAGTTTTTCTTTTTGTGCTTCCTTATAAACGAATTCCTCTAAATCCCTACATCAACAGCAAATTGACTCCGTTATTTTCTAGGCAAGAATATTACTATTACAAATATGCATACAACATTTGTGATTCCCTATTGCCAAAGCATAATGCATGGTCTTGTTTAACTGTACATTGAAAAATTCTGCTGGAGTGTGCATGCACATGTGTGTACTTGAATAATGAAAGATTGATACTTCCGGTGATGCGTCTATCCATCTTGATTCTATGAGCATGGGCAATGTGTTTGAGGAGAGCTTTTGACTAAGGAAGTGGTTTGCTTTTCCATTGTTCAGTGTTGTCTAACAGCCCCTTGGAAACATTTTAAGGACTTGGAGACATGAATAAAGTCTTTAGTTTTCTTTGAGAGTCTGGCATCTGGTCAGAGTTGGTAGGCTAAAAATTATGATGATCTTCCACTTTTCTTATGCATTGCTTCCTAGAGGTCCAGTGTTTCAGAACTGAGATTTTTTTGCTTCAAACTGGACAATGCAATCTGGAGGTAATTAGGATCTACCACTTTGGTGGTCAATAGTATATTCCAGAATTAAGGTTTTATTCTTGCTCATCAGGAAATACTTATTGCAGTATATATAATATTCTCATCCAAACCACCTGTCTTTTTTTAAATATTTTTTTTTCAGATCTGACTGAGCATATCCTTCTCAATTTTTCTTTCCAATGTTGTTGTATTTTGAATTAGACTCATTCAAACTCCTGAGCAAACAACCTTTAAAAGCCCTATGTCAATAACTCTACACATATAAAACAATATGCAGTTTACAGAAGCCGTTTTGTTCTTCCCTGGCCAGCATGGTTCCAGAAGGCAGTGTGCTGCCATCCAGGTAACTACAGCACTGTTTATAGAACTAGTAAGTGGGCCCCCACAGCATCCCAGAGCTCCAGCAGTTACAGCCTTACCAAGTCATTTTTAGGTTCATATTGGCTTTTGTCGCTGTGGTACCAGCTTAGATGACAACAGCAGAACACAGTTGTGCATGGTCAGGCTGAATTAATCTCTCCATTAAAATCAATGGAATTACTCCTCAGGAGATGCACAGGAAGCAGAATGACAGACAATAGAGGGCTCTAGAGCTTTTTACACCTGATGTATTTTATATAAGCATTTGGTAGAAAACTTAATTACCTTCATAAATGAAACACAGCTAACCTAGGTAGTAGTCAGGGGTAGAAAATATTGTCTGGAATTCAGGGGAAACCATCCAATCCCTGCAGGAAAACAGAGATTACTGCATGGTAAGCAACTCCAGTTTTCAACTTTCTTAGCACTATTTCAGCTCTTGAACAAATAAAAATTCAACTGTGTTGGAAATTCTGGAAAGAGCAAAGAAATAATAATAATAAAAAAGAAATCACTCGAAGAGCTAGAAATAACCTCACACACAAACTAATGACTCACCTCTTCTTTCCAATCAACTCCTTAAATGAGATTTTTATCATTGAAAATAGTTCACCTAAAAATCATAAAATAAAAAAAACCTTATTGAAAAGTTCACCCACACACCCCCTAGCTAACAATTGGCTATTTATTTTCTTCCAATTGCTTTATACATTCCCATGGGAAGACAGATCCCTTTTTGATTTCAGGCAGGAAATATCATTCTGTCAATATGCATGTCTAACATACACTAAGTAATTTTTTTCCAAATAGGTGACATTTTAACATTGAATTTCATTTACACAAAGACCACAATATTAAGAAAACTTAATGTAATAATTTTTCTTGTATGAGTAAGAATCCAGATACAAGTCTGGAATGAATTTTTCATCAGTGTTAAAGGTAATAATGGTTAGCTTCCTAAGCGCTGATGTTTAAGTTTTGGCTTTTTCCACTTGTGCTTGTTCAGCTTCTCAAGTAGCTGTGAGCAGCTTTATTTTTCTACTTAATATTGTTAGTTTAGTGAAGACTCAATCCAACAAATTTCATAAGTAAATCTTAAAGCAGTAAAAAGATCCAGCAAACCATTTACTTCTATGTATTCCTTGCCCTGTTATTTTGGCAGCAGGACCATGTCCTCATTGGGTATCTTGTTTGTCAGCCTCATTGGTCTGTCCCAGTCTGTGAAAACTGCAAATTCAAAAAAAGAACAACATTTATCGTGTTCCTAAGGAAAAGCTGGACATGGAGCAGACATGCTGTGGTGGTCTGTGTCAGGATGCAGGACTGTGTCCTTCTGTTTATGGCCAATGCAATCACTTTCCTATCCTCCTTATCAAACTATGCTTCAGTCACCATTTTCCAAACACTTAAAAGATGCTATTAGAAATTATGAAAATGTAAGATGCTATATACTATATATCTGAGAGACAAATGATAGAAGAAATACACTTTATTGTAGCTAGAGACTGGCATAACCTTTTGGTAAGGAAAGAGAACAGTTTCTCTGCTGTAATTTTGGGAATTATTTGCATGGATACTGGTTATGTGACACACATATTCATGTGGTCAGTTTTATTTGCAGTGTCTTAATTTGCGCTCCTAGCTCGGTGACTTTAAGTCACTTATGCATTATGAAATATGTCTGTCACCAACAGTGCACTTTCTTTGGAAAAAATGTCACTACTTCTTTAGTGCCACTTTCTAGCTAGAAAAGAAAGTAAACTCAAAGTTAAAAATCCTACATTTAAGTATTTTCACACAAGTGACTGTATGTGCACTGGGTGTCTAAACTGCCACTATAATCGGTGAGATACAGCCAATGTCACCAGCAGACCGTGAAGGTTCCTTCAGCTGACATTAAATGAGGTATCAGTATCCTGTCAGCTGCTTGGTGCTGTACACTCCATTGGCTAGGAGCCCTGTTCAGCAGCTCTCAGCCCCAAAGGAGAGACCCAGCATCTCAGGATCTGGACTCCAGCCTGTAAAGAGTGAGCAGTGTGCCAGGCTCTCTAACATTCCCCTTCAGAAACATGTGAGTGTTAAATTAGTCGTTATTGTTATAAAGAGGAATGGAAGGAAGATTTGAGGCCATTTTTGCAACATATATTTTAGGTCTACTGGCAGTGGACAGAAAGGATTTTTCCCACCTTTCTGACATTCATTATGGTTTATGGGGTTCTCCATAAACCATATTATATTCATAAAATATTCATATTCATATATTCTCCATGTTTTTCTGAAGCACAAGGTGTTGCAACAAAGTCAAGAAGGGCTTAATTTAAGGTCTTACTGGCTTTTGAGAAACTCTCAGAGGTCTGACTGATATGTGTCATTTAGGACTAAACTGATCTCTAGATTTTGATCTGAGAATGTTTGCAAGGTCAAGTTTATGCAGACCTTTTGGATTTTGCCTCTCACTTTAACTCTGGACCAGAATAAACTCAATAAAATGACTGGCCAGTTCCACTGAGCAGATTTTTATATGACTGTGGTTCCTCAGGACATTAGTGAAGACTCTGACCAATGACAGGTCATGACCAAGGCCATGACAGCTGCATATTTACAATATCTTAATTGTTGAAATGATTTCTTTGTGGATCATAGCATATATTACTGAAACATGCTGCAATTAAAATACTCTGTGTATAGCAGACAGCTCTCAGTACTTCCTGAGTAAAGGAAACTGAAACTCAGTAAAGTTTCAGTAAAGTAAACTGAAACTGAAACTCAGTTTCATCAATATTATATCAGTTTCAATGAAAAAAATATCAAGTATTCAAAATTGTTTGTTTTTGAAACTCTTGGGTAGTGAGTATTTTTCTGTTTCCTATTTGATTCACTTTCTTCACACCTAAAGCAGCAAAATCTTGGAAAATTTATATTTGGATACAAAATATTAAGTATTTGTATAGTGCTTTTGTTACAGAATCATGTTTGTTGTGGTGATAGATTTTGTTTTTATTAAACTCCAGCATCATTTGCACAATATTCTCATACCCAGATGCATGGTAAAGACATTGTTAGAACGTTTTACACAGAAAGGTTTTGTGACAGAAAAAAACCCACATATTGCGGCTTTAAATTTAAAGCATTTATTTACACTGGAAACCAAAACAAAAGAAAACTGATTTAGGTAAAGAAGATGTTTTTCTCTAGGACTTGTTGTCATAGTCAGACCATGGCCAGTTAATAAATGATGCTACCTTCAAGAGCAGTTAGCTGAAAAATATTTTATTTGTTAATGAAGCTTCACAGCACTATGCAGTACTACATGATGCACTGCATGAGCATTCATTTGTGAATTGTAACATTTAAAAGCATTCTAAAAAGATCAACTGCCTCCCTTTGTTCTCTCTTGACTGGTAATTTTGTACTGTCTGCTGAAATGGCAGCATTGGTGGCTGATTACAATGCTGATGTCAAAGAAAGAGATGTCAAAGGCATCCTGTTAAAAATGCTACCTTTATTACATATCTTTTTGGTCATGTATATTGCAGATTATTTCTGAACATTAAAAAAAACCTGCATGGCACAGTCCAGAAATTGTGCTTTTTACATTTAGTGATTTTTTCCCCCCAGCTCATTTATTCTCATATAGAATTATTTAAATATTTCAGTGCTAATAATAATAATAATAATAATAATAATAATAATAGCCATTTGATTCACAAAAGCAATGTTATTCCTGTCTCTCACCAATGGGTGATTTATCTTGAGCTTAAACTATAAGCAACTACATTGGTATATTGCTATTTTTCTCTTACCTCTTCTATTAGAAAGCCACTATTGAAATGACCTCGGAATTTCAGGGGTCATATTTAATGCTACCAGCCTTGAAAACATTAAAACAAGAGAAATGTTGCCAAATATTTCTTCCTTACATACTGTGACTTTGTTGTCCCCAGTAAGTTTGTGCTTGTTATGGATGTTCAGCTGAGCTCACCTGTCCTCCAGTGGTAAATAGAGTGAACAGCATTTGAAAAAAAACAAAAGCATTGAAACATTCACAGATGAGGAAAGAAAGAAAAGAAAAGGAAAAGAAAAAAAAGGAAAAGAAAAGGAAAAGAAAAGGAAAAGAAAAAAGAAAGAAAGAAAGAAAAGAAAAGGAAAGAAAAGAAAGAAAAGAAAAGGAAAGAAAGAAAAGAAAGAAAGAAAAGAAAAGAAAGAAAGAAAGAAAGAAAGAAAGAAAAGAAAGAAAGGAGGGAAGGGAGGAAGAATTTTTTTTCCCTGTACTTAGTTTGTTATATCATTCTTATATTTTGAAGAAACAATTTTAAAAGGAGTCATTATAACTATGGCCGTACATCTTTTGGAGGTGTTGTATCCTACGTGTTATAGATGTGCTTGGAGATGATCAGTCTACAAACCCAAGAGGAAGTGTGTGCAGGCGCAGGGGTGAGAATAAACAGACACTTAGAGAGGACAGAATAGACCATTTCCACATTGCTATAGAATAGGAAAAACTTGTGTCTTGACCTGTTTTGTCTAATGAACTGTGCTGTGTAACAAAATTAGGTGTTTAAAGAAAACTAAGACTTTCCTTGGGTTTGCTGAATGCCGCATCAGAAGTAATTAATGTCCTCATGATGATATTTTCAATCATTTCCATGGCCCATCAGTGCCAACAAAAAAAAACAAACCCACAAATGCCCCACCCCTGCTACAAACAAATACATACTAACGCTATTTTAAATGTAGTTTGGGAGTTTAATCAGAAATTATCTACTGCAGGAAAACACAAGCAAATTTTTACCCTCTTCATTAAAATTTATTTTTCTTAGAGATGAGGCCAAGTTGTGAGGCCAAACACAAAAAAAAATGATCATGTCTCCATGGTCACCCGCAGCTCTATTTCCATATATATAAATTAATGTTATTGATACAAATATCTTGTTTGAGAAAATAAAGAAAAAAAAGTCCTATACCCAAGCAAATAAAAAAAGAGAAAAAAGGTAAGAAATGCATTCTCTCTAATCATTCATAAGCAGAGATATTTTAGATATTAAGTAATAATCACATTGTTTAAAGCTTATTCAGGACAAAAGTAAATGCAGTCTATATTTTTAAAGTTATATTGATCCCTCTCTGAAAAATGCACATTTCACATATGTGTACATTTTGTTAGCGACCAGTTTTAGTAAGAATGGGTTTTCTGCCTATGTCCATTGAAACCAATGGTAAAACCCTTGCTGAGTGTATTGAGATTAGCTTTTCTGTCATCATCACTGCTTCGACCTAAGTAATGATGTCATCTTTTGTCACTGAAAAGAAAGAGCATATGCAGTTATGTCCATTGTGATCCCATTTATATTTTGAAATGCTGGCTGCTGAAAGCTCTGCTGAGGTCTAAACAGAAATGTTTATTCCTCCCTTTCCCCATACGCACACACAATTTCCTACACTTCTTATTTACCACCCAGAGAGAAGGATCACATTTCCACTCCTCCTCTGCTCAGAGAGTATTTCAGAATCTTTTTGAAAAACTCTTGACCTCACACATATGTAGTATTACTGCAGAAAGCTTCTTTAGTTTTTCTGATACCTACTTCTGGGTAATCTCATACAGAACCATAATTAGGATAAATAAAGAACACTGTCTTTAGAGAGCTATTATTTTTCTTCAGATATCCTAGAGAATGATTATTAACAAAAGTTTTAAGCAAACTGCCTTCCTTCCATGCTTTGCAGGAACTCTGACCCTCTCTACTACATCTGAAACACCTTGCTTCTTCACAGTAGCCAAGCTGTTTTGGATAATGTGAGCACTATCTGAATGTGTTGCATTATAAGTGCAGTAAGTTTTATAAGAGTGTGAGTCTTTTGGGGGTACTCATCTTAAGTACTAGCTATTCTGAAAGGTCACCTGGAAGAGGTAGGTGATGGCAGGACCACCAGCACTGCAAATGCCTGATATTGCTTCAAATTCCCCTTAAATTCAGGGTAAAAGGCATCCACGAATCCAGGTAGACCACTGGTCTGGAGAGCATACCGGTTTCTGCAGCAGCAGCACACGAGGGTAATGTAAGCAACACAATCTAGTTATGTTCAATGGTCCAGCCCTTGTTTTAGGAACTGTTTAAAATGTTACACATAAGCACTGAACTGGTAGGTTGAGGTACATCTTTTACAAGCTGGATGCTGTATTGTACAATAAAAGAACAGAAACACCCAAGTTAGTTTCTTCCAGATTCTGACATAATGTCTCTTTAAGCATATGTGTCTTTTCTTCAGTCCCTATGTGCTCTACAGCAGTATTCCAGATTCCTTTTCCTCCAGAGCTTATGCCTTCAGGAATTTTTGGGTATTATTTGGGAGAAATGTATTCAACTTAATAGCAATTTTCCTTTGTATTGCTCACGATGAAAAATTTCTTTTGCGACAAGGCCTGAAGAACAATTCCTTCTAAAGAGGATCAGGCCAATCATTTTTGTTTTTAGAAATGGCTGTAGCTTCCTACTCTCAGCAGGTCCAAGGCTTCAGGCTACCCTCAGAGAAGTTAGTGACCCCTTTTTCAACATGGTCACCTCACTTCTTATAGTCAGTGCTCTCCACGGAGTGATCTTGACAGCCCTGGTGTAGGTGAAATTTCCACTAAGCTTCTCAAAGCCCATATACCTCCGGGATGCTGAATGACAGCACACTCATCTGCCTACACACAGAACTGAGGCATTACAGCATTGGACAACTCTGATTGATTGAATAGACCCTGAGGGCAGGACCCTATTACCAAGCCAATGCTCAGAACTGATTAACCCCTTAGCCAGTGTCAAATACAGTACATTGCTGTAAGAAGACCATAAATCATAGGATAACTGTAGGGTCAGGCCTATTGTGGCCCTCTTATATGTCTTGCCTAAAGCCTACTGTTGATTTTTCTAAACAGAGTATGTTAGTGCTATTCTGGCAGAAGGATAACAGCACAGGAGCTTCCCATCCAGATTTTTATTAATTGCAACATTGTGTAGGTTGTTTGCTTTTTCCCTTGATTCTCTTGATCACAGAGGGAAATGCTCTACATGACAGACAAGGTGTAGTTATGGTGCAATACCAGCCATGACCATGCACGATCTTGTAGAATGGAGCCCAGGGTTCCGTGTTTGTTTCTGTTGGTATATTTCCTCAGAATGGGAATCAGAAAGTTGGGCTAATTTAGTGAGGATACATCTGAAGATAGTAACAGCTGGCAGTAGAAAATGTCAATGAAAAACATTGTCTTAAAAGAACACATTTGTGTCTGTATTGAAGGATTAGGAGGCTTGCTCAGATGCCCTGCTTTTACTACATGGGATGTTATCACCTCTTGAAAACAGGTGTTCTTAACTTTGAGAGAAAGAGCAGGATGTGCAGATGTGAAAACAGGAGACACTCCGTGTAACTATGCTAGTGCTAATGCTGTGATAATTCTCTTTATTCTCTTTTATAAGACAGTCCAATGGCTAAGGTACTACCCTGATAGCTGGGAGAAGGCTGCTCCCACATTCACAGCCATATTTGCCATAATACATCACTAGCATAGAGGAGGAATGAACTGGAGCAAGGACCAGGATCCGTGTTGGCTCTCTTTCTGCTAATGTGTGCCATGCTTCTGCTTGTTTTTTCTCTTTCTGGCCCAGAATCTTGAATTCTCTATACTTGGTGATAGGGCAGCTGTGTAAAAAACAGCCTATAATGCATCCTCTCCTGAATAGTGTAGAATATAGCTTAGCTGAGAGTACTGCTTAGGGCATCCTCTTGGGAGGCAGAAGATGTAATGAGAAAATCCTCAGACTGAGGAGAGGGCTGATTCCAAGTCATCCACTTCCTGGATGAATGCTTAAAGACAAGTGCCTGCATTATCACCTCCTTATAAAGGGAAATGAAAATGGCCCCTCATCTAACTACACCTATCTTTATCAAGGGAGACATAAAGGGCAAATTTTTAAAAAATAGGTTAGGCCCAGGTCCTCAAAAGACATTTAGGCGTTTGATTTTCTTTGATTGTAGGGGGAATTAGCTTCCAAAGTGCCTTTGAGGATCTGGACCTTGGAGATTTAAGATACTCAATGTCATTTATCAAATGTGGAATCAGTAGGAGTCGGGCATCTAACAAGAACCCCACAGTCTATATGTTTCTAAATTATGTATGCACTTTGAAAATGCTAAGCCCTTTATCATGCAGGAAATCAGGATTGATGACTGATGATCTTTTCTCATCTTAACATCCCTTGTAAAGCTTGCTAAGATCATATGAACACTATGATGGACACATCACAGTCATATATATGTCATGCATCCTGAATTTTTTTTATATCCATATACACTTCTTATGGACAGTCAATTTTCTTCCAATATGGCATGTCTTATGAGAGGCTGCTTTTTAATTATTTAAATTATTTCTGCATTTTTTGATGCTTAGATCTTTCAACTATATATTTCATTTTAAAAAGAAAATTCTGCCTATCTTTACCCTGATTGATGTTTTCTAAAAGTGCACTATTTCAGTATTGATTTATCCTAGCAGAACCAATTCTGTGAATAATATCTATAAATATTATTGAAATAAAAGGTTTGTGCTATTTACCTTTAGTGTTGACTTCCTAAGGCTGATATATAACTTTCCGTTCTTGTTTTTTGTTGTTTTTTTTTTTCCTGTTTGTTTGGTTTGTGGTTTTGTTTGTTTGACTAACAATAATAGAAACCCCCTGTTCTATTCTTTTAACAATATAGCTTTTAAAACAATCTCCAGCTTTTAAGCGCTTTATGGTAAACATTTGCTTTCTCTGTCACTTAGGCAGTTTAGGCAGAAAGCTGTAATTAAGTGCTGAGTTTTTCCAGAAAGGTTAGGGTTTTTTTCTTTTTTTTTTTTTTTTTTTCTTTTATATTTTATTTTAACTAAATTGCTGTTAGAATTTCATGGTAACCTGGGAAGTTTTTGCGATCCTTTGCTCCAAACAGTGTCAATGTAACACAGATAACCTTCACCACCTGCTCAATGTTAGTCTACCTTTTAACGGTTATTTAAGAGAATTCAGCATCTTAGAAACTCTCAGAGACTCCACATCTGATATTGAAAGCAAGATCATATCTTTGTTATTCTACTCATATTTTTTCCTTATTATTTTTTTTTCTTTAGGATCATTTCCTTCTCTAGTGATAAGGTGGTTTGCCACCTTGAGGGCAAGACTAGGTAAGTTCCCTATTGTTAGCATGTGATTCACCTTCTTGGTCTCGGGTCCCTTTCAGACATAATAAGCAGTATAAACTGCCTTTATATCTTTTCTTATCTTCAGCCATTCTGAGACGAATCTTCTTCATGCAGTCACTCTATTCTTAAGTTTCTATAGTGCATTCACTGCTTCATAGTAAATCTATTTTACAATTAAATGTATGTCCTGGCACGAAATGTTTAAAAGAAGAGGGTGAACTATTTATGAAATAGGAAGTAATTACTAAGAGGAGGATTATTTTATTTAAATATCATCAGAGCACAAAACGAGCACAAAAAAAATCCCCCAAAACTGAAGATACAGAAGTGATATAATTTATCTACAGGTATTAGTATAGATAAATAAGCATGGTCAATACCTAGCTATCTATTAGCAGGAACAAAACTAACTGATGCCTGTAAGTGTGGTTCCTGTAAAGGTAATATGATACCATACACTAAAATTTGTAGCTAAAAGTCAAATAGGACCCCAGAAATTTGAATTTAGCATAGGAACAATATTAGTGAATTAGAATTACACAATGGAGAATGTTGCTGTGAAATATATTTTATTTGAGAACAAAATGAGGAAAAGCACATCCGCTGAATACAGGTTTCTCAGAGTTATGGAGACAGAGGGAAAAATTCTTTGACAATTATAGCTCACAGAAATTATTTGACTTTAAACATACTTGGAGGGAATGAGGCTAGCAAGTATTTTCTTAATAAAACAGATGAACTAAATAATGGAGAAATAATCTTAAATCTTTCTGTAGGTCTTTATAGAAGTACAACAAAAAGAGAGAATATAAGAATGGTTACCAATGTTGAGTAATTCTCTTCTCAATTCCAATTAGATATTTAGCCAATGGATTCTTAAGACATAGAGCATAACACAGCACAGGAATCACATAACGGAAAAATTAGAAAATCTCTGCTCACATTTCTAAATTTTTATTTGGCATTTACTCACCTCTAAATCCTTTTTTTTTTTCAGTAAGAATTTTATGCGACTCTGACATGAGTACATGAACATTGCCTTTGGTTTTCCTTCAGGAAGGAAAGAGGAGAGAATGGTTCAGTTACAACCTGCACAACTACAGACTGCTAGAATTGTTCAACTACAACTTTCAGGTGCACTATTGAATGTGCCCTCAGCAAACTCGCTGGCAGCACCAAGCTGTGTGATGCAATTGATGTGCTGGAGGGAGGGGAGGCCATCCAGCAGGACCTTGACAGGCTTGAGAGGTGGGCCCAAATTCATGTAGCTCAACAAAGCAAAGCACAAGGTCCTGCAGTTGGGGTCCTGCAGTCATGGCAATCCCCAACACACCTACAGGTTGGAAAGAGAAGTGATTAAGAGCAGCCCTGTGGAGAAGGACTTATGGATGAAGAAAGGAGGGACTTATGGAGGATGAAAAATTCAGCATGAGCTAGCAATGAGCACTCACAGCCCAGCAAGCCAATGGAATCCTGGGCTGCATCAAAAGCAGTAATTCCAGCAGGGCAAAGGAGGTGATTTTCTCCCTCTACTTTACTCTTGTGAGACCCAGCCTGAAGTATTACATTCAATTCAGGTATCCCCAGCATAAGGACATGAAATTGTTGAAGCAAGTCCAGAGGAAGTTGGTAAGAGGACATCTCCCCTGTGAAGACAAGGCTGAGCAGGTGAGGCTGTTCAGCCTATGGAAGAGAAGGTTGCATGGAGGCCTCAACATTACAGTATCTGGAGAGAGCTTACCAGGGAGCCAGAGAGGAACTCTTGGTGAGGAATCACAATAAGAGGACAAAGAGCAATGGGTACAAGTGGAAATTTAGGATAGATATTAGAAAGAAATTTTTATTAAGGTTGATGAGACACTGGACTGGGTTTCCCAAGGAGGTTATGGGTACCACAACCCTAATATTGTTCAAAGCCAGCTTGGATAAGGCCTTGAGCAACCTGGTGGAGTGGGAAGTGTCCCACACCCAGTCAGGGGTGGCTGGGACTAGATGATGATTAAAGTCCATTCCAACTCCATAGCGTTCTAAGATTCTATAACTATATGCTGTAACTTGTTGTTCATTAGGATGCCCTGACATTTTTCAGAGCAGCTCATTTAAAGTATAGTTTAATTGAGAAACATAATAATTAATATTTAATTTTATACTTAGATTTGTAATTGGATTTAGAATTACAAGGAAGAAGAAATGTTCATACTTATCATTTCTAAAAGGATCTGTCAGTAGTATGAAACATTTTTATTTCCAGAATCCAAAATTGGGAAAAAAGAATTAAGCAAAATATATGAGAAATACATAATAAAAAAATGAATTTTAGGTGAGAAAAATAAAAATAAAAGTAAAAAATAATCTGTGTTTGTTCCTGTATTCCAAAATAATTAAGAAAATGAAAAGGATTTAATCTTCCTTTTTGAGAAAAAAAAAAAAGTCACGGAAAAAATATATAGTTTAGAAAATTAGGAGAGGATGACTGCAGAAATAGTTAAAATTATTGACATTCAATTATCCTTTGAAAGATCTTTGTTACGAAAGAGGCATACAAAATGAAGCCTGTATAACTAGCAAATGATGACATTTTCAAATATATATTGATAAAGACTAGACAAAAAACTACTTGGAAAAGTGGAAAAATTGCAAATTTTTCAGGCCAGCTGCTAGGAAGGCAATTAGGAAATTAATTTTCTTTTCCACAGACAATTATTTTTGGTGAGACATGGAAATCCGAGTAATTGCCTAAATACTATAGAGAAAAGGAAACAAATTCAGAAGCAAAAAAAAAAAATTTCTGAAGAGTGTCTCTATATCCCAGAGCAGTACTGGGAAAATATTGAGAGAAAAGAGCTCACTGTGAATTAGCTTACTCAGCCATCCCAGACAGCAGGTCCTCTCTTACTTCTCAAGTCAACTCCATATAAGAAGGCAAAGACTAGTGGGAAAAAAAACAAACAAAAAATCCCTTTTAACCATTGTTTCATTACCTGCCACACAGAAAAGCTGGTTTAGGGAGAGGAACAAAATACTTCTTTTACTCAAAAATAAGAGTGAATCAGAAATATTTTGACTTCTGAATAGGTTTTTGTTTGTCAACTTGTTTGCTTGTTTTTCTGTGTGCTCCAGAAGCAGCATTTTCCTCACCAGAAATAGAGTAGGGGTGGAATGTGAGTCTCAGGAACCTGAAGAACTAGAGCAGTAGGAAGATTTTTAATATAGTCTCTTGTTAGATAAAGATGGTAACATTTTACTGCATGTAAATTGAATGGATGGAATAAAAGCACTAAAGGTTGGATTTCTAGTTAAACCTCTGATACCATGATTCATAAAATGTTATCCAAATTATTCCATAGCCTGAAAAGTGACTGCAGAACTATAGATAAAAAAACATAAACTTCCATCAACAGAAAAGGGAAGAGGTTAAGGAAAGACAATAGGTACTGTTTTTAAAATCTACTTCATTTAACATATTGTACCTAATAGGGATGTACAGATCTTGAGTGTGGAGGAATTGATGCTTGAAAATTAACCAGCTCTCTTCAATCCCCTTCTCTTCTAGAGCCCTAGCCCATGGGATTCCTCTAAGTAGGTCCTTTAAAAGGCCAAAGTTAGCTCTCCTGAAGTCCATTGTTATAATCCTATTCATGGTCTTGCTTCCTAAATTGCCTTGCTTCACTGCAGCCAAGACTGCCTACAAATGCTCAAAACCCTAGGCAGTCCTTCTCTGTTTGTTAGGACAGGGTCCAGCAGCACACCTCTCCTCCACCACAGATGTCAAAAGGTTATCATTAGTGCTCTGCAGGAGCCTCCTGGACTCCTGAGCCATGTTGTCTTTCCAAGAGATACCAGAGTGGTTGATTTCCTCCAGAGAACCAGGTCCTTTGGTTGTGGGGCTACTTTCAGCTGCCTGTAGGCAGCCTAATCAACTTTTTTTTCCTGACCAGGTGACCATTTTCCTGAGCTGTAGCAAGCTCCCACAATGGTGTCACCCATATTTGCCTGCCCCTTAATTTTTACTCATAGGCTCTCAACTAACTTGTGATCCTCTCCGAGGCAGAGATACATTCCAGTTCCACCCTGACATAAAAAGCAGTTCTACCACATCAGTTTGCTGGCCTCTTTCCTAAAAGGGACATAGCTATCCATGACAGCATCCAAGTCATGTGAACTATCCCATCACATCTCTGCAATTGCAAGGAGATCATGGCCCTGTGACTGCACACAGATCTCTAATCCTCCAATCCTTCCTGTATTCCCCATGCTGTGCGTGTTTGTGTGCAGGCATTTCAGAGAGGTAATTGTGCATGCAAGTTTCCCAGGAGGGGTGCAAGAGGATCTGCCACAACCACACACTTCCTTGAGGCTGTTGGCCATGTGGATCTCGTCCTGGGCGGCAGCCAAGGAATGTTTGCTGCTGCTCAGCATGGCTAGGCTTATCCCCACGTTGGATGCCATTGCCCCTCTGGACCCTGCATTCTGAGTCCTCCAGGTTAAAGCCTGGCAAGTCAGCCAGCCTGCTGCCAAAGATTCTCTTGCCTCTTCTAGACAGGTAGATCCCACTCCTCCCTAATAGTCTAGAGGTATCAATGTATATATCATTGCTATGAAAACCAAACCCCTCACAACAGCACCAGCCACAAAGCCGTAATTTGATTGGCATTATTATGTCTATTTCTGATTGCACCCTTTTGTCTAACTGCTAAAATGGAAGAGGAGATATCTATGTATGAAAACTATATCTATATATCTCATCTAAATATGCAATATAAAATACTATATGAAACATTTCATTGAAATTATATTTAATTAAAATTATATTTAAAATATATTCAGTACATTATCTATTAAACACTGCCTTATGGTGTCACACACGCACTCACGTATCACCTTTCTCTTTGGCCCATTGTTTGCAGGATTTACATGTGGAATTATGCAGCCTTTGCCATCTGGCTCAACAGAAGTAGACGAGGATGGTTTAAGAAATGTCTTGAACCTCAAGTATTCCCAGTTTCTATCATACTGGTCTGGCTTTGCACCATTCCTGGGAGAGAAGGGGAGAACCAGATGCCAAGTACCCCTTGGTGCAAGAGGATATGATGCATGGGTGAGAAAGTGTGTTCTTCATAAACAAACCAGCAGCTATTCTACGAAATCTTGAAAAACATTAGTAAGGGCTGAATAGATCATTTATTTTGAGATTCAAAACACTGAGAGTAATTTAAAACAGTATAAAATAGGAAAGAACTAATTTAAAAATAATTTGAAACACATGTATATGTGTGTGATAAATAATTGGTTTGTGTGAAATATGGAAAATATGTGCAATTGTAAGGAAATAACACTCATAACTCATGAGATTTCAGCTAGCCAAAATAGTATTATAAGGCCAGCAAAACCACTCACAAGGGGAAAGTGCAAAATTCCAGTAACAGTTAAATGAGCTAGTTTATTCATTTATGATTCAAAAAACCCCTTCTACTAAATATAACAAACTACATTGTGGTGGCAAAATACCTCAGTGTACTACGGAAATAGAAAATTATCCACCCTGTAGGTTAATTTTTTCTAAGCTTTTTTGCCCTCCAAAAGAAAGAAAAGAAAATGTTAGAGAAAGCAGGAAAGAATAGAAACAGATTAAAAGGAAATTTGAATATTCCTTATCAAAGGCATAATATAATTTGTAAACAAGAGTCCCAAAGGAACAAAGGCTATAGATTTGTTCATCCTACTACCCTTTAGAGGATTTTATAAGTCTCTCAATTGTGACTCAGCCAGAATTTGCTAATAAAATGTTACTGCTGACATATTAAAATAAACATTTTATTTAATTCAGTGTGTCTCTGAATTATGCAAATGACCGACAGTGTAGTTTTTCCATTTCTCTAAAAAACCAAACACACAGTCGTTAGACTGTGATTGAGGATCTATTAATTCCATAACCACCATTATGCAAGTCTATCACCTGCATTTGGAGACAAAGTCTACATTTCCAAATACAAGCTACAATTCTTAGCTCCCCGTCTCAACCCTGAAGAGCTGGGGCCTGAAGAAAAAGAACATTGTCATGCAAGCTGGTTTCATTTATCTGGATATATATTTTGTTTTCTTCTTCTTTTTTTTTTTTATTCACTACTTAAGTGTTGGTTTAACATCAGAGAGTGAGTGTTTTGGAGACAGGGTCTAACAGTGTTAGCAGCAAGCTCCACTTTAACTCTGTACATTGAAATGGACAACTGAGAAAACTCTGACAGAAAACATCTCATCATATTCCATTTTTCTGCCAGTTACTCTGCTAGTTGAAAATATATACCAGTTCAACATCTGCCTCTTTCCAATCATCTCAGCAAACCAGACATGCAAGCAGTGTTTCCCAGTACTGATGGCCTTTGCATGGGTAGAAGAACTGCTTGATAGGAAAAAATTTATTTGGCACAAAAATAATTAAAAACTTAATAATAAAAGAGTGGCTGAGAAAATAGCTGTCCTTCTAGATGAATGATGAGGTCAATGTTCTCAAAAAAATCCTTTAGTGTTTTACTTTGTGCCAGTCTCACATTACTGTAATTCCACTAAAGATAAGCATTATGGCTAAATTTGGGAAAATGCATTAAAATCCCCTGGTTTGATAGCATCAAAAATATTTTGGGTAATTTTTTCTGTTTAATCTGGGAAGAAGGATAAACCTTTATTGTGCACGGAAGTGTAGCAATTTTCAATGCTTTTTTAAATTACAGGATATATGCACTAGAAAAATGTTTTATTTTGGACAGGAAAGTTCTCCTTCAAGTATAGTGGGTTCAGTCTTGGGATAAGCATTCATGCATTTTAAAAATAACTGGAAAAAAGAATGGCTTCCTCTAATTAGGCAGCTTGATCAATGTATGCATTAAAGACACATTTCCTAATGTATTATGAATTCAGATGGGTAAGAGGAAAGCAGGCTTAAACAGCTTTTAAAAATAGCCCAGAATCCTCTGTAATTTCCCCCTACTCATCTCCTCTGCATGCCAGTGTTAGCATAATCTAAAATTCTTCATCTTTCTTCTACTAATATAAAGCCATAGAAGAGGTGGTTTAATGCAAAAAATATTTTCTAGCTCAAATTGCGTGCAAAATGCTGGGGAAAAAAGGTGTCTTAAGCAATGTTTATAGTCATGTTTTCTTCTGCAATCAACTCTTTCACCTAGGTCTAGTGCAAAGATTAAACCCAGCAGTGGAGATGTAAAGAAAGGATTGCTGCTCAGTGTCAGGGAAGACTGAGCTTATTAAAGGAGAGCAGCCACCAACCTGCAGCCCTTGGATCTTCTGCAGTATGATACAATGATTGATAACCTGATCTACTCTTCTTGGATCACTTGGCAGGTAGAAATATAGCATCTGCTGTACTGTTAATGCAATAAATTATACCCCTTTCAAACATTATTTCAATAAATTAAATGCATAGATTTGTAATAGTTTGCATAAACTATGTAAATAAGTGCCATGACTTACGTGTTGTGATTTGGGCATAAATTCAGTCTACTTCTTTTAAAGGCAGAAGTTCAGTATGGATATTTAAGATGGCTTGTGCAATCATATTAATCTTTCTACTTCATATTTCACATTTTTATGAGAACTTTATTACTAAATAATATATCTCCATGTTCCCTTTTGTAGCTGTGCTCTCCATTACTTGCCTAAACTACTTGCTGTCATTAGTTATAGCAGTTTTATGCCTCATATACTACACAGCCTCTGATGGCTGTCTTCCTAATAAATTCTTCATCACCTTCAACATGACCATCTGCATTGCAGCTTCATTAATATCCTTTCATTCCAATTTCCAGGTGGGCAATGTCTTGCTTAGTTAAAGCTTTTTGTAAATTATTAATTATTGCAACCAAGAATCCTCCTCCCTGGGCTCTTACTGGTATCATGAAATAGTGATTTCATGGATATTAAAGAAGTGTTGCTCAGTGCTGCCTTTATCTGTTAGGTTAATGAGGATCATTCTGCTTGAACACAATGGATCAAAATCTGGCCTTTGGTGTGCACAGATATTTCCCATTGATTTCACTGAGCTCATTGCATCTGAATCTCAGGCTTAGTAGCCTTTTAAAGTAGCATGGACAGTCAAAGCTCAAATAGAAAAGTTTACCCTGGTAAATCAGGTGAAGCAGAAACTGAACAACTCTGAGACTTGAAAGGATCTGGACCAGTGCAATCAAAAGTTGAAAAAACCTTAGACAACTGGGCAGGAGATCCTGGATGATCTCAATTTCCTGGCTGCATAGGTTAAATACAGCTCTTCAGCAGATGGGCTCCATGTTTTT
Source organism: Vidua chalybeata (assembly GCF_026979565.1). Taxonomy (NCBI): domain Eukaryota; kingdom Metazoa; phylum Chordata; class Aves; order Passeriformes; family Viduidae; genus Vidua; species Vidua chalybeata. The sequence goes on along the minus strand of NC_071530.1, from coordinate 123,650,609 downwards.
GATTCCTTAGGGAGACACTCTGCTGACTATAACATTGAGTCAAGTCAAATAGGTGAACCAAAATGCTGAATTTTACACATTTGAAGAGTCTTTGAAATAAAGAAAAATTCACTAGATTATTTTTATATTGATGAATCAAATTATGCTTTCACCTTATGCATAAAACTACTTGATCTGGTATGGCTGGATATTTTTCACTTTATCATTCTTTTTCGTACCTGTACAGGAAATTGTTAAATCTTGGAAAAATTGAAAGCAATACTGAATTTTTAATGCAAAGTTCCAGGCAGTCTTCTCAGGAAAGGTGATGCAATGAACCCTACATATATTATGTCTACATTCCTCCTCCTGACTTGGAGATTTTGTAATACAGTTCTTCTGCAAACCCATTTTAAAAAAGTTGGATATTCTCTTAAAAAAAAAACAACTTTGTTCAGTGGTTTGCACTATCCCTATTTCAGTGCATTTGAACTTCATTTTTTTTCTTCAAATTCTCTTCTTTTTGTCGTCTTTTCTTCTTCAGTCACTGATTTTGTGTCTCCAGTTTGAGAACCATTTGGGGACTCATTTATACTCAAATTTCAGGACCCAGGCCCAGGCCCAAAACAGACATTTTTTCTTGATGTGCCATCTCAAAGATCTCAAAGTGATGCTGGCTGATATGTGAGACCAGAGAGCAAAGCAGAAGTTATGCACAAGCCTCAAAACTGTCTCCTGAAATAAAGTGCATAAGGAACAAAGAAATGTGTCTTGATGAGCCAATCAGAAACCCTCCTTTTGCCCTGAAAATGAAAAGGAAAAGAGAACTACAACTTGGTTGGGTCTGAAGAGAAATTGTTCCTAAGGTGATAAGAGCAGCAGTTTTTTCTGAATTAAATGTAACAAGTGCCTTTGTAAACCAAAAAGACTTTGTCCTCGAAACAGGTCACTGAAACCTCATGGTAGGACAGAAGGAGCTTTTGAGCCAGGCAGGCACTTGCCCAGCTCTACTGTCAAAATCTCATATTATTGCTGAAGTAACAAGTATAGTTTTATTTGACCATTAATTAAAGACTACTTCAACTAGGTGGCTGATCTTGCCAAGCCAGACACTAGCAGATTCATATGCGTTTCACTATGTTGAATGTATTCGTTTCCCTTGCCTAATTTATGTAATGAAGTACCCCAATTCAGTATGCACCCAAGACAAAACCTGCCCTTCTTAAGTGTTCTTTGTTTTTCCTTCTGGTTTTTATTCTTTTTCTATAATGCTAATCCAAGGTTTAGACAGACTGTGGGGCCCACCTACTGTGGAAACATTTTCCCCAATATAATTGTTAGCGGAGGCTCCAGCCATTTGAAAGAAATGAAAACAAAACCTTATTATCCAATAAAGAATCATTAAAAATTCAGCAGCTAACAGTTTTTGGCTGATGAAATTGTTGAACACACCAAGAAGCAGAAAGCAAAATTGGCTATTTTCTGATCACAGACCTAATTAAAAGTGAACGGCTTAACTGCACCATTACGTGCCAATGACTGCAACCTGCGTGGTATTTTCATTTCTGAATCTCTTTATATAAAGAATTTCCTGTGAGATTTTGTTACTCTCTAAATGCCTCTATATGGTATTGACTACAACTGAGGGTCAGGTTTTGTTAAAAGAAAATGTCTGGCTTTAATGGTGTGGAAGTTGACTTTATATATATATTTTATTGGGTCAGGTACTAAGACTGGATATCCCAAAGCACCAGTCTTGTGGATTTGGGTTTTTTTGTTTTTTTTTTTTTTTTTTTTTTGTTGGTTTTTTTTTTTTTTTTTGTTTGGTTTTTTTTTTAATTCATTTTTACAGTCTGCAGTAGCCAGTTGAAAATTAGACAATAAAGGTTATGTGAAAATTGCAGGACTGTAAGACTTCCTGCAGTCTACCTCAGGAACTGAAATGCTGCCTTGGCAGACTCAGTTGCGTCTCTGTGAGCATATTCACTGTAAAACAGGGTTTTATGGGCTAGATTCCTTCTTATCAGCATAATTTTTTTAAGAATAAATTTGAACCAGTCTCTTTAGTGCTTCTGATCTGGAGTCTACATTTACTTGAGTTTTGTGACCCGTTGCCCCATTTCTTTCCCTGTGTGAGCCTGAGACAAAGGTCTTACAGAATAAAGCTTCATTAGATCACAGCGATATCATAAATAATTTAACAGAGTTTATAATAATTGAAGGGTTCTTCTCACAAGGGGATTAAGCTGACCTGGGGGCAGAATTAATTCCCACCTCTGGAGTCAACTACCAAATAAAGTTGAAGGTCATTAGAAAGTCCCTGTTCTGGTAGTGCATCCTGCTGGACTCTCACCTACTCTGGCCAGGCATTCCAACTTCACTCAGTGTTGAACCATGCCTAGAAGAAGGCCTTGTAACATATAGGAATTCAAGGTGTTAGGAAAACTGCATTTTTTCATGATATTTGATCCGCTATTCTGTTTCTGAACAAAAACCTGAATCTCAAATAGACTTTCAAATACATTGAAATAATTTTTATCTTATTTCACAATAGATTACAGAATTAGAGGAACTAAGGCAAAAATCACAAAACTTATAAAAAGATGAATGAGAAGTACTCTTTCACCAAATTTCAAAGGTAAGCATTATTGAGCTCCTCCTCTTGCTCATTTAGGTGTAATCTAAGATAAAACCCCTTAAAGTCTACATGCTGGTTTCTGTAACAAAAATAAATTGCAGAATTTGATGATTTCTGAGCCAATAATGAAGCTTCTTAATGTACTTACGTGGCATTACACTTATGTACCTCAAAAATGCCACCTCTTGCTGTACTGTAGTGTCAGCAAATCACAACACAAATGGCAAACCCATATATTTTTACCTGATATAGTATATAGAAAGGCCTAGTTTGGAGCTGCTCTGATACATAAATAATCCAAAGACTGATGTAATCCCACTCTTTTTCTATCAGGCAACTAATATGGGCAATGACAGTTAGGTAAGTAAATTTTTTACATGTTCAAATCCCATGTATAGATGACATTGAGGTCAGGACAGCATTTCTTTTTACAGATGTTACACGTCTAGGAGTTGTTCCTTACTTTCTTTTTTCCACAGTGCAGGATTCAAGTTTGTTACGTGACTATTCTCTACAGTTTTACAGAAAAAAAAAAAAAATAGGTACCATTGTTTGTGCATATGCAAGATGCCATGAAACCACATAAATTTCTGATCCCCTGTTTTTCTGATCCCCTGTTATTAAAAGCCCCCAACTTCAGGTCTTTTATGACAAATTTAATTACAGTATACTTTGACTTTGGTCAAACTCTTGCAGAGATCTGGTGACAGTTATTTGTTTCCTTTAAACAACTAAACAGAATTTTTTCTCTTGACCCTACTCTAAAGAACTATGTTACTAAAAAATGTGGAGTAAAGAGGGGATAGAAATCTATTGGTTAAAGATCTTGTATCACCAGCTCAGGTGGCTTGGATGTCACCCTTATGGTCTTCTGATGTTACTTCAGAAAGATTGTACTGTCAGCAGGAAAATGGGTCTTTTTGAAAAGATTTTCTCCTTTACCAAAGCGTCTTATGAGATGTTAAGCTCATTAGGAAACCAGAAGAAAATCCAGCTGAACTTTAAAGTTTTTTTTTCTTTTTTCTTTCTCTGTTTTTTTTCAACTTTTGGTCATTAAGATTGTGAAAAGGGGCTTAGCTTTTTGAGCAGCTCCAGGGAAAGATGGGGAGGGGGAAAATGATGAGTTCTTATGGCTGCAGTTGTTAATATACAGTGGTGATACTATTCAAGCTGCGATACTCAAAGGCCTGTCAGCACTGCCATTAGAAACACAGTCTTTTTAATGTTTATTTTTCCAAAAAGGAGTCCAGTGTTAGTTGAATTTTAGCATGCAAGGATGCATCCTGGGAGAAAATTTTCTTTGTGACATTTCAAATAGCTGGTTTGCATTGTACATGTTAGAAATAATTCAAAGTATCCCAGCCTGACATGTATTTTTGCATTGTATCCAGCTGTCAGCCATTTATTTGTGTATGCCTTCATACGTAGAGGTCTGTGACAATGTGTTTATGTGCATATGTGTGAGTATCTATTGTGGTACAACCTGCAAGAGGACTACCCTTATGCTTAAATGTTAATATAGGCCTGAACTTTTCACAGGTTAGCAGCACCTTCCAGGACGAAGTCTTTACACCTGCTCAATCAACAGGATGGAGATCCAGCTGTTCTCTTGCCAGGTCAAGCAAGCAGTCCGTGTTTTGCACAGAAGTCCCAGTCTTAAGATTAAGTTTTGCCTTTTGTGGTATAAAATACACTATGCTGGTAGAGAGAGCAAGAATGCTTTCATTAAAAGACTGCATTGATATGATAAAGGAGCAAGATTCCTTTGAGAAGAAGAGAAGGAATGGATCAATCCCTATATTTTCAGGTGAAGGTAATGAAAGGGGAGAAGAATACTTAGCATTGCTTTGTCATTTTTTGCAGATCAATTTAATTTACTGACTTTTCATTTACTAAAAATTACACTTAGATATTTAGGAAGCTGTTTTTCCCATTTTAGAAAAGAAAATACTGAAACAAGGTAAAGAACATGTTGTGCCAGAGAGCTAGAATCTTGTCACTTGTTATCTTATCTTCCATATTTATTGGGTGATTTTTACTGACCTTGATAAATTAAACAATTGTTAATGATGTAAATTGATGAAATATTGGAGAGTGTTCTGACTGCATTTTGAGAAAGACACACCTTGAATATTAATAGGTGTAAGGGAATGCAGAGGATGTGTCACTTGCTTTTCAACAGCAAGAGCCTTTAAGAAAGGCCTCACACTACATCTACACTTTTTATTTCTTGAAAAATTATAGAAGATGCAAATAAGTATATAAGACTTGTTACAGAAATCATAGTTTTCTGCTTGCTCAGGGTACCTGATCATTGTCAGGGAGTAATGTTATTCAGAGCCCACTGGGACTTGCTGTGTCATTTTCTTTCTTTGCAGTTCCTGTTGCTTCCTTGGCTCTTTGTGGCAAGAGAGAAGGGAAGTCCATCTTGTGAGAGTGTAATAGAATATAATTTAAGACTTAGCTAGAATATCATTTAAGACTTAGCCTTATCACTCATTACTTTCATTAGCAGCTTCAGGAAAGTATGCATATCTGAGACCATGTAGTTCCAAATAAGATTCCTTGGGAATTCAAGCAAGATTAGGGCCAATGTGTTTTCTCAAAAAATAGGTGGTTAAGATGTTCTCTAGGGAGCACAAGATTATATCAGTAATGGATGCAGATTCTTGCCAGAAAATGGTGTCTTTGAAGCAGGAAAGGGACAGGACGACTCTGTAACCCTGGTGAGTGGTGAAGCATGCAGAACCATACCAGCAACTTACTGCTGAGGGATTTGCAGATGTGGGATTGAAAGGAGGGTGGCCCAAGGGCGAGATAATACATATTGTTTCAACAATAAAGATTGTTTTCCCCATAGTTTCACAAACCATGGAGACAGGATCTGTGCAAGATAGCTCTCTGGGATTTTCTTTTCTGGTGTAAGGCACATGAGCATCAGAATTAGGAAAGAAAATGCAGTGTGTGTTATTTCTATCACAATGAAAGTGCCAAGAACTGAAGGATAGCTGCTTGCCACATTATGGCTGGTTAATTTTTATTATATTTGAGCCTGTTTGTTCATTTTGAATCTTTTATATATTTCCTGTTAGTCATTTAACCCTTTGTCCTTATGAGTTAATGTCTTGTAAAATTGGATCTTTTGTATTTTCATTATTTTTCTATGGCAACTGCAATCAAATTTCAAAAACCTCTGGTTTGGATATCATATACTTTTATTATAATATCATTGTACATAAAGTCAAAAGAGGTCCTAGATCTTTGAATCTGATCTTGCATAAACACTGCAACTTGCTCACTTTAATAATTTACCCCTGTCTGCAGTTTAAATATAGATTTGACCAAAATTATTCTTCAGAAAGCCATTGAATCTTGATCTGAGGAACTTTAGAAGTCATCAATGTCTTATTTCCAAATTTGGTGTTACTGATACTAATTCTCACAGTTAAACACTGGTGCCTAATGATACTATTTTTTTGATGCAGCTTTGCAAAGACCCACTCACAGAGCTAGGAATTTGATGAAGAGGAGCTTTTTTGATCAGTCTTTATGACACTGATCTCTGGATTTGTTATAAAAGATGCTATGTTGTTTTTATGCTGAGGGTAAAAAATATTTTATGTCAATGCAGAAGTGAGACCAGATGGATAAAGCCAAAATTTGTGATTAAAACTATCATTCAACTGGTGATAGATTTAAAAATGTTCCTAGCCACAAGTGTCTCTTATACTTCTATTAGCAAAGATTTTAAATACATGCTAAAATACTAATAGGAATACTACTTAGGGCTTTATCAGTGCCTTCAACAACAGAAATATATATTATGTAAATGTACTTCAGGCCTTTGGGAGAGATGAAAAGATGTATGTCTTTCTCCTGAGTAATACAATTGCACTTAATATCAACCTTAAAAGAAAACATTTAGGCAACAGATTTTTCTGGTTTACTTATTACTTGATAGAGTAGTGGTAGAGATTGTCTGATATCAGTGTGATAGTATAAAGGGAAATTATTTTTAAATCTTTTAACTAGGAGTACAGGTAAGAAATAGTTGCCTAATGGTGTTTTCCTTTCCAGTACCATGATGGCCACTTTTCAACCCATCAGTATTGTTGCTGGTAATCAAATTCTCCCCTTACATCCTCTTTCCTATATTCTCCCTGTGTAATGGAAAAAATAAGGAAGACATATATTTTTTTACTGTCTAGAGAGGGTATATCTCTTGGGCAGAGAACATGTGAAAACCCTTGAGCACCAATGTTTTACATATAGCTCTGGCAGTAATAATTGGGTCTTTAATTCTAACAGTTGCTGTTGCAAAGGAGGAAGGAATTGTCTGCATTCCTATAGCAGCTTGAAAATTTGCTCCTCTATCTGCAAGTGACCCGTGGTGTGAGGTAATGGGAAGAGAGCCAAACTTTAAACAGTTTTTATTTGGATTCAGTTGAATGCCAGGTGAAGATTCGGGCTTTTTTTTTTTTTTTTTTTTTTTGTCCCAAATATTTCTCTCAGCCCAAGATGAGAAGCAAAGTCTCATATTCCATTGTTCCCTTTTCTTCTCCACAGCAGCATATTTTAAAGATGGAAATTCAGCTATCTGTATTTCCCTACTTTTGTCAGTTTGGGTCATAGCCTTAATGTTACTTAAACAGTTTCTTTAAAGTAATGAAGCCCTTAATATAGACTTAATAAAGCAATGTAAGGCGGTATGGATTTCCTTCTGTCTAAGGTTCAGAGGCCTTTATCTGAATAATACATTAGATACTTTTATTCACTGGTGAGGCTTCGTAACAGGAAAAACTTTGAAGGCAACGTCTATCCTGTCATTAAATTGATAATAGACATGTTCTTTACTTTTTATCCCTTTTGTAGCACATCTTTTACCTCTGACAGGTTTCTCTAGGAATTAAACAGGGACCATAGGATACTTTTACCAGCATATAACAATGTGGTCTCCTAACTTGTTGCAAGCATAAATAACTGTGGTGAGGAAAACCTTATCAAAAGGTTCTTTGATTCTTGCATGTTACTTGTATTGTTATTATACATACAATGTTGTAATGAAAAGTAGAATACACTTTTAATATTCTTTTTCAGTGTTAGAGGGATACATAAACTAGGTTAATTTTAAGGTTTAATTTAAAATGTTCTTCCATGAAGTAGATGTTGACATTATATGAATTCAGATTCAGTGATATCTATATAACTAATATTCTTTTTTCTTGAGTTGAATATCTGTGTGTCTTCATTTGAAAAGAAAATGCTTTTAAAAAGGTTTTAATATGCCAAAATACAAAAGCTATTTTTAAAATATGTATAGCAAAATCCCAAATGCAACTGTTCAGCCAGAATGCCACATTCTATTTCATGTTTCCTTTTGTGTGTGTTTATAGTCCCAGGGTTAAAGCTCTTACAAATATCCACCAGATTTCCTAGCAATTGTTAACAATCTCTGTTAATCAGTTTATGCTGTTGATGAAAATTAAAAATGATTTTTATTTCCTTCCTTATACTCATAACTCATTTTTCCTATTTAATCTATGTTCAGCTTTTTTACTTCTCATTAAAACCTTTAGCAAGGGTGTTTCAAGTGAGGAGTTGCCAAAAATGCATTAAATTCTGGACAAAGTTGTAAATAATCTTTTTGATAACCATTTCCAGATTCTCCACTGGTATAGACAAAAATGTCTTTAACTCCAATAAACTGTTTTGTTGTATTTGCCATAAAATCTGACCCTGAAAGGCCTAAACAAAGTGAGGATGTTGTTCTTCTGGTTGTATCTTAGCACTCTGATGTGCATCAAAGTAAAAAAGCTGAATATGAAGAGTATAGGAACTAGTCCAAATTTTCTGTTCAATCTATTCCAAGAGACAAAGAAGATGAGAGAAGAAATGTGGATATTTCCAGGTTTCACCTGTGATAGAAACAAGTTCTTGCATGGCTCTCAGTGAGGAAATGAAATTTTGCACAAATCTCTCTCTATGAAATGTCTGATTCATGTTTTTTTGACATTCAGATGATAAAGTCTTTATGGCTTACTATATCAGTGAAAAGCCAGCATAGCTTGACAAAAAATCTATGGAAATATACTTGATTTGCAATAGGGTAGGTGATTTTGAACAATATTTAATGTCATTTATAGATGCATATTTTAATCTGAACTGTGATAAGAAATATTTTGATCTAAGTCATACACTACTAGAAATCCAAATTAGAGTGTGCTGAGAACTGACATATCTATTTAAAAAATAGCAATTCTTATTTATATTTTAAAAATAACATAATTTGAAATAATTTATGGCTCAAAATTAGCAAAAATACAGTTCTGTTCATAATGAGCAGTAATTCCAGTTATTTGTAACATTGAGTTGAAAAAACCAAGCACAGTTATTCTGGTAATGCATATCAGCTGTCTTAATTCTCTTCTATTTCAGTTACATAATGACATTAGTGAAATTATTAGCTGGAAATGATCAGATTATACTCACCCCAACATATATAATTTTTGTTTTTCTATTTGTATTTGTAGCTTTTCTGGGTGGACTCAATATTTATTATCAATTGCAGCTTTATACTGAAATGTATAAGGAAATGATTGACTTATTAAGGAAATTAGTATGTCTTATTGCTTCTAGCTAAATGCTTTGCAAAATCATGACACATTACTTAAGCATTCCTGTAGATGTCACATTCTTATAAAAATTCTTCAACTGGAGAGATCCATGAAGAACAGCTATGAAAAAAACTGAGAAGTGAAGAAATAACTCAAAATCTTGGAAAACACATTAATCTGTAAATCTCTAACTTTTCCTTTGGAATGAATAATTTCTTTCTGCTTTTAAAAATTACCTTTGAACGTTAAATAAAAATATTTTATTGGATATATTATGTTAGTATAATTTAATCAATTCATATTTCAGTTTTGATCAGTCCCCTACTTTTAACTTACTAGAATTTTATAATTCAAAGAGAAGTGTATCTAGAACTGATGTTGACACTACACTTAGCAACTTTTTTTCCAAGGAAATTTTCAGTTAAGGAAACCGGAGGTGAAATGGGCTATTATTGATTCCAAAGGTAATGAGCTTGATTATTTACTTTAGTCTTAAATTTGAGCCAGCTAACTTAATAATGTCAGCAATTTTACAGCATATTCATAAACATATATAGGGATGATAAAGTTCACAGTCTTTTATATATTGCATGAATGGACTTCTCAGGTATCTAGAAAACATTATTAACCTTTAGTGATTCATCTGCAAACCTAAAGCTAACAAAAAATATTACACTGACTGCAACAGAGCAGTTTTGAAATGAGAGGATTAGCTAAGACAAAAAGGGAGCTTGTAATGCATGAAGCTATTACTTCCTTGTAGATCTCCCTACCTTGTGAATCAGAGGAAGATAAACTCATCAGAGATATGAAAATGAGATACAAGAAAAACAACGCAGCTATACTGGAGTTTATCACTGAGCTGCTCAGTGCTTTCTGATGAATGAGACTATTCTGGGAGTTCATGACAAAAGACCCTCCCTTTGTTGACCATGGGACTTTTGTTGATAAAATAAAAGTTGGCCAGCTGATGCTTGGTCTGTCAGTAGTGAATAACTTTTGATGGTGGTGTGGATAAGATCTGGCTGACACCCAGTCCCTATGGGAAAGAATATATTTATTCAAACAGAACACTGAGCTTTCTAGAAGAATCATTTAGACAAAACCTTTTAAACATGCCCCACCAAAGGGCTCTCTTCTCCCTCAGTCTGCACGGAACTCCAGAGCCCCAGTGAACATTGTAATGCTTTGATGACATGTCAGAGGGGGCAATTTTGCAGCCACTCAGGACCAGAAGTTCTCAATACAGTTGAACAGAAAACCCCTAAAACACACACAGAAATATTGTGGAAACACTGAAATTCCTGAATCTGTTTGTATACTGCAACAGTTGAAGTGAAGATAATACCAAAACCAAGGTGAACCATGTTCCTTCATTGCCATATCAAGGGATATATTTGACTTTTCTAGTATTCTGCTAAGCTTTTGTCAGCTATATAATCAGCAAAGGGATGTGTCTGTTCTCAGCATGGTAACACTACTAAGTCTTAATGGGGTTCTGGGAGAGAAAAAGAAGGGACTTTCCAGATTTTTTCCCTATTTAATGACCAAACACTTACTTTAAGTGATGACAGTCTCTAATGGATCTAATTGGAATTATGAGATAATTTAAATACATCAGGAGTCAATGCCTGTTTTTTCCCTATGTTTTTCTGTTTCTAATGCATAATAAATAATAACTCATCAGTGGAAGTGTCACCCTGATTTTTAAGATTTTTCTAAAGCCTTCTGAGTTTACATTCTTGTAGAGAACTTTTTCACACAACTTTCTGTAAACAACCTATTGTTTTGCATTCCTTCATAGAGGTGGAGAAATTTGATGTACTGGTAGTTTGTCCAGTGTTGTTGGAGAGGTGGCACGTTCACCCTCCAATCCACTGGCACATTTGAGAACTATAAATGATTGGAGTCAGAGGAAATAAATTAGTCTCTTCATCGTGACCATAGCCGTGGTGCGTCGTTTTTCCTTGTGTCATCTGGTGACATGGAAGTTTCTGCACTGTGAAGTCTCTTCTGAGTGTCTTGTGACTAAAACTTTGCAAATTCTACACAATATAAACAAGCATAGTTAAGAGCATAGTTAAGAATCTTAAATAATGTGAAGCATGTGGGCTCATTTAAACATCATGCTCATTTAAATGGCTGAAGATAGAAACTTAACTTTTTATCTTGAAGGAAAACCAAATAAAAATTTGAAAGTAATCATTACTTCAAAACCATGATCTATCTGCATTTTTATCTATTGTTGTTAGCTTGCTATACTTTCCTTAGTGTGTTATAAAACCTGTGTTGAAAATACCTTTACAGTAGAGAAAGAATGTTTTTTGCTGTATTTCTAGTTATGTAGGCATTTATTAGAAACTCAGCTGGAGAAGCAATAGTTAACAATTTAGGTTAGTGACCCTTAAGTTAATACTAATGGGAGTTAATTACATCCACTTTATTAATAAGTCAACAAGAGCTCCGTAAAACTTCATCATTTAAAGAATAAATCTTTTATTTTCTTTTACTCTCCTGTGGACCACAGGGCTTTGCTTTGTGTGGCTTTCTGTTTATCAAAGACATTTGAGATAGGGATAATACCACAAAAAAATCACTGTCACTGTAGGACAGATCATTTCTTATCGCTACAACTTTAGCAGCATTTTTTTCCTGTTTTATTTGTTTTTTTAGGGAGGGAAATAAACCACTTTTCTTTTCTTTCTCTGGTTCCCTATTCTTTAGAGTTATTTAGTGATCAGAGGAAGTGATTTATGGGGAATGCAAGATTACCTGTTAAACCCTTAACTAGGTGGGATATGAAGCCCCAGTTTTAAGAATTCTTTCGCTATTGAATACCTCATTATTTAATTGTAATGTATATGGCTTTTAGGCCATACTCACACATTGTTTTTACTTCCAGATTTCACTTTTCGACCTGGGGCAAATCACTTAACCTCTCTGTGCTCCCACTTACTCATCTACAAAATGGGCAAAATAGAATTAACCTAATAAAGATTCACATTTGTCTTGTGCATTATCGTTAATGGGGATGTGAATCATAATGGTGGAGTGCTTTGATGTCCCCAGATGATGCTGTAATCATGAAACTATTATTCTGTATTTGGGCAAAATAGCTGAAAATGTATCTGCATAAATTATGCAGAAATAGACTATACATCTAAATAATTGCATGCAGTTGTTAAGCTGCTAGTGGCCCATGGAGAGATTTGTGAAGCTGTTCCTATGTGTAGCTCCCTCGCAGCTTGGTTCTTGCTGAGCCTGGCTGTTCCACCTAACAGTTTTATATTAATAGGGCCTAAATCAGACCTAAGCTTCTTTTGTTCCTTATGATTGATTTTCTTTAGCAGAATAAAAAAGTTTTCAGTTTATCCCACTTGGAAATAAACCCATGGTGAGGTAAAGGGCCATAAGGAAAGGTCAGTGCGATTTGAGGAGGAGACAGCAGCAAGAAGGATCATGTGAACATCCCGAGAGGTGTTTGGCACTTGCTGAGGGGCAGGGAAGGACATGGTGACCTCCCCCTGGCGCCAGGCTGTTCCGTTCCTCCTTCACACACTGCTGCTGCGCAAAGCCTTCCCACCTCCGCTTTATTCCCATGCAGACAGACACAATGGAGGGAGGGATGGGAGACAGCCAGGCTTTCAACCTACCCACTTGAGATGAGAAAGGGGCAGCAGCCAACCATCATTAAAAGGATTAGGGCTCAGGTATTGCTAACCTACAATCATACTATGACAATGGAGAGATATTTTTCTTCCCTTCCCCTACCAAGGCAATAATTGATATTCTCATTTTTTGTTTAGGCAACTACCATTTTCCATCTTGCCAAACCAAGTAATTTAGCAGTATATAGATAGAAGGTTAATATTAGTAAAATAATAAATATCCAGATTATCTTGAAGCTTTCCTATGTCATTGCCTTTGCTTTTACTTAAGAATCTTGTTTTCTCTAACTAACCAAGATAATAACCAAACTGAGGCCATTGGTAGAACATAAACAATATGCAATTAGCACCTTGGCTTGTGCAATTTTGTTTTCATGTGAGTTACCTGCAAACTGCTGGCAATTTTCAGTAGCTAGATATGGAATAAGATGATAGGCATGAAAGAGAAAGTTATTATGTCAATCCTCTGGATTCAGGATAACAGCAGCAGTAGTTCCAGTCTTGAGAGGTGCCTATCTGTTCCTAACCAGTACTGGAGTCCTCAATTTCTTCAGGCAATCTATTCTTAATTATTCACTACCCAGCCCTTAGAACGATTGTCTAAATATTTAATATCTGATTATTTATTTTTGGTTATGCCACTCATTATGTTTAAGTACTGTCTGGCAAAGAAAAAATGCTTCAATAGAAGCCTTGGCTTTGTCCAGGTAGCATATCAAAGAAATGTAGGGAAAGGTTAATACATCTAATACATGATAAGAAGGCAGATATTTACACATCACTGCCTTCACCAGAAGTCTAATACTTCAGCTTCTAACCACCTTTCTGAATTGGACCATAATTATGAACCAAATCAATTGCCACTAGTCATGATTTTAAAATCACATTGAGTAGATAGTCTAAAATATTTGTAGAAAATTTTTCTAATTTATGAAATGTACTTGATGGAAAGTTTTCAGCGAGCTATTGAAAGAGGAAAGATGTCAGGGTGATGACATCCAAAGTACTTTTTTCTGTTGGCGTGAATTGATAAACAAAACCTTGGGGCCTTTGCTTAATCCTGTCAGTATAAATGTATCAGTTCCCTCCATAAGGACCATCCATTCTGAAGTGAAAAATGAAGTGAATTATGAAGGGTCAGAGAATGCTATGGTAGCATTCCAATGCACTGCAGGAAAGTACCTTAAAAGTGGAAGAGGAAGAGTGGGAAGTGATACAAAATGCCACAAATATCACAAAGAAGCAAAATATACTTCTGAGTAAACATATTTTTCTTATTTTACAAGAATAAGGTACATTGTCCTAGTGTCAAGATGTTTCACAGATCATCTCTCACTTTTAATTCAATAAATCCATCCCTTCCTCCTCCTGCTAAAGGTATCACCTGGACAGAATTCTCCACTTGTCTTTGTGAAAATAGCTGCTCTGTGCTGATATTTTTCACTTCTGTACTCTGTAATCTTCAACAGAGAGCTTTACAGATAGTAAAAGAACCTGACAGGAGCAAAATCTGTTGGCCTCCCTTTCTACGTGAGCACCACTTCCAAACCTAACTATTGCCATTTTGCTTTCCTGATCTTTGGTTTCCTGTCACCAATCATTCCTGTAATAGCTAAGCATCATGAGCTTATGTTATATGTTTCTAATCTATTATATACTTTGAAGAAGAAATCTTTGATGTATATGTTTGTCAGCTGTGCTGCCAGAGATGCAGCCTCCTAGCAGGCCTAGCTTCACTTGCTGATGAGCCCTGTGTTTCTCCTCTCAATGCTGGGACCTTTGCCACATACTAAACTCCTTATGTCCCCATGTACACAGAGGGCAATGCTTTTTCATTCAGAAACTAGTAGAGGTGTTTTGAGACTCTTTATTACCGTTAGGTTTGAGTCGGGTGTCACTTTGTGTCTCAGGAGTGTGAATTCACATCAGGTGAGGGAATCCTTCAGGTTCTCCTTCAAAATACAGGCCTATGTAAGTAAGGTCTTATTCTTGTGTTCATTATTAGCTGAAATGCCTGTGTGTAGTTCAACTTTTGTTTTCATTTAAAAAGACCCTGGACAATAGTGCCACTAAAAGACTAGACTAAAATGATTGCTGCTTTACATTTCTCAAAGCTGTACATATAGCAGTGTTCTTTATGCCCTCCACAATACTATCTCAAGCATTTTTCTGTGTTAATTCCTTGTGTGACTTGCTGAACCACTATAAATGTTTTACCCTGAGCGCTTGTGAGGTCCTCTGATACTGGAAAGCAAAATTTGTGTTCAGACACTCAGTAATTATAAAATCTATTTCTAAAGTAATGCCTAGAGCACAGATACCTTAATGCAATTATTTGGTATGTTCTCTCTTATTCTGTAACAAAAGCAAAGGTCCTTCTGTGATGCATTTAATTGATGACTCTTTCTGGTATATAAAGTATTTTTGCATGTTCTATTTGAAGTAAAAACCACCCAAGCCAAATCTGCAAAGAAAATGTAATTGTTAATTGATAGTGCATGTCATATGTCAAATTTATTGTTTTTTTTTAACCAGCCCTTTAAAACTTTGAAAGAAAGTGTGTGAGAGCATGTATCAAGTTAAAAACAGTCGTTATATGATGAAAAATTATTTCTGCTTAAAAGAGTAGCTGGTTTCCTTATCCCTCTGGATATATTTTTATTGTACTTTTAACATTATCTGGAATCTCAAGATATCTAAACTTCTATAATTTTTCCCAGAAAGCCCACTATTGTTTTGGTGATAAATTTTCCAACCTTCACTAATAGATTATGCAAATTGCTGATGCCACCAAGTTTACTTAAGGGAATTTATTCAGTGGTGATTGAAAGACACTTTTGGAGAATTGAGAAAATTAGCACTTATTCTCCTCTTTCCTTTTGCATTTGTCCCCATACTGTTTCCAATTCAAAGCTGCTTCTTTGTTTTCCACTCCAAAACAATATCTCTTTCACAAATCTGTCTCATTGTCCATTGAACACATCTGTCATTTTTATGCACAAGCAATGGATCCCAGTCCCTCTGAGAACCAGTACATTTTATGATGTCATGAAGGTCTCAGAAACTGCAATTCTGCCTTAACTGAGTACTGGACTGTCCATGCTACATAATTCTGTATCTATTTACAGTAATGGACTGCAAAAAATGTTTTTTAGTAGTGAGTTGAGAGAAGGACCTCAGGCAGTACCATCCAGATTTTTCTCTTTCTAAGCTGTGACATTAGCAAAACAGAAGTAGATAGATTACTGCTATTCCTTCCACATGCAATAGCTAAAATCTCCCCTTGGATGCAAATTCCAGTTGTTGATAATATCTAGTTGGAAGTGAATCATACCACAAATAGAAAGAAAAAAATTGGAGTGAGGTAGTCCATGTTCTGAAAACTATATCCATTCTTAGGGATTGTAACTCAGGTGGAAGAATTAATTTCTTATTTTGTCTTTTACACATTTATCTTTTGACTATGCTGTTCTGTTTTGTTGCATTCTGTATTCTATTCTGTTCAAGGAATGCAAATAGCTTCCTCTTTCTGTAAATATGTGCTTCACAGTGCTGCCCCATATAATGATTGTTACGTCTTTTTTTCAAGTTATTGCAGTCTTTTGTGTAATGCTTTTATATTTGATGTGTTCCAAATAGGATAGGTTAAAACTTCAGAGGGGGAGCAAGGTGTAGACATTGAGTATCTTTCCAGACACGATGGGTTCAAACAGGATTGCAGTACAGTTTGCCTAGGAAAGTCCGGTGGTGTTGAAATCCAAAGATCTGAAACTCTAGTTTCTTCCTCTGATGGGCTCAAGAACTGTGTAAGTGATTGTGTGTTGAGGTATGTGAATTGTTTTCAAATTGCTTAAGTCAACTGTGGAAGAAGGGGTGCACCTTTATTGCTATTTTCCTTTAATATATTTGAATGTAATTGTAAATGTGCAAACCTTAGGTGCTTGAGAGAAGCTCTTTCATTAAGGGAAGTCCTATTAAATATACCCCTCTTTTTTATCTTCATTACTTTTCAGTGTGTTTTTATCCAAAGGAGAATAATTTGTATCTTTTACAGAAAAAAACAGTGCTGCAAAGGACAGTAAAAGAAAAACTGGATGTCACTAAAGAAGGTAGATGAGGTAATTAGGTCTGGAATAAAAAAATGCATATGTTGGGTATTGCTCTAGTGCTTTCACCAGTTATTCTCCCTCTGCCTCCTGAATTCAGGCAAGCCAGTGATGTCCATATTTGCTTAATTATAAAGCTTCCTTATTTCCTATACCACAAAGTCTGCTTTTTGTTCTTATAAGGGCTTGGCCTAATACTTTTTTTGTAAATGCCAAGAACAATGCCAATTAGCCTGTGGGTAATGGTGATGAATTGCAGGAGAAAGAAGTCAAGAAGTCTGTATACCTCCTGCTTTTCCTGGTGCATATCAGTGCTGAGTTGCCCAATGCTGCCATCCTGATAAGTAATCTAGCAAACTCCCTGTAAATGACTAAAAGGAGGACGTCCAATTATCCTGCAGAACAAGAGAATGAAGTAAGCATGCTTCTACATCTAGCCCAAATTTTGCAGCCTGGAGTCGTACAGTATATATAATTAAGCTGTTTTCTACCTTTCTGGCTGGTGTTTTCTGAATGGAAAGTTTAAAATGCATGCTCTTCCAAGCAGGACAACCACAAAGCAGTTTATTTCCGCAGCAAGTATTTTTGGAAATAGAGCCCTTCCCTTTCACATTCCTTGTGCTAATGTTCCTTAAACACCAGTTTGAAAGCACATTGCTGCTGTCTCTTTCTCTTAATTAAACTTCCAGCATTTCTAGACAATGTCCTAGTCTTCCCTTACTGTGTGCCATACATTCTTGTATCAGACATTTGTACCCTTACTGGAACAATCTGCTTGCTCCAGAATTATCTGGCAGTCCTGCCTCAGTCTATTTATTCCATCACATGATTGTTTTAGTGTTGTTTGAAGCACTATTTTGGAGCCAGACATAATCATATTATGCAGTTCCTCACCTTATTAACTGACAGAGAACTGTTCCCCATTAGACAATTGATCCTGGGCAGATGAAGCCATTAAAAACAGTACTAATTAGCTGGAGAGTGGAGACAGTAATACAGGCTGCATCACTTCCTTTCATGCTTAGGGAAGTTCATGTTCCAGACAAATAATAATTGATATGTAGTCTTCCTTAATTGTGGTTGTTAACAGCCAGTATTATAATGACAGCCTGACAATCTCTGTCTAGCCTATTGTATGTTTATTTCTGAATCCAAGAACCACTGAATAACATTTTTGGTTTAACTTGAACTTCACAGAATGTACTTTAAATGTCAATGTAATGAGAGTTGGGCAGATAACTCTAACTTACGAGTTATTCCTTACATGTCTCCAGGTGTCAGCTGTTTGTCTTG
The DNA here is from genome assembly GCF_026979565.1 of Vidua chalybeata. NCBI lineage: Eukaryota > Metazoa > Chordata > Aves > Passeriformes > Viduidae > Vidua > Vidua chalybeata. The sequence continues at coordinate 123,632,311 of NC_071530.1, read as the reverse complement.
GAAGACTGGATGTCCATAATTGCATGGAGTTATGGCATGATACATTAGAATAAAATAAACAGATGGTTTGAATGAGAATAAAAAGAAATAGTGCATTAAATCCATAACCAGGAATGCTAAGCATCCAAGTAAATTTCAGTGTACTAACTGTAGCCTATAGAGTAAGAAAATCATAGAGCCTTTAAACAAAAGAATGCTTTGATTTCCTCTTCCAAAAGTGCATTAAGTTTTTAAAAATGTACACGTATATATGCAGATGTATATGTCTTCATCTGTATGTATATGTAATGCATTTAATTCAGGAAGATGGTAGCATGCTCTATATTTTAGTTTGAAAAACATGTCAACTGTTATTCTCTATCTTCATATTATATTTCTTTCTGAGCCAAAAAGAACTAAATTTAAGGTGGTTTTTTTTTTTCCTTCAGGTACTCTCACTAAACACTCAGCTCTTCTACAATTCAACAAGCTAAAAAAATCACATTAAAAGCAGAAAATTTAATTTCAGGGAAAAAATTAACATCTGAAACAGTAAGCATTAGACATATTTAAATGATTTGATAAAATTGGTTTTGATATTAAGAAGTTTTGGGCATTTTAAAACTGATTTGAGCTTCAAAGCTATTTTTTCATTTCCCACCTGTTTTTTAAAAAAGAAAATGAACAGAAAAAACTCCACCCAAACCTAAAAAATACCAAATCCCACAACCCTAGTCCAAGTCCAATTAAATGTAATCAAAATAGTATGTGAGAGAGATTAAAAGATTAAAAATATTGAAATTCTAAATGTTACAGCTCTCAAAATAGCTAACTAAATATATTTTTTTCTTGCTATTTCCTCTGTTGTCCATCTACATACTGCTCTTCTGTTATCAAAACTTCCTGTATATTTGGGTTTGAAGGAAAAAGTTTGTGGTTTTAGAACAGTGCTCTGAGTTAGTTGATTTGGCTTTTATTGCTGACTGTGAAATCTTGCATAAGTCACTGACAGCCAAACCCTCCTTGCTTTATTTTTTTGAGTAGTCAGGCCTATTAAAACCCCACGATGAAATTCTGGCCGCACTGAACTCAGTGGCAAGATTCCAATTAATTCTATGGGAACAAGAATTTTCTGATAGGATTCCAGACTGCTATATATTGGGCAGTGCTCTTGCCCATGGGAGGCCATTGGAATGAAATAATCTTTAAGCGCCCTTCCAAACCAAAGTATTCCGTGATATAGCTAAATAAGCAGATAAACATAGTCCCATCTTGCTCCTCCAGATGAAGTTTATTATTCACATTGATGCTATTAACACGCAAGGAAAGGGACAATTTCATCGTAGACTGCAGATTTCAAGAGAAAGAGCCTGTCAGCATCCTGACATGTCCTAGGATGTCCTTCTTCATACAGTCTTGATGATTCAGGCACCTGCAGGGAAGGGGCAAATTTTGTTTTACAAACAACAGATGTTTGGATTTTAGCTCGTCTACAGTAATGTGAGTTTCTTACCTTTTGAGTGAATTCAGCACTTTTATGGAAACCTTGACACTTTCATTTTTACCTTTTTTTTTCCCAGTCTTATTCAAAGCTTGTTTATCAGCTGTCTGGATGTAGGGATAGAACACCCCCTTGACAAGTTTTCTGATGACATGAAACTGGGGGAGTGCCTGTTACACCTGAAGGCTGTGCTGACATTCAGCAGGACCTCAACACACTGGAGAATTAGGCAGAGGGAAACTTAATGAGGTTCAGCAAGGGCAGGTGTTTGGTACTGCACCAGGAGAGGAATGACCCCAAGAACCAGCACAGGCTGGGGCTGACCAGCAGAGAGCAGCTCTGTGGAGAAGGCCTGAGAGTCTTGGATGACAAGTTGACCATGAGCTGGCAGTGTGTTCTTGTGGCCAGGAGGGCCAGTGGTATCCTGGGGTGCCTCAGGAAGAGCGTGGCCAGCAGGCCAAGGGAGGTGACCTGCTCAGCCCTAGTGAGGCCACATCTGGAGTGCTGTGGCCACTTCTGGGTTCCTCAGTACAAGGAAGACAAGGAAGACAAGGAGCTACTGGAGAGGGTCTGGCAGAGGCCACAGGGGTGATGAGGGGTCTGGGGCTTCTCTTATGAGGAGAGGCTGTGGGAGCTGGGCCTGTAGGCAGGTGCCAAGAGGATGGTACCAGATTCTTTTAAGTGGTACCCAGAGACAGAACAAGGAGTAATGGCCATAAATTAAACTACAAGTAGTTTCACCTCAACATGAGGATAAACTTTACGTTGAACGTGGCAGAGCACTGGAACAGGCTGTCCAGGGAATTTGTGGTATCTCCTTCTCTGGAGACATTCAAAACCCACCTGGATTTGTTCCTGTGTAACCTATTCCTGGTGACCCTGTGTTGGCAGAAGAGTTGAACTAGATGATCTTCAGAGGTCCCTTCCAACCCTAAGAATTCTGTGATTCTGTTATTTTTTACTTATATTTATTCCTTTTTTTCTGCTCTTTCTGACATAATTATACTCTTTAATTCGGGGAAAGTTTGGTATGGGTCAAAAAAGGCCCTTTTATTCAACAACAATTGCCATTGAAGTCACTGGTGTGGCTGTGATTTCAGTGGGTTTTGGATATCAACTTAATGTGCTGTTGTCAGAAATAGCTCAGCAATAAACAGGGAAAGAGAATAACTTATGGTACTCTCCTAAAATGTATGTTCAAATTAGGGAATAGTTCTGACTAGTGACTAAATAGGGAGAATGATGTCAAATGCAATAACACAAAAATGCTACTGAACTAATGAGTAAAGTTGTATAAGACATGGAATCCCTTTTTAAAAAAAGTACTGGAGAAGGATTCAAAAGCAAGAGATGATGGTTACTGGAGCTCAGGTAGAAGAGCAGTGGACCTCACATGTTGAACAGTTAGCTGTGCTCATATTTGCTTATTAGGAACTCCTGCTATGGTTTTGCAATAGTGAAATCTTAAAGGACCTATTTAAAAATTAATAAAGCCCAGGAAGAATATTTGACTGTAGTAAGGGTTGGTAACACATAAATATTTTTATATGTATCTCTACACCTATGCTCACACAAACAAGAGCAAAACTAGATGTACAATTTACTGTGAAATATTAATATTAATAATTAAAAATCTACAAAGGCTTTGATAGATTTTACCAATCATATGCTGGAAGTTATGGCAGTATCACCAAGGTCACAGAAACAACACTGGCTTATACCTCTAAAAATTGGTGTGTTAGGAGAACTTGACCATTAGAAGAAGACTGGTTTTTTAATACATATTCACTGTCTTTCCACCAACCCTTACAATTGTACTTCCTCTGATGAGAAGATCTGAGACAAAAAGACCCGAAGAACTCTGAGATTTTACAGCTTAAAAAATAGTGGAGAAATGACTCAATATAATTAAAATGTTTTCCCAGTGACAAGGGTCACAAAATCCTCAGAATTTTGTCAGATATATGGTCACACTGTCTGTGTTGAACTTCTAGGTTTAGTTATTTCTTTGGAGGAAGCTCATGGATTTGACTTTCCCCCATGATTTTCTCACATGTGGTTCTGTGTTGTCTTTTTTTCCTCTTTCACAGTCTTAAGCTTTTCATTGTATAAGAGTCTCCTTTCTGACCCAAATCAACTGAAATGAATGAACAAAGACAGTTCTGTAAAAAAAGAGACATTTATTAAAAAGGCGGTCATTGGATATAGGCCTTTCGCTCTGTCTGTGCTAATGGTGTTGATGGTGTTTTCAAGGTGTCTGTCAAACTGGTTTAAATCTTTTAACATGCTATTTCTCACTCTCAGTCCCCCACTATTTCTCCTAGTTGTCATTCAAATTGTTCCACTAAGAGAACAAATAAATGCATGCCATGAAAACTAGCAAGATGATATAATGAATGAGTTACAATAAATGCCCCCAGCATAAAACAATTATGTACCTGCTATTGTCAAAAACATTCAACATTCCCTTTGTTGAAAAGGAAACAGCTATAAATTATTCACTGGGGCACTGTAACTCTTTTCTTTTTTTCTTTCTTTTTTTTTGGTTGCTTCCAATTAATTCTTCCCTGAACATCCCTAGGTATTTAGCTGAGGGTAGAAATTTACATGCAGAGAATTTTAGCTGTTTCTTGGGATTGTCAAACTGAGTGTCCAAATTAATAATGATAATAACAATAATAACAACAACTATAATAATAATAATAATAATAATAATAATAATAATAACAACAACAACAACAGTACCGTATTTTACTGTGTATAATCAGAGCTTGGTTACAAAAAAGGTGTCATTCAATATCAGTATAGGTTATATTTGTCTAGGGGTAAATATAAGTGATCTTCTCTCTCTCCAGAGCCTGCACTGCCCTCAAGTCTCATTTTAATTTCTGAATTTTCTTCTTCCTGTAATAAGTACCCCGGAATCATGCTATCCTTATTTTCTTAATGATATTTTTTGTGGTTTTTCAAAAGGTATAGATTTCCTGTGGATTTTCAAGAAACAATGCTTTTAAAGAGACTTACTGAAGGTACAGATTGTACAGTTCTGAAAACAAAAAAAGAACAGTTTTTATATATACCATATTTACACCACCCAAAGTGGTAGACTTTCTGACAGTCTACCTTCATGCAATAAGCACCAGAGTTATATCAAGATTCAAGGCTGATATTCTGACCTCCCTCTAGAAGCTGTGGGATGAGGTCCAAATAGGGTGCTTGTTCCATTTTATTTTCAAGCACATAGAACATCTCAGTAGGGCATCTGAAATAATTAAAAAAGGATGAAATATTTTATTCAGGAATGAAGTGGGCTCATTTAATTGTTAGCAGTATTTTATTTTGTTCTAAAGCTGGGCCAAGCAAGTGCTTATATTTTGCATGGCACTAAAACGTGCCACCAAGAAAGTCTCTGGGTTTCCTCTTCTGTTGAAGGTCTCATCCTTGTGCTTTGTGCCTATACCTAGTAACTTGTCCAGGCAGAAACTGTGATACCCAGCTCTATTTACAGAATTTTAACTTTTTAGATGTGAAAGGAATGTCCCCAAGGTGGTCCATGCAACCTGACACAAATGCTGTGGGTGCCCTGGCTTCCTCTCCCAGCCAAAGGAGATTTGTCTGCCAGGTCTGGTGTATGCAGTGGTGGATTTTACAGTGCAGCTGTAATTGTTAGACTGGACTGTCTGTGGTAACCCAGGACTTAAATGAGGAATGGCCTAGGTTAAATGCATCTGGAATGTAGGAACCACACCATTTAGCTAAGAGCACTGTAGTGGCAGACAAAAACTGTAATTACTTCCTCTCAGAGTGCAGTGTTCAGTCATGCTCTTCTGGTACACAATCAGCATCTGAAGATGATGCAAGAGACACTGGTTATGAAAGAGAAAAGTCAGTGTGAGAGACCCTACAGTCATTATGAGGCAACAATCCAAAGAAGGTAAAACACAAAATGGTGATGATTTTTGTTTTCCTACGGTTTTAAGAGAATTAAACCTTCTCTATTTTTTTTTGCAATAGGCTGCTTATTTGCTATATCTTGGTTTGATGTATGCTGGTTTGATGAATCAGTGTCACTAATGGTTCACTAAAAGGAAATCCCATCCTTTGAATTACCAAAATACTTACTAATTTAAGGAATTTTGTCCATTAAAAAGTGCAGCTTAACAAAGATTTTGTTTAATGAGATTTGTATCCAAATCAAAGGAAATGAAAAGTTAAATTGAAAATCAGCCTACTTATTCTGTTGCAAATTATGTCTATGTCCCCTTGTGAAATTATCCTGAAAAATCAAAATATTTGGAAATAAGAAAATATATTGTTGATGTTTTCAATTCTCCCCCCCTCTTCAAGAATATTTGACTTCACAGTTAACATCTGAGTGTTTAACCTCACATATTTCAGCAAATAAAGTATTACATGAAAATTATTGGTTTAATTCTACTCATTAATATGGCTAACCACCGAAATACAGAGTAACAATTACAGTAATTAAAAATTTGGAATAAATAATTTAAATGCTACTATGTGTCTGCATAATTTTTGATGAATACTAAAATAAGTGGGTTTTAGGAAGACCACATGGTATTTGAAAGGTCAAGTAGTCTAATGCATTGTCCTAAACACAAAATGCATTTTGGGAGTTCCATTTTGAACACTTATCTATCAATTTATCTGAAAATGAACATGACACAAACAAAGATATATACTTCTTATGCGCCTAGACTAAGGTATGGCTTTAAAAAAACCAGCATTTACAGGAATGAAATACTGCTAGACTTCTATTTGCTCGAGCCCATATTCAGTATTTTAAAAAGTACATACTTTAGGTAGGAAGTGGATTAATCAAATTCACTTTCTAAGATGCTTCTCAGATTGCTCACTAGTTGTGCACAGCCTAACAAGAAAATTAAAACAGGGGTAGATTTCCTCAGACATTGGGTAGGGTTGAGCTGAATATTTTGTGCATGCAAGACAGCTCTGGCAGCTTTACATGCATTAATTTGAAATCTAGTGCCCTGTTTAGTCATGTGTTGGCTCCTTGGCCCTTGGCTTCTTTATTTCTTCATAGGGATGCCTACATGTGAGTTTTGTAACCATTAAATGTAATTAATAGCAGAACATTGCTAGAAAGTCAGACATAATTGATTTCTTATTTTTTCTGTGCTAAAGATCAAGGGGCTATATCCTTCTTCCGCCATTATGCATGCAGAGCTATAGGAGAATGGACCCTCTGGGACAAGTCTAATATCCGGTGCACTGCTGTCTACCAGAGCCTTATTATAAAAAGCTTTCTACTCTAGCCAAGCTGTGAAAAAGCTCATGCTGTAGTGGCTGCAAATTGAGCAACTTTGATTATGCAGTCCCCATCAAGAGTAAGGTTATAAGTTAGCAAATTGAATTCCTAAGAAGAACTATTCATCAAGTAAATCTGAATACTAACTGTTTTCAAGGAGATTACAACCCATTTTGGGACACTAAGAAAAGATGATGTGTTTGATGGAGAGTTTGCTCTTGACCGTATCTTTTACTTATAAAAATTAGAACTAAGTGAGTTTTTTCATGACTATTAAATCAAATGAATTTCAGAAGTACCACAAGTATTTAGGAGCTCAAATGAGTGAACAGTTTGTGCCATAAACATAAGAGATATTTTAACCCATACAAAAAAGCAAAAATTAAATTATTCTTTTTTAAAAACATCAGGGGAAAAAAAACCTATTTGCTTTCTTCATAAAAATGAATGTTTTTGACTTTAGCTTTTAACTGAATGTAAATAAAAAGTCATGTGCCTTATTTTAGGGGACTCCAAGATACAGAAAAATCCTGCTGCAGTCAATATGTTTAAGAGATCCTATTTCAAAATGTTGATTGAAGAAAAAGCTAGTATCTTCGAAATGGTGTTTTAAAGAACATGTTATTATAACACTGATACATCTTGATCTATTCATAATGGCTAATATAATTTTTAAATCTGCCTGTATCTAAAGAGAAGCCACTCTTCCTTTTACACTAGCTTATATGAAAAAAAATATATTACTTCATGCTTTTTCTCTGAGTCAAAATTTAATTTTTTGCATGTTTTAATAGGAAAGCAACATGGATTATGTTGGTCAGCACAAGGATGAAGAAGCAGTGATGGAAGAAGCCATCCTTTGCCCAACCTGTATACATCATTAGCCAGGGCAGAAGGGTATTGCTTATAGCAAAGGAATTGCATGGAACATATAACCCAGACCAGATCTGCAATCTCTGGGGAAAAGAAGTTCACAGTACTTCCATGTTCATCCTACACTGCCATGAAGAATAGATATGATTTTAGTGAGCTCCTCACCAGCAGCTGCCAGAAAGGAAGATGACTTCAGGTGTTAGGTGGATGATGACACTTTAGACAACTCTTGAAATACAATAAAGTCTCAACAAAGAGTTAAGATCAACTAAAGAGGTTTTCCAAGTGATGGAAGAGGCTAAACTCTTGCTTTCTCAAGGAGAGTAGTTTTATGTAAGATGACATAAATCTCCTGTTTTCAGGGGTTTTATTTTATAAAGACAAATGTTAGCTGCTGTCTGTACAGAAACACATGTGAGCCATTTTCTGAAACAAGTGTGACAATGCCTTATTGTGGCCACCACAGGCTATATGAAGGGTTCATTGGTAGGACTTGAACTGTAAAAGTAATTATTAGAATCCAAAAGGATGTAGATGCTACAGCACAGAGAATTACAACACCTCTGTGTTGGCCTTGTTATATTACATGTCACCCTTTGCAAAGTGTGTGGAAGAACTAGAGATGTAACAGGCATTGTGTTGAATAAAAGCACCAAATTGCAAGCAAGCCAAAGGAGGAGACACCTAAAACCAGTTTGCAGGAAAATGCTGAGGATTTTGTTTTCTGTAGGTCTTTCCATTCTTCCTGAGCACTGGCTTCCAGTACTCTCTGGGATAAGTGTCCATCATTCCTCAGCATTTCCTAAAGACTAGACTATGCCTTTCTCTGTTCAATGCATGTATTCCTGTGAATTCCACTCCATGGGACAAACTACCAAGAAAAGCCTCTTCAGAGTATCCACCTGCTATTAGAGGCAATAGGTTTGCAGAAACTCATAAAATTCCATTTTCAAAGGCAACAGTCTTCATCTTTATTTGATGTTTATTGCCGTTGCATATTCAGACAGAATGACAGAAATCAAAAGACAAAAATCATATTTCCCCTCACTCCTTATTCCAATGGGCCAAAGAGATTGAGTTACTTTATTTTTTTCCCATATAAGAAAGAGTAGTACTGACCACTGTAATCATTTTCAGTGCTTCTTTTTCAGTTGTAATTGACCTTTTTAAATAGCGATGTCCTAAACTGTAATCAGGACTGTGGAGAGGATGATTCAGAAAAGGAGGTACAGAATGAGAATTCAAAACTTAGGAAGGGAGGTTTTCCACACAGCTTTACTGCTATTTAATGATTTTCTTCTCTGGACAGACCTTTAAGCTTACACATCTATGGGAGACGTCTGCTCTCTGACACCGAGATAGGCTTTTTGCAAGCACTTTAGCCACTCTCTAAAAGTTCATTAAACTGTTAATTGAATCCAATTCATAATATAAAAAGCCTCTGTTTTCACTTCTGTTTCAGTGTGAATAGAACTCTAGCTTTTCCTGCTTCCAGATTATAAATTGCCTAGTCACTGAAGCATCAGAGAGGCAAAAGGGAGAATGCAGTTTTTCATTTTGTCCCATAGACTGTGCTGCAAGGACCGCTGGCTTCAGACCCTAAAATCTTTTGACTGCCCTTGGAGAGGTAAGTGCAGAAAGAACATCAAGCCAAGCTATTCCTGAGGCAATTTAGCTCTTTGTTTATCAAAAGGTTGAAATAGTAGAGTACATTATGCAGAAGGACCTTAATTGATATACAGAGGCATTATATCTCAGTGCCACAACTCAGTCTCACATACAGGCTGATGTGTTTTATTTTTGTGTTATTTATGTTGTGAGCTTTCTACCTTATCATCTGATATTGAAATATCACTTTGAGAACTAAAAGGTTTAAAAATAATTTTGTGAGTGAATTAAATGGGACAAATTAAAATCTGTTGAAGTTTTATTCAGCAGTGAATATCTTATGAACAATTTTAATGGCCCTGCATGCTGTCACTTAATATTTTTGGTAAATATCTATGGATTTTTATAGAATTCTTTCCTAATTTATTATTGGTGTGTTGATGAATTTCTGTTTTGTTATTTATTCGCACAAAAATAATGTCTTGCATGGAAAATTTTGTCATCTGGTTTGGGAAGGCAGCCCATGATCCCAGGATAATTTTTCATATTTTTCTTTCGCCTCACCCTTTCATCACAGAAAAGAAAAAACAACTATTTTACTATCTCTTGGATGATATGTCTTTCTTCATATATTACATGTAAGAATTATTTTCTGTTTTTCTGCTTTGTCTATGCAAGGATTTTGAGCAAAGGCTATTCAAAATAATATAAAAAATGAATATTAGATATTAGAATTGAACTAATACTTATTTGAGTCATTTACTGGGAGAATGAGTGCTGGCTGTACCTAGGTATTTTTCCTTTGCTGTGACAACATTGCTTCAGTTTCAGCTGAAATAGACATGAGGCAGAAAAACACTTTACAGGCATGAGAGAGAATTGTTTACAGGTTTAAGTCTCTTCAACACTGCAGTCCTACTCATAACATGCATCTCCTCTTGTTTACAGAATTACAGTGCAGCATCAGGACAAGTTGAGAACTAAGATCAAACTGTAGTGGTATTTTTCTTCAAAAAATATGCATTTATAAAGAAAACTAATGATAGCAGGGCCAAACCAATATTTATGGTTTCATGTTTCAGTACATTTCTTTAAAAAAGGGATAGCAAACGCAGAAGATTTATATGAAACTTGCATGTTTCAACAGGCAAAATGTGACAACTGATGAGTCTTAGCCATCAGAGATGATTTGGTAGGAAAGATCCAGCTGGAGATGTTAATGTTGAGCAACTGAGAAAATAAGATCTAACTTGTAATCGCTTTCCCTTAAGTGGCTGCAAAGTTATGCATGGAGTACTAGTTTTGTCACATTAAAATGCATCTAGGTTCCAAATATTTTTGAGACTGATCTCAATGTCTCTCTTTTAATGTCTCAAAATCTTCCTGGACATCATTTTCAGGATGAGAATAATAAACAATATGTGCACTGGCTAATACCTTTGCTGGCAGGGATACCCTCTGGAGGAGTGAGAATGGTCACTGTACAGTGTGTAAATATAGTGATAGGAGAGAAACATTAAAAAAATCCAACCAAACAAACCGAAATGCAGCTTTTAATTTTACTTCGACATTCTACCCTAAAATTACCTGCCCTCTGAAAACAAACACATACACTGTTGATTCAGGCTCAATTTTACATCCAGGTAGCTCTGCTGCTGTTGAAAATGGTTTCCTGTTCCTACAAGAGAAAATATTTCTATACCAAAGAAAACATGTTTCTATTAGAGAAAGGAAAGGACACTGTATTCCATTATGGATAATTAACAAAATATTTTTTTAAAAAATTGATGGTAATTTACAGATATATTAACATTTTAAATGCCTCATTAAAAAATGCACCAAATTATTTTATATGAAAGAGTTGTGATCTATTATACAGGAAGACTTATACTGCTGTTTGCTGTTATGCACATGAAGGTGACAGAGTTAGGCTGAAATAAAAACTGCAATTAAACCAAGGAAAAGTAATCATTAGAGACAATGTTGCAACATTGCAATAACAATGCAGGAAATCTCAATGAGAAACTGTATATAAGTGACAGATGACTTTATTTTAAAATTAAATGAAACTTGAAAAACACTGTGGTCCTCCCTGCTCATTCTCATACTCACATGCTCACAAACACCAAAATGCTGGTATCCAGGTCATCTGTCCAAGAGAAGATGGGACAAGAGACATCTTTTTCCCACCTTTTTGTGGGTTCTCCTTTTGAAGTTTTTGGATTCTTCTTAGGTTAATAACTATAGACTTTCCTTGGATAGGACTTTTTTTTTTACCACAGTAACTTGTGGTATAATAGTTTGACTACAATAACTCTCTTCACCCTGCCCACTTCTGTGTGCCTCAGGATTTAATCATTGTCTTTTGTGTCTCCACCTGAATACCCTGTGAAGTCCAGCCTAAATGTGTGATAGGATTTTAATGATCTGCTAGTGCACATGCATCTGTACTAGCTCATCATATAGCTTTTTCTTGTCTTTATGTTCCTGGTGTTTCCACAGCTGGAATGGAAACCAATGGCTGTGTTTTCTCAGCCATTGTCCATTCATACTAATTTTAACATTTCTATTAAAATTCTCTATATAATTAAACTGTAACTTTAACACATTTACTGTCTCTCCCCTTTCTGATGTACAAACTCCATGAATTCAAGTTCATGTAACTTGGATGCTAATTTAAGTACTTTTAGGCCTTTTGTGATTCTTACACCATCAATATTTAGAATCTAGAAGTAGTAAATTACAGCAAACTTTTCAAGCTTTTCTTGTTTTTCTTGCTAGCCTTTAGGCTCTGTGAATAACAGTCCCACAGTCAAACTGCAATGAAACTTCTACAAATCATAGCTGTCTCCAGAGAGGCAAGGTTAATTTTGTACAAACACAATTTTGTACAACAGAAGTAACTGGACATTTTGTCAAGGACCTTTCCATATGTATTCTTCAGAGCAAAACCCTTCCTAGTCTATTTTTGGATGTATTAGGCTTTCTGGGAACTAGTACTTTCATTTATAGCATGGCCAGTAAAGATTGTCTTATTGTACATGAGAAATGGAACTCCATTTCTATTCAGGAAAGTCCATTCAGAACAAGTCCCATACTCAGTTCATGTCCATGTTTAGCCTGTCCTAACATAATGCATGGGACACAGGTGAAAAGAGGAAATAATAAGACTTCAAAGAATCTTCCATCTGTTCTGAATTCTTTTGACAAAAAAACCCACAGTAATTGCTCTGATTGTACAATCCCATACCGAAGACTGTTACTATCCTTGTATCACCAGAACATAATTAGTCTTTCAGAGTTGTGATTTTTTTTTAAGTTAAAAAGTTAAAAAGTGTGGCTTTCTTTGTATATATATAGATGCACTATCAAGAGGATAGATGAGAAACCAACAGTAATGCTTGAATTGAGGTCCTTTTCTTTTGAAAGAGGCTTTTTGCCTATCCAATTTACCTCTCCTTTCTCAGGACAGCACCACCAAATGTACTGATTTTCTGCAATGTGCTGCAAAGCCTCTTTCATATCTTCCTCTAGATGCAAGAGAAACTGTGCTGCTAGTGCATGATGAATATTTTTGAATTTATTTGATACCTGGAATTTTGGAGGAATGAAATTTCATTGAAAGGATGAGAAATGGATTGCTATTATGTTGATGAGATTGTTATTTAAAGAACTGTAAGAGCACAGGCTGCTCACCTTTACCATTCTGTAAATCTAAATAAGTAAAATAAAATTTAAAAAATAGTCTGAATATGCCACTACAGTTTCAGAAAATTCTTCTGGTATGTTCTGGGTCTAAGAATTCAAGCCAAACCAGCTTTTTTTTTTTTTTTTTTCAGTTGCATATGCTCAATTTAACCATTAAGCACATGACCTAGTCTGTCATAGTATAGTATCCCATGCATTCATACATATATAATTTTCAAAGAATGCACTACTAATAAATGCTTGTTACTGTGCCTGTTTATCATGTATATGTTACATAAATGTAGTCTGTATTTATTCAGATTCAATTTGATCAGTACAAATCTGAGCTGCAAATTCCAGATCTAAATAAATAATTATTAATTTGGAAGCAAATTAGAATTTGACAAGAGATAAACAGATTTGCTGTTTTACATTGTTATGCCATTTAAGTGATTTTATATGTTAATTGAATACCAAAGTTTTTTATTTATTGCTAGATGGATAGCTGTTACTTTATAGCTTGTCATGAAGCATCTCTTGGAGATCTTTGAAAAATAGTCAAGGATAATTTAAAATCAATTAACTGAATAGAGAATAATTATCCTTTTTCCTGTCTAGAAAATAAGGTTCTGGAACCATGGAAATACATCATGTTTTGTAACTACAGTCTGTTCTTAGAAATGGAATGCTAGCCACACAATCAGGGAAAAAGAAATTTGATCAAGAATAATTGTTTAATATTAATTTATTGGATGGCTCCTCTTAGATTTGTTGTGAAAAGTTAGATGATGAAACCTAAGCACTGTCCAAACTGATGCTGGCATCTGATCTGTAAAAATGTGTTTTCCTTTAAGAGGGCACTCTTTCTTGCCACGCTGTCAAAGCTTGATGTTGTTTCTACATGGTATGTAACCTAACACAACTACCAATCATAAATTGCAAGCAGAAACTTTTTTGTGGTATCACCTGCTCTATAAGGTAGTGACAGCTCAAAGTCTCCATTTTGGAGAGGTAGATATCTGTAAGAAAAATAAGTAACTTCTGTTTTAAAATCTCTGCATGGAGTTTATTACTGAAAATGTTTTTATTTAATATAGTTGTCTATAAAATTTTTTCAGACTAAACTGAGAAATAGGCAGGTAATACAAAAGGTAGAAATAAAATCAGATTTAAATAGCAGTGAGATTTCCTTTCTACATCTTCCTAAATTAAAAAAAAAGCAAAACCTCAAAAAAAAAAAAAAAAAACCAACCCAAACAAAACAAAACAAAAAAAAAACCCCCTGCCAACCCAAAACAAAAAAACAGCCAAAGTTGAAGCAAATACAGTTAGACATGTAATATAAAATACAATATATTTTTCATGGTCTGGTCTTACAGTAAGAAACCTTGAAAAATCATTATTCCAGATTTCCAGGATTGTACATCAGTTCCAGCTCTGGTCTTGAAGTTCAGATGGTTAAAATGAATAGGTGTTAAGGCATCTCTGAACTGTAAAACATAGTTGTACTTATCCATTGAGCCCCTCAGGATGTGTGTGAAAAACAAAAGTGTGAAAATGTGTATTTAATGGAACCCACGTATATATATCTTTCAAATACAAATAGAAAGGAAAAAAATAAATCCTCTTGTGTATATTCCTAAATTAAATCTATATAAAATAGAATCAGACCAAGAGGATGTATCAGTAAGCTAAAGTGAACTGCATTACAGGAATGCTACAATTTCACTAGAAAGAGAAAGAATAAATTCTGGAAATTTAGATTCAAGGCAAATCTTAATAGAAATCTAAGCCTCAGAAGGACACAGCTAATGCACTCGGATAACCTTAGCTCTGCCCATTAGCAATCCTTTTAAACAATCAGGCAATTATTTTCCTGTAATTGTTTTTTGCACAGTCCAATTAGATGAAACCATTCCTGTTAGATTGTTTTCATTTTTATTTTCTTTTATAGTGTCACTACAGTGTGAAATTAATGTTTCCCATATCGCTCTGCATCTTAAGTCTTGTTTACACTTGGGAAAGTTTTGGGAAAAAAAACGTCTATCTATTGATGACACCAATTCAACTGAACAAATGCTGGCAGCCCTGACAAAAGTCTTAGACAGCTCACTGACTGCGAGCATCATTTCAGTCCTGCCTTAGTTAGGCTCTCCCAGCTGGGAGACCTGGCACAGTGTTGAAAAGGCTGTTTATTGTCTAGATCAGAGCTCTCTACTCTGCTAGATTTAATTGCTGCAAGATGTCCTTTTTAGATAGGTGTCTTCAAAGTTGTTGCCAGACTAGTGATAGACAGTGATGGGTCTGAGACAATTTGAATAGTTTGGGCAATATAAGAAAAAAAAACCTGAGCCTGTCCGAGTTTTTGAAAATCTCAGGGATAGGTATGCACTCTGAAATGGAACGTGATAATTTTCTGTCCTGCCTTTTTTTATTGACATTATATTCACCTTTGAAGGAGTCCATTAAGATTTCATGTTAAAGGTGATGGCATATTTCCCATTCAGACTATTATGTACGCTAGGAATGCAAGGCTTACATTCAGGTAGGGTACAAAGTAATTTTGATATTTCATAGAAATCACCATAGAAATAACTACACTATCTCCTGGAAGCTGTTTAGCTAAACTGTTCTCTGAACTTGCTATTATAACTTGTTTCCTATCCTCACTGCTTTCCTCAGCTTATCACACAGGATTGGATTATCTTATGCTTGGCTTGTCACTGGGCTCCTTACTCTTTATTCATCTTAATTCCTCCATCCACTTAAGTTCCCACTAGAAGTTCCTGTCACCCTGCAAAAACCACCAACTTCTACTTGCTACTCACCTTTTCTCTGTCCTAAAACAGATGAGATAGAAAGAGGACAGCATGCTTTTAAGAAGCCATCCATATGTCATCCTTTGCAAAAAAGAAAGGATCCATTCTTTCCAATATGAATGATTCTGTAAACATGGAAAACAGACGACCTGAAGCTTTTTTTAGGATGTGATTACAAATGCACTTGCCTATTTTTCATTTCTGTACTGGCATTTGTGTGTCATAGCTCTTTGGGTTGGTATGACATAGCAACACGTGTTTCATAGCCATTAGATGAATGTCAGAACTTGCAGGACTCACAGGAAAGTTTTCATTCTGATGTTTGCAGTGAGTATCCAAGTTTTCCAGTTGGTTAAAGTTTCCTAATTACTGTCCTTTTTATGGTGTGGGTCAGGTTTCAATATCAGTGGCTATGCCAAGAAATCTGTAATTCCACCATTTGTGTCCTATAGACTTTTATTGTCTGTCCCTATATCGAACGATGTAAGTAGACTTGTCGTAATAAAACTAACTATAAAAAATTGTTTCGACTGCTTTAAAGTTCACTTTCCTAAACAAAAATAATAGTTAGAACACTTTTATTTCCAGCAGCTAGAACTAATGGGTATAATTTACTAAAGTTTTCCATGAATAGTAGATGTTGTTAAGTGGATTTGTATTCTATGTACACATACTTTGACCATACTTGTCTCAGTCTTTAATCGTGCCCTGTGTGATCTCAGTTCTCTTTTCTGATGTGAACTTCCAGTTTCCTTCCACTGTCTCAAACAGTCTATCACAGTAACCTCATCTCCCTGGAATGTTACTGCCTACACAAGAGAGAGAATTATGCCAAGTTGATTTTCAACATCTTGTGTTGACAGCCTACTTGTGCTGATTAGTCAGAGACAACAGATAACCCTTGAGTTCATACTGCTTATTTAAATTTTTTTTTCTCATGCTGAGCTCTTTACATTTTCTCAAACCAGAAACTGTTTTTCACAAATCCTGTATAACCTTCAAAACTGGGAAATTTCTAAAGCCCTGTGAAGTCTAGCCAATTGAAACCAGCCAATGATTTGAAAAATCAGTTTGGGAAATTGACAGGCAGACAAACATCTGAATTGCTGGAATCCTGGGAATGTAAGGGGATTCTCTGTACTCACCCTTCAGCACAGCTTCTCTTTCTCTCTGTGTGTGAGGTGGGAGGATGTAGGGTATGGTTCTACACCAGCTTAAACAAAGACAGTACCAAACAGAGTGATCCAACTGCTAACCATTTGTTCTTGCTATAACCTTGTGCCAGCACTTATGGCCTGGTGTCAAAGAGAACTGATCCATCTGGGAAGCAATTTTCAGTATTAAAGAAAACAAACAAACAAACAAACAAACACTGCCTCGAAAAAGAAAATGCACCTGTGGTCTGCTAATTTCATGGCCTTGTACTTTCAGTC
Organism: Vidua chalybeata; assembly: GCF_026979565.1. Lineage (NCBI taxonomy): Eukaryota > Metazoa > Chordata > Aves > Passeriformes > Viduidae > Vidua > Vidua chalybeata. The sequence goes on along the minus strand of NC_071530.1, from coordinate 123,615,121 downwards.
CTTTGTGTTTGTCAGAGTGAGACATGTGTGTACACACATATACACATGTGGATCCCATGGATAGGAATTCACCAACAGTCTTTAAGAGGATGACAGCTTTTTCTCTTGAGGCAGTGGTGAAGAAAAAAAAAGAATGAGGGACAAAGTAGTCTTTTCCAAACCGACTCATCCTTATTTGCAGTCAACAGAAAGAAAACTGAAGCTCCTAATCAGGTGGAAGGCCAGCATCCCTTGTAGGGCTTTTCCAAAGTATGCATGAGTGGAATAAGAGAAAGTGAATTTTAGGGGGAAATGCAGAGTGGGGGTGGCAGAGGGGGAGATGGAGAAGGAAAGGGTTGTAGTTGAGACTTATATGAATCAAGTGGGTCCTGAATTTAATTCCTTATACCAGAAATGCTTTTGTTCTTACATGTAGCTGACTTGAAGTGACAGGAGCTTCTGAGAGGTCTTTGAACTGCTGCAGCACTCTTTAATCTTTATATATCTTTATAGGTTTGAAAAAAGAAAGAATATGTTAAAATCTGTGATTTTACTGTTGCTCAGGTGAACTGATTGCTTAAAAATAAAAAATGCGTGGATAAGTTCTGTCTTTTGGTTTGACAAATTTAGTCAGATAAGTTACAATAGAAAAGCAACTGTCATTAGTGTTGTAAAAAGAACAGTACTTGTTTCCAATACTTGAGATAAAACAAACAAAAGGAAGCAAATCTCTTATCTGGTTAGCTATTCTAAAGCTCTGTGACACATTGTGTTGTGCCCTAGCCATGTCCTTCCACAGTGTATGATGATTGCACAGGATAGGAAATACTCCAACATGATATACACTGCATCTTGTATTGGGTGGAGATTATTCATAACTGATCTGATCTTTGTGAAAGCTGACTGTAAATGCTGTTTAATTGTGTAAAGAAGTTTGGTATCTGGCTCTTTTTCCCTCTCTTTCTCTTTTTCTTTTTTTTTTAATAGGTTGTTGTTTGTTTTCTTTTAAGATTTTATGCTTTCGCTTCCCCATGGAAGCATTTGTTTTGGTTTATTTCATGACTCAGGTTTTCTTTAGCAGCGACAATCAAAAGGAAAAAACACAGAGAAGGTAATGGTAATCTTCCCTTACCTGCCCCTGTTTCACATTCTAATACATTTATATATATATATATTTTTTTTTTTTTTTAACTGCAAAGTTTCCTTGTGCAATGAGAATAAGCAATAATTGATTGTGTCATAAATAAACAGACTATCTCCAGACTCTTGCTATTTAACACCTCTTCAGTATCCCTGCCCTCAAATCTAACAAAAAATAAACCTGGGGAAATAAACCTGCATGAAACCTGTGGAAATTAATTGACCTTTTGAAGAATTTATACATAATGTGAAAACACCTGCATCTTAAAAAGGTGTTCAGAAGTTCTAGAAGCATTTGGGAATAATGCTTTCAGAATGTTTTCAGAATGTGTACTGCTTAGCAGGTGCCAACTGAAGCAAGTTCTACAGGTATTAGTCTGAACAGTGTTCACCTTGTTTTTGCATTAAAATAACTCATTATAAGCCAAGGTACATGGACTGCATGCTGCTTAAATTGGACTTAAGGCCAAATGAATTGTACATACGCATAATATCCTAGAACTTTTTTCTTCTAATCTTTGCTCCAGCCAATGACTTGCAGATGTTTTATATGATCCTATCATATTTGGAAACCAAAAGTAACTGCTTTGTGTTGCTATAATTCCGAAGTCAGATGTTTCCTTTCCTTGCAACATTATTAAATCTAAAAAAGGGGAACATGCTAAGTGTATTGCTGGAAGTTTTTTTATTGCAATTAGTAAATATATGAAAAACACACAGTGTGTGTATATACATATGTAACTTGAGATAGAAGAAATATGGAGAAGTTTACTGGTTTAAATTTGGGCAAAAATATTAATTTTCAAAGATAAAATGAGTTATTAATGTTCACAGAAGCACAGCATGGCTGAGGTTGGGATCTCTAAGGTCATGGGGACCCATCCACCTGCTCAAGGCACGGCCTCCTTTAGCTGGTTGCTCAGAACTAGGTCCAGGCCTGTTTTGAATATCTCCAAGGATGGTAGCTCCATCACTTCAAACAATGTTTGCCATATTTTTTGCAGAATTTATAGAATATAATTAATTGAAATTAAGAAAAAATGAGTGTCAAGTACCTTGGGTATTAATCTTAGCTCAGCCTCTTTGCTGCATACCCTCTGCAAGTCCATTCATTTTTCCATGCTTCTGTTACTTTTTGAGGACTGTCTTTATTTAGATTGCAAACTCTTTGGGAAGGGTCTCTGTCTTCCACATTTTTGCACAGTGGGCCTTATGATCTCAGTTCTTTAGCATAATTGTGCAATACTAATTGCAGATATGCTCCTCTAACTGACACCTTAATAGGAATATTAGAGTAAGGGCCAAAAACTTAACATATAGAATTTGCTTAATAGCAGGTAAGGTCCTTAGGAGCTTCCTTGAAACCACTGAGTCTGCTGTAGGAATACAATAGGACTAAAGAAAACCCCAAACCAAAGTGGTTCAAGGATCACTGCTTATTACCAATTTTCCTTGGGGAGCATAGATCCAAAAGCAGCCTCATACACATTTGATTTCCTGGGTACCCTGGGTGCTTACAAACTACAAAGTGAGCAAGGCCAAATATTGAACCCAGGAAAGATCTCTAACTCCAAAATCAAGTGGTGCAGACAGCTGTGGAAGTACTTCTCAGAATTAACTCCTACTAGAATAAATTTACCATATTTGTACTATCTAATTTGGCTGATGTTTTGCTGGGTCCATCATGATCTTTTTCTCACTCAGAGGAAAAAAAAAAAGATTTTATTCAGAATATCTGCAGTAATGTGAGGTCGTATTGGCAGCCAAGATCAGCGTCAGGTGAAAGTAAGGGTGCACAATGGGACTATGTTAGGGTATAAACCCTGTTGTGGCATTGTTGGAAGAGGTATTACAGGGTGAGAAAGAAATTTGGTGAATTCTCAACACATGATGGCTTTTAAGAGCAGATCTTGGTGTGAATTATTGTAGCAAAGAAGGCAACCTTTCACCAGCTCTGATTATCACAAGTGTTCAAAGAATGCTGAAATGCCTCGTTATACAAAGCATATATAGCATATATTAACAGTGTATATAGTGCAAAACACAGGATCCCCAGTTACTTTGATCTATCAGCACCAATCTGATAACCAGTCTGTTATCCCTTTACTTGAGTCACCAGTTACACCACCATGGTTGTATTCACCTTTTCGGTGCAGGAATATTGTACATTTTGCTGTGCAATGGTTTAGCTTTCACATGCACACTGTTTCTCTTGCATCCAAATATTGCTCAGCAGAGCAGTGTTCCTTCTACTGGGAGTGCTTCTAATAACACAAAACAAATAAAACTTGCTACATATCGTATCATGTTTGACCATTATAACTATAAGGAAATATATGACATTTAGTATATCATATGCTTTCCTTAAAAAAATTGCATCTATTATTAACAAGAAAGCAGCCTACCTGCTTTTGCTGACACAAAATTCTTATGTCCTGACCATAAGAATTTAAAGTTTAAACTTGTGGGATATCCAGAAATACATTAAAAAGGTATATGCACATGAATTTGCTTAGGCCACATAACACCATCCCATAATCTGAGGGTTACATTACATAAGAGAAATTTATAATGAAGTGTTACAACATCCCTCTATGCCTCAGCTTCCTTTCCTGGAAAATGAAAAATGTGACATTTCATTTCTTTCAAAGTAATTTGAGATCTACAGATTAGAAAAAGTAGCTAAGGAATTGGTGTTCCCAGAAAGTTCAGGGGTAAGTCCAACCTCTATCACAGAATATTACAATAAAGCAACTTACTCAGCAAACTAGTCTATTTGCAGTCCTGATTGGGCCTTGATTTTTTTGGTGCCCGTTAAGCTTTTCAGGGCCCTCACCAGCACAGTGTGACATCTATTGCAAGCCGTGGTAAAAGGTTTGGGGGTTACTCTGCGTAAGAGCTGTTTTATGTTCTGAGCTAGGTTTTCAGCAGTCTAATAAAGCTTTCAGTGGACTTTTATTGTCATTCGTAGCTTTATTAGTCTTTTATCTGACTGTTGCTTTGGCCTTTCCCTTGATTGACTGTGCCCATAGCAGGAATGCTATGTCAGCTGAAATACTCTTCACTCTTTAATTGTAACGCTGCCTTTCAGGGAATAGCGTTTCCAGAGAACAAGTCAGCTGCTGTAATAGCTAAACTTAATACTTTGCTATAAACAGCTCCATGACCAAATTGTCTCAGATTATGTAGGATATTCTTGTGTTAAAATGCTTCACTTTTATTTGTTAATGCAGGTATTTATTATAATTGTCTCACAGTGTTTTGCTTTCCAGAAGCATTGGGTTCTAGTGGCCCATGGCTTGGACGAAGCACGTTTACATATTTAGATAAGTAACATGGAGTTTGCAGGTGTCTGGAGTCAGAAATGTGGGTCTCTGTTCTGCCACAATGTACATGTTTTTCCTCACCAGGGACTCCTAAACACCAGCATGAAAGTCTGATCACCCAGGCAGAATAGCTGCTACTCTGTATGTTTTTGGGACAGAGAGAAGTGTCAGGGATAATAAATTAGCAGTTAATTGCATAATTTATTTGGTGTTGGTTTCCTAAACTTAAAATTATATAAACTTTATGTTAGAATTTATTGTTCAAATCTGTATAAATCTTAATCTCAGGATTGTGTGGAATGTGCTTCATTCCACTTGGTAGAATCAGCTGTTAAAACTCTTATAGTTGTCAGATATTTATTTCTTCATCACCTCTTCTCACAGGTGCTGAGGCCTAAGCCAGGCCTCTCTCCATCAGCAGTTCTTGCTCCTCTTTCCCTCTCATTCTGGCTTCAGGCTCCAAGTCCCATGTCCATTTGGGAGAGCACAGCTCCTACTGCTGTTCTATTCAGGGTATAAAAATGCCTTCCTTTTTCCATCCTTTCCATCAGACCAGCAAGTTCATAGTTCAACAGTGGGGAAGCCTATGAATTCTTCCAGGCTTCCCCACTGTGACCCATGATTGGCTGACATGGACTCCTTTTTTTCCCTTATCTTGCAAGAAATTGATCTTGGCACTGGTGGTGTTATGTGTTGAAATGATACAAAAATAGAAGATAATTGTGAATTTTATAGAATGATAGGTACACCATCTTTTTTTAGAATGGATGGACTGGGTGACCTTTGTTAGTATATTTTTATGGGATTTCTGAGTAAGTTCAGTTAATGAGATAAATTATATTATTTTTAGCTGCTCTTTGCAGAAATCCAGGTGAAAACCCCTTTCTTATTGGACATTTTACGAACAGTTCTTGTCTTACATGTCCTAACATTCCCTGATTTACACTGCAGTGGGAGTGATGAAAGAGCCCAAAGCAGGACATTCCTTTAGTAACATGATGGAAATTATCATTACCCCATGATCTCAGGACATCACCAAAAGAGACATGAAGTCCTTAATTCTGAGCTTCATGCCTGAATTTATTCTGTGATAGCAAAATACTTAGGTCTGGGATTCATATACCAAATGTGTTGATGAGGTAGGGTAGCCAGTGGGAAACAGCAAAGTCAAAGAAGGATTTGAAGCTCCTCTTTGAGATGATTTTCTTTTGCCAAATGTGCATTTAAGTACACGTAATATGTCTGAGTGCAAATGGTTGTATGTTCTTGTATCTGCACCTACAGTCTTTTTCTTTCCCTTTTTTTTTAAACAGCATTTGATAGTTTTTCTGTGACTGTGTCTGTTCACCCCTTGAATTAATGTAAACATTGAGTGCTCTTTGCTTGCCAACGTATCTAGAGCCAGCTGGATTGCTTTCACCTCTGAAACTAACTCATTAATGGTACCAAATGCTTTTGTGTGAAAACCTACTTCTCCTGTATTAATTCTTTTTATTTTGTGTTTTTTTTTAACTATTATTTTGAGCTCTTCACTTGGCAGTGTCATCTGATCTCCCTCAGTTCTTTCACTGAAATGAAATATTAAATAAAATGCATTTGCATGGCAGCAGCAGGCACAAAGCAGCCCTCAAGGGGCTTATCAAGACAGGTTCAAAAAATGTGTAGATATGGCACTTGGGGATATGGTTTAGTGGTGAACATGACAGTGCAGCGTTAATTGTTGAACTCAGGGATCTTGGGGGTTTTTCCCAACCTGAGCTGTTCTGTGATTCTGTGATATACCGTGACCACACACATCACAGGCTGGTAGAAGCTCAGCTTGGTGTTCTTGGAAGGTGTCCCCTCCTGAGATTGTGGGCAGCCTCAGCTCATGCTCAGCTCAGCTGGCTACAAAGAGCAAAGCTGTACCGTGCTCCCAGACCCAGCAGCTGGAGAAGATGTGCAGCCTGGGAGCGTGTGAGACATGGGGCTTTATCTGGGGGTTGGGAAGCTGCAGAGGGAATTTTCTTAGAGCTGAACAGTTTTTCAGACCTTGTTTCCTTTTTCTCCTTTTTTCTTCTGCAATCCTTGCTTTAAAGCCCTTAAAGCAAGAGACTACTCTGGAAATGCCAAAACAGGATGACATGCAGTGGCATTTGCAGATAGTGTAAGAGAAGACAATGAAATCTGTAAATCCTTTGTTCATGATAGCTTGATATTTTCTTTTGATATGTTCAAATTACAATCACTGAGAAGAATTCAGACCCAGGTTGCTAACTTTGGTGGTATTCTTTGCGTGTGGATTTGGCCCAACCATGTCAGTGTGATGAGATTATATGGGCAAAAACCTGAAGCAAGGGAGGGCACTGTGAACAATTCATCAATTACCTACCAGCTGTGTTAGACAATATCAGTTGGTAGATTTTGCCCAACCCTATGCTCATTTCTGTAATATTTACATTGCCAATTTGTCTGCAATGCTGGTGCACTAGAGCAGAACTCCCAGACTTAGTGGCTACTGGGTATCAAAATTATGTTTGGGTTTTTTTTTTTTTCCATTCTGGCACTTAACAGGCAATGCTTTCCCACAGAAAAGCAAGAGCATTTTAGCAAACAAGTACCCTAAAATAAATTCTGTGCTAAAACACACACAGAGAGAGATACTAACCAAATTTTTATTTTAAATTTTTATTTTATTTTATTTCTCACCTTGGGGAACAAGGCAGGTCTAACAGGTGGAAGGTTATTAAAATCATAAGAAAGATGAGCAGAGCACAAATTTGTCCTACAATATTGCACAGGATAATCAGAAAAATAGTATAGGTCAAATTCTTACATTGTTTGACCTCGGAATTAAGGCAGGTGCAAACATCTAGTGCTAAGATTTCAATATTTAGCTCTGTTTGCTATAGGTCACTTTTTCATTTAGCACAAACTATACTTTGCTCAAAATTTGTGTGATTAATGCATTGATTTAGCTTCCCAATGTGCATTGCTGCTAGGCAGATTCAGATATTATTTATTTTTATTAGTTTATAATATGTCAATTTTTCTTGCTTATCTGTCAGCTCCCACAAAAATACATAAATCAAAAATATAGCAATGTGGACACTAACAAGGCATAATTATTGTAGGGTCTGTCCCCTTTTAAAGAAAAATACAATTACCTACCAATATGTTCCTGGGATTAGGTCAGAATTTGCATAATACTGACTCATATTTTCTTAACAATTTTAACATCAGACAATAGGTTTTGCAAATCTATATGCCTTTCCTGTTTTTCAGTTTTATTTTTCAGGCTAAAATAATAAGAAGCTCAGTCAAAACAAGATAATTATTGCAGTCTATCCCCACAGAAAACTTTAATTACTCCATGGCATGTTTCTAGGATTAGGTCAGATTTTTATAAGGCTGATTTTTTTTTAAATAACAATAGGCAATTAAGGCTGCCAAACTATAATTTATTACAGTTAAATTTATTCATTTTTCCACTGATAAATATTTAATAGAAAATAACTCAATCACTGCAGGAGATTAAAGAAGATTTGTACCTCAATATAATCTTAGAAAAACAGCACACAGTTTTCTGTTCTTGGCTGTAATACCAAACAGCATCACGTTAAATGACAAGATGAAAATAGTTGAAAATTTTTAACTTCAGTGAAATAATAGCTGTTAATGTATAGGATTATGAAACCCCCAGTAGCAGACTACGTAACAAATAGATCCCTCCTGAAATACTGAAAACTGTGGTTGGGATCTAGGGTTAAATAACCGTGATATATTTATAGAGGGCAAGGGATCACCATAAAATAAAGCAGCAAATAGTAAAGAAGTCAATGTAAAAGAGAGGCCGGGGATTTAAGGTATAGACATCATAAATTTTCATCGATATAAACAGTCCATGTACCTCAGGACCTGAGTTTTAGCTATAATTTCAGGTCTGACCTATAGGCTTTTGGTGTTCACAGTGCATGCACGATCAAGATGCCATCTGAGGAGATGAAAAAAAAAATGTTTCAGATCTGTGTGATTTACTCATTTAATCATCCTCAAATCCACCCCAAACACAACAATACTGTGTCGAATATCAGTACTTGAGAAGATTTTATTGTCCCACTAAATTACATTTAATTCTTACTATAGCATCTCATATAAACAAGTATAGTGAATGATTTCCTCCCCAGTGTGTTCTTTGGGAGACAGGAAAAGACTGCTATATGGAATGCATAGATCTGGAAAAGGTCACCTTTTCTCTATGCCTCAGATCTCCAGAATGAGCTCAGATACTTTCAGTAGCAGTGGATGGTTTTCTTTTTCTTCTTTAAAGTGATATTTTCTGGTTTAAAATAATAATTATAAAACTACCACAAAGAACCATTTGAGGCTTTTAGCTTTTTACTAATTGCTCTGAAAGAGAATTCTAAATGATTTCCAAATGACTTAAATGATTTGGCTAAAGAGCATCTTATTACAAATGGGCTGAGTTGAAAACATTGTGTCAGCACTAAATGACGCTTTTTTCCCCCCTGCCTTTCTCTAATGGGCAGATCAGAACGTGTAAAGCACCCTTCCTGCAATGACTTTTAAATGGGCTTTGGATCAAACCTTTATTTAGACAACGTTTTCTTTCTAATGTAATTTACCACACTGCGATATTTGCCATTACTGCATTCCTTGAAGTATTCCCTATCCTTTGAATCTGAAGTCCTCCAAACAATGTGGGCAAACTTAACACCAGTTTGCAATAAATACCGTCCGGTTTAGAGCAGATGACTTCAAGACTGTCAGTAGTCCTGCTTTGGTACTGATGACAGCCTGCCGAAGAATTTCTGACTTGGGGACTGGTCCAGTAACCCTTGAGCAAGAGAGAAATCCTTACACGCGTGAATAATCACATTAGTTTCATCAAAACCAGTTGCATAAATTACGCAACTTGAGTAATAGCCTGCAAGGCGCAACCCGATGCCAAGCCACCATTTATTTACCCTCCCAAAGTTTACTGCGTTATGCCAACATTTTTGAGGTTCTGTGATGCTATTGAAGAGCCCTCTGTCCTGTGTCTGTGCTAACGACATAGGCAAGTGTGTAAAATAAGACTGTTTGATGCACTTACTGTTTTTCAAATACTAAAATATCAGCAAGAGACGCCGAACAGCTTTGTGGCTGAAGGGCAGAGCTTTCGTGGAGAGCCACTAGGTTGCACTGTTGTATAGAGAACCAGCTCTCTCTTGCCGTGCTGCAGACGGGCAGCCTCATGCTGTGCAGAAGCTTGTAAATACTGTTTTACAGTTTTCACTAACAACAGAAGTATATGAGATCAAGAAAGGAAGACCGGCACTTGGAAATCTTTCCTTTCTCCTCAAAGGCAGGTCCAGGTCCCGGTTCCAGTTAGGTGTTTTTGTTCTGTGTAAGGTTCCCTGAAGATAACGACACTTTGGAATTGGAGTTTTTTTCTCCCTGGAGGGAGGAGAATCTGCTGGGGGACAGGTTTAGAAGGATGAGCCAAGCAGTTATTCTTGAAGAACTCTTGACTTGACACACATGTTCCTGAAGGTCTTTTTAAAGCTGTGATGGGCCTTCCTACGTGCATAAAGTCCAAACACATGCTACCCCATTCTTCCCCTGCTTTGGCACTGTTTGGTGCTACAGACAATACAAAAGCACACATGAATTACTTCCCTATGTACATTATACACTGTGGGCAATCACAAACATTATATGCTGTTCACGTGTGAATAATTAATTACAGTTATATTATATAGTCATTCTTTCCACTACTATTGTCCAAAGTAAATTTTTCCTTTAAGAGTAATATGGTTTTAATTTAGGAAGCAGGGTTTCTTTAACCTATTTGACATTATGCAAACCATCTTAAAGGAGGTTTAATGCTATTTCCACTCTGTCTGCTAACATAGCTCCCCGCCCAAATGTGAACTGTGTTTTATCAAGCAAATTACTTACAGAGGATTTGGTTCAAAAAGACATTGGGTTCATTCCTTTACCCATATTTACTCAGCTCTGGTGTAAATCTTTCTGTATTTTGCTCTGTGGATTAGCACCTCTCTCATCCTCCCACTATCCCTCACTTTAGGGCAGTAAGCTGAGACAACAATAATGAGGAGCAGAGCTGGTGACTCTCTCCATCCTGGAGCTTTGGGAGCAAATAGGTCATCCCAGAGGACATGAGTCTGTGCTGGGTTAGTTTAGTTTACTACAAGTCACACATTTGGGAACTATCTACTTCAGGTTGGAATCTTTCAGTAACGACGTTTCTGGCTGCTAATTAAATTCTTACTGCTACAACACCAGAGAGGACAAGCGAGTTCCCCTTTAAAAGGGCACATAGAAGAAAACAAACTTCACTGATTGCAAGAACATGTGTTGCATGCAATTAACCCACTACTGGGCCCTGGAACAGAGAAAGCTGATCTGAGGGGAAAGAAAGACAAAAAAGAAGTTGAGAAACCTAATAGGCTGAAACAGAATTTTATCTACCAGCCTTTTTAATTTGGGGCTTAGAGGCTTTTTGCTAATGATCAGCTGTAGTTGCCTCTTTCACTATTTCTCAGATGCATCTGATGATTCTACTTTGTTTCACCTAATATTAAAATAAAACTAATATTTCTCCATAGGATCACAAGCACACACAATCCTTTACTGCAGAAAAATAATTGAGGTGAACAGACATAGCAAATATTCTGCAGTAGGTTTGCCTTCATATTTAATTGCGCTTGTTTTCAGATACACACGTACAATTTCATGAGTCTTTCACAGTCAGGCTGCCTTGCCTGTGTATTTGCAGAAAGTGAATCTGTAGTTATATTGGCAAGTATTCTCGCATGAAAATTCAAATGTGCAAGTGTTTATCTTAAACTGGGTGCTCATCCATCCAGGCAAACAAAAGACTTCTATAATCTTTCTGGCCAAATGTAACCGAGCACTGGGGACAGACTGCTGCGTACTCGCAGAAAGTGATTTGTGCTCAGCCCTGGAACTTGCCCATTTCTCCTCGGAAAAAAAAAGTGCTTGATTTGGCACGGCACATAGTCTAATATGCCCAGTTGGAATCATGGGATGTGTTGCAATAAAACTACTTATAAGGGAGGCTATCTGCTTGCTGAGAATATTTTCTCTATTAGCATGGTATGAGTAAAATAAGAGAACATAGCAGAATTGTTTGTGCAGTTTCCAGACAGAGGGAGAATTTAGTCCTTTGGACAAAAGGAATCTTCTTCAAGTTGTGTTTATTTCAGTAGGAGCTGCACATGAAAGCAAGTATCTGTCTTTACAGTTTTCTTCACAGGATTAAGACCTTAGTTAGAAATATATAAAAGAATACACCATTTTTGCTGCCACATTGATGATACTGGTATTTGTAGAGCCAGGTTTTCATACTCACTTTGGGAAAGTGTTGCCCATAAAATAAACAGTAACACTTCCTTTTCCTGGGAAAATACTACTCACTGTTTCTGTTTTCTGAATGTACAATAAGTACTTTTTTTTTTCTTCCTCCTACTAAATTTCTTCCTTAAACAGAAATAGGCATCTTAAAGCAGACCATATCTTAATGGTCACCCAAGTTTTGTAGGTGAATACACTGCCTTAATACAAACAGAAAAGCAGAAAGAGCACATGTGTTCACCTCCATGTTTATCCAGGGATCAGGCAGATGTCATGGCAAAGTCTTTGTATATCCTCTACCACAGGAGCCAGCTGTGAAGGACAAATCTGAGCTGCTGAATACTCCTTGCCTTACCCAAATGAAACTTCTGTAAATAAACTTGTTTGCTTAGGTAATGCATACGTATATGCATATAAAGAAAGGCTGCTCTCCTAGCATGCGTGTCTGTACTGTCCTGCCAGCTGGGAGCCTGACTGTAAACTCTGCCCAGGCTGCAGTCTCTGCACATGAGCTCTTGTGCTGTTTGGAGGGTGTTCAGCTGTTGCTGTGAGTTCAAAACTACACACACCTTGTGGGAATGACTGAGATTCGAGCCTGGCCAAGAGGCAATATGGATGCAACTAGTTCAAGGCCCTGGGGTCTGAGAGCCCAGACATATATCTTTTGAAAGAGTGTAAGCTTATTCAGTCATGCTCTGTGTAAACAACACACAGAAAACAGGGGAAACACACACAAATACATACCCATTGTTCATTTTCTGTCTTTGAAAGAAATGTGAAGGGAACCAGTCAGCCCACAATGATACAGAATTTGTGCTAATTGGTCAAAAGCTAATGGATATGAGCAATGTATGGAAAACACACCTCAGAATAAAATGGCTATGAGTTTGGACAACAGCTCCAGCAGTTATTGGTGAGCATTTTTTATATAAAATATTGGAATACATTTATAACAAATGGATGCAGGATGTATATAACTAATTGTTAAGTGTAAGTAAAATGAAAGGAGATCATATTCATTCTCTCCTACTACCCAGTCATTCTGATAGGTTTTTCTCTCTGAAGGTATTTTATGCTTATTATATTAATTCTTTATCTCTTTTGCTTTAATTTGCTTTTAATAAAAATAACTGATTGACTGTTAGAGAATTAGCCCAGGGAACCCTCCTTAATTTGCACTCTTTTGTCTTACTAAACTAGCAAGCAAATTTAACCTGTGACTCTCTCACACAGTCATCATTAGATGAATGTGTTTCCACTTCATTTTTTTAGAGCACATTTGTGTAGGATATGACTGCATTTTCATATTAGAATTGAAGAGGGCACGTGTGTGTGTATACAGTGCTGTATATATTATGCATACAAAGTTATTGTTCAAAAGACTTCTATCATCTATTCCCTTGTAACACCTCGATACTTGAAACATGGTGCTGTAATGTGCCTGTACCAATCAGAAAACTGAGCGATCATAACCTCTTGCTTACATCTAAGCAAAAGATATTTCAACTGTCGCATCAACAGAGTAAATCCCATTTTATTGAGTATACTTGGAATATAAAAATGATAAATGCTAACAATTAGATGTGAGTCATGTGTGTTTTGCAGGGCTTTAGAATCTGAGCATACAAGATTCTGTAAGTCTGACCTTCCAGAGTTCATCAATGGTATATGGGGAAAGCTATGTAAGCAGGTTATGGAAATGTGTGATTAACCCTTGCAAAGGTGGCCAGCAAAATGAATGCTTTTTTGTCTGTCTCATTAATAACTGGTAGGTCTGACTGACTTAAATATTTATTGTCTCTCCATATAAAAAAAAAAACCTAGAAAAGCATTGTTGTCTCAGAAATTCTATACACGAGTTTTTCTTGAAGATTTGGTCAATACAAGAGCAGGCAAATATTATCACTGGAAAGCAGGCTTTCCCCCCAAACCAGAACTGTATTCCAGGTCTTAAAAGACTTGACACACAACTTGACCTGATCAAGGCACTTCTCAGGCACGCTGCATACCGAGGACCAGTTATGCTTCTTTGTTACAAAACAGACTAACAGCAAGGCCTTCAGATGTAAGCAGGGATACAGAGGATTCCCTGCCTTTTTTTTTTTCTACTGATCTCACATGTCACTAACTTGTTCTTCTTGTGACCGTCAGCAAAACAGAAAAGATATCTAGGTGCTGAACTTAAAAAATCCATCTAGACACTGAGTAATAGTCTGTTAAAAAAAACATCAAGACACCAGGTAATAGTCTGTTATTAACAAGAAGTACATAGGATGAAATTTGGGTGAAAAAATGTGGAGAAATTTGCCTGTCTCACGGGAGGGAACCTTGGATGCTGTCCTTGGATCTTGTCAGGCTTTCTTTAGTTTTGTATTACTCACAGACACATTCTGTGAAAATTTAATAGTGCAGATCTTTATGTTTCAGTAATTCATTGCTAAACAGCAGAAGAATCCTTCTGTTGTATTCCTCTTCTGACTGTAAAGCTGTTTCAGCACAATGTGTCACATTAATAGCAAAATAAGGGAGCTAGCTGTTAAAATGGAGAGGGTAGAAAATCCCTTTATGTACTGCTCTGTTAAGATTTTGCTAATTAAGCAAAACCAATACCTCAGTTCTTTGCATTTGGCCAAAGAGGGGAAAGCCATATATATTCTTTCCTTTTCCCTAAACTCTGCTTTTATACCTTCTGTAAACATAAGTCCCCTTATATAGTTTACCAAGCAGAAGCACACTGCCATGGTGCAAATTCTTGGTTTTGCTACTGTCTACAAATTCTTCTGGTTTATGTGTTATTATCCATGCTTGACCCATAGAAGAAATAGGACTCAGAGTCTCTTCTGAGCTGAAAGGCTTGGCTCAAGTTGTAAGGATGCATGACTTCAGCACACTTTGCATCACAGCCCAGATGGTTCTGTTAAAATGCATGACTTTTAAGTTCTGCATTTAAAAAAAAAAGAAACTTTAAAGACTTTCTTTAATTTCACCCTCTGGGGCCTGCCAGGCAAGCAGCTGCTGAGACACTTACGCTGCTGCTGCCACCAGGCAGGGAAGGGGAAGCCCTGTGAGCAAGCTCTGGCACAAGTCTGCAGCTTGCTCATTGGCCTCTGAGCACATGCAAGCAAAAACCTTGGATTATTGCAACAAACCACAGATACTTCCAAGTAGTTGAAGGACCACAGTGTTCCCATACTTAAAGTTACTGTTCCCTCTGAACCATGCTCCACTCAGAGCTGAGACAGGGCTTTGCTGTGTCTGAAGTGGCAGATTGTCTCTCTGCAGTGTCTGACAAAAATGTATCAGGTGTCCAGGTTAAGGCACTGGTTATCTCCTGAAACAGGGATTCTTAAGGGAATTTTGGCATTTTGAGAAAAAAATTTACACAAGCAGGAATCCAACTCTTTTTTGGAATGCATCCAATCTCAATTAGCAAAACCTTGCTGGGCCAGAGAATAAGGGTTTTTCCTTTATCCTTTTCTAATTTTATTGATAGCCCATGTGAAGCTGTTTCCTGTCTTGTGAAATTAAGATGCATGGCTAGTGGGAATCAGGTTGGGGACGTGATGGATACAAAAAAGGTGGGATTTCTTGCTAAGCAGTGGGTAGGCAGAGAGAAGATGCTTGATACAGACTCCAATTTGACTTCCCAGTCAAAGACACTTTTTTCATTAATAGCTACACGTGGGCTAACTGTATCTCCTTTTCTAGATGTCCCTTCTTCATGTTAATGTTCTGTACCAATGAATATAAATGACCAATCAGTTTTCCCTAACCACCTCAACATATCTTATCTTAAAATTGAAATGCCTACAGCCAAATTTATTTCAATGCTGACCCCTACCCTTTCCAACATACCTTATTTTGAAGCCTAATATGTCTTTTCTCATAGTTTTTATTTATAAGCTTTATTTTCTATCATATTGTTTCAAAAATACCACGTGCCCTTTTGCATCTCTAATTCTCCTCTAATCATCCATCTTGATGCACACAGAAGATACAGGATTTGACCAAGATTCCACAGGATATCATGGAAAAAAAAAAAAAATCAGAGCTTTCAGACATCCAAAACTAGTATCAAGCATTATTCTGCTTGGAAGCTGGCCTAGTGTAATGTTTCATGTGAAGGGTTATAATCCTTGCTGTTCAGAGGGAAGCTCAAAAGCCCCTGAAGCCTATGCTCATATGTGCAATGTTGGGCTATAGTGTCTATGTGTGCATGTGTCTATCCTCAGGGAACGGGGGGAAGTTATTAGTTAGGCATAATAAAGTATTCAGGCTGGAAAACAGACACCTTTCCAGAAGGAGCAGTATAGGGAAGAACTGATGAGGAGTTTGGATGAAAGGACTTTGCATGAATATAAATATGACCACAAGGTATAGGATGACTGGAAAGTCCTTTATAAGACTCCTGTGGAGTCTTATAAATAGTGTTGTCAGAATAGATAGTAGTGGAGGCTTTGTGATCAATGCCAAATTAGTGAGGGGGATGTAAAAGGTATCTTTTCCTTAAAAAAGGGAAGCACACTAGAAATTATGTTTTAAAAGTTCATATTTCTTTGACAAGATGTGTTTTTCATGAAACTGGTTGATTTTGATTTGCTACCATCCCTTAATTCTTTAATGGCTTCATTTTCTATCAGCATTTCCATGACTTTGAAAAGTACTAATTGTACCATAACCTGTCTAGCACAGTCATGTCTGCTCCCTAAAAAACTTACACTTTCTTTTCTTTTAAATTTACTCTAAACTCAGAAAATGTTCTCTTTTTTTCCCTAAAGAAAAATATATAGGGAAGCTTGGGAATATTTTTTTTTTGTTTGTATTCAGCTTGTGAGGGCAGGCTTCCAGTGCTCTGTTAGTTATCCAAAATCTTTTCTTTAGCAAGGCGAGGCTTCCAGTCTGAAGAGATTTGAAAGTGCACTTTCAGTCCCTAAGGAAATAGGTGTATCAGCTTGATAAAAACCCCTGTGTGAGAACTGCAGCCTTGGACAAAAGTCCCCTGAGGGAAATGTTTCCTCCAGTTCGTGTACCTCTACTTAGTGTTAGAAGTTTTTGAGTGAAGATCAATAACCTGGAACTAAACTGAGGAGTTTAGCTTTGTATCAGGTTTTGTTCTGTGTACTGAAAATCAAGAATCTGACTGTAGAGCATGGAGTACACCAGATAAATATGGATTTTATTTTATTTCACTATTATTAGAAAAAACCTGTATCAAAACCTTGCCTTTCTCTAGTTTATCCAGTCTAATTTGGATCAGTAATCAGAATCTGAATTACCGTTAGTGCTGCTGTTTCAGTTTCTTTGTCTTCATTTACTCCCAACACTTCCAGTGCACAGCTAAATAGACCCATCATATGCTGAAAGCATTTGGAAAAGCTCATACATCATTCATCCAGAGATGAGAAATGAAGAAGGAAAGGACTTGAGTGTCTTTGTTTCTTCACAAGGACTGAACATGTACTGAAAGACTGATAATAAGGTTACCATTTAGACAGACACATTATTAGAAATGCAAATTTAGACAAGGAAATGCTGAATATCTCTCATTCTAAAAAGTAATTTTTGCTAGATTTACTTATGAATTCAATAGAAATGTAATCCCATTAATGACACTACTGGTTCTTGTGGATGGCAATGACACAATGCAAAAGACTTCCAGACCTTCTTTTTAAGGAATGCAGCCATCTTTTCACCCATGGGTTCAGTGTTCTCACTCAGAAAAGATGCATTTATATCATCATATGGTAGAGCCTTGGCAATAATAACATCTCAATTGCCAGGATATACTTACAGTGGGTGGCTCTGGCTCTGAACACTCAATTAAATGCATTTTTTCCTACAGAGTCCCTGTGGTACATTTTACTGATACCTAATAGCTTCAGCATCTCTAAGGAAACTGGCCTTGATTTTATTAACCTAAAAGATTGAAGAACAAAAGGCATGAATTCCTGACAGGTTAAAAATTCTTTAACAAAGGTGTCTTAATTGCTTTCTTATATCCCTTAGTATATGCTGGGGTAGCCTCCACTGTTCATTCAAAAGGATTTTACATTTGGACTCAGTAGTTTACTGAGGGATATCTTGTAAGGTTTCATAGTTGTTGGGTTTTTGATTTGGTGGTGGTTTTTTTTTGTGGTTTTTTTTTTTTTTTTTGGTGGGATTTTTTTTGGTCAGGAAAGATTTGAACAATGTTGTCAACTGTGTTAGAGGTTAGAACCTTTCCCTCTGTCTTTGAAAATCACCTTATTGTCTGCCTCACTCCATCTCTTTGTCAGAGGGACTATTAAAGCTAAAGTAGTGTGTAGCGATACATACGTGATAACCAACAACTTTGGCCTAAGAGCTTATCTGTTTACAGTGTCAAATGCTATCTGATAATCAATATAGCTGCTCTTGTGCTATGTGTGTGTGTTTCTGGAGGCGTGACTCTTTGCAGATGCTGGTTCTGCTTTCTATCCTTTTGCCTCTTGGTGGTTGTCAGCCTCCATATCTGTGTGTTTCACAGATTTCATTAAAACCTGTCTGCAGCAGTCAGAAGAAACCTGCAGCTTTGGAGGATCCCCAAGCCTTAGCGAGCTGTGTAAACTGGGTAAATCTATTTAAAGCTAAGAGTCTTACCTCCAAACTTCTGCTCTGTATATTAGGGAATTACGGATGAAAGAGATTTCTTCAAATGAATATGCTGCTGTTCTCAATTCTAGTGACTACCCTATAGTAGTCCTGCTTTTTTAGGCTTATCATGCACCTCTGTTTTGCAGAATACAGACTAAGAATCCTTCGTCCCCCAGGGATGGAAATAACACCAATAAATGACCCCAAGATAAGGGGATGAGTTGTAATCTTGCTGATTTTCTAAGATGAAAATTAACAGGTGTGATAGTAAAAGAATTTAATTTTTTTCCCCTTTTGCAATTTTAAGGCACATTGGAGACAGTGTGTATACTCATAAAAGTGAAAAATTTTTATAGGGTTTTGTAGCAATTAATACCTTACAACAACACAGCCTACTCAGAGCAGGCACTTTGAGTGTCAAAGAAAACATTAGGTATTTCTGATATAATCTCTATATGAGCAATTTGCAGATTTACATATTTTTTCAAGCTTCGTTGCTCCACTAAGAATCATGGAACCATTTACATTGAAAAGGATCTTTAAGATCATTGACTCCAGCCATTAAACTAAAACTAAGTCCACCATTAACCATGTCCCTAAAAGCCATGTCTACATATCTTTTAAATTCCTCCAGGGATGCTGGCTCTACCACTTCCCTTAGCAGCCTGTTCAATGTTTGACAACCCTTTCTGTGAAGAAAGTATTCCTAATATCCAATCTAAACCTTCCCTGGTGCAATTTGAGGCCATTTCCTCTTGTCTTATTGATTGTTATGTGGGAGAAGAGACAGATCCCCCCTGGCCACAGCTGCCTTTCAGGTAGCTGTAGAGAGCGATAAGGTCCACTCTGAGCCTCCTTTCCTACAGGCTAAGCTCAGATCCCTCAATTGCTCCTCATAGGACTTCTGCTCCAGACGCTTCCCCAGCTCCATTGTCTTTCTATGGAAACCCTCCAGCACATCAATGTCTTTCATATAGTGAAGAGCCCAAAACTGAACACAGGATTTGAGGTGTGGCCTCAGCAGTGCCCAGTACAGGGGGACAATACCTGCCCTGGTCCTGCTGGCCACACTATTTCTGCTATAAGCAGGATGCCATTGGCTGTCTTGGTCTCTTGGACACACTCTGGCTCATGTTCAGCTGCCGTTGACCAGCACCCGTAACTTCTATGTTGCTGGGAAGCTTCCCAGTCACTCTGTGGCTCTGCATGGGGTTGGTGTGACCCCAGTTCAGGACCCAGCACTTGGTCTTGTTGAACATCATACAAGTGGACTCAGCCCATCAATCCAGCCCATTCAGATCCTCTGCAGACCTGTCCTGCCCTCCAGCAGATCAACACTCCCACACAACTTGGTGTCATATGCAAATTGACTTAGGGTGCACTTGATCCTCTTGCCCGGATCACTGACAGAGATAGCAACAGGACTGGACCCAACACTGAGCCATGGGAACACCACTTGTGACTGGTTGCCAGCTGGCACCACCACTGTCTGGGACTGGCCATTCAGTCATTTTTTTTACACAGTAAGCAGGGCACCCTTCCAAGCCATGAGCAGCCAGTTTCTCCAGGAGAAGAATGGTGTGGTGAGCTATGTCAAAAGCTTTCCTGAAGTCCAGGTAGAGACAGTGTCCATAGCCAGGTAGAGACAGTGTCCATAGACTTTCCCTTATCCACAAAGTGGGTCACTTTGTCACAGAAGGAGATCAGGTTGGTCAAGCAGGACCTGCCACTTGTAAACCAGGGCTGGCTGTGCCTGAGGCTATGGCTGTCCTGCATATGCCATGGGATGGAATTCAAGATTATCTGCTCCAGCACTTGCCTAACGCTGAAAGAACTGTAGCTCCCTGGATTCTCTCAACCCTTCTCGACTGAAATATTTCACCCCTCACCTCTCTTTCTCCTTGTGTGGATGTTTCAAGTGCCAAAGACATGACTGAGGAGCTGTTCAGGAGATATAGTGAAACATAAGGAATTCTCAAATTTGGAAAATATTTCATAAAACTGTAGAACAAATCTGTGTCCTCTGATCTGAACAGAACTGAGGCACTAGAGTCTGATTTGGCTGTGAATGATGCTGTGCCTTCCAAACTTTTTGGACTCAGGAGCATCACCCATCTGAGTTCTTCCCTTTAACATACAGCTTTGGTTGGGGAGCTGCTGATCAGTGCATGGACTGCATGTTGCAGCTGTCTATATTACGATGAAGCAGCTGGTGCACTGAGAAAAATTCTGGTCTGCTGTGTTGTGTAAGGAACAAAGAAAATTAATTCCCTTAACAAAAGTGTATTGTGTCCCTTACAAATGCAGCTTTAAGGTCTGTGACAGAGCTGTGTCTCTAATGCAAAAGTAGAAGTGTTTTGCCTTGCAGCAGAGCTGTCTGTCTTCACGGTTTGGAAATCCTCTTCCTCATTTTGAGGATGTTAATTATTTGGGTCCTGCTGTCTCATATTCTGCACTCAGTTATGGCTCCTTATTCTTTAAAAATTGTCATGCCGAGGACTAACTGGCATGAAAAATCACATAAAATATGATGTCGAAAAGATACTCTATCCTATTTTGTAAAAAAATATTATTCTCTATTTCCTAAAGATACTTGGAAGCTGCATATTTTCCTTTAATGGAGAACATGAACCTTGGCTCTCATGAGGACAGTGGCAGGACTCTGGTGTTGGTGAAATCCGAGATGCTTTTACAGGGAAGAAGGCAGCCTGTGGGGAGGTTGTGACTGGGAGGGAAAGCCTGGGAGGAGAAGTGCTGATGATGCAGCTGCAGGGCTTGGGAGCTGCCCTGGGCCAACAGCTGGGGAGAAACAACACTCTGCTTTCCTCCAGAAACATTTGCTGCAACACATCAATGTCTGCTCCAACACATTCCCATGATTAGTGTGGTGGTCTTTTAGCACTGACCTCTACTTAGTGCTCAGCCTGACATATTAATCTTCACCGAACTAAAAGTTAATTCTAAAATAAACCTGTTAACCCTTCTATTTTCAATCACTCCATTTGCTGCAAATTATTCTGGGACAGATTCTGTTGTCATGAAGCTAGGGGCAGGCCTTGTCACCAGCTGGAGTGGGAGCACAACTGGGCCTTTTCTGGATATGAATTGGCTTCTTTCTTTGGGAATTGTATTTTAGCATCCCTAACAGAAAGAATTGTGCCACAAGTATAAAGATGAAATATTTTAATTGTGTGCAAATATTTGAATAAAGATATTTTACTGTGGCAGAATGAGTCACATGATCCTTGCATTTTCTTTGGATTCTGCACCACCCTTTTTAGTGATCACTTTAAAAACACTCCTATATAGAAGGGGCAGAAAATAATATGTTCATAGGGTTGAAGTAGCTTAGACAGTATAGCAGAAAAATACTTTTGTAACTCCTATATAATTAAATGCAAAGGATTCAAGTGTATCAAAATGAGGTCATTTTTAAATTTTCTCTTTCCAAATAGCAAAGGCTTTCTGGAAAACTTTTGTGGAATTTTACCTTTTTTTTTTAGATTTTCCTTGGGATTAATCTGTGATGTTATTTCAATAAATTGGTTTGGGGAATCTTAGTGGAAACCACTAGTCCGGGGAAAACATTTCTGGCTCTCTTGTTACTTGTCCACATCTTTAGAAGGGCCAGGTCCTTTAGAAGAAGGCCAAACTGCTTCTCTGCAAAGTCTGCCCCTGCTTCTCTCTGTACTTTTCATATTGCCCTTTTTGGCTTTTTTTCACTGTTGCATACAGTGATGGTGAAGTGAGGGCTGGCTCTGTTTTCGAAACAGTGAAGCACCTGAGCATGTTTGCACTCGGCCATGGACAAAGCAGAGGTATGTAAGCCTGACAATTTCAGTAGTGGACAAGTCACCAGTTTTCTCTCTTTCCAGCTGAAAGGAAAAAAAAGTGACAATCAAGTGACTAATTTTAAAATTGCTCTTCGTAAAAACTAAATCACATAAATATATGAAGGTTTTCACTTTGCTTTCCCAAAAAGAAATGACACTACAAAAGACACACAAACTCAAATGTAATTTATTTTAGCCCATCTTCTTGAAATTAATATTTCTATGATCTGGATGTATTTGAATTTAAAAAAATCTTGCGCTGTCTGTTCCCTGCTTCAAATGCCAACTCCAAGGAAATTTCTTTATACACTATAACCTCCACTCTCTTCCTCATACCCCACACTGTAATTTGTATCCATGGTAATACATTACTGTTTCCAGCAGCCAAGGGGTTTGGGGGAAATTATGGGAAGAAAAATCTTTCACTGTTAAAGTTGTGGTAAAATATCATCAGTCTGACAGAGCAATACAACACTCTTAGTATGAAGCTCCAAACAAATTGGAATTTGGTTTGTTTCAAGTTTCATTATAGAGTTTGGAATATTGAACTTAGGCTCATCAAAACATTTTCTTGAGTTTGCTTTTACACAGACCTTAGGCCCAGTTTCAAAAGAATCCCGGACCAGTTTTGAGCAGTTTATGGGCTGGCTTTAACATAAACCAGATCACAGTTAGTGGACTTGGCTGAAATTCACCCTGAATGTTTAAGTGAAGTTGAACCTGGAAGTGAAATTTTGTGAGTGAGAACCCAAGCAGACTGGAAACAAAAAAAAGAAGTTAGCAAAATACTGTGCATTGATCCTGCGGAACTTCAAACAACAGGATTTGACATCCTAAGAAGAATTCAATAAAAGCTAAAGAACCAGTTAAACTTTTTATTTCATTTGGGAATTTAGCTGTTATTTTTAAATAAACAGAGTAACCACGACATCAAACAAATTATTGCATGCAACCTGAGAGTCTTGTGATGCCTGGTATAATTTAAGTGGCAGGAGAACTTCATATAAAACCTTTAGGAGAAGATTTTTAAAAGCTCTTAGAATTGATTTAGCTTGTCTGCTTTAAAATTAACGGGAGTTGCATTATTGTCTCTAGAAACAGTATGAACAAAATCCTAGACATTTATGGAAATCCCGTGACCAGTATACAAAGACAGTGGGGTCCTAAAGGAAGCAGTCTGTAGAAAACTTCTGCCTGAAGTTCTCTGGTTGCTTTGTAGCTGAGGATGGACCTTAGGCTTCTAATATGAGTCTGATGCTAATTTTTTATTTACTTCCCAAAAATCACCATTTTTCTTAAAAATGGAAATACTACATTTTGTTCCGAGGAAGATTTTTATGATCTGGATAAGACAGCAGGGATATATGTTTTTTTTTATTATAGTTTTACCTGCTGCTGAACTGTACTTTATTTCTACAGTCATAGTCAAAAGGTAGGCAAGATCATTACATCTCAGACCCAGAAATTTTACTTTAGGCACTCTCATCAAAGTCTGTATAAGCAGTCTTTCTCATGTTATTTCTTTGATAAAACTGGCCAGTGAGTGAAGGTTTTACTTTTTGTTTCTCTAGACAAGATTCTGTCATTCCAACTTGGCAGTTGGTTTTGTCGGTGGGTTTTTTTTTTTTTTTTTGGTTTTTTTTTTTTTTTTTCTTTAACTTTGGGACACCAAACTCTTTCTAATGTTTTCTTTTCCTGCCACACTCTTTTCCTGCTATTGCTTATTTTTGATATTGATACCTTGCTTCCCCTCTTCTGTCTAATGATGTACTTGTCAAAGCAGACCACCTTTCAAAGTGCCCTATGAAAGAATGGGGGAGGGTGCAAGCCAGCAGCAGTCAATCTTTGAAACACTGAAATACAGAATTTTGAATATGAGGACAATGGCAATTGTCCAATTAAAACAGAAGCAATTAGAAATTGGTATAAAATAGCTTCTGTGTTTTGTGACAAAGGGAGCTGAATCTTCACAATTTACCACTTTAATATTTTTTTTTCAAATCTTATGTTTTTTCAAGTATGACTTTTAGATTTGTAGTCTAATAGGCATTTTTTTTTTTTTGTTTTTTTTTGCATCCTGTTTTCATGGTTGACTTAGTTTCCCTAAAAATATTTTTATTAGGCAGTTTGTTAGTAGGCCGACCTTTTGGTTTAGGAACATCCAACTGCTGGAATGCACACAAGGTCATAACCTATACCTTCCATGTTTAAATTAAAACATATCTGAGACAGAACTTGTGTTTAAAATATAGTTCTAGCATAATGAAACAGAGGGCCCAAAGGTCCTCTGTTATAGATAATAATCTGTCATAGATTATAGAGTCTATAAACTGTTAGCATACACTAGCACTAGCTTTATGCCTTCTTCAGAAAATTTACTGTAATTTTACAGTATTTTTATATTTGAACAGCATTAATTTAGAGAAAAACCTATATAACTTTTTAGTGTTACATATCACTTCAATTAATTTCGATTGGAGACCCATTTTTGTAAGTACTGTAAACCAGAGGGCCCACCCCTGGGGTGCTTACTGTGCTGCAATCTGATTCCCATGGGTAAAACAGGATTAACACAGAGCATCATTGAACTCATTTGCGACTGCAACAGCCGAAATGGAGACTTAACCTGAGACAGAAGATAGGCAAAGAGAAGGAAGATGTGAAAGCTGATTGGCCTCTGAAGCAGCTTTCCTTTGGGAGGTCCCAAATCTCTTGAATTTAGAATAAAAGTGACATTCAGAATTGAATCACTTGTCTCTGAGAGCTAATATTTGTAAATAATTATTTTCTTTGGAGTGTTTTTTCACCTGGAGTGTTTTTCACTTTGGAGTGTTTTTTTACAAGAGTAAACTTGCTTAGTAATTTGGAGGCTGTAGCTAAAATCAGGATAGGTAAGGTAAAGAAGACATTTATCACTATTGAGGAAGAAAGTTGGGGGGTGGGAAAGGGAAAAATGAAAAAAATTTGCACAGAACCACACAATCACAAAATGGTTGAAGTAGGAAGGAACCTCTGGAGATCAGCTGGTCCAACTATCCTGCTCAAACAGGGTCATCTACAGCTCATTGTCCAGGACCATGTTCAGATAGCTTTTGAATGTCTCCAAGGAGGGATACTACACAACCTTCCTGGGCAACCTGTGCAAGTGCTCAGTCACCCTTACAGCAAAAAACTCTTTCATGATGTTCAGAGGGATCCTTCTGTGTTTCAGTGTGTGCCTCTGCTCCTGTCACTGGTCACCACAGAGAAGAGCCTGGCTCTGTCCTCTCTGTCCCTTCAGGTATTTATATACTTTGATAAGGTTGCCCATGAACCTTCTCTTTTCTCTTCTCTTCTCTTCTTTCTCTTCTCTTCTCTTCTCTTCTCTTCTCTTCTCTTCTCTTCTCTTCTCTTCTCTTCTCTTCTCTTCTCTCTTCTCTTCTCTTCTCTTCTCTTCTCTTCTCTTCTCTTCTCTTCTCTCTTCTCTGTTATGCTGAGGGAAATTAAAAGTGGAAAAATATTGTTTATCACCCTTATTATTCTAGTCTTCATGGTTTTGTCATGACCGTCCTGTGTTGCTCTCTTCTCTGCTTTCCTTTTTTTTCCCATTAGTTCCATTTTTTTTTACTGACCCCAGGCCTCTACCTGACTTTTGCTTTTTCATTGTGTCCTTTGCTTCATTTTAGGCCCTCCTTTTTTTTTTTTTTTCTATTTTTTAACATTTTCTGTTTTTATTTACTTCTGCTTTTCTATGTAATTTGTTTGTTTTTTTGCTTTGGTTTGTGAGGGTTTTTTTTCTATTTTTTTTTTTTTAATCATCTCTTTAATTGCACTTTGGTTGCCTTCCTTTTCCCCTTCCTCTGGCCTCCTTTGTTTCAGGCATAGTAAAGTGAAAAGTACCCTCAGTTCCTAATGAAGATGAATACAAGTTGAAGAAGAAAAACATTGTCCCTGGTTGTTTATATACCTGCAGAAAATTTGCTTTTTGAACCTTAAAATTTGATATATGAAATTATCTTTTTGGATACTTGAAGGTTCTTCTGAAGCTGACAGAGGAATGAACATTTGGGAGCAGTTGGACCAAAAATTGGAACCATATCACATCATCTTTTCTCTAGAATTTAACCCAAAAGAATGCAAAGAGAATATTTTTTCATATTACTTTAATATATGTCTATAGAACATTAAATTCTATTTTTAACATCTTTTATGCAATGATCATCATGTGTTTTGAAAAAAAATTAATTTACTCTCTCAGTCTTTTGGTAGGAGTATTATTATCATCTGTATCTCACTGATGTGTACATAGCTAGAGCCTGTGTTCTCTGTACTATGCCTATAAATCAAGGACATCTGCCTTCTTGCATATTGTTGAGGTGTTAATACATTGGGAGGCACAGATGGAGGTAGTCACCAGATGGAGATATTGTTAGTTTAACTGAATACATAGAAAGATCATGGAGAAATATTTGTTATTACTTGTGGTGATGATTTTTTTTAATATATATAATAAGGAGATTGAAAAAGTGATATTCTCTGCCTGACTCTTCAGTTGTTGCCAACTTCAGTGATTTTATCAGAAGTCTCATGATACTGGTATTTTACTTGAAGTCTAGTCCTTGGAATCAATTATCATCTGATAATCTTAGCTTTCATTTAAAAATAAAATTGAGTTTCTGGGCTTCATGAATATAGAAGAAAACTTGAAAACATGGATTGAATGCACATGAAAGGCTCAGACACAGTAAGTAAAATAATCCAAGCATATTTTTTCAAATTATGTTTTAAAATAGCTATATCACCTGAAGAAGACTGACTTGCATTTTTTTTTTACCTTATAATATGTAGTGACTCCTAAGTTTAGAAAAGGTAGGCACCCATGTAGGTAACAAATAACATTATGTGACAACACAGAGAAAAAAAGAGAGCTATGAAACAGATCAAGATGGATACTCTTGTAATGGAAAAGATGTTCATATTTCTCTATCTTGTACATTGATTTTTAGTAGGATTAATCAGGTAGATTATGTGGAACATTATGCTTAGTTTGTTTAGGGGAAAAAATTTATAGTATACTTTAATGGCAGATACCATGCAGTTCTAAAGGTCTTTCCCAATTTAAATAAGACTAAGTTAATAGCAAGACAGAATAAAAAATATTAAATGAGCCATTAGCAAAGGGGTAAGGAGTTTATGGGTTGTCCTAAGATGTGTTCCCTGCACTATTTGTTCTCCCAAATGCCTCCTGAAAAAAATGCAGTGTTCATATTGGATTAATTTTCAGCAGATATTGCACCATTCTAAGTTCATGATCTGCCCTGCGCTCCCATGTTGTCTGTTTAGGCTGTCTGGAGTAGCATTCAGTGATTACTGCCAAGCTGAAAGAGAGCAAAAACCAGAGACTGGCACACAAGTTCATGCTTCTCTTTGAGTGGCCAGTTTACCACCTCATTTCTCTGGTGGACCTCAGAATAGCCCATAAGTGGAAGATAATTTACGTGGTGCTCAGATTGGGAATGTATTTCTTACTTGCTGAACAGGGCAAGAGGGAGGCCGGGGGAACTCTTTCATGCTTTCTTCCCAAACCTCATACAGAAAGTGTTCCATTCAAAATGAAAGCTTATTTTTTGTTTCTTTACAAGGTGCCATATAAAGAAGGCAACACTTGTTTCCTCTGTTATCTGTTATTGCTGTGTCATATCGAGGTAGATTTGGGATCTGAGGGCCTGCACAGCACACTACTCCATCACAGCTGCTAGAATTGGCAGTGTTGTAGCAAAGCCTGTAAATACAGACAACCTGCACGATCAAATCTGATACCTGTTTTAAAAGTTGCCCCTGCATAAGGTAAGATCATTAAGGAAACACCAGGTCTTGTTCATTTTTTTTTTCCCTTTGAAAATTTAATTTTGGTAATGAGGAATAGGAAGGTTTCTAGTACAGACTGGTTACATTCTAAGTAGGAATACCAGCTATTCTCCCCAACATACATTTATGACCAAAAGATTTAATATTCAGAGTAAAAAACAAGTGGTTTTTCTCTAGTTAACATAAGTCCCCGTTTTTTTTTTTTTCACTATAAAGAAAGATATCAAAAGAAAAATGAAAGCAAAAAGGCAGTGCATGAAAACAGGGAGATTCCCAGAAAAATTATTCCCTCTAAAATAGGTAGAAGAGTATAGCCATGTACTTGTTAGGCTGTTCCCTATGGATTTTCTTTTCTGAATTCTTTGTTATTGCAAGTTAAAATCAACTACTTGAACATTTTATCTAAGAATTTAAAATACATATCTAGATATCTTTAAGTAGGTTACCTGTGAACTAAAATCAAAAAAATACATTATCTATAGAACCATGACTTTAAAAATATGGACTAGAGTTCAGATCTTGCAGGTCTGAGCTGCAGTCTTGTTATGAGTGCAGGGAAAAAAGGAACATGGATAAAAGAAATTGAGCAATGATTAAGAGAATGCATGGGTCCTGAGATCCTAGTATTTTGAAAAGTAAAAAAGGTACTTATTTGATCATGGAGGTTAGGCTAGGCAAATGAAACTATCTAAAAGATTACATTTTAACATTAAAACCCTGTAACCT
Source organism: Vidua chalybeata (assembly GCF_026979565.1). Classification (NCBI taxonomy): domain Eukaryota; kingdom Metazoa; phylum Chordata; class Aves; order Passeriformes; family Viduidae; genus Vidua; species Vidua chalybeata. The sequence continues at coordinate 123,586,275 of NC_071530.1, read as the reverse complement.
CTGGAAATAAGAAATAATGAGGCCTTGCAGTTCTGGTATCAAAAGTGGAATCTGCAAACATTTATTTAAAAAGAGAGAGAGCGAGAGGGATATTATTACATTACATGTAGACAGATTAAAATATTATAAAATTTTGAAGCAATGAAAATACATATAAATATATAAGCTTGCACTTTGAAAGAACATGTGTATGTAAGAGGGAAAAGAAAGGAGAAAATGCACTCATGGCCTTCCAGTGTTATGTCTGAATGCAATTAAAATCTCCAGTTGTGATGCTGTAGCAGGTCTTTGACAGTCAGCCATCTGAGCACCATTTTGACAGCTCAGACACCTTTTTATGGTCACACAATAGGAAGAACAATTATTTTGTACCTATGGCTGGAAAAAAACCTCACCAGAATCCCTTCCTCCTCTTGCTGATATGAATGTTTTGTTTGCTCTGTCATAGTAATTTATTCCTTGATACATGTGCTAGGGAAGCCCTACAGAATTGCCTGCTAAATGTTATAATTTACAGCAGGTACAGCAGAATTGGCAAGATAAGCTTAAAATATTTGAGATGGAGAGGGAAAATAGAGCTGTATTGTCTAAACTGTTACTCATGGAAGCCATTTCAGAGTGGCTTGACAAAAAGAGTTTTACTGGATAGGAGATTTTGGACTGAGGTCCTGAACCTGGTCCCATTAAAATCAATGGTAATTTTTGCCACTGAAATAGGCAAAGCAGAAGAGCATCCTAAATGTTGCATTGCAGCACTTTCAGAGTGATTCGTGATGTTCTTTCTGGCCTGATTACCTCTGATATTATTTCCAACTATTCCATCAGCTATTATCAATGTCTGAAAATAATTGATCTTTTATTATATACTGGTGTAATAGAAGCTCCAGCTCATCAGAGTTTTCACAGAACACATATGCTCTTAAGCAGCAAAAGAATGACTAGCAAGTATTCTTTGGTTTTCACCTTTTCTATCAGAAATTTGCAATGATACAGTGTCTTTAAGGCAGAAACCATTAAAATACAAACATCCCAAAGGTTTGATTTCATCAGTTCATTCTTACTCTAAATACAGACTTCTTACATTTGAGGAAGCTGTGCTGCAGCATCTAGAAAAGAAAAGACCATAAAATTAGAATTTAAAAATGATCAAGAGACTGGATTAAATTTCTTCCATTCCCTTTCCTTGCTGAAGCTTTTGTCACTGAAATACAAATGTCATGAATGTAAGAATAAAACATCTCGGGCATTAGGATTCTGTGATAGCTCATTCACATGACAATGACTGCACTGAGAACAGAACATTTCTCAGAATGTAGCCATTCTTGTGGCAAAGATTATAATGACAGGGAGAAACGGTGCAAAATTAACCAATTCTTGCATCTTCCAACAGTAATCTAACAAGCCTCCTTGTGTTCTGTATAATGTGTTATATTAGACCCAAAGAGAGGGTGAGAGGGTGAGAGAGAGAGAAATGAAATACTGCACACCTTGAGTCATAATTAAACTTATCTGCTTAGCCCAACAGTAAGAAATCAGCTTTTGCCTGTGCTGTTGCCAGCAGGTGCCACTGTAACAAATAGGAAAGTATGCTGAAGATTTTGGAAGAATTAGATGTTGCTGGGGCTGAAATATAAGAAAGCTCAGCTGGTCCTAGGGAGCAGTAGCTGGAGCCCCACAGCCTTCTGAGCAGCCGTGGGGAGGTGACCTCAGCTCCCTGTGCCTCATGTCCCATAGGCAGGGCATGGGTGATGGCGTAGGGCTGGTGTTTGAAGGGTGTCAGCATGTTGTTCAGTGGTTCTCGTGGGTGACAATATTCTCCACAAGACTATCCCATGAGCTTCTGTAATTTCTGCAGAAAGAACTGGTATATTCAACCCATGTTAATTTCAGACTGTCATTTAATTAAGTCATGATAGTGGTACCCCAGGCACCAGTGGGGGGTTTCCTTTTAAAATACAGCCTGTTCTGTATATTTGACCAGAGAGTAACAGGGTCACAAAATGAATATTGCTTCTCTCTTGGCTTAGTTGCATTTTAGCTGTTGGGAATGTGTATTACTGTCTCCTTGCCAGCTTCCTCTGGAGTGGTGTTGTAGGTTGTGGGTCAGCCCCAGGGTGTGCTTGCAGCTGGCTGTGCTCTCCTGCCCCCACCACAGCTCTTGCTGAGGGCCCTGGGGATGCTGTTTTTAGTGCATGTGTGTTTCTTTACAGGCATTTCCTGGTTTGGCGAAACATCAGTTGGGGCCTTTTCTGTACAGGAGTTTGGCTTCATTCAGGTATTTTTTTTGTGAACCATTGATATTAAATCTTGTCTCATGAGACTATTTCATCCTGGCTGTATCTGAAAATACTTCACCACAAAAATGTAAGGCTTTAGTAGTCTGACAACCTCAAGCAGGTTTACTGGTGTAACTCTATGCCCACCTCCGGTCTCAGGGCCCCAGAGTACCATTTTTTTTTTAAATTCAAAAGGGAATCTGCCCTTCTGTAGTAGAATTTGGGGAAAGCAAAGCTCATGGTTTACATTCTCTTCTGTACTTCTGGAGCTATGAGAATAGCAGGGGAGTGAAACCTTCACAAATTTTGAGATAGTGTTGTATCAGTTTGTGCAAGAAATTATGCAGTGATAGACTCTATAGGAAAATGGATCTTCCCAGGCTACATTCCTGTAAACAAACTGAATGTGACCACTGACATTCGTTTCCAACATTCGTGTCACTTCTGCAAACAAATGACCATCTGTGCAACAACTACGGGCTACTGTACAAGTCACAGATCTTGGTTTTCTGGTATCACAAGCTGATAAAGATTTATTCCTTTTTGCCTTCAGAACTTTAAAAAGATGAGTTTCACTACACAGAAGTTGCTGCACAATTTCCAATTTCCCATTGCATTAACTTTTAATAGACTTATTTCTCCTTGTGAATAATAGGAAAAAGTATTCCTGATGCATAGCCTCTAACCTGAATTATTTTTGGCTCTCTCTGCAAGTGCTGATGAAGACTATCCTTCCCTGAATCCTTCCCTTCAGTCTTTAGCTGAAGTATTGCTAATGTGAGCCTTATCAGAGATGCACACTGTGCCTTCTCCCCTAATTTTCCTACTCCTGCTCTGACATCCAAATGGTTTGTGCTGTTAATTACCATCTAGAAATACTCTGGTGATAGAATTTCTATGTTCTGTTAGTTCCAGATTTCTAACATTGCTCTGTTAGTGTACATACATTCCTGATTTACAGGGATGCTCATGAGTCAGATAGGGCATATGTTTACCTTAGCTGAAGTTTGTCCTAAGAATGTACAATTTTTTCATTGTCCCTTGAAGTGCTGGGAAAGGTGATAAAGATGACAGCTCCTCTTTTTTTTCTGGTCTTGACGTTGGTCATTTCTATTAGGTCTTATTGTTCTTTTCTGAGGTATTGTCCCATTTTTCACTCATGAAAAACTGTCAAAATATTTACTCCCCAATGTAAACTAAAGTAAAAAGCTCATATTATTTGATAGGAATATCTGCTATATTGTTTAATCCTCTCTTAATGCTCTTCTTTCAGCTGCTGTGCCTAGAAGTCAGAACTGCTTGGCAGTAGTATGCTTATAAAAGAGTCAGTTTTTCTACTCAACCCATTTTATTTTTATTTCTCTCCTTTTTTTTTTCCAGCCAACATGAGCTTCATTGTCTGCTTTGTTCACCTGCAGCATCCTATCTGACAGCTCGGCTGTGAATCCCCAGGGACAGGGAGATTTTTCTACTTGTCTGTGTTGTACCTATCACAAACCAGCACAGTTCCTTGACTGCTACACCATAAATAATGATAACACGACAAAAACATTGTGCAGAAAACAAACAGAACTAGAAAGTAATATCTTGGTAAACCCTACTTTTTTCTGGCTCAACTCTTCAAGGATCTGTAACAACAGGGTTCCTAAGTGAGCAACTGAAAGCTCACATCTATCTACGGACACTGTTTTGTTTCCATTTGAATTTAGGCAAAGCTTAGCCCTAGCAGAGTTTGGTCAGAAAGTCAATGATCTTAGAACATTTCTTTTTGAGTAGGTTCTGTACTTACAGGAGGATCTGTGTAAAAGACATTGTTCAGTTTTTGTAGAAATTCTGCTTATTATATGAAACATTTAAATGAAAACAAGATCAACCATCCAACCGAACCACCCCAAATTCAGTGGATTTCTGTCAGAATTTGGCATTCTGCAACAGAAGGGAAGATTCTGAAACAAGGGATTCCTTTCCCTCTCTTCTGTGTGCGCTCAGAAGACTGAAGTTAGAGTTCACTGGGAATAGGAACCAAAGCGGACATATGGTACATATTCCTTAGCAAGAAGAGGAGAACAAAAATTATTTCAAAATAAGAAAAGATTGCTTGAAATACATTTTATTCATTGTGGTAGAAGAGTTGGATATGAGCAGTGGAAAATATACAGCTATGTCTTTTAGCTTTAATTCTTTTGCTAGTTTACCGATTATTTGTTTCAGAGTTCCAGGAGCTTGTCTTCAATTAGTCACTAATTGAATCTGTCACTATAATGTCCTAGGAAATTATTAATTTTGAGAGATTTCACTGTTTACTTTGACATTTTAGATTTTCTCAATTCAAGTTTCTCCATAGCTTTGAATTTATTAATGTATCCTTCCATTCAGATATGTACATACATGCATGTATATATATTTATACATGTGTGCATATATCTGCATGAATATGAATTTAAATATATGTTTGTATATATAATTCTACATCTGAATGCCAGTAATATTCTAAATTTTACTTCCTTTCTGTTGAGAATTAAATTATATTTTTTTCAGAGGCTCAACCATCTATTTTTCTAGTTACTACTCCTTGGCCTTCCTCACTGGAGAGAGACTATGCTCTATTTTCTCATTCAGTTTAGCTTTTCATAGTTAAGCTCTTTTGATTTGTGATAGATTGCCATAATTAAAAATTGCAGCTACTTTGACAATGCAGGGAAAATGTCATTATTTTATACCAGTTTATTTTTTTTAGGCAAATGTTATTCAGTTTCATAAGTATTTTTTGTAGAATTAGATTAACAATGGATTTCAGGCAAGAATTTTGGATTTCCAGATCACAGGCAAATGGATTGGTGCTCCCCATGTTCAGACAGTGTCTATTATATTGTGGGTAATAAGCAGTGAGTAAATACTATGCCTGAATTGTTCTTCGGAAACTTAGAAATTAATTTGAGTGCATTGAATGATACTGTAATTTTTTTCTTTTTCTTGCTTGTACAGTAATCACTTATTGCAGATACTTCCTTTCTCCAAATTCTTCTGATGAAAATATACTCCTGCAAAGGTCTTTCTGACATCAGACTGGTTTCATTCCATGTTTAATTTCAGCATTCATAAATCTAGACATAATTATGTCTTGCTGTGTAATCAGGTACCTTAGGGGCTAGGCCCAATAATTGCTCTGATTTATATATTTTCCTGAGCTTATATCACACACAGATTTAGAGCTGGATTCCACTTTCCATTACAAATGGGTGTTTGAAGTAACTCTGGTGAGATTAGCAGAGTTACACTCATGCAAATGAGGGGAGAATCAAGCCCATGATCTGTCGAACTACATATATTTAGATAACATGCAGACCTTTTTCTGCAGTCTAAAAACATATTTTATGATATCTTTCCAATGTGTCTGTTTGGCTGATTTACAGTATTGGAAAGCCAGGGAATTTCTAAAACTGAATCCATATAAGACAAAATTCCTTTGATTGGATCTTATCCCCAGTCTGTCAACACTCTTCTATCACTTTTAAAGTTGGCAGTTCTGAGATAGCATCAGTCCCAGGGGTGAAAACCTTGGGTTTGTGTTTGTCTTGATTCTGTCTCTTCTGGATTATGCAAATATAAATATTAAACTGTCGTGTTTTACTTAGAGATATTCCAAACCTGAAATTAGTATTAGTTTTTGAGGGTAGTCAAATATTGGAGCAGATCTGAAGAATGCATGAGAGGATGTTTGGACACATGTGTGTGTTAATATATGCCTGGACCACTAATAATAATTTTCTTATGAGTTGAATTCTTTAACAGCTTCAGAATGCACTGAGTTGTTTCATGCATCTTCTCAACATAGCAACACTTGATCTGTTAATTTCCCTGAATTCATATTATGTATCCATAAAATGTCTTATTGATTTTTAAATACCCCTTGCAAACTTCATCCTGATCTCAAGTGGCTTTGAGAACTACTGTTAGCTTTTTCTCCACTTCACTTGTTTACATATCAGTAGTAATAATTTTTTTCAACATTATTTGGATTAATTTTAGATCTCAGTGGATCTGGATTTCAATGAATTTACTTCTGTAGCTTGTTTTATTTTTATGATAATTCAAGCAGTTTTGTTTTACTGACATGTAAGTGAAAAAATGCTTTTGTGTGAAAAGAATATTTTCATGGAAATAACATTTTAATTTCATATGGGGTTTCAGGCTAGCATGCTTCTAGAATAATAATATAAAGTAGTTTACTAATTAGCTAATCAGTCACACCTAAGCAAGAAAAGCCACTCTTAAATACCACAGATTCTTAAGAAATATATTTGTCCCATACATTTGCTAAATCCTTAAGTGCAGGGGAACTGTGCTTGTCCTACTGAGATTCTGCAAACATAAGAAAAGATTAAATGAAGTGGTTACTTTATTAATGCTTTTTTTTTTCCAATTCAATCTCATAGAGACTGTTTTTTATCTGACACTTAGTTTTTTGAAAGATTTTTAATGGCATTAATGTAAAGTTTGTTGAGAAGGAACTCAGGCATCCCATTGATGATTTTTTTCATGCTAAATTCTTCATTACTTTGGCCTTCCACGATTTAGGTCATTCCTTTTGAGATAAATGTTGGGAAACCATGATTCTTGGCATACTCCTCTTTCACTGTCACTCCCATGCAGTAAATAAAAACACTGGAGAGGCTTAGTGACAGCAGTACCAAATAGAAAATATAACCTCAGCATCATTTAAAATGAAAGCAGACACAGCAAGGAAACATTCTAGTATTGAAACATTAAAATTAAATCCCACTTGAAGCAAAACTCTTTAATTGGGAAGCATCCCAAGCACAAAGGCTTCACCTCCCAGCAAAGAAACTATTATGCTAATTGGTGCAGCCCCCTTACAAACCTTGGGTAGATCTGAAGTTAGTTGTTGTTATTCTGGCCTGATTTTCCAACCACATTATTTTCGCTAAACTGCTTTTCTATGAGAGTGGGTTGATATGCTGCAAGTGTTACTAATTCTATTGAATCACTTCTTTTCCTTTTAAACAGAAGATCAAAAACTCAAACCATTTTCTATTTTTAAAATGCTATATTTCCATAAACAAAAGTAGTCGTTTGAATAGCCACCTTATTAAGATTTCATGTTCCTGAGACAGAGTCCTGTTTCTTCATGTTTATTACTAACCACAGCACTAAATTATGCAAATCTTAAATGTATGTTTCAAAAAAAAGACCTATATAATTTAGCTCATTGAGATTTTTATTTTTAATCTGTGTGTGTGATTTTAGTGCTGACAGAGGTAAAGATTAAAAATCCATTAGACCTTCCACAAGGCAGTTAGAAAGGTTTTCTTAAAGCCTAAAGCAGAGCTGGACCCATAATCAGCCTCTAAGATGTGTTCCTTCCAGAATATTCTGGAACAGGTTAAAAATCCCATGTGGCAGAAAGGATCTTATACTTCCTGAGCAGAACTTTTGCTTTCACAAGGCTTTGCAGAGTCACAACCCTGACGATGCTGCCCTCTCTTTCAATGGGCTGCCCCTTTCTAGGGGGAGTATTATGTAGAAAGATGGATGCATGGAACAAGTGGCACTTTAGGTAAAAAAGTATAAATATCCAGTTCAGTCATACCTGGACTTTAGAGAGACCAGAATACACTTTTAGCGCAGCAGACACTGACTGACACTGACTGACAGACACCCAGCCCTCCCAGATCCAGACTGCTGAGCCTATGGACTCCTGTGTTTTGGAAAGAGAAGTGATGCTGCTGCTGCCACTAAGTATGATGAAGAAAATGTTTTTCCTTGGTTTAATGCCTTAAACTCAAGTGATTTAACATCTCTGCTATGTATTGACTCAGAATCTTGGCCACTGTTTTTCTAAATACAGAGTATATCATTCATACATTCCTGAATTCACACAACTTTACCCTTTTTGTGGAGAATAGACTATGAAAAAATACCTCATTAGCATTTTCCTTACTTTCCTTGCATGTTTATTTACTTTCTGTCTCCATTTGTAACTCTATTTTTATTCCACTGTTTGTTGTTTTTTCCAATCTTTTTTCCATTTTTTGCTCTTCATCTGTTCCACATTAGATTGTGTTTCTACTTCTCTCTTGTTTTGGAAAGGCTTTTCAGATTAATTTTTGTACTTCATCTTATCACCTTCTTGCTTCTGTATCTCCTTCTATTGTATTTTTCTCACACTGTCTTTGCTTTTACTTCCATTTCTCTCCATTTTCTCGCTCGCTTCCCATTTCTGAATTTCCTTTCTATTCTCCAGAATTGCACTAGAACACAGTGCAAATAAATGTCTTTGAGGGGACTTTTATCATTGAAAGTGTTTTATAGCCATGAGATGCTGCTCCCCACCACCTTTGCAGAGATTTATATACAGACTATGTGCTCAGATCCCTAAATGCACATTCAGCTGCTTAGCATTTATGTCTGGGCTTTAATAGTTTGAACTTCATTCTTCAGTTAAGTACAATGACCAAATGTTCTCCTCTACTCAAATCTACAAACCTGTCATAGAGAAGAAAGTCACTGGTAATGAACTTTCATTTGAAAACCAGAAAATTATAGAGCTCCTTTGCCTGTGCTACAGCAGTCAGGGCCCTGCTGTTCTGAGAGTTTTCTATTTAATCTTGAATGCTAAGCCAGCCTGGAAATGGAGAAGGCACTCCTGCAGGATTACACCACATGCCCTCAAGCCTTGTAGAGCTCCTGTGAGCTGGTGTCAGTCCCCAGGAACCCTGGTCACCCGTGAGCTGGTGAGTGATGGGTTTTTACCAGAATGCAGCTGATCATACAGAGTCCCTTTACAGAACAGGGAGTTTGCTCCTGACACCAGAAAAAAGATAATCCAGAAAAGTCAGAATGGTAGGTTTTTGCCTTAGATTGTGAAAAGGGATTTGTCCTCTCACTATCTTAGAAAGGCTCTCATCACATTAATGAGGTCTGTCCCTGGCAATCTATTGCTTCAGAAAATAAATCCTATATTGTAGTAGGGATTTTTCGTCATAATGTCTGCAGTTTGTGTGTTTTCTTTCAGGCACCTTTCTGCGGTGCTACTTTTTAAATTGTATCCTCTGTGTCTATTCCCTAATAAATAATCAATTTTTTGGCCTTTTTTTAATCTTCTTTTCAGTTCCACTTCTCCAAGGGTACTATTGCTCAGCAATTTAATCATGGAGAAAAAGCTCCAAAGTTTCTGACAGCTGGAATGTGTGGTTTTCCTTCATTATCTTCATCCTCTGCCTGTGTCCAGAAAAAGAAATTTCAGTACCTCCTGGAAAGCATAGATCTTTCACCAATTTCACACTAGCAAATGTCTTCATATGTTTCCTTAGTAATTGGGAGATTTCATAAGAAGCTTTGTGGACAGGCAGTGGTTCCTTCATTTGTGGCTAAAACATTTGTTGCTTTTGCAATTCGCAATGATTGCTTAAGAAAGGAATGGTTTGGTTTTGGAAAGCTGCTTTGGGTTCAGTGGGTTCTGTACATAGTTAGTGACAATGCTTTAATTTTGTGGTGGGGGTGGTGATGAAGCTTGTTCTTCTTGGAGTCTTTGCTGCATTCTTACAAATTACATGTCACAGGAAGCCTGTTTTTGGTTTACTTCAAATTTAAAGTAATCCCCTCCCCCTGCTTTTATTAGACCAAGGGTCAATTCCAGGAGCTCTGGTAGCAAAAAGCAGCTGAGCAACAAACATGTCTGATCCCTGAAGATTATCTGATAAATCTCAGTGACTAAGGGCAGATGTTCTGGCTTGTATGCCATCTCCTTTCAGTGCATGGGAACTGGGAGTGCAACCACAATGTGACTGTATTCAGAAGATTTACATTTACCAGAAAGATCTCTTACTCTTAGTCATCATTTTTGGAACTCTGCCTGGGGTTAGACTGGCGCAGTGTAGGAGGGTGACGAGTTGGCTAAAAATCTTTGTTCTCTGCTTCTCAATCTTCGATGTGAAGATTAAGAAAGAATCTGATTGTTTTCTTGTTTTGCTTCAAAAAAAATCAAAAGAGTAATAAATGGAGTAGCGGATAAAGTATTGCATGGAGGCAGAAAACTCTGAGATATAAAGACAGGCTAAAAATTGATGTGAAGTGCAACGACACAAACATACCATTTTCGAAGCCCATGCTGACTTTGTATGGTACTACCTCCATCCAGCAGAGTTTTAATTCTGGGATGCCTGCACCAGGCACTGTTGTTGTTCTGGCTTGGTTAGAGCTCACACAATGCTGAACATGGATGTACAATGGAGCCTGAGAGCTTGGAATACACACATGGCAATGCACTCCATATGGTAGTATGTGTGTTGGTGAGAGAGAGAGAGAAAATAACAGTATCCATAGCTGCGTCCTAAATGAAAAGCATTCAGTAATTCAAACTGAACCAGGGCTGCTGTTCGTAATAATGTAGTGTTAAAAAATTAACAGCTAAGTTAGGGATTTATTTTGTTTGTCTATGTAATCATTGAAAGTACATAGAGGAGACAGGGCTGCTCTTTGAAAATAGAATGTCTAAAATGCTTAGATAATTTAAATATATGATTTTAAAAAAAGCAAAGCTTGTCATACAAGATGTTACAAGTCAGCAAAGCTAGACTATACTATTATGGAAATGAAAATTATGCAAAAATATTTTTAAACATTTTTATTTACTAGCTGCTGCCATATATGTTTGTGATGAAATGATTAAAAAAGGTATAATATCCTTATATGGGATATGTCAAGTGTTCACATAATTACATTCTCCATTGTAATTCAGATCACTGGTGTCAGGTCAAAATCCTGTTGTCTAATCAAGAGAAACCTTTTTAAAGATGAGAGGTAAGAAAAAGCTTCTGAATGTTCTTCACTATCTCATAAAGTGAGAATGCCTCAAGTATTTTGCTGACTTCCCAGAAATCAAGACCTTTTAACGTTATTTTTACATTCCTATCTTTCTTTGTACTTTGAAATAAATTACCCTGTATGAAAAGCCTCCTCCCAGCTGTACTGTCCTTTCTCTCTCAGCAGGGGCAGTCATGGAGAGTGGGACAGTTTCAGGGCCCATTATGCAATCTAAAAATGCTCAGGGCTCAGCAAGCTTCTCCTTATTGTCAGGTTCTCCCCAAACCCAAGGTATCACTTGACAACAGACAGGATCTGGTCTATAATAGAACCTAACAGCAGAAAAAACTCTTGGGAAGTCATCCAATCTATTCCCCTGCACATGACAGGATTATCTACAACCATGTCACTTCTGACAGATGTTTTTTTTTCCAGCCTACACTTAAAAGCCTTTAATGATGAAGACATTACATTCTGCCTTCTTTTCTGAGCAAAATAACTCCAACTTATGTATTCCTTCCTTTTCCAGCATATTTTATAGACTTCTGACCTTTATTTCAGACTTATTCCAATCTTTTAAGCAATATAGTGTCCCAGAACTGGTGCAGTATTCCAGATGACTCCATTCCAGAAGAAGCAAACAAGTGAGATTCAATGTCCTGTCAAAAACTGACTTTTTGTTGGAGCTACCTAAAATCAGTTTAAATCCATGCTGTGAATCTTGGTGGCATGTCTTAGAAGCAAACACATTACCTATGAAAGCAGGTAATTGTTTCTTCATTAAACATTAAAGGCAATCATGCAATATCTGCTTTTGCTTACTTTCAAAAGTTGAAAAGATGCTGACCCTATTACTGAAATCTCCGTGTACCCAGTCTCTTACACAGTTTGCAAAACTCGTATGGTTCTATAGTACTTACCCTTAGAATCTTGGAAATTTTTAGTTTCCTTAAAGGATAGTAATGCAGCATTCCTGGTGTTCTCTATATTCAGCATACATGGCCATAACAGGCATAAAATTTCAAACTCTGAATCTGTCTAGTGGGCTATAAATAAACAGCTACAGCAGTTATTAAGCACTGGCTAACAGGTCATGGTGCAGAAGACCAACCTGAGAACAAAGACCAGAGCTACAGGTATGATGAGATCATTTTTGGCAGAGGGTGGAGATGTGTTACCCTTTTCAGGCACAAACACAAGCTAAAGTCTCCCCAGTGTAGAGTGCTGCAGCTGACAGAGGTTACAGGGAACTAGAGCCCCACCCTGTCCTTATTGTCAAGAGCCATGGCTGTCTTGCCTTCAAAACAGGGTGATCACCCCATTTTTTTTTTTTTGTCCTGAATAGCTTTTTCTAGGTAAGTATTGGTCAGTAGAATCCTACACCATGCTGGGGGTGTTGCCAACACCTAAGCAGCAGGGATGGCTGTAATGGTGTTATCATTCTGGTAGGGTTGGACAGGCTGAGACATCCTGAGGCATCTACATGCTGTCCTACTTTCTACCCCTGTCCCAGGAGACAAACTGGCAGGAACAAGGCTTTCTGCATGCAGTTTAGTCCACCTTGGTTTTTCTTTTCCTCTTGGGAAATCTCAGCTGTAGGCTTGAGTGAGATTTTTTGTCTTTTCTATCACTGCAGAAGTAGAAAGGCAGTGCAGAGTCAAAGTCCTTTTCATATTTTTCAGCTTAACTAATGGTATAAAATTAAATTGTGGTCTTTTTAGGCCCAATTTCTAGTAAATTGGTCTCTCTGAATTTCCTGGGGCAGACTTGGTTACATCATGCCCAATGACATGCTGTTGGCATATGGCAGCAGACTGTAAAATGGGGAGAAGTGAATCAAAGGCATGTTAATATTAATACATCCATGTTGCTTGCTGCTCGAGGAATGCAGTAGAAAGGGAGTCATATGTAGTTTATAGAAGAAATAAATACATTCCAGATGTTAATCATGCAACCAAACCTTGTATATACAAAAAGGGTTTTCCCAGTGCCTATATTTGATCTCCACATAAAGAGATGAGTTTCTAAAACCCTTCCCACTATATATCAACATAAATCAGGGATGTTTTTCATCTTCAATCACAAATGTAGTAAATAATACCCATCTACTTTAGTATTTGTTTATGCATAAACATTTATTTATTAATGAGATAGTAAGATGAAATGTTAGTGGAAACGTAATGCATGTGAATGTTCCGAGCAGTTTCTGCTCTATCCAAGTTTCTGCTGCTCTTGTCAGATAATGCCAGCATTGCAGAATGTCATAAAGTATAATTGAAGGTGGATCCTAATCCAATGGACATGGCAATTCAGGGATTCTGCAGGATCTGGTATTTGCTTTGGACAAAAAAAAGGGAAACACCAGTATTTAAGCTGTTGCTATTGCTTCTTCAGTATTGGAAAGTTGCAGTATGTATATTCCGTTAATGTTAATTTGATTTAAAAGCAAGAAAATATACTGGTTTGTTCATCACTGTGCAAATGTTGTTATGGTGGAGCTGTTTTAAACTTTTGTGGTGTTTTATCTGCCCTTTTTGAGTCTGAACTAGAGGCAGATGAAGCCAAATAAGATGTCATATTATATTACCTTTCTATGATGACAGAAATTAATGCCATTCAATATTAAATATTTATGTAGATAATGTGATCTCTGCATTCAATCTAAAATATCTATGGCAACTCAAAATTACCATTTTCCCTACACTTTCCATAAAAGGTTAATAAACAATCTGTAGACTTGAAATTATATCTCTAAAATAACCAGTGGTATAACTCTGAATGATCAACAGATTCAAGAACACTGTTATCTGCTGCCAGCCAAATTGTGAATGAGAGAAAAGATGAAATTCTTCAAGTTATTCGCTGCAAATTATTTGCTCAGATTTTATTATTGTAGTGGCGTTAAAATATGCAATATGCATAGCAGGCAAAAATGTAGTAGACATCTTTTAAAAAATGAAGACACCAACTTGGAATGCAATTTGGTTAAATTAAAAGTCTGGACAACTCCTGTTCTCCTATGTTTGAAAGTCTATGGAGAGGCTTGAAAGTCATAGGAAGAAGAAACCTCTGATATTTTCTTTGCTGTAGAATCTCTAGGGGATTTGGGATGGATCACCTGTTGGATACGTCCCAAACCAGCCTCCAGACTGGTGATCTCTAGTCCAGGAGAGCCAGTCTGAACCCCAGTCTACAGAATGTGAGGCTTTTCCTAGCAAAGGTGACTTAAGCAGCCTCTGTCTTTTCTGCCTCAGCCTGGCTTTTCCAAGCACTGCCATGCCATATGACATCTCTCCTTTCTTCTGACACAGAAGTTTGTTAAATAATAAACTCAGAGACAAATAAAAACAAAATCAAAAAGTTACCAAACCAACCAAAAAATGTTCAGAATACCCCTGAATATCTGTAAGTTGGCACAGTCAAGGCTGGTGTACATGATAAACACAAGAGTGTAAGAACAGATCGAATACCTACACTGAGGCCAAGTCCCTTATGATGTTGAATCTCAAATCTATGCATGTGAAATACGATTACTACCCCTCTCCTTTTAACTTCTAGGCCAAGTAATGCCTAAAGTCCTTGTGCTCTTAACATCTTAATTCTCATGCAGAAATCACTTTGTGCTAAATTTCTTAGAGGCCATGATATGTCCTGCATGATGATATATGTCCTGGTATTCTCCCATTAGCTTTGCCTGCACTTTCAGAGTGACTGGGCTCTGATGGAGTCAGCCAAGAAGAACATGGCAGAGCTTGGCTTTATTTCTATGACCATAAACACCATGTGCCACTTTTTACCTGTGTGCTGCCTTTCTGCACTCAGAGTGTTAAATCTGAACTTGTCCATAGGCAAGAGCTGCAGACAGGGATCGCAGATAAACCCACTTACCCTACTCAGGATGAATATGTGAGTTCTTTGAAGTCAGTCCTTTCAGTCAGGGTCTGGTGGGAAATGCTGGGAGCAGAAAGGACCCTTGGAAGAGATGCAAAGAAAGGGAAGAAGTGAGAGATGGAAGCAGTTTCAAGGGAACTTCTCAACTACTTAAAGGCTGGTCTATCACTTGAGGAAAAGCTGGTCTCTAGGAATTACAGACCTGGGACATCTGCTCATGAAATGGCCATAAGAGATTAAGGAATTACTACCTCACAGGTGTTTTTTTTTTTTTTTTTCCTATTCGCTGCTCAGCAGGCTGATATTTGGTTTGGTACGAAAGAAAATGAGACTGCTTAAGCCTCTTTGGATATGGGCTCCACCCATTTTTTTAAAAGCATTTCTCCAACTGTTTTGACCCTTTTGACCTGTACATCACATGCCTTCCTGATAACACTGCTCTCCAGATGGCCTAATCTTGTCCTGGAGGGGAGACCCATGGCAGAATGCCTACCTGAACCCTGCCTAACACCCAGTGTGGGCTCAGGCCCATCTCGTCACCCAGGGGTCTGGTGAGAGGTGGCAGAGGATGCTGGCTGACATGGGACACCTGTCTGGGAGACTGGGTGTGCTGCTGGCTCTCAGGGAGCCTTGGCATGTGCTTGCTGACTTGCCCTTTCCTGTTTCTCTGACAAGTAGCCCAGAAATGGATGCTTTTGGGTTCAGCTGGGAATTACACACATTATTCATCAGGCTCTGTCTGCTTAGCACCTCCAGACTCCTCCTGGCTGTTTATATTTAAGAATAAATCCTAGCAATCATTGTTCAAAGTACAGACTGACAGCCTGCAGCATTTTTGTTAAAAAATGCTGGGCAGAAACTGAAAGAGAACTGAAGAGTTAACATGTGTTTGCAAAACAGGCAGGAAAAACCCCTCTGATCCGTGAACCTTCACCAGCAACAGCTTCCATGCCAGAAAAGAGGAGCTGAAAGGGCAAGAGCCAAAGGATTTGACAGGAGACCAGCAGGGCAGGACCTCAGGGAATGACTAAGCAAATACTTATATAAGAGATCTGTGAGGTAAGCAAGACAAAACTGGCGCATCGCTTTGAATGTCAGCAATGCAGTGTTGCAGGTAATAGTAGGATCGAATGTGTATCCATGGAAGAACCCAAAGTGCAAGAGTGATATGCTGAAACACCCCAGCAGTGATACTCAGGATACAATACCTTCTGGGAGGAGCTGAGGTTTCCAGAGACTGTCAAAGAATCATGGAATCAACGATTCACTCCGGAGGGGTCTCAGCAAAACTGCACTCCTGTGGGTGTGTGGGCTTTAGCTGATTGTAGAAAGATCATATGGCACCAGGCTTCATTGTCTGCTGACATTTAAAACAAGAGGAATTTATCTCCTGCTTTATAATGTACTGAATACTTAATTATTTTTAGTAGCATTCTATAATGTGTATCCCTGTTCTCTCTCATTTTAATCCCTGAGCACAGAAGAAGTGTTTATGTTCCCTTAAAGTACACTGGAAATTTGCAATGGTAATAATTATATTATTTCAGGAGATTTTGCCGGGGAGATTTAGATGCTGCTGATCTAGTTTTTGTGGAGTTCCCCCTCCCCCAAGATCCTATGTAAAAAAAAAAGTTAAAAACTCATAAAGCAGTAAAACTTTTTTGTCAAATCTGAGTCACTTCACTAGTCATAAAAAATTTAATATTTCTGACTATATCCTGATGGGTTTCTCTTCTCTGTCAATTAATTCTCAGATGAGATGTTTTTTTTGTCTATGTATAAATAAATACATCTGCTCAAGGCCCCATATTTCCTTTCACTGACAGAACTGATAGTATTGTATTTGTCCTTCAAAGTCATGCAAATGGAATCCTCAAGCTCTCGGTATTAAATGCTGGTTAACCAGCATTATTTTCTTCAAAACATAAATGAAATTATTACTCTACCCCTCCATTTTCACACCCTTTATAAACTCCTGGCAGAAAAAGGAAAGATAGATAATAAGATACTCAAATCACTTTCTTACTCTGTAATTAGCACATGAAAAAAGAACTTATTGAAAACAATAATTCCTCAGTCATATGTCTTTATTTTAATTTTGCTTTGAAGCCAACATATTTTGTCTGAGATTTCATTAGCAGCCATTTTGTAAATGAGATTCTCACTAGTAAGAACCAAGTTTGAGCGCTCTACCACATTAAAATTTAACATTTTTCTACGGCTTAATATAAATTCTTCTTAATGCAGAGAGTCTTTTCTGAAATGTTCATCGTTTAAAAGGCTGGATCTAATTAACAACATAAGTGCCTAAAAGTAAAGTGCTTCAGTACCTAACTCTGAGGTATCTGGCTTCTCAAACCTAGTCCAAAATCTGAAGCTACCAAGCAAGGGTCTGTGCTTAGGGGAAAATCAAAGCATCTTACAAAAGGATCCAAAACAGCCAACAAGGTGTAGGAGCAATTTCTAGTAAAGTTTTAAAACCTCCTACAAGGGCTTCTTCTGCCAAAGGGAAGTACCTTAAATGAGTTTTTAAGTCTTTCTTAAAGACAGCTCCATTTCTTTAAAATAATTGAGTGTTACTCTTTCCTCTTTAAAAGGATCAGTCAGTGGGGAAAATAACCAACCCAGACAACCCAAAAAACCCCATTAGAAAGTGTCTTTAGAATAAGGGCTGAACATCAGGATGGTGTGCTCATGCATCATGAGCTTTCTGCATGTCTGCTAGGAGTCTAAGTTTTTTATCTGTCTGTGAAACCATACTTCTTGTGGGAAGTCAGGCCAGTCCCCTGGTTGGTAAGTAGGAAACATTTTTATACTCTGAGAAATGGCTTGGCTATTTAGGCCTCCACAGAAAATGGGCAGGACCTGGCCTATAAGCATATTTGACAACTGGGAGTTCTGTGGTTTGATATGAATTTACCTTGTCTGTCTGTGCTAGGGAAGTAAACTTTCTTAGTTACAAAAGCTATAGCTGACTATCTTATTCTTTACCCAAACACTATTTGTTGCATTTAATTTAAAGTAGGGTCCAAAAGTCTCTGGACTGTTCTGCTTTCACATCACAGCTCCGGCAACAGAAGAGACCCTGAGGATTTTTGCTGTTCTTGCTAAATGAGAAGTGTGAGCAGGAGCCATGATTTCCAAGCAAATCAGTGACTTGCTGTTGCTTGAAGATGTGCAGTGGTATAGCTTCTTGGGAATTTTGGAAACAAATGTGTCCACATGGAGATGTTCTGGATATCCAGGACCATCCTTGCCAGGTGACTCCAAGTGTTGTTGATGCTGTATTGGCCCCAGATTTGCTCAGGAGAATTAGCATGCCTTCTTACCCCAGGACAGGCTGCAAGATAAATATACACATATATATTAAGAATTGCTTCAGAATCCTTTCCAAGGGAGCTCACAGGGCAGGAAAGCCCTACCAACCCATCACTGTGAGGAAGACTAAGTTTCTGGAGATTAAAACATAGCAATAGTGCTACCAAGCAAACTCAGGCTTGCCCTGACTCTTTAGCTTCTTTCTCATTCCTCTCTTCCTTGTACTGCCTCTTTTGCTTTTTTTGAAACAAAGTGATAGACAAAGCAGAAGCAGTGCATTTCCATGTGCACTGTGAGGATTCGTGTCTTTCCAGGATTAGAGTCTGTCTATAAATTGTAACTACACGTATTTCTGCGTGTTGGTTTGCTAAGTTTAAAAGCGTAGTCATATAAGAAATAAGCACTCAAATCATATTGTTATATACTCGTGGCTGATTAGCTGACTTGGAGTGTAAATGTGACCATCAATAAAAAGCATAATGAAAGCTTGTTATTTTTAAACATACTTAAGTCAAAGGAAAAACAGTTCAGCATGACTGTAGAAGTAATAATTGGTTCATTACCTGTAATCACGTTAGTCTGCTCACATTATCAGAGGCTAATTGGAGAAAGGAGAGAAAAAGGGAGTATATCACTGCATACACAGTGTGATCCCTATATCTACATGCATTTCCATGTATTATATGTATTTCATTAATAAATCTTTTGATAAAGCAGTATAGGAGGAATATAGCAATGCAGAAACAGAGGTACTGAAAAGATTTAAAAGTACATTGGAAGTAAAAGAGAATTATTTGTTCATCTGGTAAAATTAAATAGAAATAATTTATATTGTTATCCAAAACACCAGAAGTGACGCCATGTATTAATAGAAATTCTAATATAAGTAATTTTTGAGAGAGGCAAGGTATGTTATCAGCACGTCTTCTCCTTGCAAAAAAATGACACAGAGATGTAATGGGAAGACCTTTATAGTATATTGAGTGGTCTTTTACTACATTGTCAGAGTCTTGTTCTTGAAATTTCATTTCTATTTCTATAATAAACTGATGATAAAGATTATTTGCCTGAAAATATCCTGTTGATTCTGAGAACAAACATGGTCTCTGGTGAAGGTTACAAAATTTTATATAAATATTTCATAAATTGCTTAATGGGAACAGCTCCTCTCATTTGTCCATTGTATTTACTACTTGGTTTATAGGAAAATATTGTACTGCAGGGCCTTCTAAGCATTAATAAGTAAGCATCATACAGACTCAACAATTAAGTAGTAGTATCAGGACCAAAAGCCTTTGGGTTATCAGGTTATGCCTACATATCGTGCAGCCTTGGGGAGAGTACGATGTCAGAGATTTAGGTGTCATCTTCTTTGTTTATTGATATAAACTCACTGTTTCAGGGAAGGCTGACATATTTGCATTTCTCCAGGCAATATATGTCTCAGCATGGTAATGCCAGAGTTTGGAAAGGGCAGGAATATGAATTGATTGCTGCTTCTTTGTTTATTATTTCACTTTTATGTATTGTTTCTAACACTGTTGTTATGGGAACTGGTCGAGATAGTTTTATATAATGATGTGAAGATGTGTAGGACAGAGAGTGGCGAGAGCAGAATACTTTGTTATACACCATTTTTTTTTTCTAGGATCTAGCAGCAAGAGAACAGCTAGGTTTCCACCTTAGGCAATACTTATGTATTTGTCAAGGGGCCAAATGACCACCATCTGGTTAAAGTCTGAGCTGTAGAGAACAGATAGTTAGGTTAGATAAACTCAGGCTTTGGTCTTACCCAGTAAAGCATTTCTTAAACTTTCTTCTCACAGAAAGGGAAGAATATTATCTTAAGAAAATAAACAAGACAATGACAGAGATAAGAAGACCCGCTAAAAAATTATGTGTTTGCTTTAAGACCTCTTGCCTTTTGCTTTATGTGATGGAACTTGGGGATCTGGAAAGGAAATATCTCTCCAAAGTTTATAGCATGTCAGGTGCACAGAAATTTTCATGACTATTAGAAGGCTGCAATATTTAAAAGGCCACAAAGACCAACTAATATTTGAATAAGGTAAGACTTCTTTTTAACTTGGAGTATTCATATTTATTTTCACTGAGGGTTTATAGGAATTATTCCTTCTGTGACCTGCTTGGGAGCTTAGATCAAAGGACCAAAGTCTCCTAGCTCTAACATTGACCCTCAGGGAAAGAACAGAAAAAATAAGGCAGTTATAGAGTGATCCTTCCCATGGTATAATTTCTCAGCTCCCAGAAATCAGCTTTTTAGTGATTTTTTTTCTGAGCCAGAGGTTGCATCTGGGCTTTCATGTTTAATATCCAGTGATGTACATCTCTTCTATGAATTTCTCTAATCCAAGTAAAGTTTTGTCCTCTGCCTGTTCCTGTAGGCAATATGTTTCACAATTTCATTATGTATAATAGAAAGAGTGCTTCCATTTATTTGTTTTAAACCTATTTTTTTTTCAGTAAAGCAAACACTGACTGTAATAACACCATTTTTTTTTTTTTTATTGCAAGTGCAGGCGTACTAGGAGTTTCTGCTAGCAGAGCTGTGATGATTAGGCATCACTTCTTGGCTATGCCAGAAAGTGTGCTGGCAAAAGTAAGAGATATGCTCTAACTGAAGTAGATTTACAGGAAGACAAAAATGGAAAACCTGCATTTTCAACACGAGAGATTTTGGCCTGCACTTGTTGTCAAGAAAGCCACTTTTTTATACTGGAATTTAACTCCCTGATCACTTTTGTTTCAGACATATATGTGAAACTTTGGCTTTTTCTGAGCCTCTTGCAGATACCTAACTGGGAAAAAATTACTTCTAGAATGAGTAGAAGGAGCTTTTGGACAATTATATTGTACTATAGCTACATGAGTTTAACTGTGCACCTTGTCTCCCTTTGCCAGTGTACTGAAATATGACTTCTTCCTCTCTGGTGCTCCTCCTCAGAAATCCATTTCATAAATAAACATCAGATAACATTGGTTCACAAGTACTCAGAGAAAATAGCAATGCATGAAATCATGCATCTTCTCCTCCACTTAGAATCCCTCTGTTTATATCAAGGTAAAAGATTGATCTGTAGCTGAAATTACAGCTCTGAAAGTACAAAAAGATGAAGTAAAAAAAACTTTATCTATGACTAAAATACTTCTTGTCTTTTCACGCTTGTGAAAATTATCTCTTAAAAACTCATTTCCTTCCTGTGGGCTTGACATCTCAGATTTGTCTTTCACAGGAAACTGATTCACAAACCAGTTGGTTTTCATACCTTTATTTTCTGTTTAGCCTGATTGGATGACCTTGAATTTCTTTTAGTTGTTTTTAGCTTTCACTGCTTTACCTCTAAGCCTCATTTTATTTGCTTATTCTACATGTGACCCTTTAAAGTTGCCTTGTTTCAGCTAATTTTAATTAAGTAAAAAGAATTTAAAAATTTTCTTGATGTACAGCTGCACACAGAACAGTGTGTGTTTATGTGTGGTGATGGCCTGTTCCACCTTGAGTCCCTTGTTCGTTTCTGGCTGTATTGTATTTGAGAAAAACAAAGAAATAGCAGTCCAAAAACAAGTGGCAGGAAATATCTGAATGACCATGAGTAAAATGATGTGTGCAGTTACATTTGGGGAGAGAAAAAAATGTGAGGAAACATGATTGTTATATATCAAATAACAGACTGTGCACAGAAAGAAGACCAGGCCTTCAAATTTAGTTTTTCAATGAAAGGACTCACCCCTCCCAAAAAAATCCCAAACCAAACCAAAACTAAACCAAACCAAAACCAAACCAAACCAAAACCACACCAAACAAACAAACAAACAAACAAAAAAAAAAACCAACAAAAAACCAAAAAAAAACCCAACCCAAAATAATCTCCAAAACACCTTGGTCAATTAAAGTATTTATTTAAATCAGTTTTGAATTTATTACCTCTCAACAGAACATGGACTAATATGCACAGGTTGTATAATATACAGGGTGATACAGAGAATGGTCAGGTGTATTGTATGAGTAACAAGTAATGAGGAATGTGAGCCCACACCTGTGTCCAGTGTAAAGATGACATGGGTTCCAAATCTGTGGCTCCTTCCCAAGTAAATGTATTTGACTCCAGGAGGGACAGTGCCTTCCTGGTTCACCTCTAGGCCTTTAGAAAGAAGCTTTCTCCTTTTTGGAGATTTGGTATTGCCTGCACTAGAGTTTGTTAGCATTTCTTTGGAATGGTAGAGGCATTGGGTACCCTGTCAGTGAAAGGATGCTGAACTGTATCTATTCTGCTGAAAATGTCCTGGCTAAAAAAGAAATAATTAAAGGATTTTGATCACTGCAAATGATAAGTAATAAGTTAAAGGAACAGAAAGCTTCTTGAATGATGGAGATGTCTTGTCTGTAAGACAGACTGTGGCACATGCCTTAGCATGCCTTAGTGCTTGTTATGCTGTCAGCTAGAGAGCACGTGAAAAAATTGCTTTTCAGCAGAACCCGCATGTATAAGTGAGCACAGACAGTTTTCTAGAAACAAACTTCTGCAACTCTCACCAAAGGTAGTACTTTTTGGATTGTCAGATCAACTTTGTGGGGCCTGTGAATGGCTGTCCTGGAGATAGAAATGGTCTAACAAGCAATGCTTCTATGATTTCTAGGAGGACTGTATATGCAGGGAGAATGTGCTATGTTCCTCTACAGAGAGAGAAAACTGGAGAGACTGCCAGCAGAGGCAGAGGCTCTGCACAAAAGCATTTCTTTAACTTTTTTTTTTTTTTGAATGATGATATTTGAACAGAGACTGAACATGACAATACCTGATATTGAAGTATATCTGTCAGATAACTTTAGGTACAACCTGTATATTTTGAATTAAAAGAGAATATAGTGACACCTTTAGATTGTGTGAGCTTTCTGGATAGAGCTGCAAATGTTTCTCCATTTGTTTTTTAATGCGCTCTTGCTTTTTAATTTTTATTTGTAGGTTAGACATCTTGGACCTCTATTGATACTTCTAGACTGCTTGACACAGGAGCACTCCACAAGCAGATTTAGCAACTATAGTGTGACTTTGCCAGTGATTGTCTGATCTTCAAGTCTGAGAACAGAAGGTTAAAATAGCAGGAATCCTGGATGAATGTCTGTCATTAGCAAAGCTGTCTTCTTCCATTACTTGCATTCTGTGTCATTCTTTGAAGTCTTTTCTGAAGAAACATGTGCTGTCTAGCTCACAAAATCACTACTGAAGCTTATCACAGTGTTAGCCACTTTTACTCTCCCCTCATTTTGCTCAGCAAACATAGGTTTTTGAAAGCTAAGAAAAAGTAAGACTATAGCAGAGAAGCAGAAATATGTAGAAGTGGCATTAGTTTTGAAAGGAAAAGGAAGAACTCTATTAGGTCTGAGTAAAAGCAAGGTGTAAATATTCAAGGTAAAATTATTCACCCTTTAGACGTGTTGCTAAGCAGACCCAAGAACTCATTGAATTTAAATTAGAGCAAGCTTTAAATTTCTAAACAACACTTCTTTTCCCCACTGCACTTAACGACTGCTTCTGAATACTTTCAGCTGTGTAAATAGGCAGATCCCATTCTGGCTGACTTGACCAGAATGAGCAACTAAAATGGAAGATCACACTTTGCAGTCAGCCTCTCAAGGTGTCATCTGATGCTTAGAGTGGTTCTAACTGTGGATACTCGAGATGCCATGATCTACACTTGATGGTCACTATGAAATCATCCATGTGATTAAGACAATAGCCAAAGCAGCATTCTTTTAAATATAATATAGAGCTATTAGTGTGTGCTTCTAAAGAGCCACATGTGAGGCTCTGCGATGTGAATAATCAGGCATTCCAGCTGCTTTTGAGTGATCCCAGCACTGACAACTGAAAGCAGGAGGAATTTTTCTCCAGTGTAGCACCATTTATGACATCCTGTTATGCAGTCTGAAATGAGCTCCGATGCTCCAGTGAAAGAAAGCTCAACAATTTGTGAGGGAACATACATAATCACTAAGAATTTGGCAAAGTCAAAAGCCAAATCCAGGGCCATGGATTTGACAGACTCATGTCTCATCTAATGTCTGCTGTTGTGGTGTTGCTTCTTAAATTATGAATATGTTCTTGGCCTGGTAGAAGGTACAGAGTACAGATCTTCTAAAGCACAGCTGAATTAGGGGAAAACAGAACTCTGCTGCAGTTTCTGATTTTACAGGTCACAAATGCTTTTTTTCTCTGCCTGCTCAGCAGTGCGGATAATCAGAATTTTTAAAAGAATTTTTATTATAAAAAAGCACCCCAGGTGCTTGCATTCCAGTGCAAAAACTATAGAAAAGCTCATGAACTAATCCCAGACTTTCACCTAAAATTATATTCACACATGCCTGCTTACAAGGGAAGGAACAGATAACACAGATTACATGTTAAGTAGAACTCAACAAAAGAAACCCACATCACGGGTGTGGACTAATGGCATTGTGTTTTCCAGCCTTATGTGTACATTAGTTGATTTATGATAAAAATGCATGTGGTTATAAAGTTGGCCAAAGCATTCATTGTAGATAAATGTAGAATTTGAGAATTGATCTCAAACCCACTATTTTCATTATTTGATCAAAGGAGTTTGGTGATTGAGTGACATAAAAGGAGCAAGGTATTTATAGGACTGAAAGAAACTGTTCAGTGATTCTGCTCCCCTGCTACCTAAAGCAAAAGGGTCATATAGTATTATTCAGTGGAAACTGAAGCTATTCATGTCAGTGAGTATTGGATCATAACATGTCAATAACATGTTATGATTCAATAACATATAACATGTCAGTGTCATTGGATCACTTTTCCCTTTATTGAGTCTTAGTTCTGAAATGCTACAGAAAATTTTGCTGCAGGCAAATTAGGTTAATGGCAGTCCTGTTCCTTCCATTCCAAACTCAAACTGAACAGTCCTCCTTAGTCCAGTCTATCCTCAGCTTGTCCAACCTTTCTTTGAGACAAGCCAGTGCCTATTTATGTTCTCTAGCAATCCAGTTTTACACACATTCTGATTAAATAAACATAACAGTTTCTGTAGGTGGTTGTGTTTAAGAAAGCACATGAAAGCTGTAAGATGCAGGAGATAACATGAAAGTGAGAATGTCTGTCTCCTAGAGTAAAGATGTGAAATCTTGTTCAACGGCAAGCTACCTGAAGAGCTCAGCATTATCTCCAAAGGAAGAAATGAGATCATCACAAATTCTTTTGAGACCAGTACATATCTTCTTGGTAGTTATAGGAGGCTAAAACAGGGGGAGACCTCTCACCATTCCAATTAATAAAGAAAGCTATTCAGAAAGTGTATTGTGATTCCAATCATATTTGACACTGTTAAAAGCAGCCTGTTCCACCTGATGGCTACTACTTTACATGCTTTTATTAAAAACTTGGCTGAATAAAGAATCAACTCAATTTTTTAGTGCAATAACATAATTGCTAATAAAATTTTTGTTGGTTTTGGTGACATATAGTTCTTAAAGGGAAATGCCCACTTTTTATAGTTCTGTCAGATCTCGCCTGAAGATTCAATAATTTTGAATTGTTTTATTTATTTAGTGTGTAGCATTTCATAGATTTTTTTTCCTCATTTTTATGGTTTACATAATATATATAGCACATGTGTCTAGATTTTTCAGGATAAGTACCTGCAGACATTTTGTATGCTGTAGAAGTAGATACTGGAAGGAAATGTAAGGAAGAAGTCAGTTAGTAACAAAACTATCATCTCGGCCTTTTGTGTGTTTTGGTCCATGACTTGGTCACCTGCAATGCAGCCAGAACTGTAAAGCAGAGAAACCTCATGCCTGCCCTTTAAAAAAAAAACAAAGCAAAACGAAAACTAAAAGCCTCAACAGTTTCACATATCTTCATGTTATTTATGCATTTATTTTGGGGAAAGAGAGCAGTTTGTCAAACATTTAAGGTTGACAGGCAAGTCATGTTGTTGCAATGCAGGTAAACGCTGTCATGAGTGACACTGGCTGTGTCACTATATGCAGCATTAGCCTGGGAATTTGAGAAGACAAGCTCATGAAAAAAAAATGAATGTTGTCAGACAACCCTGCATTTTTTATTATTAAAATCTTGAGTGAATTTAGTGCTCATGAAAGTGAGGGACTAAGCTTCTCTGCACATCCCTTTCAATAAATCTCAGTACTGACCTGCAGCACCTTTGCTATTCTAGTTATGGGCCTTGAGCAGAGATTGCTCACTATGTCAGATTGTGGGAGGTTTGTGAAATAGGTAGCTGAAGACTTAGATGAGGCCATTTAACATATTCTTACTTGTGACCCAACCATAACTTAAGCCTAGACCCTCAAAGATGATGGGCAGTCACAAATTAAGCATATATCACACTATATCCCCTTAGCAGTTAAAATAAAAATTGTTCAATATTGTTGAAGGTTTTTTTTTTCCTTATATAAATTGATAACTCCCATTCTGATAGGAGGTTAGTTCTGTGAAGTAGTTTTTTGGGGCTTTATTAATTTTAATAATTGTCCTGGAACAGCTGTCCAGAGAGCTGCGTCCCTGTGTGTTGTGGAAACATCTTTTTGCAAAATGTCATATTCAAAACATGAGTTCTGAGAGCACTTCATTATCCAAGTGGACTCAGTTTCTCCTACGAAGTCAACAAGTGCTATTCAAGAGGAATGAGAAGCAAGAAGAGCCAATGGCTGCATAATGCGTGCATGGGGGCTGCAGTCCCTGCAGACACTCCTGGGAAATGGTCGCAAGTGCTCTCGGCAAGTCTCAGTTTTATGAGTTCAATCTGCTCTGTGACTGTGAGGAAAATGGGCTGCAGTTAATCAAGGATTAGCAGCATCACCTTTCCTCTTCAAGAGAGCATCAAATCCCACTCCCTTAGGAGAGAAGGCATTGAGCAGATGTGTGGGTGTCATTGCAGGCAGCAGCCATGAGACTGTCCCTGAAGAAATCACAGCTGAGGGAGCACTGCTGCTGTTGCTTTCACCCTGGAAGAGCCAGCTCTAAGGCCCTGTGATGCAGAGGCTCTGGCTCATACTTTGTGTGTTTCAATACAGAGCCTAATCCACTTAGGCAAGCACAGAGTGAAAATATCATTGCCTTTACAGTGAGAGCCGAAGGCTACAACAAATCTAAATGCCCTAGCTCCATCAAAAATAAACACTCAAAGCCATCTTGACATCGAGGGTATGGAGCTGAGAATGACACTGAGAATGAGATTTTAGGAAGAGTTTATTTCACTCTTCATGCAGATATAACTGCACTTTAAAAGGATTCTGGTGCCTTTGTAGTATTTTTGTAATCTTTGGAAGGTTGAGAAACTTTTATTCTGCCCCCTGCTTTCTGTGTAGTTTTGAATTCTTAGGACATGGTCACTTTTTCTGCAGTGGTGAGCACATAGCTTAATTACAGTGTCCACCAAATTGGCAAAAGAGATAGTAATCTACCTGGAATACCCCTGACAACCTGCCTGTTAAGCAAAAAGCACAGTTAGTCTGCATTACTCAGGCTAAGCATCTGCAAGAAGACATTTCAATGTCCTTTTAGTAATGTCAATAATAAGAACAAAAGAGTGGAAGGACTAAATAAATGGTAACACACTTTACCTAGTGTATATGTGTGCACTTTATTTTACTGTATCGTGCCCTGTATTGAAACTAAAGCCACAGTGCTTATTTCAAATTATATTTCTCTCCTGGTTTTTAATACATTTATGATTTCAATGTGCCCCAATTAAAATCCTACAATAAACTGTAAAGAGATGAGGTTAACTATTAATTTTTGAGCACTTTGAGAAGACAGTGCTAAGTTTTTAAATGAAAGAAACCAATTGTCCTTGTAAATCTTGCAATGTTTGGCTGTAGTCCACTACTTGCAGGAGGTGTTGCTCTTAGCACCTGATTTATTACTGGTTTCAGTAGACTTACACTGCTTTGCAATTCTGATTGCTCCATTAGAAAATTGTGATGTGGCATTAAAATTTTAACAGATAATGCTCTGTTTGCATTTTATCCCACTTAGCTTCAGATTGCCAGAGATAAGCAAGAAAGGAATATAAAGCATTCATAAAACAATTTCACAAAAGCTAAAATTCCATGGAATAAAGAAGAAGAATAATGATAAAAAATTGAAAGTTTAAAAAATCAAAGTCTGTTCATCTTTTATATTTACTATTAGTTGTATTATACTAAAAAATGAACATTTACCAAATTATGGCTGCATGTTTCTGCTCTGTGGTTGTTAAGTCTGACCTCTGTCAGCACAGAAAACTAAAATTGTCCCAGATCTGGCAAGATTCTGTGGATGTAAATATAATCAAATTCTCAAAACCTATAAAATGTGTTTATGCATCACTACTGAAAATTCTTATACTTTCACTGCATTGTCTGCCAGTCTATCAAAATGTCTGGGGACAGTTTGCTTTTTATATTTGATTATTTTGACTTTCAGAACACTTTTTATTTTACATAGCATAACAATATTTTTATTAGTGGTTCCAGGTGGGTTTATTTAACACCTGCATAATTTTTAAATAGTTCTTTACAAAGTGACCATAAATGGATGTTTTGCTCTGCAGAATCTTCAATAAAAACATCTCTCACTATCACCAATAGCAATAGAGGGGGTGGAGTGGCCAGACTTTGAAATCTGCTTTTACAAGTCCAAATCCTCAGGCAAAATAAACAATATTATATGAGATTAAAAAAAAAAAAATACACACAGAGATGATAAGAAAAAATCTAATGTCTGCAGAAGGCTGTGCTTCAGCAAGCAAGGTATATGTTAGTATGTTTGCTTATTTTTTAAGTTTTCCAGTACCAAAATGCATGTTTAAATGATTGCATTTGACAAAGGAAAGACAAGGAAAAATGGTGCAGCATCTTTAATTTATCAGTTTACATGAGATGCAGGCAATAGCCTGTGGGTACCAGATTGTGATTTTTCTACTCAAGTACATTCTCATGTTTTACTGATGAGCTATATGCCAGACCCTTGTGCTCTGTATAGTAAGAGTTTCATGGAACATCTGCTTCAATTGCTCTATCTCTTGTTTTGTTTTGTCACTAAACTCCCTTATACTACAGAAGCACTGACTATAAAAGAAGCTGCTTTAATTCAATAGCATATCAAGAAGGTAGATTCTCTAATGCTTGCAAGACAGCTATTTATGTCAAATGCTTTCCATTCCATCTAAAGTGGTATAACAATTAACACAATATTTTGTCATACTTCACAGGATGTCCAGTTTTCTGACCTACCAGCATGTTTTTAACTAGAAAAGCTGCATATGTGTATATACATGTCTATCTGTGTGTAGCTGTAGACAGAATGACGCGCAGGGAGGTGTACCTGCCTGTCTGTATTTGCAACAGGATGTATGAGACATTGATGGAAAAACACATATAAGTGCCAGAAGAGTAACATTTTCCCCATTCCCAATGCCATGTATCACAAAGGAAGATAACAGAGAAAGTAAGTTAATAAGGTGAGAATAGCTTTGACTTGTTACTAACTGTGTGCTTTAGCATTTACATAGTAAATGGCACTTGATGTTTTGTGTGTATTTAACCTGGAAGGATAAAATGTTTTATGTTGATGGAGAACATTATATGGGAATTTAAACCAACATACATCACCCTTTGTTAGTGTATTAAATAATTTTTCTTGTCCCATTGGGTATTCTTGGCTATAGAGCCTGTGAAAGGACGTTGGTGTTTAAAGGTGACAGTTTCACTTTAATTTGCTGTACCATGGTCAATTTGAATGGAAAAAAAAAAAGTTGATTAACTGAACAAAAATGAAGTGAAACACAGTATTTTAAAACTGAAAGTGTTTCTACAGGACCATTACAATATTCTCTAACAGTTTTACATTATAAATGCATGAGAGAAAAAAAGCAGAAGCTTTGTAAAAAAAGACAATAAGATAAACATCCTTCCCACAAAAATTTATTGTATCCTTTCTCATATTTTTGGTCTGAACAAGTGCTGAAGATTATAGTGTTGTAAAGCTGTAGTCTGGTTTGGGGTTTTTTCCTTAATTTTGCTTTCACCTGTTCTGACATCCAGCCAAAAAATCCTGTTAGAAACAAAGAAACTATGAACAGATGCTGAAACCGTCTTTAGTTTCGGTGTCCTTGTTACTGAAAGGATATGTGGCTTAATTTTTTTTTTTGTTTGGGGTTTTGTTTTTTTTTTGTTTTTTTTTTTTTTTTTTTTTTTTTTTTTTTTTTAGAAAAAATACAGTTTATCATTGTATGTGAATTGCCATTGACAAGGTTGGTAATTAGCCTTGTATTATTTTCAGCATAGTACACATCCACACATCACAGGATGGAAAATGAGAGCCTTAGACAAACAGTATCCTTGTAGAAGATCATTAGGAATCCCACTGTGACATGCCACGTGGAACCTCGTTGATTCAAATTAGTCATCTGCATTGTTCTGTATTTCAGACTGCAGGAGGTTTCAACTTATTTTACAAAACCACAATTGTTATACATTTATGGTCAGAGTAACAAGTAATGTTCTGCACTCTCAGAAGACAGCAAAGACATTTTAATATGTACTCATTATGCAGCTCTGCCTGCAATGCTATTTAGAGTTTCATCAGTGTCTGGGTAACAAAGCTCTATTTCCTCAGCTTTTTACAACTGAGCTGTAAACATGAACTCTCAGTTAAACACAGCACTGTATAGAAAGTATTGTCTAGGACTCAGGGTTTTGATTTTCCTTTTTTTTTTTTTTTTAACTAAAAAGAGGTTTTGATGATACACACTTAGGAAATGAATGTATCCTAATGCTGATTTTTTTTGTGTGTAGATGTAATACAGGTTTGAACAGTGCTTAAATCCACTGGGTTTGGCTGTAAAAATACAAGAGCAAAAATGCTGTTTGTCACAGTCCTAATTTACTGTGAGGTCAAATATGTACCTTTAGAATAGAATTTACAGTAGAGTTATAAAATAGTCATTTATGATGGCTATTTGGTCCCATATATGTCTATGCAAAATCTTTTACTGGTATTGCTGATAGCAATATGTATATTTTTTAACACTTATACCAGCCCCAGCTAGGATATCTCAAGAATTCAGGTTCATTATTCCTTGCTGGTATTTACTGGTGCAAATCCATCTATTTCAGTAGAGGATTTACTCCAACAGTGTATTTAGTCCCACTCAGGATCCTGTCATGATACTCAGTAAACTCAGAAATACTTGGGTCTGCACTATGTGTGGTGCAAATAAAAATAACTCAAACCTAAACTTGTTAGGGACAGGACCCTTTCAAATGGTCCTAACCTGAGAAGGGCAGAATTTTTTTTTTCTAGGAAGGTATCAGAATTTTAATATTCCTAAAATAGATTCGGTCTATATTATATATATTTTAGATACAAATCCACATATACTGAAGAATTATTTCTATGAATTCTCTTCCCTTTGTGCACTGAATCAGAAATCAGATATATTACTTCAAGAATACATAACACAACATCAGAGAAAGAATTCAAGAGTAGTGAACAACTCAGGGGACCAGTAATAGAATATGAATCCTAGGTTGTTGTTTCAAATCTAATCTAGGTTGGAAGTAACAGCAATTATTGCCATCTAATGTCTTTTCAGTGATCTGTATGAAATGAGTTTGTGGTCTCACTGTAGTTTCTAACAGACAGGTGTCTAGATCACAGTCGACACCATTGTTGGCAGACACAATGTAGGGACCAAAGCCCAGACTAAAAATTGAACTGCTCTTTGGTGTCAGTGCAAAACTTTAGCATTTCAGCAGGAGAATGTGCAAGCCAATGAGTTTTTAGAACCTATCAATGAAAACTATTTTAGTCTTCAGACACTTGCCCAGGAAGCCTCTTAAGATCTGAGAATTATTTCAGTTAAACAATAAAGGTCTATATTAAAAATTAGCACCCAAAAGTACAAGAAGACACACATAAAAGGAACAGCCACAATAGTTTAAATTCACTTGCTGAAACTCTGTGCTTAAATTTATTCAAGTGCTTCACAATAGAATAATTCCTTTAATGGCTTGCAAATCTCTCCTGCACACTACACTATGACATCCAT
The DNA here is from genome assembly GCF_026979565.1 of Vidua chalybeata. Taxonomy (NCBI): domain Eukaryota; kingdom Metazoa; phylum Chordata; class Aves; order Passeriformes; family Viduidae; genus Vidua; species Vidua chalybeata. The sequence continues at coordinate 123,553,867 of NC_071530.1, read as the reverse complement.
ATACCACATGGCATGTTTCACAAATCACTGATAGTAACAGCATTGTGGATACCATTTGTTCCCTTCTACTTGTGAGAGCACTAGGAAAAATCTTTACTGGCTAGGGATACTGCTCAGATGACCCTGCTGATGTGATCATTTATGCCACTTGTATTACAAAGCCCTCTCCTCTCTCATCCTGTTTGGGAGTGTTAGATCAAAAATTATGTGTAGAACAGCTCAGTGGTGACTGCTAGACATAGCTTTGCTGGTGTTGGGTATCCCAAAGGATCTGCACAATTCTCCCTGAAACTCTTGCTACTGTAGTGGACTGCTAAATAACATGGGGGTTGCAGAAATGCACTCTGGATCTTCTCCAATTTAAATGCTCATTCAAAAGCCTATGGATAAACACTATGGTATAAGCAGAAAAAAAATGCCACAATAACATTTAGAAAACATCAATTTTTATGTATGATTGAGTTAGAAAAATTTGAGTTCTGAAAAATCATGTTATTTGTGGACCTTCCCAATGGTAACTATGTTATAAAGAGACTGGGACTTTTATAAAAATACCACAAATCAGTGTGCTTAAGGCAACTAACTGGCAATTAGGTGCAGTTTTGATTATGGGAATTTACATTTGCACAAAGGAATATAATTACAAGGGAAGTAAATTTGTTTCCTTTTTTTTTTTTTTTTTTTTAATGTTAGCCTTGTACTTTTTGACCTGGGTTTCAATTTAGCAGAGATTGAGAAAATTATAATAAACATAGATGCATATATAAATATTTATATAGTAGGTATCTGGCAGGCAAAACCCTTCTACTGAGGCTTATCTGGATCTGGGGTCCACATTATACTAATTACTAGGTACTAAAGCCAGTAGAAAAGAAAGAACTCCAGAGAGAGAAGCTACCATATTTTATCTACTACAGGTGATAGATATTATTTGCCCTATTATTATTTTATATTATTTATGGATCACTCTAAGAATGACATATATGAGTTTAATATATTCATGTAAGATATTATATACATGGGAAGAAAGACAGAAAACATTTGGGTCTAATTCTTACATAATTTTGTCATGAAAATTGAATATCAAGAGACTTGATAAGTAAAAGGAAAATAAAGGAAATAATGAAAGGAAAGAACCCAAAAGCAATAATAGAAAAGAGAAAGAGTGGTATTGTTAATAAATGAAGGATTAGGAGGCTCAAACAAAAGGAGACTTTAATATATGATAGAGAAGAAAGAAATGGAAGGATTTTTAAATTTAATAGACAGTTCATAAATTAAAAAAATCTGTCATATAGTATTAAAAATCACACTTAGCATTTCACTGAGTAATATATTATTAATTTATGTTATGATATATGATTCAATATAGTGCTAATAATTTATATTTTGTGTAGAATTTTAAGTCTAGATTTCCAGCTTTAGTAAGCCTCAGAGTTTTGTCTGGCTTTCCTGCCTCTAGGTTTCACATAGTGATCAGACATTCCTAAAAGAAGTATGAACCTTGTGTGAGAGAATTACAGCAAATGAGCAGGAAACTTCCTTGTTTAACACAGCATTTGATGTCACTACTGTATTGATGGGTTCACCAAATGATTACTGAGTTGTTATTTGTAGGGATAGGACAGCCCTGTATGTTCTTGGCACTTACACACTCTGAAGCATTTTATCTTTAAATTTTTAAAGCTCTGAACACAGTTTCACAGTTTCAGCCACAAGACTGTGGTTGGAATAATAAGTCTTAGTTAAATTCCCACACAACATTTTTGCAAAGATGGAGACTGAGGTTGCTGGTTGTTTTGTTTAAAAAATAACAAGGACCCTGAAAGTGTCCTGTGTTGCAAAACTAGGTTAATCTTTTTCACTTTCTAAGTCAATTCCCCTGTTTATACAGAGGTCTTCACCAAAAACCTTGGCTTGGACTTTTCCTTCAATCTCTTCATTTCTGGCCTACCTGCACCCATCAACACCTCTCACCATTTCAGGTATGTCTGTCACAGATATTGGGCTAGGGGTGATAAGCAAGCCCAAATGAGAACTCCTTCTTTCAGTCTGGATTGCTGCTGCACCAAATACTGTTCCCCATTCTCTGTCTAGTAGTATATCAGTTATAATCCTCTCTCATTCCACCTCCTCTCCTGTAGGTCATCAGTATCCAATAACCCAGTGACCAGTAAGCATCACCTTTAAGATAAACTCTGCCCAGCTTCTAGCTCTTATATGGATACTTAGTCATTGTGCTCATCTGTGTCAGAGAGCAGAGATCTTGCATTTGGTGTAGTTCTCATAAGTGAGAAGTGCATTTGAAGGGCTGAGAATAGACCATTCTAGAAAAATAGGCAATTAAATGGAATTGTCTTTCCTTTCCTTTCCTTTCCTTTCCTTTCCTTTCCTTTCCTTTCCTTTCCTTTCCTTTCCTTTCCTTTCCTTTCCTTTCCTTTCCTTTCCTTTCCTTTCCTTTCCTTTCCTTTCCTTTCCTTTCCTTTCCTTTCCTTTCCTTTCCTTTCCTTTCCTTTCCTTTCCTTTCTTTCCTTTCCTTCCTTTCCTTTCCTTTCCTTTCCCTTTCCTTTCCTTTCCCCTTTCCCTTTCCTTTCCCTTTCCCTTTCCTTTCCCTTTCCTTTCCTTTCCTTTCTTTCCCTTTCCCTTTCCCTTTCCCTTTCCTTTCCCTTTCCTTTCCTTTCCTTCCTTTCCTTTCCTTTCCCTTTCCTTTCCCCTTTCCCTTCCCTTCCCCTTCCCCTTCCCCTTCCCCTTCCCTTCCCCTTCCCCTTCCCCTTCCCCTTCCCCTTCCCCTTCCCCCCTTCCCCTTCCCCTTCCCCTTCCCCTTCCCCTTCCCCTTCCCCTTCCCCTTCCCCTTCCCCTTCCCCTTCCCCTTCCCCTTCCCCTTCCCCTTCTTCCCCCTTCCCCTTCCCCTTCCCCTTCCCCTTCCCCTTCCCCTTCCCCTTCCCCTTCCCCTTCCCCTTCCCCTTCCCATTTGTTTTCAGTGTGATGTGATTGAAGAGAGACTGATTAGAAGTACACAGTGAGGAATCTCATAATCACAGCAGGAGGAGGGAGCACTGTTATCCTCACTACAGCCCAACCTCATGACAGCAATAGAGACAGTTCCACAGCTGCTGGGGAGGAACCCAGCCAAGAGAGAAACCCTTGAGCTGTCAGTAGATCCAGATGTCGCTGCTGCTGCTGCTATTGGAAAGAGATACACCAGAGGTTGTCATCTGTGTGTGCAACTGCCAAACTCGATTGCCTTTGGGCCACAGCTGTTGGCTTTTCTGCTGCAAGACTCTTGAGTAGGAAGAAGAATTAAAACTGTGCCAGCACAGTGGGGAGACAGCTACCAAGTTAATGCTCAAGTGATATCCTGGCAGTTCTCAATTTGCTTTGTAGTTGTTTTGTTCAGTGGGAAAAATAGATGCACCAATAAAAGTTTAATTTGTAACTGTAGCTTTAAGTATATGCATGCAGTGTGGTAGATGTGCTTTTGTAGATTTATGATGAGTGACAATTGGATGTCTGTGTTATAGACTACTCAACACATGCAAAAGCAAATATTGTACCAATAAAGTTTTTCTGTCTGGTTTAAGTGGTTAATCAAACTTCATAACCACAGATCATACTTTTGCTGGATATCATTAAATGGAGAAATAATTCAATGACAAGGGAAAGGGATGACATCTTGCCTGGGCAAAGTGCTAGCAAGTGTCTGGTTTATGACTTTTATTTTTTTTTTAATAATATGTACTAGGATACAACATTATTTGAAAGTCAAAAGGAGAAAATTTTGAAATCTTGCCACAGCTTTTTGGTATGATATTAAACACAAGATTTAAGGCTGTAAAGGTTCTCATTGATCAGTGACACCAGTGCTTTGCTATGCTAGTCATTTTGACAGTTTACTTTCATTTGGAGCCAATTTCTATGCCTATTTCCTAACACCAACATTTTCCTTTATCTTAAATAGTTTATTTCACTCCTTGACATTTATCCTCTTGGTTTGTTTATAGAAGGCATGAGCATCCCTTCTGTCTTGTCCCTTGTAGCTGTTTCCCCTTTCTCCCTTCCACCATAGGTTTCATTCTAGTCATTCTAATAAGCTCGACTCTCAAAGCCCTTCCCTTCCCTTCTGCTGCACAGAAATTTTGCCAGTATAGATATTTCTCTTAATACTGTGGAAAAAACTTTGTATGCCCAAGTAAGCATAGCTTATAAAATAGAAACCCTATTTCCTTAATCAGTTCACCTACTGCAATGTGTAGCTGTTACAATTTAAATTAATCTTTTCTTAACATGGGTTATTAGAATCACTCACAGTATTCCACATAAGGAGATACAATTACTTAAACAACAGCAAGAATTTTTCCTTGTTTTGATTAGATACATCCTAGTATCTTAAGCATCTACTTCTGCTGGTTTTTACAAACAGAATCTGGCCTTTATATGTCTTTTTGTGATTTTCCTGGACGTCTTTCTTCATGGCTGCATTACTCCATGGTTTATGAGATTATGGACCCTCTGATAAAGTAATATTTTAAAACGGTCTAGACAGGGCACAATGGTGCAAATCTCAAGAGAAAAGGTAGCAGAAAAATGCATTTCTAAGACCTTGAAATCTACTTTCTATCCTGAATTCCACTGCTGGGACATAGCAGAATCTTCTTCCAAAGCCTCTTCTTAAAAGACAGATACCTGGAGTACTGCCAGCAAGAAATTAGTTATTTATATGTTACACTTCCTGGTCAGCCCAACAATATAAATTCCCTGGTCTGGGTCATCTCATGGTCAGCTATTTTGGACTTTTAGGCCTTAAATATCTCCCAGAAGTCCTCAGAAGGTACAAAGGAGCTCAGTAAAAATAATACTAACCTTCTGTAACAAAGATAGTATTACTGAATTATTGCCGAGAACTGTTTTATTGTTTTCAATACCAAGTATGGAACAATTTCTGTAGTGTTTACTTCCTGAACAATGAAAAGTAATACTACAAAAACTTACAATGGAGAACCATCATGGCTTTGCAAAACATGCTTCATTTCTACGTTCAGTAAGACACATCCCTTATGTTTCCAGTTGCAAAACTGCATCAAAAATAACAATAGAAACAGCTGATCAAATCTGTGCCACCATGAGCAGTCAATTTAATTTTTATGTGAATGTAGAGTTTGTGTTTTTAGGCATATATAGTGTTGCATCCCGGGTTTGGGTTCAGATTCGGGGTTCTGATAGACGTTAATTAGCTGGTTCTGTGTACCCCCATGTTCCCCCCGTGGTGGACTGCTCCAGGTCACTTACGATTGGAGCATCACCATGTCAGTTTTGTGGTCATCCCCCTGTTCACTCCTGAGAGTTCTGTGTCTGTTACCCCATCCCTGCATTCCCTATTCGTCCCGGAACCCTGTACATACCCTGTCGTGTCCCCATTGGTTGCCGCAGTCCACGTCACTCCCCAGTTGTCTGTCCCCATTGGGCGAGGGGGGCTTCTGCCCCCGTCTGCCCCCCCCATAAAACCCCACGTGCCCTCGGTCCCGTCGCCATTTTGTCCATGCGGCGCTCGGGAGCAGCCGCGGTTCTCCATCGCACCTCCACGCGACAATAAAAGGTCTCCAGCCAACCGCAAGGGCAGGGTGTGCCTCCTTTGCCTCTTTGTCTCGTCCCAGCGCCGGCCACAGAACACGGCCAGCCCCACCCTGGTGCGCAGAATGTAACAGCGCCTGGGCCGCGCCGCAGCCCCGGTCCCACCGATAAACAACGCCCTAGCTGGGCTCTCCAGAGCTGCCCGGGACCGGGGAAAACAACGCAGTGCCGCAATATAGTGCTTTTCCTATATATAGATACACAGGTACTTTATGCAGAGACAAAGGTCTTATTTTACATATCCTATGTGAAATTTTCTGTGAGTAGAACTTTCCAGTGGGAATAAACTGTATCTTCAGGAAGCATACCAGTTTGAAATCTGGAGAAAAAGAAGGTTGGTAGGAGCTGAAGACTTAGCAGAAGAGGCAAGGCAGAATGAGGGAAAAGGAGTTCCAAGGTTTGGAAAGAGTATTTCCTTGATGCTGGAATTACGTAACTCAGGCAAGATATTGTCATCCTTTTTTGGGATATAAACAACTTTTTTGAGGGGCCAGCTAATAGACCAACTACTTCACTGCTTATCATGCAAATGTAAAGTTTTATGTGGAGAAAAGCAATACACAGACCAAGAAGCTTTCATGAAAACTAAAGGGGTTAAATTTGTCCATGCTTAACTGAAACAGTTATTTTAACTTGTGACTTGGAATCCAAAGGAAGAAGTATAAAAGGAGAAAAACCCCCCAAAGGAACAACTTATTTTAGCTAAAATAATAATCTTTGCATTCAGATATAGTGCTAACATATCTAAATGTGTGTTTAGAACAGGTGTACTGTTCTTTAGTAAAGTGATATAATGTATATTCATGCAGAAAAGCAAAAATTTAGTTTCATTTAAAATAGATTGAAGGTCTTTTAAAAATTGTTTTAAAGTGCCAATTCATACATACAGTATATAGGGAAGTGCACATAATACCTACACACCACTTTTAAACTTCAGCAGAATATTACCTTTTGCTTTGAATGGGAAAGAGGAAAGATAACTGAGGAAAGAGAAAGAGGAAAGATGACTGAGACGCCTTACTTCCAGAAATCCTGATGACTACATGTTGGAATATTGTGTATCCTCAGTGCTGCTTCAGTTGTGAGTCTGCATGCTTTGACATATTAGAGTGGAGTGTATCTTTTTGTGCTTACATTGGATATCTGTAACCCTCATTATTTCTGCATTTGTTAAAATACAACTCTCTGTTCAACATACAGACAAAGCAAAAGGCTTTGATAAAACCTGATCTACATCCAGAGATCTGCTATGATCTCAGCTTTTCTAAAGTGGCACATTGCAAAAGGCACAGTACTAGTAGAAAGTACTAAAAGAGGTTACTTTTATCAGCTTCTCTTTACTTTTTCTTGCCAGGAGTGTTTTCATTTACATACCTGAATCATGTCATTATTGTTGCCTTTGCTCTGTCTCTTTCTGGCACATCAGTGGCTTATCACCTTTTCTTTTTTCTTTCTTTCTTTTCTTTTCTTTTCTTTTTTTTTTTTTTTTTTAAATGAACAGTGTGCTCTGTACATCTCTTGTGTTGATTTCCTGGATTAATATTCATGATTCTTCTTTTCAAGCCACAAGATCCTCTGTTGATGTTTGCTTTACCATACTTCTATCAAACATACTTTTACAAAATAAAAGGTTTTCTCCTTTCAGATTCTTTGGTTGGAAAATAGACAGTTATCCTCCACAGGGCTTCAGGAACCACAATGGTTCCTGGTTTATTATCTGGATAGATACAGTCTTCTTGCTCTCCTAAGTTTATTTTTTATATTTTTAAAGAAACACTGCATGATCCCTATCTAAAGTGATCCACAAAATAGGCTCATAGGTCAAAACCACATGTATGTAGGGGTTTTTTAACATGTTTTTTTGCATTGACGTATTTTTTCTGATTTTTTCCATTAGAATGAAAAGTGCCACAAATGGAATGCTAAATTTTAAGTAGATGAGCAGTGTACATTTTTTAAATAGGGTTCTCATCTCATCTCTTATGCATTTCTAAAAGGAACAAAGCACAAAAGTGAAAAGCCTTTTAAAGATATAACCAGAAGACATGACTATTATCTTTTCCATCCCTATGAGGAAAAAAAAAAAAGTACAGTATATATTTCATTCTCAGAATGCTCCATTTCCCCTCTGTTTTTCTGTAATATATCTCTTTTTGTTTTGTGTTACTTTCTACTCAGGACTTTGTTACCCTTCTCTAAAATGGTAATAGCAATAATTAAAGAACAATCACTGTACATCTGCATCTCACAAATACTCTTCCACCTCAATCACGAGAGTCTTTTGACTCACTGATAATTAGCTGCTGCATCCATCACAGTTCATTTTTTCTTTCTTCTATTTTTTTCAGTCAGCTAGTCCATCTGTCAACCAGAGCACTAATATGACTGTTTATGGTAGCAGCCGTCTTCCTGTTTTATGCATCAGACTACCACCTTCAGCTCCTTTGAAAGGCTTCTACTGTTACAAGTTAAGTTGAGCATAAAAGTCAATTTCTGCCTACAGTTATTTTATAGCTATTAAAATAAATAAATAAATAAATAACTATTAAAAAAAAAAAAAGCTTCCCTTTGTCTGAATTTACTTGCCTACTTACATGTGGACTGTGAACTTGTGGTGTCATGAGTTTTCCCTCGACAATATGAGTGTGGTGACCAGCAACATTTGCAGAGAAAGATGGAACTTCCTACTGTATGAACGTGAAAGAAAGGAGGCTTTTATGCACTGGTTATGCTACGGAGATAAAAACAAAATGGTCTTCCTCTTTTTATATTCCCTGCCCTGATCCCCAGCTCCATCACCTCCCCTGCATATACCTCCCCATGCCATTAGGCCTTGTCTCCTAGCAACATATGGCCCCTTACCAGAGCTTTGGCTGACTGCTGCCTGTATGCAATCAGCCTGTCAGTCATTTATGAGAGAAAGTGATTGAGCTCTGTCCTGGATGCATATATTTGCAGCATTTAGACTCTGCATAGGTGTGATGATGGGAGGACATGTAGCAATGTAGGTTTGCAGTATGCTTGGAGTAAAGCCTCATTAAATGAACATTGTTCTAAGTAAAACAGAAGACATGGTTTTGAATTTGTGTCTGTTGGGAATAATCCTTTCTACCTTTTCATTATCTGTGGCACTGACTTTACCACTGTCTTACTTACAAAAGGGGAAATCTATATTTCTTCTAAAACTAAAGTTTTCTGTTAAGCTGTGTAAGCTGTCATTAACTGGTTCCCTAGCATGGCAGTATTCCCATTCATTCTGAATCAGATCAGGAGGGCACACAGACAAAATTTGCATCCTGCCTTCGTTATCTAGAGTGGTAAAGCACAAAAATGCATCCTACATATTGGATACTTGCATTTCCAAGTCATTGTCACAAGTAAGAGCAGTATGACTTTGACTCCTAGGCCACAATAGCAAAATGGCCAGTCACTGACAGTGTTTCTGGAATGGTGCAATTGATGGATAATATTTGGAAGGAGATATTTCTAACACCTAATATTAGACATTTGTGTTGTCTGTACTTTAGCTGCCCTTAGTGTCAGTGGAGAGAGGTAGGATTTAAGACCTATGATTTAAGTACTTGTATGATTCAGAACAAGACTTCTGCTGTGATTATACAGGCAACATAGACTCCTACCTGTTCTGATGCAACATTAAGTGACTTCAGTTACATGTTACATTTCCTTCCCTGGGAGACAAACAGTTTCCGTACAGAAGCTAACTTATGATACACTGCAAAGATAAATCTTGATGCTTAGATCCTGTTGTGAGGTCTTACCAATTAATACACTTTAAATGAGGGAAGAGGTTCAGGTGTGTAATCCAAACAGGCAAAAAGGATGAAGCACAAAAAAAGCTGCTCTGCTGTCCTAGCTTTGGGGTCCCTACACCTGATTGAGTTCTACCCAAGGATCCTCAATGACAGATTGACATTACAAGGCTGCTGCATGAAATACTGGCCACAACCCTTCCCTGGCTTTTGCAGCCCCAGGCCTTCATCAGCTTTCCTAAAATTACCTCCAAGGGAGATTTAGGCACATATTCCATGGGGCAGTGAGAATTTTAGACTGTATAATCAATACGTTGGACAGCCTACAACTTTTTAAAATTGCTTACAATTAAATCCTTAGATAACCTGTGCCTTTCTGGGGCGAGGGACAGCAGCAGCAGAGAAGCAGAGATTTTGGGATAAAATTTTCCTTAAGTTTAAATGTTTAAATGTTTAAATGTTTAAGTGTTTAAATGTTTAAATGTTTAAATGTTTAAATGTTTAAATGTTTAAATGTTTTTGTATAAATTTTCCTATACCTGCACCACTGCAAAATTACCATCTATTTTTTAGATCATTCATAGAGTAACACACTTGAAAAAGTGTTGCCTTTCAGGTGCCTGCCTGGAGGTAGACCTGACTCCCTCCATTGATTCTGCAGAGACAGTTGTTCAGTGATGGGTAATCAGCACTTGGTGTTGCAATACGGCAATTTGTAATTAAACCAGTGCCCACTGAACTCAATGGAAAGACTCTTGCTGCCTTCAGCGGGTACTAGATGAGACCATTTATGGAACAGTTCCATTTTGATATCCAGCCAAGTGGATAAAACCACTCATTCTTTCTGTTAATACAGTGTTTAGCCCTCACTAATCTGGGCACAGTGATTAAAAAACAAAACAAACCAACTAGTTCTCCAGAGACAGTACTTCTGGAAATTATACATTTATATGTAGTTCCAAGCAATTAAGTGACTACGTAAGCATTGGGCATTTGAGTCAGACAAGACTCTTGGCTCTTCTTCCATGTCCAAAACTCAGATCTCTAGCTGTTATACTCAAGTTAAATAATAAACTAACTGAACACATTTCATTTAACAGCAAGTGAAAGAGCCATTTCTGATGTCTGCATTCCAGCATTTGAATCCTCAGTCATTTCATACAGACTTCTGGTAACAATTAATACTACCATAAAAAGAAAATAACAGAGTGAAACATGCACACAAATTGAAAGCAGATATCTGAATTTTGTTGTCCCACAAATTTAGATCAACCGCATGTCTGCCTGGAAACTTGTAACTAGCATTCGTGAGTGATGTTATAATATAAAGTGTGGTGGAGAAATGACAGTGAAGCCTGTTTGTACTTTCTGGAATTAATATATATATGCAGATAATTAAAAGAATAATAAAAATACATAAGATGAACATACACAAGGGGATGGTTTAAACATCATCCAAACATGTCATATGCTATGGGCCTTAGGGAAATAAAGGCTTACAGGATACTGGCAGACAGTTCTGCTGCTGGTACCAGAATTTAGCAGTTTCACTGCTTGAAAATAAATCCTTTTAGTTAATCCGGCTCTGTGGGTGGAATTACACACACCACTCCCGTTATTGTTAAACAGGAGTGCAGGCTGAATTCCCATGAACTTTTCTGAAAATGTAACTTGCAGTCTTTCCTACGCAAAGCTTTATTTATTAGAAATGCTTTTTAACGTGTCATGGTGAAATCTTATCATGGTAACATCAGATATGGCTTCTATTAGGGAGTGCACATTTCACCCTTGATGTGTACCTGCAACTCTTATTAGCATGACAGGGCATTTACTATGCATATCAAGAAGGGACTATGTGAGATTGTGAATTCTTTCACCCAGTGTGTTCCAGAGAGCAAAATTTTAGCAGCCAAATGTTAACACCTGGCACAGTAAAGAGTTTGGTGCAGACAGCCAAGGTTATTGAATGGGAATGCTGCTGCACTGTAAGCCTTCCCTTCACCATCTGGTTCATTCTAGAATATGGAATATATATCACAATTATATGAATAAATGAAAAGATATGCAAGTTAACTGAAATGTATGTGTTCTCTGCTTTTCTGCACAATGAAACAGCCATCTGGGAATCAGTGTGTCTCACATTTCAAGCACAAATCAAAGCAAGCAGCAATTCACTCCGTGACGTGTGCTTCATAGAAAACTGGACTTCATTATCTCAGAGTTAATCACTTTGGAGTCTTTTTTTCAGGTTTCCACCCCCCTTCTTCCCCCCTTCTCTATGGATACAAAACAAAGCTATTTGGAAATATAGGGAGAGTACCCTTATTAAAATTGCATTTGGAACACAGTGTGGTTAAAAAAAAAAAAAAAAAAGGAAAATGGAAGCACATTTATTTGCACTCTTGCTTCTCAAATCCAAGCTCAGAGTTGGGTAGAAAGAATTGCTACATAGATATAATTTTTTTTCCCTCTCCTTCTTCACCTCTATTCGTTTTATATGCATATTTTTCTTTTCCACATCTATGCAGCACTACTGACTAGAGGAATGGGTGACAAGGATTCAAAGCATATGCTATTGCCCAGCTAAATGTAATGGGAAGTGGATGGAGTGTGGGGCATGCGGAGAGCCAGAGTGCCAAGAAAGCCACCTCTGACCTTCCACCATCTCATGGCACATATGATATTTGAGGTCAGAACTGCACAAACCACACAGTCCTTCCTCTCCTGCCCTGGTTTTTCTTTCTCTTCTGTGGATGGTGGGTGCAAATCCTTGCTATAGAATGCAGTGGAGATTTGCTGTGGGAAAACTCTTCTGGGGCTAATCCCAGGAAAGGGATGCTAGGACTCACAGGAATAAAAAGGCATGGTTTCTGCAGTTATACTGGGTATGTATGTTAAGTGTCTTTGCATCCCAAGGCAAAGAATGTGTCTGATAGACAAGTCATGATAGTGCTTTGGGAAAAGCAGTCTTAGAACAATGAATTACTGTAATTCCATTTCATATATGTCATTTTGTAGCCTTTCTGGAAAGAAAAGCTGTCTCTATTAAACAAAAATCAAAAAATATAATTGCTGGAAAAGGTTCAGACACATTTGCTCCTTTTCCAAGCTTCATTAATCTCCTTGAACACAAAATTTGACTAATTCTATGGGCTTGTAGCCAAGCTCCTAAAAAATAAAGCTAAGAGCAGATATTGATGATTGTTGTAAGAGTCCTTCCTATGCTTGTTCCCCCAATAGTCCTATTCAAAAGAAATAAAAAAGTTTTAAATATGATGTGAGAAAAAAAAAGAGAGTGCATCTTTTTTATGTATGGAAAAATTGACTAAATACATAAAATCCTTCTTTACAAAGAAAAGACTGGTTTTCTAGTGGTTGCATTTTGGGAAGTGCTTATGTACATTCACAGACTGATATAGGAATGATGAAATAAACTTGTCTAAAAACCAGCAAACCTATATTTCTCTCTGTGCTACACTCTTTAATCTTCAAATAGTCCTGCAGAGTTATAGCAAATCTAGGACCAAAATATCTTCAGTTTTCCGTCCTCCAATTTTTGATATGTTCAGCACCCTCAAGACTGACAGAAAACAATGACAATGTGGCTTTTGATGGTATAGGAGCAGATCCTTGAAAGGAGCTGAGAATCATGAACCCCTTGTGATTCTAAACTCTTAGCAAGCAGCAGAGATGGAAAAATAGCCAAAACCAAAGTTCACTTGAACCCCTGTTGTCTGAGGTCATTTTGTGAATATTGAAAGAAAATCTGCTTTGAATATGTTCTTCCTATTTCAGTTGCCTAAAAAAAAAAACCCTCAGGGTCAAAGAAAGGGCACAGTAAATTCTGAATATCTGAAGATGTGGAGCTGATGTATATCCACTAAATGGTAACATAATTAAGATATGACATCATCTTTCAAGCATTATGGGTGCTCATTTTGTATTGTAAATCCTTATCTAGATTATAATAGTCTGCTAAGGGCTTAGTTTTTTTTTCACTCTGCACCTCAGATATGTGTATTAAAAAGTATAAAAATCAAAATGACTTCATAATTGATTTTTTATGGATGTTATTTATTTTGCCATTAATATTTCATAAACAATTTTTCCTAAAGTATAGCATCATAATATGTGCAACTGAGACAGGGTGCATATGAAAATAATGCTATCCTTAAATTTAAATTATTTGTTAATATGTTGTATTTTTCTACTAAGTGTTTTATCTTTCTTGTTTTAAAATCAAAGGAGAGCTTGCCATTGTCTTCAGTTAGAACAGGACTGGGTATGTTATCCCCATTTTACCATGAGAGTTACTTCTGTGATTCATTTGAGAAGTGGCAATGAAAGAAATGGTCCAGAATCTGTTACACTTTTTCCCATGTAAAAACCTTTATTCTCGTGAATCATTCCACTGGGGTCATTACATAAAGAAGAGTTGCAAGACAGAGATAGCTTTTCTCAGCCACATGAATTCTGACTTTATCAAGCTCACATGTGGTGCAGCTGAGACGATGAAAAAGTGGCTGAGAAGATGAGGAGGGTGGAGACCTTTCAATTTCCCACAGCACAGGATTTCTAGGGACATAGAGGAAAGAAAATGAGTATGAAAAGCCAAGCATTACTCCGCACAGGGCTCTCCTTGGGGCCTGATTGCTCTTAGCTCATTGGTGGGCTCCTCCCTGCTGCAGGGACAGGGTGTATCAGAGACTCCTTTTGAAGATGCTGTGAGTAGATCCTGCACAATGGGGACTTGCCCACTGCTGAGATTTCTGCTTTGAAACAAAGCCTGGGTCTCTTTGAGCTTCTGTAGACAAGATGGGTGGTGTTGGCTTATGGACTGGAGTTCTTCCTGCCCAGGGTACGTCCAATGTGCCCTCTGATTTTGACCATCTAGAAGTTCATTCATCCTATAGTAACGGGGTTAGGGAAGGAGTCTCTCTACTTTGACAGGAGGGTCTGGACAGTTGGCTTAGAAATAAGAGTTTTGAGCATGAATTTAGGTGAGATGAGTGGCACCCTGAGCCAAATCCTCAGCTTTAGTATCACCATCAACTAAACATAATCTGTGAGTAACTTGTAACACCTCAGGCTCCCTCCAACAAGATTTTTCTCTTGCTTGGTGCCCTGTGCTACACTGCCACATGCTTGGATAAAGCAAGGCAAGCCCACTGGCTGAGGACAGCATTAGCACCCAAGGATTAGCTCTTCAACAGCAGATGGCAGAGAGCCGTTAACCTTTTGCTTTAGTAGGTATTAAGAAAGAGGGTAACAAGAGTATTCCATCACTAAGGACGTATCAGGCAGCATTAGCAATGGATAATTTGAGGGGTTAAGAAGCCTGCCCTGTGGGAATTTCTTAGAAAGTTAATCTTTTATAAAGATTGAAAGTTTCACAGGCACAAAGTTTGCCTCAGAGAGATTTAGTTCTTTTAGCCTATGATCTTGGTACTTGCCAAAGGACAAACTAAATGTGAATTTCCATCATGCCTCCACATGTGTTTCACATATTTCACATGTGGTGTCTAAATGGCTTCTGTGACCTTAGTGTGCAGATCACACGTTTTTCACATATGCTTTGTGTGGTTCACATCTGTTTGAAACATTGTTTCTGACAGTAGAAATCATTATTGTTTTACAGCAGACTCTAGTAATTTAATTCAAGCAGCAGAACTTGAGAAGATGCAGAGTGGTTTTGGTTTTGGTTTAGATTTTGTGTTGACTGCTACCTATTATAATTGCATACCAAAGGAGAGATTCACAGCCCAGGCCAGAGTTTTCAATTAGGGTGATTGAGATTTTTTTGTCAACATGCTATTTTTTCTCCAGTGAATATGCTGATTTGTCAAAGTTTTGGCAAAAAAAGTGCCTGATCCAAATATTGTTGTATTTTGAAAGATTTTCTGGGTCTCTGATTGAATTTATGCACAAAGCTAGGAAGACAGTGGTCCACTGGTGTATACTCACACAGGGTTTGGGGAAGTTAAGCTTAATTTTTTATTCTGTAATATTTTGAATACAGCTTGGACATGACTCTTTTGTTAACCCTTTTGAGTACCCCAGGCTGGGAAGGTGGTTTTTCTATGCCTCATTGAATTGTTTTTACAAACTGGAAAATGTACTGCAGAAGGAACTTGAAAATGACAGACACTCTGAATGTGTAGCTTGGTTGTTAGGACAAAAATGAAAGATACTCTTTCCAACATCCTTGATGCAGCATATGCTTAATTATTAATACAAGTAAGTCCTCCAATGGTCCATTCTGCTACTGGAGAGAGAGGGCTGATACCAGACCTAACACAGATGTGTAAACAAGTGCTTAGCCTAAATGAGACCAAACAAAAATTTGAAGCTTGGTGTCTCACTCACCACTTCCAAATAGCTGTGCTAAACTGAGCAGGTGTGTTCTGTAATGGCAATTTCAAAATAATTTGCTAAATATTGAGGGTGCCCAGGCAATGTGGAGACACTTGAATTTACCTATGATTCTGTCTTCCATAAAGTGAGAAAGGCCTGCCAGATGTTAAATTTATTCCCTGTGCTTTTTTCATTTATTTCTATGTACATTCCTCAAAGAGTTCAGTCAAACACCTGTTTCCTTGCCTATCACAAATAGCTTGCTTTAAACTGCAAGATATTTTCAACCTCACGTAGTTCCAATTATAGGTGGCAAAATATTTTTTTTTAATTTTATGTAAATCGATAAAAGATATCCCTTATATTACAGATTCACAGGAAAAAACAGAGTCCATCCTGTATTGCCATGCTGCAGTTGCAGACCTACAGCTGTTTGCACCTACCAAGATTGCAAAGAAAAAGGAGCAGTTGAGACTATGCCGCTTAGAAAATGGTGCCTTAATATGGGTACAGAAGTGGCCATACTGCATGTTGCATGATGGAATACATGTTTTCAGTCTGAGCAGGGTCTGAATTACCCTTTGGGCAGAGACCTAGTCAGTAATTTGAAGTCCTAAATTGAGTTTTATGTTTATTAACACCTCCCGTGCTCCCCTCTATTAATGATACTGAAAAGTGGTTTTGTTCCTGTTTCCAGTGCAGAAAAAAGGGACACATAAAGGTAAAATGGAGTGGCAGGACAAAATGCAGTCTGTGAGCTCTGTTTCTAACTCTGTGCTTTTTGAAAATCATGCTATGAACAAAAAATTTCAGTTACTTTACGTATTATGCCCTGGTATTTCATATTTTCACCTATCAGTTTATTAGATAGCCTTCTGTGTGAATGTCTCTTATTTATGCATTGGTTTTTGCTTTTTCCTTCCAAAACAATCACGCCCTTCCCTGTGAGGGCAGAGGGTTCTGAATACAATGGTTCAGCTAGTTGGGGACAGAGAAGTCATGCAAAGGAAAGGTCATGAAGGGGGATCCCTGCTGCTCATTCACCCTGCTTGATGGCATATGTCTTCACAGCAGATTTATAGGGTTTGCAAGAAAGGGCTGAGTTTGACAAAGGGACAGGGTCAAGGAAAAAATTAATGGATACCCCCTCCACAGGAGGGAACTGATGTTGCCTCACATAAGCAGCAGTGACATATTTGAGTCTGGAGTGTGTGTGTGTGCGTGTGTGTGTGTGTGTGTGTTTGTGTGTGTATTCCAGCTCTCAGTCCATCACAAAGCCCCTGCACATGACCTGTTTACTCAAGCTTTTCACAGGCACGCAAGATTTGGCTCAAAAAGAACAAACTTCAGCCACAGAGAGGACCCCTGAAAACATTAAGCCTAAGAAGCTATGATTTGCCTCTCCTCTCCTTGAAGTATACATGCAAAGCTCATTAATGTTAATGATAGTCTAGGAGCAAATGAGCCATGTTGTGCCACGGCTACTTTATCCCATAGGCAGAGCAGGAATGTGGCACCACTCACCCAACAAGTTACCTAACACAGACTTGGCCTCATGTTGAAAGAGATTTAAAGCTGTAGGCAGTTAAATACATAGCCTGCCCCTTAGGACTGCCACCGTAAATAAGCATTTTAAAAGAATCTCAGTCTTTAATGAAGAACAGAGGGAATTTTCAATCAGTAACCAGAAACAGCTCTCAGTTTCAGGGATAGTGGAGTGGTATGCATATTTTTATTTGGTGCACAGAAAATACATTGCTTCTGAGCTACTTCTGTAAGTAGATTCACTGTACTGTTAAAACCTTAGTGGATCCTGCAGTGTTTGTGATTCTCTGAGTATTAAAGGAATTAGAGAAAGCCTTCTGAAGTAGTTACAGGCACCACAGTGAGAAATGATTACCCACTTTAAAACCAACCATGTACAATTAAAAAGGAAAAAAAAAAAAAAAAAGAGAGGGAGAATAGATGCACATAAAAAAGTCTGAGTTGAAAGAAAGGAAAAAAGGATTTAAAACATCTATCTGTTATAATAATTCCAGACACTGTGAGACTACATGTGCTGTAAAGGAAAATGGAGATGTAAAAAGACACTTGTCTATCTGTCTGCAAATTATAGCAGGAAGTACATTAATGTGACCCAAGGATATATTCCTGTTAATGAGTCAATAGGATTCTTGGGAGTAAATGAAATTTCATGCTGCTGTAGCAAAATGTACTTCAGTCGCGGCAGAAAGACATTATTAGTAAAAGAATGCATAAATAAAAACGTTGCTAATATTCAAAAACATAATTGGTGAAGCTCACGTGCTGAAATCCTGAAACTATAAAAAAATTTTAAAAATCCACAGTCTTTCACAGTATGATATAAATACAAATATATATAAACCAATGGAAGCTGAGGCCACATGCTACAAAAGCAAGGGAGTGAGAAATGGTTTTTGTGTTTAAAGAAACAGATATGGGGTAATATAGAGATCTGTGACACATAAATACATTTGCTTTGGCATCATAGGTAATCAGTTTTCTTCTCCTCATCTTGTACAGTTTTGCTCTCTACTTTTCAGTCCTATGTAGTGGTTATTTCTTATTCTGTTGACTCAAGGTTTTTGGGGAATTCTGTTTCTGGCACAATGTGCAACCTGTTGGAAAGAAATCCATAAAGTATCTTCTTGCCATTTCATATCTTTTGTGAAATTCTTGGTAAGACTTGAGTTTTTGACTTGAGAAACAGATTGGAATGAGAGAATATGAAATGTATTTTCCTAACAGATGGATAAACCCAGAAATTAATGTCCTATTTCTGGGCAGTATTTAAAAATGTCAGGGAAACAAATGGCTCAAAGCACAGAAGTATTGCCTGATATTCATGCCCAAGATGTTAAGTCTTCAATTTAAATTTTAACAGTGAATTTGAATATGTTTCCTGGCGTATATGCACTTACTGAAGGGGTCAGTCAGTAGTCAGGTAAATCATTCAAGATGGACTAATATCAAGTAGTACAAAAAACAACCTTCCTTGAAAACAGACAAGCCCTATTGGAGAAGATAAGCAAACATTGAGAAACAAGAAAACTGTGAGAAAGCAGCAAACGTCATATTTTTAAGTCCTCAGAGGCAGATGAGACATTTAAATTTGGGTATGGTTTAGGTCACTACAGTGAGGAAGTCATAAAAGAATGGGAGAAAAAACAGAGATGAGAATAAATAAGTTTGAAGCCAAGTCCTTAAACCAGTTCAGAAACAAGCGTCAGAAAATTCAATGTTCTGAACATGTTGTAAGCAACTGTTTCATCATTTCTGAAATATTTTGTCAGTGTTGTCTTATCTAAAATAGGTCTTTCAATCTGTGTAGAAATCATGAACAGTTTTGGCTCTTCTGAAGATGAATTTTTAAATAAACAAATAATTTACCAAAGAATATCTTTCATCTCTCAAGTTTCGTTCAATTATCCTAAGCAATTCCAACATCATAGGGTATATTTTGACACATAAGGAAATCTGTGGGGCCTTTAATTAGTTGGGTTTTTTTCATTTAATTTAGAAGCACAGAATTTATTGCACTAGTAAAGAATTTTCCATCAGACTTTAATGTCTTCTTCTTTCATGAAATCTGGCAAAATTTAAGACATGGAAGGCAATGGAAATGTGCCGATTCTTAAGAAATCTAAATGTGGCCAGGAATGTGCAGTGATGAAGTGTCTTAGAACTCTTCAGTTTCTTCAGCCAAGTGTAATCTCACGAAAAATTACACATACATGAAAAGAAAAAGATGTCATCAAATCATTTCCTTACAGTCATCGACATTGTTATGAACTGGGGCCTGTTCCAAAGCATCCACATATATTCCTTTTGTCCAACTCAAAGGACTATCTTCTCACTAGCCTCCTTAGACTTTATCTTATTTCCAACTGTTTCTGTAGTATTTTGTTCTGTTTCTTGTCATCTAATATGTTCATCAGTGTCCTTTGGCCCTGATCCCAAAACTAAGACTTTTAACCTTCTTCATCGTTTTCACAAGAATTAATTTATAGTCAAAGGAAATCAGGGCATAACTGTAGCAAAATACATTTTAAAATGTAATGAGAATATGGGTGAGTTTATATACCAAATATTCTTGGGCATATTGCTAATTTGAGTTATTTTAGAAGGGTCTCTTTAAAACATAAACCCATGTGATGTGGTAGCTGTTAACTAGTATGTTTCCGTAAAAGCATACTATGTGGTTGTGTAATCCCAAGTGTAATTTCATTTGTTAAAGTTATGTCTGCCAAGACACCTAAATTTGCAGCTTTTAATTGCTCTGTACGTCTGGGGTTTTTGTGCTTGAAGGGATAACTCTTTTTTTTTTTTTTCAAATCCATTCATTTTTCCCTTTTGTTGAGGTCGATATCTACTAGCTATAGTTGCACTCTGGTGTTCTTCCTGTGAGATATTGTAGAAGCCAAAGTCTCCACCTGACATCTGCCTTTACTAGACTTTCACATCTCAAATTATTTGACTTGGCCATTATCATTACTTCTGTCTGATGCCTAAACAACAAACAACATAAACAAGACCACTAAAAAAGAAAAGCTCTAAATGTCATTTTTAAAAAATTAACTCTCAATGAAAAGTATGAAAATACTTAATAGATCTGTGCTTTTTAATATTCTTCGCCTAGAAATAGTAATATTTTCAATATCATCAATAATGTTAAGTGTTTGAGCTGATTGTTTGTTACCTTCAGACTTCCCTTGACACAAAAGTAGCAAGCCCTCTATGAAATGGAATGCACTAAGAAATTATTCAGTTTTAGAGATGTAACTGAAGGGTTGTGTTAGCATTAGTGTTATCTGCTAAAATGTATGCAAGGCAATTCATTCTGTGGACAGATTGAATGGCTAACATTTCACAAGGGGAGTTATTTTCCTGGGTTTTATTTGCCTATGTACAAAATTTGTTATGAAATTTAAAAAAATTGTTGTGCCAAATCCGTATTTTGTGGGAAAAAAATTAAAAATAAAACAAGTAGGTGGAAAAGTTTAAGAGATCTGAATCTGTAGATCATATGACCCAGTCCTTTCTTCTGTGATCAGAGATGCCAGTTGCTTAGAGATAGATTTGCCTCTTCTGAACCATCAAAAATTTTTGATCTGGTTTATATCTCCAATCTAAAGAAATTATCCTAAGAAACTACTGCACAGTCTACAGATGTTCTAGGCTTGGTTTGGTCAGAAATATTTTTACTCTGATGTCCTTCAATGGATTGCGCTACACGAAGTTGTTCACCAAACTCCTTTCCACTTTATGCCTTAGAATGAGTGATGAATTTTTTTCATATTAGTGTGACAATTGTGAGTCTTCCTTGTCAGTAAGTGAGAACAGGATGTGGGATAGCATTCCATAATGCAAAGCATATATATAAGAGTTATTCATTTTCAGTACTTCAGAGCAGAAATGAATTAAAATATGTTTGTGTGTTCATGCATGTTTACACTAAGAAGCCGTATGATATCTTATATTAAGTTTCTAATTTGTAGCAACAACTAAGGTAATTGAAGTTGAAGGGAAATGGATTTTCTGTTTTGCAGAATCACTTGCAAGAATGTTTTGGGTAGTACTAGAGTTCATCCAGTGTAGCTTTCTGCCTAACAGCAGTCCTAGATGCCTTTGAGGAAAGTGAAAAGAACTTGTCTTAGGTGAGATGTCTAAAATACAGAGCTCTTTTCAAATCATTATCTTTAAGGTTTTATTTTTTTAAAAAACGTATTCACTGTTATAATTGGTTTATCAACTGTATAAAATCAAGTCTCACTTCAAATTTGTGCCCAAAAATGTCTTGTACGCATAGTTTAAGAAAATATTTCCCTGTGTCAATTTTGAATTTGCTGCTTTTCAGTATCCCTGAATGTTCCCTTTTTCTTATGCAATGAAACAGAGACATTAAAAATATTCAGTATATCTTCTGTTCATTCTTTAGATGCAGATCTTCATAGATGTTTGTTTTGTTCATTTCCATTTTTTTCTTGCTGAAATTCTGGTCTTTTAAATCTTTTCTTCAGATCAGAGTTTACAAGAAGTACTGACATTAGAAAACCAAAATGTAAAGAGGAAATTATTGGAGAAAATAAAAAAATAGCGTACTCCTTTTTTGTAAGATACCTATTAGATTATGGAAGAGGTGAATGAAAAGAAATGCCCAAAATATTTGTAATTCAGTGATTGAAAATGTGCTCATTTTTAAAATAAAAAAGTTCTTTCAAATGATTTGATGATTAACAAAGTAGAGAGCTGTATTTTAAAAAGCTCTATAATTAATTTTGTTTCTTCCTAATTACTTCATATTTTTTTGGCTATAACAGTAGATGGTTCTGCAGTGAATAGAAAGCTTTAGCAGCTGATGAATTTTACAGATGTCATAAAAAAGTAGAACAGTTTTTCCCTTCATTGAATTACTCTTATCCACATAATTTTAATTGCTGTTCATAAAGAGCATAAATAACATAAAATAGAAAGTATTTATGATTTCATAATTTAACTCTGATTTAGCTGTTTTTTGGAAAATAGGATTCTATGTTCATTCTTATCACTATAATTTTATGACAAGGACATTTCATACCTTAGCCAGCCCTGATGCAATCTGTGTTCACTGACGTCAATAAAAGGGGAATTCTGGTTTATTCTCTGTGGCCCTCTATAAAGAAATAAACCACCATTTATGTGATATAAACAGCTTAACAGCATCTTTCACTTAATCTAAAACTTTTAGTCACAATGCCAGCTTTTAGCTTTGATTTTAATTTTCTGCAGTACTCAATGGTACAATGGGCAAAATGCCAGGAAACCAAAGGCTAGGATGAAATGCCTTTGAGAAAACTTTCTAAGCATTTCATCAGAGCACCATGGGCAAGTCATAGAGATACAGCTACTCTTTTTCACTCAGTTCACGTTGCTGATAGATGTTGATGCACTGTGAAAGAATAGGAAATATGAAGGAACCATTCACTATGCCATATGCCACTGGTTAACAGAGGTAGAGTGTCCCAGAGAAAAAGACTTTTAAAACACCGATCACATTTCTTTAGTGGGTGATTTCAGTAGGTTTTCATTAAAAGACAGCTAAAACTTACCAAAATAATTCACAAGCATAAATATTCCCTTTCATTTACACTGTGCTGCTGGGAATGCTTGAGATGTTCTCCAGCTGCTTGTTTTAACACAGGACAGAGTACTTCTGGGCATCATATCAGCTTTATACTCTTTTCTCTAGATGCCTTTGCTTGGAAGTAAATATGGACAACTTGGGAGGTACAGTAGTTTGCTAATTTATGTGAGAGCTTCATTTAAATTTCTGACTTATGAGAGTGGTGGGCAATGCATGACCTAAACGGAAATCACTTGTCAGTAGTTTAGTGGGACTGGGGATGTGGAGAGGGGTGTCCAAACCCAAAGTCATTACAACTGTGCACACAGTATCATCACCAGCTGAACTCTGTGTAGTAGCCATATGCTCCATACAAATCAAGAGTTGACCTATGTATATTTACAGGTATGTCTTGAAATGATTAGGGCTCTAAAATGAGATGCACACATTTAAGAGCAAAGTCTATAACCTGGGCGACCAAAATCCACTGCACCAGTGGCTGCCTTCACCTATTTGATATTGACAGAACTTGGAGATGCACCATAAGGCAAGAGGGGAAAAGCCAACCGAAGATGTCTGCAGATAATACTAGCACTGTTATTCCTCTGCCAGATTCAGTCACAACATAATTTGTGAGAAAGGAGGAAGAAAAATATACAATAGGCTGTACTGGACAAAGGGGTAGAAAGCATACTCAATCCTGGCATTTACTTATTCATTATGTATGCTACATAACTTCTTGATTATTACAGTAAGTGCCTATAAGCCAGTAATAATGTGCAACTGCATATGTTTTGATTTTTAGAAGCTCACTTTTGTTAATATAGCAATGTTTTATTCTTGATAAAAGGAACATAAAGCAAAAATTTTTAAGAAACAACAAAGATTTTTTTCTTTATTTAACTAAAAATAAAGCTCCACCAAACTCTTTGTTTTATTAAACTTCAAGGAAATCTCATATAGGAGGAAGGTTTTTAACCGCAATAACCATAGCATAAGTATTCACACAGCTATCTGGAAAAAAACATGCAGTTACAAGAAAGTTTTGTTCCAGATTTAATTCTCACATTTCATCAATGAAGGGCAGAAGAAAAATTTTTTGGCCTACAGAAAAGTGATTGTTAGGCATTACATATATGTATACAGTTACATTAAGTTAAACATTTTTTGCATAATATTGCTTCCATCCCCATGAATTCTCCTTTACACCGAGTATGCTTTTCAATTTAGTGGTATTAATTAGCCACTTAGCAAAAGTCTTTACTAGCAATCCATTTTCTTGTTTGTGGATTTGTTTTTCTGTTGGCTCAAAGAAACAATAGCTTAACCTTAATATACTTATTGCTATATATTCATATTTACTGTTTTCTTTGTCCACCATGTAACCTAGGGTGGGTCCAGTTACATGTGCTTGTCTGGAAATCATCTGCACAAGACCTATAGCTGAGGAGGGATTTAGGGAAATTATGTAAGGTGTTGTTCTTGCTGTCTTGCCGACATTTGATTATTCCAAGATGATGTTTCGGAATGTTGCCAATATAACTACCAAAATCATTGTAAGGTTGTCTAGGAAACCTTTTCTGTCTGGATATCTGTTGATTAAAAGATTTCCGTGTTATTTTTTGCTGTTGATTCATGGAGTGGATAATTGGATTTTGGTTTCTTTAGTGGAAGGTTTTTACAATTGTTATTGGACAGAACAATACTAAGGTCTTTGCATGACAGGCAGTCAAAGTAAGAGTCCACCTCTCCAAATGAGAAACACGTAGAAAGGAAAAACTATACTTGCAAATCTGAAGTTATTTTCTGGTACTCACTGGCTTTAAATTACAAAAAAAAAAAAAAAAAAAAAAAAATAAAAAAAAAAAAAAAAAAAAAAAAAATAAAAAAAAAAAAAAAAAGAAGAAAAAAAGAAAAGGTCTGATTCTCTTAGCATTTTATGAGAGAATTAGAAATTCAAAACTAACCAACAAAAAGCCTATTCTAGATAAAATTCCAACTGTTATGGAAGGTAGTACCTTGTCATGGCTGTTACCTGAGGTTTTTCTGCAAGATGGTGCAAAGGATTACCTTAGAGAGATTAGCTAAAGCATAATCAATTCAGATTTATCAAGAGCAAATAATTTAAACTAACCCAATAATTTCTACAACAAAATAGCATCTTCTGTAGACATGGAGAGAGAAATGGATGTTTTTTACCTAGACTTCAGCAAAGTCTTCAACACTGTTTCCCACAGCTTCCTCCTGGACAAACTGGCAAGATACAGGTTGGATGAGTGGTCTAAAGGATGCATGGAAAATCATCAAACAGGTTGCACTTAGAGAGTTGTATTCAGTGGTTTTCACTCAGGCTGACAGACTGTCACAAGTGGGGTGCTCCAGGGATTGATACTGGGCCCCAAGGAGTTCAAAATCTTCATAGATGACCCAGATGATGGCATTTAAATCTTATCAGGTTTGCTGGCACCATACTGGCTGATAAATTGATCACATCACAAGGGAGAACCCTCTTACAGATAGACCTGGACAAGCTGGAAGGAAGGGCAAGCAGAACCAGCATGAAGTTCAACAAAGATAAGCGCCAAGCCCCGCACCTGGAATGGAATACCCAAAAAGCCTGGTATAGGTTAAGCCCTGTGTGGCTGGGGAACAACTCTGCTGAAAGTGACCTGGGAGTCCTGGTAGACAACAACAAGCTGAACATAAGTCAGTGGTGCAGCACTGCAGCAACAAAGGAGAACCAGACCCTAGGCTGATTTACAGGGACATTACTGGGAGAAATAGAAATATGATCATTCCAGTCTCCTCACCATTTATCAGGCTGGTATCCATGCAAGAAAGATGCAGACAAAGAAAGGGTCCAAAGGAGGGCCATAGTGATGATGAAAGAGAAAAGACTGAAGGAGTAGGACTTTGCACCCTGGAGAAGAGAAAGCTCAGAACATAACTCATCATAATATTCTGATGGACTTAAAGGACAGATAAAGAGGACAGAGTCTTTCTCTTCACAAGAAGTCACATGAAGACAAATTGCACAGGGAGAGGTTTTATCTCAACATAAAAAGGAAATATTTTACAGTGAAAAAGATCATTCATTGGAATAACTTGCCCAAGGATATGGAAGAGTCTCCATACTGGAGATTTTCAAGACATGACTGTACAGGGACTAGATAATCTCTCAAGGTCCCTTCCAACCTTGGCTGGTCTATGATTCTAGGCTTCTATGGGTCACCTCTCCCAGTCAGGTGGAATCTCACTGCTGTGAGGAAAAAACTGCTTATCCATGCCTGAAACACTGAACAGCACTGATATGAAGTCATAAAAGAGGAGTTTTCTGGACTGTTTGTTTATATGCAGGATGTGGCTCTGGCTGCTATTGTTTCACTATCCAGATTGCAGAGGTAGGTACATGGTATTGACCAGAAGAGTTCCAGGAAGCAGCAAGTTTATTCAACCAGCTGTGCTGTCTGTCTAGTGAGGGAAAAAGTGGTAACAGAAGAAGAAGGCTGTTTTTTACTTAGAATGAATGCTATGATAATGGATTTATGTCTTCTCTTCTGAAAAACTGCACCTCCCTATTTCTAATAACACTCATTGTAGAAGAAAATGACACCATTGGGAATGCTGGCCTTTTAAAGTCCATCTTCCCATGTCACTAGCCTGGCATTTAACTTGATAAAGGCATGCAGTGACACATCTTTATATAATCAGATTTCACTGATGTTTAGGCGAGAAAAATTAACCAAGCTGACCAAATAATTTTGTGCCTCAATAGTATGAAAACTGACACAAACCACATGGAAAGAAAGCACAACTGCCTCTCTCGTCTTGAATTACAGAATTCCAGTGTTGTACGATTCATCAGTTAAAGAGTATTCAGCTTCTAGGAGTTTTGTTTTTTCCAGAATGAGTAAATTTTCCAGCTGGTGTCTTTGTTAATTTTTGGGGACAAAAAAAACAACAACAACAAAAAAAAACCAAACAAACAAAAAAAAAACCACAAAAAAAAAAAAACCAAGAAAAAAAATCCATCAATTTCTTCTCCTGTGACCCAGTAAAAGCTATGTTATTTTTGCCAGTAACGGACCACAGACCTTGTGCTGAATTTACCTTGTGCTAACAGTGGAACACCCTACTCCTGGCCTATGAGAACATGCTGTGTGAATCAGAGTTTGGTACCAGGTGTCTGCTGCTGTTAACATATGAGATAACAGCAAAGGGCTTGGAAATATGGGCCCAAGGTCTATAAGGATCACTGGCCATTGGAGAAACATACCCTTGAGAGCCAGGAAAAGACTGCTTTGAGCATGGCAAAGAAATAAACCACCCTCCATCATGATGCAGCAGAAGGTACAGGGCTTGTGGCCAAGGATTACGGACAGCGTGCAAATTCCAATGTCGAAGAGCAGGATCTCAAGATCCAGAGATCTCAGGATCTCTGGGAGGGATCACCATGATGGGAATTACTGTCACAGAGTGCTTGTATGGTGGGTGGATCTGCAAGCTCAGCTGTTCCCCCTGCCTACCTCAGGGATTCCAGGTCCTGCTCCCTGCCTCACAGAGCTTTTCCTTGAGCTCCTGAGAGTCTGCTGCTTTGCAGCCTATTGCCCTTCTCCCTGATTGCCTCAGCCCCAGCTCTTCAGGGGCCTTTTCTGCTGATTATTCACCCATCTACAGGAGCACTATGACTAAGCAGCCCATGTGCATTTGAGTGTATCAGGATGTGATTTTTCCCCTCCAGGTTATATATTTTTCTCCTCTGCAATGCTGTAAGGACACTCCTCAATGAAGACCTTCTGCACATAAATTCAATTCAGCTAGTTAATATTTTTGGAAAAAGAGCATATAAGAAGAAAATAAAAATTAGGTGGCTTATCTGCAATTCTTATAGTAGGAAATCCTTTGCTGAAACTTTAAGAACTGATCCTATCATCTTACAAAGTTTTTTCTGATTTTCTGTGATTCGTCTCACCTGTATTATATTCACTGGACATTGAATCAAGTTATTTGTTATCAAGCAGTCAT
This sequence comes from Vidua chalybeata, assembly GCF_026979565.1. Classification (NCBI taxonomy): domain Eukaryota; kingdom Metazoa; phylum Chordata; class Aves; order Passeriformes; family Viduidae; genus Vidua; species Vidua chalybeata. The sequence continues at coordinate 123,525,967 of NC_071530.1, read as the reverse complement.
ATGGAATAGAAATCATCAGTTCTAAAACTGTGAAGATCCTTACTGTCACAGAGAAATAAATAAAGTCCCGGTCAGCTAAAAGCCAAATCCTTGCTTTCCACATAGAGTGGATGTGGTTTGGGACACACCTGTTATCAAGGTATCACATCCAGCCCCAGACTTTCCCTTTTTTAGCAGATAACTTCTGTAGCAATCAGTGATGGAGATCCATTTGCTTATAATGCAAAGATTATTTGCAAGAGCCCTGTTGATGACTAGGCAGTGTAGAACACACCTTGGTTTATAGAGAAATTTGTAGCAGACTAGATAAAAATTGCAATCTCTTTTATGCTCATCACCACAGACTAACTTAGAACAAAGACATGCAGACCTCCAGTTTTACTCATAATGATTCCACTTTAGTACATTAGCTTATGAAGATTTTATTTCAGCTGTGCCCTGAATAGTATCATTGTTGCTGGTATGATATAGTCTCTACTATAATTAATGTATAGACACAGTGTAGAATTGTCAATAAAATATGCTGTAATTGCTCAAATATCTGTCAGTGATTGTCCATCATGCCTGTATGATAATATGCAGTGATAATATCAAAGCATTGGAATATATTGTCAGATCTAGAGTCAGTCTTATAAACAACCATTACAGTCATGTCAATTACATCAGATAAGATACAGATATTAGGGTGCATATTTGGGGGGGGGGGGGGCTGAAAATGAAATTATTCCACCTAATGTCATCTGTGAAAAGACAGCAATATCTCTCATAACAGCTGAAGAATCAGAAGTCCCTGATTGCTAGATGCTGGAATATTCCCCAGTGACAATTCTTTTTGGAATAATAAGAGACAGAAGTGCCACTTCCAATTCCGTGCTGTCAGCCCGTAAGGCCGAAAATCCTGTGGGTACCATAACACTTCCATTTTGCTGAGAATTTCTTTAACTTGAGAGTTAAGGCACCCTTCACAAGGTGATGGGATTTTGTCTTCGGCTCCAGAGGGACTAGGATTTCCTCTTCGGTTCATTTTTCAGATCTGCATTATAAAGAAAAATAAACCAAGCAAACAAATATTAAAACAAATTACAAAATCATGATATGTTTGGGATTTCAGGTGTTTTTGATTTCTGCAATTTGGAAAGACAATGTGATAATCCCTGATGACACAATATAATAAAGACTTTTGAACTGTGATGTATTGCTGAAGATACTGATATACAGATGTTTGACACACACACACACAGAACATTTGTATAACATATTGTAACACATATGAATACACATATATATGCATAAATAATATGCCATGCTGCCTCTGTACTGCTAGAAATTACAGAATTACTACGATTCTAATTTCTTGCCTCCTGTCACTCACATGCATCTAATTCCAGAGATCATTTTGTCTCAGAGGGACTTTGTGGGAAGTTGCATTCTCAGGAATGCCAGAAAATAAGTAACTACACTGCACAGAAAATACATCTCAGCGTTTTTGAGGAAACTGCGTAAGTGGAATTGATTTAGATAAAAATGTGCCTGTAAATTGATAAGGGAATCCAGGAAAGCAGAAAAATGCCAAAGCTTTCAAAAGCTTTTTTGACACTGAGTTTCTACATGACCACATATAAAGTGGTATATTTTTTTCTCTAATTTTTCCAAATCCAAACAAAAAAAAAAGAGAGCTGTATTTATTAAAGACCCTATAAAAATGATACTGAATTATAAAATGTGTAATAATATAGAATTTGTAGTGATAGTGTGACTTACAGTTGCAATAAAACATAGAATCCATCTTCAAAGAACAGAATGCTTGGTTTTACAATAAGAAATTATACAAGTAATAAAAAAATTCATTGTTGAGGGATTTGTTAAAACCAGATCATGGGTCTCAGCTCTAAGCGAATTTATTTTGAACCTTCTGAAGCAGACATTGCAAATTTTTACATTCTGATGAGTGAACTAAAAACACATATTTCAAAGAAAACAGCACTCATAAATTACATTTATGACACATGAGGTTGCTGACTGCTGTGCAGAGAGCACAGAGTAATGGTGCTAATATGCACTCTAGCTTGATTTTCTCAGTTCCCAACATGCTCTAATTCTACACTACAAATCTTTAAATGGCAGTTATATTTTAATTAATATGATTATGTGCTGCCATTAGCAAACCCTCCCCCAGCACATTTCTCCTGCCAAACCCATGAATGCCAGTAAACCATTAACATAAAAGGGTTGTTTGCTTATTAAATTCATCTACACAAATAGGCAAGGGTTGCAATTGTTGATTTGCCATTGAAAGAACAGAACATGAGCGAGTTGCACAGTAGCTGGCAGTTGCAATTATCTAGTGTAATTAAGTCTAATTTATAAGCCCCCCTCAAATGAGAAAGTAACAATTTTTGTTAATTAACAAGAGCATTTGTAAAGCTCGTTAACGCCACCACTCACCATCTGCCTGGATAGATGGGAGCACGCAGTTATTATTGTGGGACATGTTGCATATGTGTATTTGTGTAGTAATCTGTTTGGAAAGTCTAATGATTGAGATGGGAGATAGAAATGGATGTTATAATACAATGAAAAGAAGATCTACTGTTTTCATTTATCTTTACGGCAATGCAAGTGCTTTGTCATTATCTTCTGCATACGGTTTCATTATTCTGATACAGCACTCTGTTACATTGCCTCATACCATCATCCCTACAAGCCTGCAGGGTACAAGAGCACTTATCTTTCCTGATGACTGTTGAATCATTTAAAACAAGTTATTAGTGAAACAATTAAAATGATATTGGTTCACAATTGTATTGATAGCTGCCAGGCATAATGAAACATTCTGAAGCAGTTGGGGGTTCTCAGAATGGATAGAAAATGCTGTTAATCAGAGGCAAGAGAAACCTCTAAAGAAAAACTAAATTGCAAGAACGCATTAATTGTATTCGAACATTTCATTTAATTGAGAACAAAGGGAAGGTAAAAATCACATTATCAATGTTTTATGAACATGAAGGAATAAGAAAATTACTATGTCATTTGTCACATATCTTCTGTCGGAAGTGTAAATTGAAAAGGCTGTATTTAACTTTAACGGGAGCAGGCCAAATACATCACGTTGTTGCACATTTAGTTTTTCACTGGGATTGCAAAAATGAAAGGAATAAGGATTTTTTCCCTGCTAAAAAGTGACTATGAGTGAGTAAGCAATAAACCAGTTACAGTCTGCTAGTCAGCCATGTAAGGGAACAGGATATCTGTGCTGTCCTGCCTATTCATGGAAGTCTTGAGAAATTGCTGCTATAAAATCAGATATGAACAATGTGCAAATGGGACAGCACACACACTTCTTTTTCATTCTTTCTTAGGAAGAAGATAGTGATTCATGTTGTGGAATTGTAATGCTCGTAAGAGGAGGACCTTTAATACTTTTGGTTAATAATAGGCATATTTGCCTGATCCAATGCCCCATTGTAGCTACTGGAGAGGCTCAGATCAAATGATTCTCATTTATACAAAAGACCTTAAAGTGGTTGCAAATGTATGTAATTTAAAGCCTCTTACCCTACACAACATTATAAAGGGTGTCTAGGTAAATGGGAATTGGTCCCGCTGAGTTGACTGAACACTGGATAAATTTACCTTAATCCCACCCTCCATCACTACTGACCTCCAAATACAGGGAGAAAGGTTTGCCATTTATACCAGGTTACTGGGTGGTTCCGTGATTTCTCCCTAGAATGACAAGAGCTGTGAACAAATTGTATAGAAGTTGGGCATCAAATTTCTTTTAAACAGTAATTGGTGTGAAATCTTATGAAAAGCATTGACAAAGAAGAAAAAAACTCTTCCAACTTAAATATCATTAAGTTAAAGTTTAATACTTTTCTTTTGTATTTCATCCAAAGATTCCTGGTATGATGTAGAAAGAGAGAAGACTGCCTTTTCTCCAGATTCCAAGTTGAACTCAGGAAATATAGTAAACAAATTTTGTGTATGACATTTTTATTACTTGGGCTTGAAATGTTTTAAATTAGGCATAGTTAAAACATGCATCAAACTATTTCAAAGAAATGCCAGTGTTTCCTTTGGTTCACAAATTATTGCATTATATTTATATTTTTAGTACCTATTATTGTTGAATGGATAGTGTTTACAAATGTATCTGAGCTGGAGGCATTTCTTTTATACAGAAAATATTTTAGAAATTTGTCACAGAGAATTTCCTTCCTTCTTTCCTTCTTTCCTTCTTTCCTTCTTTCCTTCTTTCCTTCTTTCCTTCTTTCCTTCTTTCCTTCTTTCCTTCTTTCCTTCTTTCCTTCTTTCCTTCTTTCCTTCCTTCCTTCCTCCTTCCTTCCTTCCTTCCTTCCTTCCTTCCTTCCTTCCTTCCTTCCTTCCTTCCTTCCTTCCTTCCTTCCTTCCTTCCTTCCTTCCTTCCTTCCTTCCTTCCTTCCTTCCTTCCTTCCTTCCTTCCTTCCTTCCTTCCTTCCTTCCTTCCTTCCTTCCTTCCTTCCTTCCTTCCTTCCTTCCTTCCTTCCTTCTTCCTTCCTTCCTTCCTTCCTTCCTTCCTTCCTTCCTTCCTTCCTTCCTTCCTTCCTTCCTTCCTTCCTTCCTTCCTTCCTTCCTTCCTTCCTTCCTTCCTTCCTTCCTTCCTTCCTTCCTTCCTTCCTTCCTTCCTTCCTTCCTTCCTTCCTTCCTTCCTTCCTTCCTTCCTTCCTTCCTTCCCTTCCTTCCTTCCTTCCTTCCTTCCTCCCTTCCTTCCTCCCTTCCTTCCTCCCTTCCTTCCTCCCTTCCTTCCTCCCTTCCTTCCTCCCTTCCTCCCTTCCTCCCTTCCTCCCTTCCTTCCTCCCTTCCTCCCTTCCTCCCTTCCTCCCTTCCCTCCCTTCCCTCCCTTCCCTCCCTCCCTTCCCTTCCCTCCCTTCCCTCTCTCTATAAAATGGGTCTTTAACCTTAATGTTACCTCCACTATTTTCAAGCTGTAATGTGAGATACTGAAACAATCAGAAATAGCATTGGAAATTGAATAAATAATGCAACTTTTATTCATTCCATGTCTCATCTATTTTTAAATTCTTATCTAGTCTTTGACTACTGACCGTGATCAAAGATGAAACACTGGAGCAGTTAGCATTGTAAACTGTTAGCATGACTATTCATATATTTGTAAACACCAATAAATTAAAAACATTACACATATTATACTGAGTTATAGATAAAATGTACAGGCCTGGAAATAATGCATATTGTTAGAAATTAATAAAAGAATGAGCTTTTAAAAACTATTTCTATCATGGAAATATTTAAGCTTAATTTTTTACCTTAATGAAGAGAATCAAATTAGACCTAAAAATGGTTATTATTTAATAGAGACATGGAAAATGCAGAATTCATCACAAGGAGTTATTTTGAAAATATTTATGAAAACAAAGCGTTTGTTTTCTCAGTCTCTCAAGAATAGAAAGAAGAAAGACAGACTCATACTGGGAGAGGCTTAAGGCCAAACCCTGGCTAACAGAGGAGGAGAAGTAGCATTTGTAGGGTGCATTGGCCCAGTGACAATGACAGATGAGTGAGGTGAGTTTTGTGAACACCTGGAGAAAGGCATGGACATTTTTGTGAGTTATTCCTCAGAAGATCAGCCTGTGAAAAGTGTTGAACACCTGCAGTTTTTAATGGCTTTACCTGGAATTCTGTGCATTGAGCACTTGCAGAATTCATTCCTGTAGTGGAGGGGGGTGAAAGGGAAGAGGAAAGAATCTCTGTGTATATGTGGTCTCCTGATGTTTTATTTTAAAGAAAAAAGGAAAGCTAGAGTTTTGCCTGCTAGAAAGGAAAGAAGTATACAGGCCAGATTTATTGTCTGCCTAGCAGATTTTACATTCAATTTCATTTTTCTATTCAGTTTTCTGCCATGTGCCTATAGAGATCAGCTGGGCAAGCACTTTCAGCAGAAAAAAATCCCAAACTTGTTTATGGATAAATATGTTGATTCACATGCAAATAGGCTCATTCATACATGAATACGCATGTTTGCCTGGATAAAATATTCTAGACATTTGTGATGAAAAAAGTAAAAATACCAGCAACAGCAGTACAGATGATCACAGCAAAGTGAAGGAAAAAAAACTAATCAAAATCCTGTCACGGACTGAGAAAAAGTATTCATAAAAATATAGTTCCATTAAATTTCTAATGTCTGCTTTTGCTTATTTACTTGTTAGGCAAGGAAAGTTGTTTTCACAGAAACAGATTTTAAATGTGAAGATTGCACACTTGTGTGATGAAGAGATTGTGCGTATGGAGAAAACTTCCTAAGTGGGCTGCAGTGATGAAGAGCCACACTTTCACTAACCTTGAACTGAAAATATACAAAAAACATTTATAGAAAAAAGGGTGAGTATTACAGCAAAACTCAATCCATGTTTTGCATGCGACAGTTTATTCATTTAAAAATGATAACCAGGGTTTCTAATCTATGTTCTTAGGATAATGGAAATTTCTATGGCACTGGTTCATCACTTAGACAGCACTGGTATGTAGAACAAGAGAAAAAGAAACCACATCAATTTTGCATCTGTTTTTAGCTTAGAAAGCTATCTCAGCCTTCACTATCCTATTTTTTCTCTAGAATATAAGTTCTTTTGTCTTTGGAGTTCTTTTTGGTCACTGGAGTAACCAAGAAAATAAAAATTCTGTATCAATGCTCTGGCATAGTAGCATGAACAGATTCTCATTTAGGGTGACACAGAATTAGCCTCTAATTAGCAGAGACTTTCTGAATCAGAATGTCATTGCCATGGTGGGAACATTTTTCCATGCAAGACCAGATCTGATCTTTTAACTTAGAAAGCTCTTTACTTTTTGTGGTAGTTGCTGGATCAGCACTTCCCAGGTTTCTTGCTCTTAGGCTATATACCTGCTCTCTTTGAGGGCTTCTCTTGCCTCCTGGCCACTCAGTTCATTTGTGTCTTTTTGCACTGTCCATAAGCCTTTTGCAGTGTTAACATCAACTCATTACAGAAAAATGAAGAATTATGAAGAAATTTTCCTCCTATTTTACTGTGGACTTTTAAAAATATTTTTTTAATGTACCCCATTGATATCACACTTTCCTTCTTTTTCTTCTTCAAATTCATACTAATGAAGAACAAGTTCTTTGTTTTAACATTCTTTATCAGTATGAGTTTAACTTGGCTCTTGGCAGCTTTTTCATGTCTAGATAAAAACAGAAAGTCTTTTTACTATTCCCCATAGTCTTCTTGTTTTTCTGTATATTTTTTCATGATGTGATTATTCCTTCAAATGTATTCAGGAGTTCCTTCCTAGAAGTGTCTTTTCCCCTGCTTTGGACACAGAGTTTGATATCCTAGATTTGAAGACTATCCAAACTTCCTAAACAGTTATCTCTCACTGCTCTTAGATGTACCTGAAGTCTCTAACTACTTCCCTTAATTTATTAAATTTTGCCATGTGGAATCAAGAATCTTAGCAGCCTACATTTTTTTCCTCCTTTTTTTAGTTCTACTGAAGTGAAACCAGATCTATCCTTGAGCTCTCACTATAATGACAAAATTGTGAAACAGCTTTCTCACCACTGGACAATGCACAGTTTTCACTCTGCATTATTCTCAGCAACATAACGTGCATTAGCTGACAGCAATTTTCAGTCTCAGTGGTTTATACAATGGACAATTCAGGTATGTTCCTGATTCATCTTCTTTCAAAAGCTAAAGGTCAAGCCATCAGCTCAGGAAAACCTTGAGTACAAATATTTTTTTTTGTACTGGGATAGAGTTAATTTTCTTCATAGTGGTCTGTATGGTGTTTTGGAATAGTGAACAAATTAATACTGATAATGCATCAGTGTGTGACTGCTGCTGACCAGTGCTTGCACAGCATCAAGGCCTTCCCTGTTACTCTGTCTGCCTGGTGAATAGGCTGGGGCCTGGCAAGAGTTTGGGAGGGGGCACAGCTGAAGCATCTGAGCTGAGGTGGTTAAAGGGATAACCCATAACATGTGCTATCAATCTAAGCAGTATAGGGCTGGGGGCTTGGTCTTTTCTCTCAGAGACTGCCTGGCCTGTTTGGGAAAGGGAGGATTGATTTTGCATCACTTGCAGTGGGGTTTTTTTACTAGTTGGGTTTTTTTTTAACCTTTACTCTTCAGTTACAAAGCTGTCTTTATCTCAGCCCATGAGTTTTGTAACTTTTCCTTCTCCTATTCTCCTATTCCTTCCCCCATCCCACTGGGGTGGTAAATGAGTGGTTTTGTGGATGCTTAGCTGCTGGACAGGGTCAACCTATTACAGCTGTTTACTTAGGAGGCAGAAGAGACTAACATTTACAAGAAACTTTCTTTGTCTCATGAGTTCAGAAATATGCCAATACAGTGAACAACAGACAATAAGTTTCAATAGTTTTATTTTGAACAAATATAATTAAATCATTACTGGTGAGATTATACTATGATTGTCCTTTACCACAGTATTCTATTACCATAGCGCCTACTTGGATTTTTTCTGGGACAGATAAATAAAACGAAACTTCCTCTATATCCTTAAATTTTAACAGAATAGCTAGAGACATTTTTAAAGGTATCTGATATTGAAATTGCCCTGGGAGGAAGCCTTCTGTGTTCCAAAACCTCTGTGGATGTCTTGTATTTCCCCCTGTTAGAACGGTGTACCACAACAATTTGGTGCAACTGGGAAGAAATCTTGAACATAACCACTTTTTGGCATTGTTAAGAAGGTGCAGCCAAGCTGAATTACCTTCCAGACCCAAGCAGGATGAAGTGCTCGTTTAAATCACCCCTGGGCCGCTTGAAAGTTTCTACTGAAGTGGCTGGGTTGATGGGAGCCTGAGTCCAAGCATGCTGCAGCTGGACTTTGTGCAGCTGGAGAAAGCTAGCATGTAACAACTGCTGGGAACAGTTTTTGCTTACATGGGACCTAGTCCCAGCCACTGCTTTAACTCCAGTAATCTATTCTCCCACACCAAAAGCTAGGAAAGAACTTGGCAAGTCAGGAAAAAAAAAAAAAAAACAGGTTTCCGAATTTTTATTGGCAAGCGTGGGAACTCAGTAGCTAGTGAGAGTATAAGAACCTTAGGGCAGAAGACCAGCAGCTCAGTGACTCTTGAAGAACATTGTGTTTTTCTGTAAAATCATACTGTCTATGGCAAGTCTTCTCTGTAGAGAAATTTGTCCTGATGGTACCTACAGCCACTCACAAACACTTCCTTGTGTTTCTCTGTCTGGCACGGGACTGCCAGGCAATGAGTATTTTGTGGTGCTTGTACTTCAATTAGAAGTGCTGGTCTCAGAACTTAACAAAGCTGTTCCTAACATCCTTGCTGAATCAAACCTTTTCTTTTGCAACTCCCATCCACTGTCAGGTAAGTTCAGGAGATGAGAAAAGCGTGCCTGTTTTCAACAGAGAGAGCATTTCTTCAAAGCACTTCTTTCTGCATGTTGATCTATTACATGTATGCCCAGCTAACCCTGTTTTAAAAGAACATTCTTAACCTTTGACTGGGATTTTGAGGACAACAGCAGCCTCTGCTGTTTTGACAGACTGTCTTTGTTCAAGTGGCTTTTTGGAACTTGAGTTTGGTATATTAAGCATAGACGTGCTTGCTCTCATTTGTCTAATTCATACTGTGCTTAAGTCAGCCTGGCTAGCACATTATGCATCCCTTTGTACACTGCAGGGCATTGTATTAGCATGATGGTTAGTGGCTCTGCCAAGATTTATCAAACAATAATTTGAAGTTGCAACATCTGGCTTTGGGAGTAATGTGCCATCTACCCAGCAACTGACGTAACTCACACATATCAGAAATTAAGCAGAAGAATGACAAACTTTCATTCTCTGGGACTGGTGAACTGCAATAGGTTTTCCCTCTTCCAGACTGTATTAACCACGTAAGGCTTTCATGCATAACCACCCTGTTTATGTTATAATTTCTACTCACACTGGGCAGAAATAGGATTCTCAGAAGACAATATAGCAATAAACACCGGTTTAAAAAATGTAAAAAATAACTGACCAGGAATGCAATATGCTCCTTGTCTCTGTATAAATCCTGTGTGGATGTGGATGATTTGATTTACTTTCCATATCAAAAGCAATATCTTTCCTAAGGCAATATTAGAATAGTTTTTAATGATAACAGACTGTGTAGTGATGACTTTTTTATATAAATTTAATGATTTTTACCGTAGGCCTTCCTGTTTGAAAACTTATATGAAATCAAATGGATGCCAGCTAAATAGCACCCTCTCCATCCCAAATCTAGGTGAGTGTGATTTTGAAAAGATACTGTCTTAATTGGACTGATTGCTTCTGCTGAATGCACTGGTGACAAGTTAAAGAAAGAATAACATTTAAGGATTATTGCCTTAAATTAACAATCCACAACTTTGTAGGCTCAATTGCAGTTTATCTTGTTAAAGATAGTCAAAGTTAGTATTCAGATATCCTTCTTACATTTTCCAGGGTCTCTTGGCCTTATTAATTCAAATCTTACTTTCAATGTATGCATGTAGCCAAGATAATTATTAGAAGGAGAGATCAAAGCAAGCATATTATAGTCCTATTCCATTTTCTGCTGATGTGAGTGATCTGCCTCTTCTTTGATGTTGTATGCTTCTACAGTGAAAGTACAGAGGATAAAAATACTACACCATGTAATCTGGCATTTATCCCATGAGAGCAGAATTCCAAATTGTGACACATGTCAAGAAGTTAAAAAAAAATAACTTAAAAGAGCCCTATGCTTTATACAGTGACATACTCTGCATTTAAACACCATCAAACATCATTTTCCATTACAAATTTAGTCTCCTATATAAAATTCAAAGAATTTCTGTAACTTTAGTCAAAGAAAATGACAGCAATACTTATAAAATAGCTGCTATATTTACTAGCAGTTACACTAAGATGGAAACTTAGCTTTATTTAAGCCAAATTCTTCTCTTTTTTTAATCCTTAAAAAGGCAAAAGGAAGACAAAATTAATGTCTTTGTGCAAACACAGATGCATCTTCTGAACAATTAGGTTTCATCTCCAGCAGTGTGTTTATTCAAACTGAGTTTGGTCATTCTTTGGAAAATGTTTGTGATTTCAGGTGGTGAATCCACTGAATCCAGTGCTGACACAGGCTCGTAGTATTCTCCCTCAGTGTGAGGAACAGGATTTGTCCTTTATTATCGTATATTTAAGAGGTAATTGCCCCACATTTCTTGTCAGAATTCTGTCATATTGACACATATATTGGAAACTGAACTCATCATATTTCTGCCTTTGTAGCATAACACTTGATTATTTTAGATTGTAAAGAGCAGAAAGAATGTCAGTTACAACAGTGTTACATTTGGCCTTCTTGGGTTTATTGGAAAATGTCAGAAGTCTTTGGACAGTTTGAGAATTTTTCCTTCAGTATCAAAATCAGTGAAAGGTTTTTTTTATTACCTCCAGTGACTATATAGATGTTAAACCGTAATGCCCATTTCTTTATGTCTTGAAGATGAAACAGGCCAAATAAGAGCTTTCCATCTTTACTTTCTTCTTGTTCAAGACTGTAATTAATTCCAAACAGATTCCATATGACGTTTGAAGAATGTCCTTGGTTTTCTTTTCACATTTTATTTACCTGCCTTTTCTCATGTCTGAGTTCTATGAGGGGCAGAAACATAACTGCCAAAACACGGGATAAAAGAAAAAGCTGTTCACTAAATAAAATTTAAATCAGGAAAACACAGAAATATCACCAAATTCCTACTTAACCTTCATAGTTATGAGATGTTTTTGTATATTAGATAGAGAAGCTGGTATATGGGAACTCAACCTCAGATCATTCCTCTTGCAAATGTTGCCAAAAGTGTCTTAATCCCTTAGTTTTGTCATTGAGGAAGGGTCTGTTTCATTTCTGTTGTTTTCTAGTGATACTGCTGAATTTTGGTGGAATTTTTATCCCCAGAAAATGAGGAAATAGACTTGCATGTCACTTTTTTTTTGGAGCTTTTTCTATAGACTGAGGGCCAAAATCTCAGCATTATAAAGCTGGACTGTATTACCAGTTCAAGATTTCCCTAAACAAGACATTCAAAGGCAAATATTACTAGATTTATGGTCAGGGATCCTCTTAAACTTGAAGTCACACCTAGGTAGACATGAGTTTGAGAAACTTTCACTTTCATCTATGTCTGCCTTGAAGATTACCCCAGATTCTATCAGACTGTCATCTGGCACAGGTGTACACACTCCTGCCATGCCCAGGCTTAGTTCCTGCAAACCATAGGACTTGGGAATGAAATTTGCTGAAGAAAAAAAAAAAAGAAACCAGCAAAACACTCTAGGTGGTTTAACATACATCTGTTTGCCGGTTCAGCAATGTGGGTCATATTGTTCTTTCTGCACAGTACTCTCACTAAATTCAGAATCCAGATGTACTTCTCATGCACATCTTGAGAATGTGCTTAAGAAGCACATCCACCTAATTTTAGGTTTCTCCCAGAAATTAATTTCCAGATCCTCCATGAGTTAGTAAGGTGCCAGGCTGACTACTCCAGCTGTGGGCCTTAAAAGCCTGATGCATAGAGATCCACTGAGAAATGCTGTTCCATGCAATACTCAGATATTTGCCTGGATGAAAGAGGATATAGTGTTCTAGACATCATGAGAGTATTTGGAAACATTTAGAAATATTTTGGAAAAGCTAGCAGTGAAAATGTCTTGGAAATACATTCCAGGGTTTTATTTTCCTTCACTTTCCTAAAGAGAAGTTTATAAACATCAGCTTATTAACAATTCATATGGGGTGGGAGGTGTGCAGGGTTTTTTTTGGGTTTTGTCCCCCCCCCCAAAAAAAAAGGTTTAGAGCTTCTATGTAACTGGCATTCCAATTTCTCACTGGTTCTGTCTATGACTGTTTGTGGATCCAGATATGAGTGTCCCAGGAATTTGCAGGGTGAGGGTTCCCAAGGCACAGTGCAAGGAGCACAGCAGCAGTTGTGTTTAGCTGCTGTGAAAGGATCAGCAGGGCTCTTTGCTCCCTCCTTGTCTTGAGTGTGGAGAAACCAGCCAAGCAAAAGTCAGAAGTTCTTGGCTGCAATTTTCAGACTGTTTTCAAAAGAGTGATGTTATACTGCATTTTTCCTTTCATCTACAAAGAATATCTTGCACTTGCATGTGCAGCTGTTCCAGCAATCCACCTTGAAAAAAATCATGCACTGCTGCACAAGCAAAGGTCTTCTCTAAAGAGTGGATAGAGTCAGAGGAGAAGTGACAAAAGGGCCTTTATTTGTCCCTCTTCAAATTTTCTCTTGGACAGAGAGGTGAATTTTTGTCATCAATGTGATAAGAAGCAGCTTTTTCTTTTTATTGAAGTACTAACTTTGCACTCAGAGCCAAAGCACACAGTGTCACATTTCAGCAGCAAGTGAAAAGTATTAGTAAGTGGTGGAGAACTACTCCTGAGTAGCTTACTTTCCTATGAGAGCTGAATTAATGAGAAATCAACATGTCAAAGGTGGTCAATAGTTATTTGGGAAAGACTTTGTCTCAAGAAATTGGAGAGCAAGGAAGGATGTGTAACGAAGTAGTGGACTGAGTGGCATTTAAACAGTGACTTGCCTAACTGGGTTGTTCAATTAATGAGAAACACCTCCCATATTGGGGTGTCTTTATACAGATTATAACCTCATCCTGAGTGACCCCAGCTCTCCGGTAAGCACTTAAATTCTCTTGTCCTGTCAAGCCACTAGGTCATGATGAGTTGGTGGTGTTTTGTACATACACATAGCTCAGAATGGCCAAAATGAGCCCAAAGAATTCACATGCAGGGCGTTGCACTTCTAGGGTATAGCCACTAATTATTACATTTCTAAATTTCTGAGCAGCCCAGGTATTTAAAGTATCCTTGATGTTCCTTGATTTCTGTCTCTGAGAGCTACAGCCAGGTGGCAGGAAGTAGTTGTGCAGAAGAATAAACTTTGCCATAAAAATACGTTTTCCTTACTTTTTCTGAGTAAACACTACAGATACCTACATAAATGGTGCATAAAGCTTTCATGAATCAGGCCTCAGGCTAGACATTTAAGTGGTCCCTACTGTATTCACATACAAACAGTTGCACAGTATATTAAGAATTACAATAATAGAAACATAGCTATAAAATATTAGCATGGTTTTACTTTTATTTTTATAGCTCCTTCTCTGTCTTGACTTTTGGGGTTTTTTTTAAATAATGATAAAGTCAGTAAAATATTACTAGCATGTATAGATTGAAGGGGTGCTCAGCCAGAATTGGGAGGCATTTTATACTTTCCATATTCATTGATTACACTGGAAGAAAGCTTAAGAGAGAAAATATCTATGGCTATATTATGCTGAATACATTTCACATACAATCCTCCTAGTTATCAATTAATTCAACTTACTTCCTCATCAATTTTTTCCCCCCTTAGTCCTGATGGTTTTATGACCTAGACCCAGGCGATACCCTTAGGCAGTCCATCTGATAATTGACACATTTTCTAACACTGCATAGTGATACCCAAGTCAGTGCTTTCAGGCCGTGACTTCAGCTTATTGGAGACTGCAGCAGGGACTCCTTTTATCCCTCATACATCAGAATACACTGACAGCTCTCCCAAGCAGGGATGAGGCAGGTCTCTCCCTCAGGAAAATGTATGCAAACACCTCTGGAACATTGTACTGGTTGCTAGGCATCACACTGGTGACATCTTTATGATAAACATGGTATGCAGAAGAAGGCCTAATAAAAGAATAACAAATTATTACATCCAGAGGGCAATTTTACAAGATTAACTGGTGTAATAAATTACTGCTGTAGTCAAAAAACTGTGTTACCTTTTAAGGTATTTCACAGCAGAGTCTAAATAAACCAGCCTATAAAAACAGAGAACGTTTCAGAGAAAATAATAAATCCATTCCTATATTTTTTTAATACTCTTCATGTTACCTATGTCTGGTGTTTGGCTTGCTGCATGGTACCTTCAGCAATTGCTTGCTGAAAAATAAGATTATACATGCAATTCATACCACGATATCTCTGTTCATTATTATTTCTTTCCTGCTGCTGGACATTCAGTACCACTGCAATCTACATAATATCAATTTGAATGAAAGCCTATAGCATTTTATTTATAAAACTACTTTCATACATTAAATATTACAAAGAACATGCAGTACATATGTCTACTGTATGCAGAATATGCAGTAGACAAATACCTTTTGTACTAATTATCAAATACTTTTTTTTCTTTCTCCTTTATAGAAAAAAAAAATCTCACATTCACCCTCTTTCTGTCATTGTGACTTGCTTTCTTTCTGTTTCTCTAATTGTCAGAATATTTTAAATTCGTCCATTAGTAATTTTTTAATTTTAAGGATTCATATTTTACATTTCAAATATCCTAGTCCATTTGTATTGAAAACAGCTTTGTGGAGAAAAAGGATCCCTCATTTGAATCCTAACTGACACAAGACCCTGGTTATTGTAATGTACTACTTTTATACTAATACAGAAATGAATTTGCATTTCATTTGTAAATGAATGAGACGCGTTTTCCTGTGGTTATTTCCGTCAAAATCCCAAGATTTGTCACAACCTATAAAAGGCAGAACCTACATCTGGAATTCAAAGGCCATGGACGTACTACAATTTATCATAAACTCTCCTGTGTTACTGTAACACAATGCATTAACAGGATAGCACAGCTTCATTTTTGTAAGCTGCAGACCATTTGCAGCTGGCTATGAGGTTAGATTCTTGCAGTTCTACTAATCTAATGTAACTTAAGACACCGATATCTTTGCTTACAAAAAGACATGCTATAAATGAGATGTTTGCCCTGGTTTTAGGCACAGGTGTTTCTGAGTGTTGGTCTCTTCCAGAATTAGAGGTGATCATTATGCTTCCCTCTCCTGTGTTAAGGGTATGGAGTATGGGACTGCTGTCTGACATAACCCAGCACCTCCCAAAAGCCCTTTAACTCAACTGGTCAAAATTTTTCACTCCCTGTAGGGAAGAGAAATTTCCAGTAGGAACTGAGTGTCACGGGTTTCCTTGGTAGCTTTATGTGTATACAGAGTAGCATTATACTGAAATGACCAAAAAGGTTGCAGCATTATAAATGAAAATAGAGAAGATGCAGAAATATTTGTCAAAGTGCCAAAAAGGCACTTTATATATACTCAGACATAGTCAGTCTGTATGTGAATTAACAACTAATTTTCAAGATCCCCTCTTATCCATCTGCACAACTGAAACAAACGTGTGGGTTTATTGTTGGGTTATCTGAGTTCACAAAAAAACCCTAAACTGTGAAGCCCTGCATACTGAACACAGATCTCTTGAATCTCTGACAAAAAAGTGTGCAGCAATGTCACAGCAGAGGCAATAATGGGTGGTGCAAGATGAAAAACAACAAAACCAAGCAACAGAGGGAGGGGCTGAGTGTGGTAACCATCTTTCAAGGCACTGCTAAGAGGTGACACTCAGACATCATCATCGACTGGGATCAAGTGCAAGGTTCAAAGCAAGCTCTTTTACTTCAGCAAACAAAACAATGCTCCCAGTGGGTAGATGCCATGGAGAAAGGCCAGGAGACAGCGTGCTGGAGACAAGATGACACATAAGAGCTAAAATGAGAGACCAAGATGTGGGAAGAGACCAGTCAGGGCAGTGCTGGGGGCAGGAAAGAAGGGGGAGAACCAGAATCAGAGGGCACGTGATCCAGAAAAGACCTTGAAGTGTAGGAAATAATTTGAACCTGTGAACTTCATCAGAAAATATTGTTTAGTTTGCAGATGACTGAATGTATATATCTATACATTCTTGTCAGAAAGGTATCAGTTGAATTTGTGCTATTTGTAGAAAAGTGCTTAGAAAATATAAATCACTGGTAAGTAAATGTTATACTCAACACATTAAAAGATGGAAAGTCAAAATACTTCCAAATGGTAGCAGCTTCTGTTTTTGCAAAACATAAGCAGTGACTTAATCTTCCAGCATGAAAACAAAGCTGTATGAAAACAATTAAATGTAATTTAAAAAGCAAATGAATTATACAAATCCAAATAGATTTTTTTTTCTCCCAGAATTATTGAAAACTATTACACCGTTTCCTATTTATTTACAGATTTATACTATTAAGATTTTGGCTTCGTGTTTCCTTCCAGGACCATGCAGTTTTTTTAAAAGTAAAAAGCTCTTTAAAGATGAGAAGGAAAATCACTGTGCTTTACTATTATTATTATTATTATTATTATTATTATTATTATTATTATTATTATTATTATATTTAAAATTATTTAATTTTTAATTAATTGAGTGGAATACTTGTTGCCTTTCTGTGTTAAATATAAGTGTTAAATATAAGTGGTACTTACAGCAAAAAAAATTCCACAAAATATTTTCAGAGCATTCTAATAAGACATGGATGTCACAAAAATTTACTCCCAGTCAGTTAGATGTAATAACCAATATCTACAGGAAGGTTGACTGAACAAAATCAGAAATACTTGGACTCAGAATTCAATACTGCTGAGCTTATCTATTAAAGTTTCCAAATAAGTAAAACACTGACAAATTACTCTGTAAGAAACATTAAATATTTTATCCTTGTTCAAACATTGCCTCACTCTCAAAATCCAGACTATAATTCAAGATGTAATAATTTGTTGGCTAGAATTATTTCAGAGTATTCAGTGTGAATATCCAATACTTAATTGAGCAACAAAACAGTGTTTGGTGATTTTTCATAGATTTTATTGAATTTACTTATTTAGAAAAAGCACGGTGAATAAGCCTCTTTCAGGATAGAAAAGCATCTGGATGAAGCAGCAAAATGTGTTGTGCAAGGGGATGTGGTAAGTGTAACTTTTTGCTAAATACACAATACTTGGAACCTGGCTTCAAAGAGCTATTTGCACAAGACATTTATCTGAATGCTATAAAGGGGAGGATATTCTTCATAATCAACAACCATTCAAGGGAAAATTGCACTTGTGAAGAAAAGGTAGATCATCAGCAGCTCACTTATCAACTCCACAGGCAGATTCTTGCATGCAAAAGTTCCTGTATCAATGGCCCCAGACAAGATTTTGGGAAGAAGTCAGTCCCTAACCCAAAACAGGTGCCTGTAGTGGTAAAGCATATCTATTAAATCAAATGAACTTTGCAATTAAACATCATGCAAACAAGATGTTCAAAAGCAACTTCTCATAAGGCAAGTGGAAGCATTGGATCAATGTTGTTTCAGGGTACTAATATTCTATCATTTGTATGTATTTATTGAATCTCTAAGAAAAAGAAACAGCCAGGAACCTCTGACTGCAGTGTTCAATTGGAAAGAAGTCATAGCTGCTATTCAGAATTGTCTTGCTGGGCATTATAAAAAGAAGAAGAGAAGATACAGCCAAGAGTCACTTCAGCACAAACCTCAAAGTAAAGCAATAATTATTTGTGAAAATGGTATCAAAAGAATCATATGGATCATAGAGATACATTATAAATTGATCAAGCTTGACTGTCACAATGTCTTCTAGTGTGCTTATAAGACAGAAATTTTAGATATTTTACTTTGATTTTGTATTTGGAGAAGTCATTTGAATGATGGTAACCATACATTACTGAGTCCACATCTATAACAGAAAACAGAGGAGTTCTCGGAGCATGAAGAGATAACATCAAAATCTGCGTACTCTGTGTAACTATGGAGAAGTTGCAGCTATGTGTAACCACTTATTAATATAAGATACTTGTTTTCTGAAAGCACTTTTAATCACACATTATTTGAGTCTGCTCTCCTGAGGGGGAGGATAACACTCTTCGATATTGTACAGAGATCCATGTCACAGATGCTATGTTAAAGTGTCCAAAGTTCCTAAAAATCCATACCAAAACTGATTAAAAACATAAGAGTATGTAAATCTGACAGCTGGAGATTTTTCCTACTCCCATTATGTCTACTCACATCTGATCACTCCTATCTGACATACAAGTCAGATGTTTTGAAATGGAAAATTGTGTGACTCCATAAATTGAGAAAATCCAAGTTAATGGAACTATTTGTAACTTTCGAACACTGCCATAATTTGGAAATATTTTAAAAATGCTGAAATCTGAAAAAATGATTTTCTGCTACCTATATTCATTCTATCTCACCTATCACTCAATTTCTGGCAGAATCTTATGCATGTGCTGAGGGAGGAAAAGAGCCTGAGCACAGATGTCATTTTGTCACCTGCAGAAAATAATCCAGCTATAATGTACTCTTGGAGCAATGTTTGGAATAATAATTGCTGCCCCTTTCTCCAGGGCAGTCTAGAACCTCACTACTTGTAGTCAGTCCTTCAGGGAAAACTAAAATCACTTTCCCAATAATCTGACAGCAGAAAGGAAAGTCAGTGAGCTAAGCATGAATAAAGTATATTTTTTAAAATGACTACTACTTGCCTGAAATACAAAATAGCTGTTTGTTGTTGTTTTGTTGAGTTTTTTTATAACCGAGTCACAAATCAGATTGCAGTGCCTGGATTGGAAGGTTTATGCCAGACTAATGCCAGTCCTAAACAAATTTAAGCAATCAGGCTAGCCTTTCTGAAGTTATTTTGGATTATTTTAAAACAAGAGCTATAATGCCCAGGTGTGGACAGGCATGCAAGCAAGCTGCTCACCTCACCTCTAGAAGGAAAGTTTGACCCAGCCAACAGAAGTTATGAAGAGACATTTCTCCCCCAGAGGCTGTTGTGCTAAAAACCTGACCATGGTGGTTAGAGGAGATATACTTTTTTATCTTGTGCACTTCTGGCCCTCCTCACATCACACCTAGAGAAACCAAGGTTCTAGTTTTTAATGAAACTTAAGAAAAAAATCTCAACATATCAAGCACTTAGGTTAACTCTGTTTTCTTCACTTTTTTTACAGTTCAGTGGACCTGCAGGCAGATACTTCAAAATTAGGTCTTGTTAGTAATATACCCTGTTTTTACAGATGCTGTTTCAGGAGGAACACACAAACTCAGGGTATCAAGAAATATTCATCTTTGAAGGCCAGTCAGATTCAAGCATTCACCTTCAATTAATATTCACTAACCTGAAGAAAAAAGCAGTTCTTCCCACTTAGCTATTATTTGCTGTTTATCACTTTGGAGATGATAATGTACTCAGGGTATGTCCTGAAAAATTGTCATATGACATGGAGATATTTGCGGTCAGACTCAGACCTAAACTGTAGAAACCTGGATGTGCTGTCTGCCTGTGAGTTATGCATATGAGTCCCCTGTAGAAGCAATGGAGATCTAGTCGATACAGTTATTGAAATCCAGATTGTAATTCATATGTGTAATTGCAAAAGTCAATTTTATTTCTGAATAGTTCTCCAAAACTGGCTAGATCTCTTTTAGACCTTCACTGAAGTACAGCCACACAGTGCTGTTTCTGCTGTGTCAGGGCATTGTAGGTGGCTTGTAGTTGCTGTTCCAGAATGGTACAACCCTCCTGTAGGATATCTAGGGGGACTCACTATCTCGTTGTTGATTTCTCAACTTATGGTCTCCAGGTGCTCATCTAAATACTGTTCTCCCTCCTAACATAATCAGGAGTATTTGAGACACTTGCATGAGAATTATACTACATTGTTGGATATTTGGATTTCCGTTTTTGGCCAAGTCCTTCAATGAAGCCACTCTTCCTTTGTGGGACGTAGCACTCATTCCCACTCAGAACATAGAGGGACACATGTTTATGAAATCATAGAAATGGTTTGGGCTGGAAGGCACCCAAGGGAAGGGATTTAAGATCATCCAGTTCCAGGCCTCCTTCTATTGGTGGGGGTCACCTTCCACAAGAGTAGGGTACTCACAGCCCCATCCAGCCTGGCCTTGAGCACTTCCAGGGATGTTCTCTGATGCATGAATATTTTATTTCATTCACTCAGCTTAATGATAATATTTTACACAGTGACATAACTTGAATTAATGACTGTCCACTAGACCTGGCTCTCAGATGCAATGGTTTATAACTGTGACCAATTACAGAGTTTCAAGGCTTTGGAGACAACCAGCAGCCCTATCTGGCCCTGCCTGGACTCCCTGGGTCCTTCCTAACTCCTGGCCATGGCCCACGGTCCCATCTGAGCCCAGCCTAAGTGCCTCAGCCCTGTTCCTGGTTCAACTTTCCTGGACTTCTCTGAGTGACCCTGGACCTGCCTCATGCCTCTGGCCTGCTGGTCTGTGGCCCCATGATGTTGTACACTGATGGTGAATCTGAAGAGACTGTTTGGCCAGGCAGCTCTGCCATCTGAGACACAGTGAGACAGCACTTCCCAGCTGTCTTACACAAATGAGAACCCACTCTGAAATGGAGACCAGCATCAGAGTAGCTGAATCAATCAGCTAGGTGTAAAGAATGAGTGAGGGGTGGGATGTAAAATACTCAGATAATTCTGTGTTGCTATTTATTATTTCCTATCATTTGCGCATATTCTTTTGTTGTAAATATTTTACATCTTTTTATCATAATGGGGCTTTGCACACTGTGAGTGTGTAGTGTTATATGCATATTACATTTTGGGAGACAACTGATTATGTCATTTTATATGGTTGTTCTGTCATATAACTATGGCAAAAAAATTCTAGGGTTTGTTTGGATATTTTTTTTTCCTTTTAAGTTTGACATTTACAAAGAATTTTTCAAAGCCTGATTAAAACCTCCCATTTTCCGACTGGCCTGAGGGTAATGCATGAATCAGTGTGTCTATGCTTAATGCTTCTTCCTCCACAAATTCAGCTGAATGCCACAAATGTGAAATGAAGTCTCAGAGTCAAATCTTCACATTTCCATTTGGAGTAAAAATTTTTAACAAGAACTAGACTACAGTTATGGAAGCAAGACAGCCAATAAAGTTTGCTTCAGGCTATTTGCTATCTAGTTACTATGAGAATGTAAGGGTGGTTTACTAGAGTCATTTTGAAAGGGTCAAGGATGTCTGTAGTCATCTACTATGGTGAAAGAAGAATCAGGCTGTAGAATTCAATGCAAATAAATCACAGAGTTACATGAAGTTTTGCTTAGTTTGAGGAATGGTTAGAAAGAACTGTAGAATTTTATAGACAGTTTGTGGCTGTGTTATGGCAGTGGCATTAGAACTCCAAGCATTTTGACAATATCAGAATCACTTTGTATATGTTCAGCAAAACAGGGAACTGGTAAATGAGTTGGAGAGGATTCAGAAGAACATTTTTCCTTTGCCAGCTCACTTTAAGCATTCTACAGGATGTAGGTTAATTCGGAAATTAGGAGGCTCCTTTTTCCTCCATGCGTCTGGTTGGTTGGCTGGCTGGTGGGCTTGTCTTCTTTCCAGGAACTGAGCTCTTCAGAAGCCCTGCTGGTGTCAGGCACCCCTAGAGGTGCTTTTCCATAGTGTGGGCACAGATAACTTCGCCAGGACCCATCTCCTTTACCAATTACAGGACTGTTTTAAAAATCTAAAATCTGGTACTGCAAGGGCAGTGCCTGCCATAGTCTCGCCTTCATTACTCCTCATGATTTCAGCTTTTTCAGTTCCACGTGGGACTGACAGGCATGCAGCAGACTGTGCTTTCAAGGTGCAGCAGCAAAAGTAAAGATTGCCCTGAACTAGAAGAAAATATCTCTGAGAATTAAGAATATTAACGTGGACTTGCATACACTCACTAACTTTGATAGAAGGTACTAATGATTTCTACACATCATTAAAAAACTGTGTTTATCCTCAGTTAACTTGTTTGGCAAAGAAAGCAAAACATTGGCTTTATGGATCATTTGTCGTACTGTAGTTCAGTTTTGTTTGACACATTTCATGAAACTAACGTGTAACATAGCTAAATGCATACATTATTTTCAGCTAATGGGAATTAATTAGCTTACAACAAGAACACTTATTAGTCTGGCACAGATAGGTCACAGATGAAAGCATCACACAGCACTTCCATAATTTTTGAAAGTTTGGAATAACCTTGAGAGGTAAATCTTTGATTGCAAAAGATCACAGATTGGACTACAGAAGCCACAGCTACTTGATTGAATATTAGCATGTGGCCTAGGAAAGGAGTTTATGCTTCTCTTTGAGATCAGGCATCTTAAAACAATTTTATTCTGATAAATTGCTGTATGGAAAAAAATAAATCAATTTCCAACCAATTTCATATGTACAATACAATGCAGAAATTGTATTGTACAGAATCTACTATTCTTAAACACAATCTTCTATTCTTAAATGCAATAAAACTATGAGAAATATCAGACTCCAAAATCAGTAGCATCATTCTCTAGGCAGCATAAAATAAAAGCATAAATCCAGGGCTGCAGTGTGAAAGTGCCTCTGTCTTCCTGTTAGTGAATTTTATAAAGTATGTAATTGAAGCACGAATGCTCCACAAAATTTTTCCCATGCATCAAGTAGTAAGAATATTCAAATTACATTATTAAAGATCTTAACAAGTACCTTGATGCAGAATAAGATAAGGTTTGACAAAAGGGGAAGCTGAAAAAAACGCTTTCTCTATAAGCCATTCTACCCAGCCTTTTTATGGCGGCTCTTCTAGAATATCCCAACACTGGCTGTGTTGGGGAAATTGAGAATGAAATAAACAGACCACTGGTCTAATTCGAGATAATACCTCTGCTACTTAGAAAGCCTTTGATAAAAGAATAGTTTGCATATCACTGGCATTTAATATCCTTCTGTCTGTGGGGGTGTGTTTCCCTCAAAATCATCTTATTCAGCTTGCCTAAGTTCAGATGCATAAAACAGTCTCTTTTTTTTCCTTGTTGGCAAGAATTTGAAACTCTTACTCTGGGAGGTAGTGTATTCTATGAAGCTGTTCTTTTCCTGCTTTTGTAGCTCCTAGGACAGCTTTTTTTCCCCAGACAAAGTCAAACATCTAAGTTCCCGTTGTATGGGAATCACTTCTTTTCTGATGCACCAGTGCCAGAGCACAGCCCAGTGTCGGACTCAGCACAGCCTCTTGCAATGGAGACAGAGGTTAAACAAGGAGGTTTATTCAGTTCTGTTGGGGAAGAAACACATCTATTAACAACTTAGAGATTTGAAGCAGTCAAAAGGCCCATTTCAAGAATAAGAGTGTCAGTTTTCACAATATTGAACTCGGCAGGTACACAAAGAGTGTCATGTGTCACCGGTGCAATACGATAGCCAAGTGCAGGGGTTGCTCCCTTCAAGTCTCCTAAAGTAGTTCAGGCTTCAGACCCTTTGAAAATATTGCAGATGCAGGCAGAATTGACACAACTGAACCAGTGCCTGGTGAACTGAGAGTAGTTCAGTAAAGTGAGGCTGTCCTCCAGGGAACAAGTGTCCCAGGGTGCAAGTGCCATTGTAGAAACTTATTTCAGGAACAAAACAAGCTGAACTGCATTTATCTACAGTCAATTCTGAGGCTGGGAGTGGACGGCTAGGAGTCAATCACAACCTTCTCAGTGTATCAAGAGCTGTATTTCAATTTTCCAGGCTCTTAGAAACTTTGTGACAAATGGATTGTAAGCCAATGGCCAGCATTTTATCTAAGTTAAAATGAAATCCTTTTCAGAGCAGATGTAGAAGTAAAATGGTAACCACCTTAGCAGACCTCATCTGAATGGTGGGAGAAATAGAGCAGACAAAAGGAAAATTAGGAGGAGGCTTGAGAAAAAAGGACAGGAGAGACAGAGGGTTAGAATGAAGACTACAGGGAGAGAACAGGGTGGAAGAAGGTCGAATGGAAAAAGGAACTTTTGGACTAGGAGAATCCTGAAAATTCTGCATATGTTTCTCAATAAATTTTTGATTACCCATTTTGGCAGGCTGTCATGATAGTCATACTAAGTACTGAATATTGTCTTCACTGATTGAGGAATAGTATCAGGCAGAATACTAGTCAAATATATGTCCGGTAGATTTTTTTTTCATTAAAAAAAAAGAACAAAATTCCCAGACATTATTGTTTTGAAGCATACTTCACAATAGCATTTATCAGTCTGGAATTTATTGTAAAGAATCTCAATTTAAACAGTAATCTGCATCTCATAAAATACTGAATATCAAGACATTTTTGCAGGAAGTTATACAGCTATTTTAATTTTTTTGGGCAGCACCATATTTTTTTGGCCAGATCTTCCCTAAACAGTTCTCACTTACCTTCTGTCTTTGATATGTATTTTAAAATACTGTCAAAGTGCAAAAAGCCTACCTCAAAGTCTTTACATGTCTTTCTCTTTCTCTGGCTTATCTCCATATGTTACTATCACGCTTTCACTGCCCATTCTCCTCATGTGATAGAAAAAATATTTCTTATTTTCTTGATAAATCCATCAGCTGCAAGTCCTTAGGGGTGTGCACATATAAATGGCAGGCACCCCATCAGACTCAACTGATAGGGCTGCTGCGTTGCCCAAGCTTGCTTCCCTGGTCACTCAGGGCCATGATAAGCATGTTCCTGTGAATTACTAGGCTGACATTTGTTTATAAGAGAATAAAAATCTGAGGCTGTTTTATTTATTTATTTATTTATTTATTTATTTATTTTATGAAAGCCTTGTAAATCTAGTATGGGTATATCTTAGATTTTGAAAAGTGGTTCCTACAATTAGGGTCAAATTTTCAAAACACTCTTCCCTTTAACAAATTAGAATAAAATTGTTGGTGATGCTGATGACTTATAAAAGTGCAGTCATTTTCATGACACAGTTAAAGTGTGTTTGGTGCTGAGCTCTTTTGGAAACCCATTCCATAAACATATCTGTGTTTTCACTGTTGCCCTTCCTTGTTTTATTTGTTACCATACTGCCAGTGAATACTATAATTATCACTCTGCTCATACCAGAACGTTTTCATATTTTTTTACATTTTGATTAGAATACCTTTGGCCTAATTAAAAATGTGAAATCAGGATGCATGATAGCAGCCCTAGAACCACACTTCAAACACTGTTACAGGCATTTCAGCAAGGGGTCAGAGAAAAAACCTACGTCTCATTAACCTGAGGCTATGAGTGATCTACCAACCATACAGAAAATTGGAGCCTTTCTGTTTTTTTTCCTTAAGGAACCTGTGTTTTAAACTAATTGTTAAATATAGCAGACTGGCAGTCCCGTCAGATTATTTTTTGCACATGTAAAATAATGAGATTATTTGTGTATTTTTTAAATGCTATCCATATATGACTTACAAATGTGCAAGCACTTACATGCTTCATAGAAAATCTTCCATACTGGCCTGACATTTTAAAGGAGCCAGTTTACTGTAAACTGTCGAGTTAGAGAAAAAGTATAGCTATCTTATTTACAAGGCAGAAATAAGTTAAAATTCATATTGAAAGGTTTTTTTTTGATGGCTGATTCTTAAAAAGTGCTGAATTGATTTTTTTAAATGACAACATTATTCAGCATTCTTAAATGCTTGGAATAGAAATGAAAAATCTTTTTTTGTTCATTATTTAATGTTACACTTTTCCATGTACATATATGTATAAAGACTGTGACATGCTTCTCTTTTCCTAAATTATATTTTTTTTAAGTTAAGAGCTTTGTGATGGTAAAAAACTGCTGAGTGAGATTTGTTCAATACTAACTGATATAATTCCTTACTGTTCCCATTAAAAAATGGTGATGCAGCACAATCATTCGGGTGGCAACAATGAAGATGATTTCATTCTGTTCCCTGATTGGAATTTTTAGATTGTACCAATCCACTGTCCACATCCTTTTTGAGATATAATGTAAAATTACCATAACAAAGGAGAACACTATATGCACAGAGAACATTGCTATAAGAAGAAATTGAAAACAGCATATAAAGTAATCTGTGACTGGAGAAGAGTGTGAGGTGGGAGAATGATGGAAATAGAAGAATTAATTTTATCTAACTTCATTTATAGAACAGATAGGCCTATAGTCTAATTTAGTTGTCTATTATCCTCCATCTCCTACCCAAAATAGTTATAGCAGTTTAAATTTTTTTCTGCAACAGTTTACATGAAGACTCATTTCAAATCCAGAGTGGATTTTGTAGCAATTATTGAGTTTAATTATTTGTAGCATGCTAACACCAAAATAATCCATGTGAAATAGAAGCTGGTGATGGCTTCTGTGCATAAATTTAAGAAGATCTAGCCTCTGCAGAAGACATCTCCAATCTTCTGGATAGAATTAGTCCCAAAATTCTAGAATCTTCTTATGGATATTTCTTGTTGAAGAGTATTTTCAATATTGTATAACTGATGATGAGTAACTTGAATTATTTACTATTCTCTCAGACACTTGTAACCTTTCTAAAAATCAGATCATGCATTGAGCACTAATTTTTACCTTTTTTCTCCCTCTCTAAGCTAGAGTTGCAGCAGATTTTATATTTAAAAAACTCTATCTGGCTTTGAGTAATGAAAAATTGAAGAATTCCTAATGTTTAAAAAAAAGTTTAAAAGTTTTAGAAATGCAAATTGAAAACAATACCCACAGTTCAAATGTTTGTATCATAGAAAAAGAAGATTACAGGATTTAACAAGTATGCATTTATTTGCATCACACTGCTCAGAAAAAAAGTTGATTTTTGTAGGCTTATTCATGTACTTAAAGCTAAGCGTTTATTTTTGTGCTTCAACAAACATGGATTTAAACAAGAGCAAATTCTATCATTTGCACCTTGGAGAGGACAACCCTGGATGTATGCACAGACTGGGGAATGAGACTCTGGAGAGCGGTGCCACGGAAAGGCACCTGGCGGTCTTGGTGGACAGGAGGTTGAATCTGAGTCAGCAGTGCCCTGGCAGCCAGGAGGGCCAACCCTGTCCTGGGATGCATCAGGCACTGCATCACCAGCTGGGCAAGGCAGGGGACTATCCTGCTCTGCTCCGCACTGGGGCAGCCTCACCTTGAATTCTTGGGCATCACAATAAAATAAGGATATAAAACATCTAGAAAGTATCCAAAAGAGTGCCACAAGTATGCTGAAGGGCCTTGAGGGGAAGCTTTATGAGGAGCACCTGAGGTCTCTTGGTTTGTTCAGCGTGGAGAAGGTAGACTGAAGAGAGATCTCATTGTGGTCTACAGCTTCCTCATGGCAGAAAGCAGAGGGACAGGCACTGATCACTCCTCTCTGGTGACCAGTGACAGGAGCCAAGGGAATGGTCTGAACTTGTGTCAGGGGAGGTTTAGCTTGGATATTAGAAATGGATTCTCCACCCAGAGGGTGTTTGGGCACTGGAACAGCTCCCCAGGGAAGTGGTCACAGCACCAAACCTGACAAGAGTTCAAGAAGCATTTGAACAATGCTCTCAGGCACATGTGTGACTCTTGAGACATCCTGTGCAGGGCCAAGAGTTGGACTTTGTGATCCTTATAAATCCATTCCAACTCATATCCTATAATCTCTGATTCTAAGCATGCAATTGTCAGAGCTAGTAGGACTGAGTTTTTGGTACTTAGTCATCCTTCCCCTCCCATCAAGCAAATGAAAATGTAACACTTCTGTGGCTGCTTTCAGTTTTAGTCAAAGATTTACATTCCAGAGGAATCGTTGCTACTTCACTGTATGCCATATCCAGTGATCAAACACAAATAGGTGGTGCCATACATCTGATTTTATTCCAAACAGCTAAATCATGAGTGCAACCAAATCAAAGGAAAGCTTTCACTACCCCCAATTGCTGAAGAATTTGGATTTAAATAAAATCAGTTGGCAAATAACAGCAAGGAAGGTTGCTGTCACTTTCTCTTCCATTCTTACTTGTGTTAAAAGTTTATTTATAATGTATTTTTCTTTTTTTTTTTTTTTTTTTTTTTAACAGGAAAAACACATCCATATGATGAAGATGATGAGATACAGTTGTGGTTTGAGTTGTGAATAATCTAATTCAAGTTATAAATTATCTTAATTTAAATCTTTCCAAGATTATTATACAAAGAAAACCGGTTTATTGCTCCAAGGTCAGAATTCCTTTTAATTGATAATAGAAAAAATCCACTGTAGCTATAACAAAGAGTTCATTATGTTTTGGGGTGGTTCTTTTTTTTCCCTTAGGATCCTGCATTCCTAAACTGTAGCCAGCATTAACAAATAGGCAAATAAACTAAATAATCTTTTTATCCTAGATATTTACCCAGAATTCTTGGTTCCTTCTAGTTTAGTATATGACAAGGTGATCTAAGAAAACATATAAAGTGGTTGGTGAAAGAATATTTATAAAATGTATTGCATATTATTTTCATCTTCATAATCTTTCTACACAACATTGATAAAACTAAAGCAAGGCTTAAAAACTTAAATACTCAAACAAGGCACAAAACAAAAAATGAAATATAAAATGTCATTTTTAAAGAATAGAAACAGCCTTCCAAAGTCAGTGTAATTTTTCCCATAGCTGCAATAACTGCATTCTGCATTCCTTTCCTTAATGCTGACAAGGCTACTTCAGTCCAGAACCACCAAACTATTTAAAATCCCTTGATCAGCCAGGACCATCAAAAGGAAGAGATAACAGCCAGATTTCTGAAACATGATGTTTTAATCCAAGTCAAGACTAGTGGGTGCTTGTAAAGTAATAATAAGCAACCTAAGCTGTATTTAGCAAACCAAAAAGCCAAGAAAATCATCCATAAATTTACATTCAAGAGTACATCAAAGACCCAAATGTTCCACAGATCATTCAAGTAGTAGCCTTCATTGTCTTCAACTGATCTTATGCAGAAAAGAGAGAAGCACTGCATAAAGTCACAGATGTCTTCACAATACATACAGATATTTTGCCTTAAATGAAAGCCAGCTTCCCTTCCCTTCCCTTCCCTTCCCTTCCCTTCCCTTCCCTTCCCTTCCTTCCCTTCCCTTCCCTTCCCTTCCCTTCCCTTCCCTTCCCTTCCCTTCCCTTCCCTTCCCTTCCCTTCCCTTCCCTTCCCTTCCCTTCCCTTCCCTTCCCTTCCCTTCCCTTCCCTTCCCTTCCCTTCCCTTCCCTTCCCTTCCCTTCCCTTCCCTCCTTCCTCTAGAGAGTCTACCTATATGCCTTCTAAAATCTTTTTGTCCATGTGTGAACACTATAATGCATCAAGAAATGTTAGTACCAGCTCTGTCAGGTTAACTCTGCAAATTCAAGACAAAACAATATTTAATTTCTTTTTTTTATTGAAGGAGGTGTACAATGACTCTGGATTTGCAGAAACAAGTAAGAGTAAAAGCATGCCATTTTAAAGATAATATAAATGGAATCAATGTTACAAAACATCTCAGCCTGTTACAATGGACCATTTAAATCCCAAGACAGTGGTAAAAAATGGACACACGAAGTCATGTTTTCATTTATACCAATTTAAAAGCATAATAACAGTAGTATATTTTGTTGAATAAATATTGTAACCAAGAGAAGCTTCAAATGCATCCTTCCTATCAATTATACCTAATAACTAAACATGTTGCAAACTCTTAAATACTGAATACTTTCCCTCATAGCAGTTTTGATAGATGAAGAAAATTTTTAACAAACCCTTATTAGGTAGCTTGAATCTCATTTTTTCTATTTCCTTCCTTGAGAGTGCAATAAAAATAATTATCTGGATTTTGATTAACTGGTTGAAAAATCAACTGCTGTTTTTTTCTCAGTCACTTAAACCTTTCATTCTTGACCTAGATTTAGCAAGCAAATCAGACAATAGCAAGGTTTTTCCTCAGGAAAATTCAACCTGTAGTATATTTATGACTATGTAAAAAGAGTGTCTATGGAAATTTGGATTTAAAGAGATTGTCTGTATCTGCGTGCTGTGGTCACAGGGAAGATGTTCCCCAGCCAGATGTTCCCACTCCCCGAGCCCGGTGTGCAGTTCCGAGAGCGGCCACCCCCAGATCTCTACTGAGTCCCCCCGGGTGTCGGTGCGTGCGGGGGCTCGCAGCTCCCTGCAGCAGACGGCCGTGGCGTGGGGAACACAGCAGCAGCACAGTACGAGGAACCGAGGCAAAGGAATAGAGAGGGGTCACTTGTTTGAGCTCCAAGGAAGGTTTATCTCCCCAGAGGAGCCAGAAACAAGTGACGATAGCTGAGGGCAAAAACACCGCTTTTAAGGAGGGG
This sequence comes from Vidua chalybeata, assembly GCF_026979565.1. NCBI lineage: Eukaryota > Metazoa > Chordata > Aves > Passeriformes > Viduidae > Vidua > Vidua chalybeata. The sequence continues at coordinate 123,494,859 of NC_071530.1, read as the reverse complement.
CAGGAATAAGGGGAGGACACAACCTTTTACCAATAGGAAGGCATTAGGGGAGGGGTGCAGGGTAAGGGCTATCCAATAGAAGCCACCAAGGGGAAGGAGCAAACCTTGCAATCCAATCGTGCTTCGAGGAAGGGATGAAGGACAGGGAACATTCCAGAAGGGAACAAAGGCATTACAAGGAGACTGACAGGTGGATTGACATACACTTGGCAGGAGAATCTTGGGGTAAACCACTCAGGACTGAACCATTAGGAAAGCCAAATGGGGTACATGGAATGAACCATTACAAACTTATAAAAAGAAATATTTAAAACCTATTACAGAAGAACAAACTGCAAAATGACAGACTACCACAATTGTCTGTTTTCCTAACCCCTTTTTGTCCATGACAACATTAAGACCAAATTAATTATCGAATAGCAAGCTGCAAGTGTAGTTTAAATCAGCAGAGAAAAATATAGATTCACCAAGACTTTTAAATTCATCTCAACTCTAGCCTCAAGCAAGCCTGTTTTTCCCAACATGTTCATTTGGTTGACAGAGTCTGGCACTGGAGTTTTAATTTCTGTGATGCTTAGTTGATGTATAGGAGTCGATGCATATGTATAAGATGTGAAACTTAGCCATTTTCCAGATTACAGATCATGCTGGCAAAAAGTGACATCATATTACATGTGTGACTGGCAATGGACTTGGAGGCTGAGATGGCATCACCAATCTGAATTTCACGTAATTATTGCAGTTTGAAATGAGGGCCAATACACAGCCTACTTCCCCCCTCCTCTTTTCTTTGCCATGTCCCTGCAGTATTTTATTTAAATCACATGAATATTTAATGCAAACATCTCATCATTTATTGCTTATTATGCTTGAGGACAAGTCCATAGTTGAAATGCAATGTTCAGAGTCATTGATAGATATTTCTGTGAGTTTTTTCCAAAACATCTTAGCAAGTTTTGGTCTGAAATAGATTGATATTGTAGGACCAGGCAGATTGTGCTTCACTGGATCAATGTACAAATAGCTGTCCTTGAAAAAAACAGAAGGCAAAAAGCCCTACAAAATTCAGTTAAAGAAAATAATCAAATTTTCTCTTGCACTTGTAAATCCAAAAGCCAGTCTTGGTGCTGAAAAGCTTTTGACAATGTTCAGTTGTGGATGAAGTTGGGGTTTTTATATTTTGTTTAGAAGAGAGCATTTCCCATTGGCAAAAGAGAGAGAGAACAGAAGGTTTCTGTCACTGATGGAACTGGTCATTTGGAAAGTGCATATTTGGACAGATGCAATAGGTATTGTGGAGATGAAGTCAAATAAATGTACTCGAGATGTCTTCTGAAGAAATCTAGCCACTTGGAAAAACGCCAGGAGGAATATGAAGTGGATAAAGCTGATCTTTAAATTCATTCCACTGTCTTTTTGCATCAGATAAATCCATGATTTTGAGTTCTGTCCAAAAGAGGAAAAGATTGACATTCTTTCAGTAGAGAGTATTAAAAACCCCTTGGAAATCATCTTTTCAGGTATATGTTCAAGATGGTATCAGAAGTTCAGTTTAGGTCACAGAAATTTAGAGACAATTTTCAGAGCTGGCAATTCACCTCTTTACTGCTCAGTTTTCTCATCTTTATAATGGGAGTAGCGAGTAGTATTTAGCTTGTGATGAACATAGAGCTTTACATGTCCTCAATGAGAGCAGCCAGGTAAGTATGAATGATTGCCTCAGTTTTACAGATACAGTAACTGAAGCTGATAAATGTTTCAGTAAGTTGAAGATAGTGAACAAGAAAGTGGTTTTGTCTCTTTGTGCTAAATTCTTGCAGTGGTCATGGTAGTAAAATGGGTCCCCTCCAACAATTCAATTTTTACCTTCCTTAAAGAAATGAAAAACTGTTTTGTTCCTTCTCTGGCTCTTGCTCACATTCTAGGGCATTTTCATCCTCATTGTACTGATTTCTAAATTTGTTCTCTCTGGCAGTTTACGATGACTTTGTGTGGTTTTGCACAAAGCAGAGAAAAATGTTGATTGTGTTTTTTGTAAGTTACAGTGAATTTGAAATACTGAGGACCGAAACGTTTTTACTGGTAAACTGTCCCAACATGACGTGGAAATCATAGAGGGTGTGCGTGGAATACAAGTGATGCAATGTATCTTTTTCTCTCAAAGTATATTATATGACCAGAGGGACACTAAAATCAAACCTTTCAAAGTTTTCTGATATTTTAGTGGCATGCACATTTATGGCTAGCAATTAAACACAGAAATTATGGATAGAATGCAATTGGAAGTGAAAATCTAAACAGTCTGCACTGATATAAAAAGACAGCCTGATGCAAAGCATCATCTCCCAAAGGCCCTTATGTCTACGTAGTTTTGAAACATACACTAAACCAGCTGCCAAGCCGGGCTTTTAAATAGAGGCTACAAAAAAGGTGTTCTGCATTTTCAGTGCATGCCACTTTACAAAGAAGAGAAGAACTGTCTGGCTGCCATATAGTACAGCAAAAGAGAGCCAGCTTGCAAGTGATTAGAATAATGAAACTGGAAAGGATTAGCTACATTATCCAAACATGAAGCAATAGGCTAGTCAAACTAATCCCTGAGGAATAGTTAAAAGAAACAAATGACATGATAGACATAAGGTTACTTCTCAGTAAGATAGCATTAGAGCATGTGGTACTGCTCGCATATTTTCTGAAAGCATGTGCAAGATATGCAAGCAGGGAGAAGGTAAGCCGATGTGTCTGTGTGACAGTATTGAGCTACTTTTATTTCAGATTCTGCATCTTATCTGACTTTTAAAAATAATTAAAATGTTATTAGACTGACTGATATCAATGGAACATCCACATCCTGTGGAGTCCTTAATTGCAGGAAAAGAAAGGTAATGATCCAGGTTTTAATATGACTGTGTCTATTGTGCCCTGTTGGATGGATTTAATATGCAATGAGTGAATATTTTTCCTCATATTTAATTATTTTAAAACTGTAAGAAGTAATTCCAGTGCTAATCACAACATTTATATTTTAGAAGAGTAAATCAGTGCCAAATATTTTTTCTTTCATAAAAACTCATCACATGTGGAAATTATGCCCCAGTTCTATACTTATATATTTCCAGGTTTCTTTCCATACAGAAATCTGAGTTATAAATTATTGTTAGACTTATTAACATCATGAAAACAAGGCATGTAGTGAGTATTTCTTGAAGACCTAATTGAAATTCACAAGGGTAAAAGAAAGTCCTTCCAAATTCCCATGCATGTTACCATTGGGAATGCAACGTAGGAGTAAGGGCTGCATTGCCATTGAAGTTACCATGTGTACATGGAAGAACTTAGACTTAGGGCAAAACAAAACTAAGCTCTGACTGACCATCCTTTAGATGACTTCAGGGTGCACTGCAGGTGTGCTCTTTAATCTGAGAGGGAGAAGGGCTCTGGCAGAGCTGTAGACCTCTACTCAACACACACCCTGCATGAGCCAACTCACTCACATTCACTCATCTCATGTAGTGAACCCAAATGGCCATCTCGCTTGCCCTTCAAGCCCAGCACAATACATCACTCATCATACAGTTCTTGACTGCAGAAGGGAGTTTTAGGGAACGTGGAATATCAAGCACTATGCTGTACCAGAGTCCTTAGTAGTTTACAGTATTTCTGACTGTATTTCTGAGAGAATAGGATATTTCTGATAGGATAGGATATTCTGAAGGATATCAAAGATCTTCAATGGATGATTATTAATTACTCTGCCTAAATTTCTTAACCATGATCAGCTAGTTACTGGCTTCTGTGCTGTCACTTGAGGGTGCACAATTTTACCAGATTTATCCTCAATTTAATGAGTTGCTGAGTATTCTCATTGTTCTTATTCAAATCTCATCTTTGTAAAGATCCAATAATCAATTGAATTCAATAACGTTCTTTGATAATGATTTCCCTAGGTTAATTGTATGAGCTATCTAAAAAGTATTTCCTTTCACTTTTTATTAGCTGTTTTATATAAGTATTTTTTGCAACCTCTTAAGAAGAGCTGAATTTGGGAAGAGCTTATCAGGTTCTGAAGCAGTGTAATCATCCATTCCTAACCAAGTGATATATTAGATCATTTATTTGTGGCAAGACAAACATTTCAATAGTGCTTATTGTTTCCCATAATGAAAGGTTTAAATCTTCCTTTAGGTTCCTCTGAAATTTAATTTTTGTGGATGGAGACGAGCCAGTTTGAGATTTTTTTTTTTTTTTTGTCAGGGCTTCAGAAATCCCCAACTATTAATTATATTTTTCCACTCTCTAACTCTGTGTTGTGAAAAAGAAGAGGTGGAGGAAATCAAGTACAATAGAAGCTTTCATGCACCTCACCTTTAAAAACAATAAATTCCTTCCTTTTGCAGGGTTATTTATTGAGCTGTTTAGTCACTGGAAAGGGATTTTTTTTCATACACTCTACACCACTCATGAAAACTGCATCCTATTGTATTTATGAATTTACATTTGGTAGAACTGCACAATACAAGTGAAATATTTCTTTCCTTGAGCAAGTTAACCCCAGAACAGGAAGTTCTGGAGTGGTTTCCCTTTCTACAGGAAAACTAAGGTTCCCTGGATGCATGTTAAAAACCTGAGTGACTTTGGTGTGAATCCCTTCTGCCTACATTTAAGAGTTTTTTTTGCACGGGAATATAGCTTACCTTAATTAAGAAGATCACTATGTGGTCTTCTAAATATATTTATTGTCAGTACAATATATTTATATTTAATTCAAATAGTTAGTATCATTGGTATAGAGTAATAAAAGTCTTTATCCCGCAGTCCTTGCTTAGACAGCATTCACACTACCAAACAGTACAGCTTCCATGGCTGTAGCACCATAGTTTCTTCCTGCTGTTGAGTTTTCAGTCCAAGAAAATATGTGCTTTCTTTTCTCATCTCCAATGCATTTGGAGGTCATGGACAAAGGCCTGAGCAAAATTTTCTCTTAGAAAATCAATAATGATTTATGATATCTGACTTCAAAAAATGTTGTTTCATAAAAGTGATAGACAATAAAGCACTAATCTACTAAGATGACTCTGGGTTCCAGTTCACCTTTTATTTTATTTTCCGGCAGCCAAAGCACTCTATGGCAAAACAGCTATTGGGTTCTCTGGAGAAGTTGCCTCATTTTTCAAACACATTGAATTCATCAGCAAGATGGCAATTTCACAACCTGTTATGAAATTATTCAGAAAATACTATCAGAATATTCAGAAACTGTTACTTGTTCAGTTTCACTAAAAGCTCAGATGCTGGAAGGCAAAGTAATTTGACTCCAAAACTTTAAAAAGAAATATAATGATGCATAAAACTAATCTCAGGATTTGAAGGCACAAACCATGATTTTTACACCATTCAGTCTGACAGTGCTGCTATTAGTGGTGTAGAATGGGCAAGGGAGCAGGTGTTTAAGTAGATTGCAAACAGCAATATTTTTTCTTCTTCCATCTGAAAGAAGAGTGCTTTATTCAGAGAAGACTGCCTGGGTAGCTCCTCATAAAATTTCATAAAATTTTTTATTCCCTAAAGAACTGGGTTTATTCACAATTCAGAACTGGGCATGAATGAGTCATTGCTACCCACAAATTGCAGAGGACCAGGAAATTCATTCATTCATCAGTTATCTCTGCTAAAAAGCTTGCCAGGAGTACTTTAGCTCACAAATGTGTACATCTGTGTCTGAATGTACATGACCCAGCCTGTGTCTTTATAGCCGCTCTCCTCAGGATTGCATTCCATCCTTGCCATGTTGTCTCCCAGTTACTATTTTCCTCAGTTTTATGATGGGATATATGCAGGGATGAACAAGCTAACTCTGCACTAATAAGTTCAGGACTAATTAGCCTAGGAGCAGCATTATTTTGTTAGAATTATGTCACTTGCAAGATTCATATCTACTTCTTTCCAGTGCTAATCTATGCTTCACAGAGATACTTTTGGTACCTCGGTGTTACAAAATACACCATTTTTGCCACTCTTTCACACATCTGTGATAGACCTTTCATAAGAGGAAAGAGATTCACAGGTTGCAGCAGTGGTTTGTCAAGTTCTGGCACAGAGCCTGGCTCCTTAGTAAGAAAAGGAAGAAGCTGCATCATTCTTTCATATTGGAAGAAAACTGCAAGACTCATTTTTCTGGGTGTCTGGCTGTAATGTATGTGCATTCTACCAGCTGTTCAGCTGGCTCAGTGGTAACACTGAGCACAGTGGTGTCCCTCCATTCTCCTTGCTTTTCAGTGTGGACTCTGTCTGGACTGAAGGATCTGCTGAATTGGCAGGTTGTGCTAGGGGTAGCACACTGTCCTTCTGTCCTTCTAAAAGCTGGGCCTTCGAATGTGGAAGTGTTTCAGTGCCGACCACAGCTCACTTTGTCAGTTATTAGAGCAAATACTTTCCCATTTCATGTCAGCTTTTCATGCTAACCAGCAGAATGAATTTGAAGCAGTGAGCTTCCTCTGACACTGACATCAGACAAAAACAACAGGATCCTTACTCATTACAAGGTAGCACTGATCTGCCTTGTTTCCCTAATTCTCTTTTTCACATATGCTCTTTAGGTGCCAGATAAAAGCAGGTATAATTCCGTAAACTGTAAATATGTTGAAGAGTGTTGAAACTTCTCATTCAGAAGTCATCACAAAACTTTCTATGACTATACCACGTGATCTTATAAAAATTCATTGTATAAGTAAAAGCAGCGTTCATAGATGTGTATATAACAAAACAAATTAGCATTACTGCTATTGCCTGTGTTCACACCTTTGATTTTAGTTTTATAACCTAATTCTTTCCTGAGAGCAAGGGAGAAATCGCCTCCTTGCCTTTCACATAAAATCTGAAAGTCATGTGTGACTCATGATCTGCCTTTAAATAATGTATTCATTCACTATCACATGAGATAAGCACTTTACATTTACTTTATGTGTTATGTCAATGCAACATATTAAAACATCCATGAAGACATGCTGTTTCTATGCAGGAAGTCAGGCAGAATTTCTAAAAGGTAAAAACCAGGCGAATGTCTGGAGGTATTGATAATATTTCCCTGATGCAATGGCATTTGATTATTTATGTCATAAGCTAGATCCCTCCAAATCAGTGCAGAAAGTCTCCTGAATGAGGTCTAAGTTTTCAATCTGATGCTGTCATTTATAAGCTATTTTTTACTACATTTGTATCTAAGAGACTGATTCACAGTTCTTGGATCAGGTGATGCTATAACATATGCAGTCTTTTTCTTCAGCAGCCTTTATTATTAAACTGTTATTATTGGTTTTGCAGCAAATAATGCCTATACTTAAGACTGACTAACAATCTCCACAATAAAACTCTTGCTTATTATATTGTTAGACTTAAACTGTTCAGGATGAAGAGAAGTTTCTTATGACAGACATCTGTCTTAGGTTTTGTGTTTTGGGAAAATTTCATATGCAAAAAGTACAGTTCTTTCCAAGAAACAAGTTAAGAAAAGAAATATACTGTTTTGCACTTCAGGAATCTTCACTGGAACGAGATGTCCTGTGACTACTGGTAAATGGAGCAATGGGAAATCAGGAAAAAGTACAGTTTGTGCACTAAAGACAATCATACTGGGCAGTGTGGACAACTTTGTTGCTATGGCAGGCCTTTTTAATATCTGGTATTTCAATTGCAATGGAATTGCTTTGGAGTGAAATGTAGCTCCTGTTTGGCTTACACATTTGGTTTCCTTCCCAGTGGGAGCAAAAGGTGTGAGACCAGTGTCAGCCATGCCCGCTGTGGCAGAGAGGGCTGCTCCATGAAGGCAGCCAACAGGGGCGCCACGGGTGACAGCCAGGCCGGCAGGTCAGTGCCACACCCCTGGCCTGACTAAGAGAGCAGGGCAGGGTTGGCGGTGGGGTGTGAGGTCAGCCTCAGCCCAAGGATCACAGTAACTCGGAATCAGGAAGTACATGGTCGTGGTGCAGCTCAGGCAAGGACGTCAGGCAGAGTGGGGAGCGTTTGACAAGGCCCCTTACAGCACTTCCCCCTCCCAGCTTTGACCAAGGCATGGGAGCTGATCTGAGCTCAGGAAGCCAAAGCTCTCAGAGACAGAAAGAGGCCACTGACCCAGCAGGTACACTCAGAGCCTTGCCAGTGTCCTGCCTGACCTCAAAGAGGAGGTAAATGCAACCACTAGGCTTCCAGCCACACGTGGGGGCTTGGACACCTCCCAGTGACACTAGCAAGGGTCCCTTGAAGTGCCATGTTTCAGTGAGGCCACTCTTAGACTTCCCTTGCCTTTGGATGCTCTGTGGTTCTGGGGTTTGCCCCTTACTACTCCATTCATTCTTCTGCAAGCACAGGCACAAACACTGCCAGCACACACCATTTGCTCCTGCCGTGTTTAGCTATCTATAGCTGTCTGTTCTGCCTGCTCCCCTATCCCAAGAATGTGCTTGGTTCTTAGTGAAAACCATGAATTCCACTTAAAAAGTGTTTCTATTTCACATAGAGGTGAGGCAAGAAAATGAACTTGCTGAAGAAACTCGAAGGCATGTAAAAAAGAGGCAAGCGTTTCAAGAAAGGAAAATACTGTTTTATTGTTAAGGCACTTAGAAGACCCTCTGGAAAATTGCTTCCTACCAGAATGCCTACATGGGGCTAGAGAAGTCACTTCAGCTTTTTACAGCTGACTGCTGAATATACTCTTAATTTTGCATGTAATCTACTTGATAGCTTTCACATTTGTAGAATTGTTTGGTCTCACAAAAATAATTTTCTGATTTTAAAGCCATAGGTGACATGGCAAAAAGTATGTAAAGTGCTAGAAAATAGTAAATGTTCTGTGAAATTGGGATTTAAGCACCTCATTCTGGAACCCAAAATTCATGGGAATTGACTCCTTAGACTAAATCTTCTGTTGTTAAGTTTAATTTTTGTAAAAAAGGATAAAAATAGTACCACTCCATGCAAGTATTTTTAAAGCTTAATTACATTAGATTTATGAAACACTGGTGAATATTTTAAGGGAAGCATTTAAAAAGAAATGAATTTCATTAAGAAATTAATGTTTCATAGCAAAGTTCGTAATTCTCTACTCAATTCTGGTTTACTGACAGGCTACAGATAAATTTGGTGTCTCACACTCCTTGGAGGTACAAAGACAACCTGAATGAACAAAAGACTTAGCTGATGAGGCAACTTAGTAAAGTGAATTACAAAACTTTGTATATTAATCCAGACCTATCACGTTCTCCTCTCCCAGTCCATTAAATCCTTTTCATTTGGTCAGAGATGAAGAAGATGTTTCGGGAGAGGCAAAGGACTAAGGCAATAAATTGGATCCTATTCATTCCAAACTATTGTATGATTCTCTGATTTTTTACTGGTATTTATTTTTGGTTAGCTTACCAGCAGAGTATCATAAAAGAGTTTGTCTTGAATGACACTTTTAAAGGACTTCTAGATATGCAAAAGTACATTGCATTCTGCATCCTCAGAAAACAGATTTACCAGAAGTCATAGAGGAAGTTGGAGGTTACACTGAAGTTCTGGTACTAAAGGAGAGACAAGGACTAAATCATAGGGAAGTGAAAGATAGGAGTCATCTGGGTAAGTTTCATTCTCACTGTGAAAATAAAAATGTAGACAGGTGTAAATAGTCTGGTCAGGACCTTTACTCTAATTTCCATCCATTCTAGATTTCCTTGTGTCATGCTGTTGACCACAGCTTTAGTTGAGTATTGACAAGTGTGATGAGTGCTACTTTAGTTTGCTAATATCACTCTGTTTTTTAGGGTTATACTTTGAAGATCTAGGTCTTGAATTGTCAAATAGTCAAAAGTTACTTTAACTTTTAGCACATTTCTGTTACTCAAAACTGGTTCATAAAAGTAAAGCAAGAAGTTAACATTAGCTTAGGTTTATATTTAGATACTTTGCTGAATCAGGTCCTAAACAGTGATACAAAATAACTATCCTAGGTTATCTAGAGTGTTATAAGTGTTTTTCTTGTTGTGATGCCTAGAGAGACTACTTAGAACAGAGGCCAGACAGAGTTAGAGAATGAAGTAGGTATTTATTAAAAGGCCTTCAAAGGATACACCTTGGGCTGTTCAAAAGCCTGGCAGAGGCTACACCCAAGATGGATGACAGTCACAAGTTTTCTCAGACTGATATAATTTTGGTCTATTTGTATATCAGAGGTTAATTGTCCAATTATAGCTTCAGGTAATGAAGTCATATTATCCTGGTTTGCTGCTCTGCCCAATTCATATTTTGTTTATACTTTCTGGGGCCTGAGGCAAATAGTGTGACCTTGGTTCCCACGCCCAGAAGGATTGCTTAGTCTGACCAAAATGTGAAGAAAGCTAACTAGCATTTTATGTAGAGTTCAGAGTTATACACTAATGCAATACAAAATCTGAAAAATATAAAAGCTAAAAACTTAAGGCATCAGTTGCTTCCTAACCTTTTGAATGTTTTGTTTGCGTCTTTCTTTTCCCTTGCAAAGTTCTATATCCTGGAGCTTACACTGTTTTTCTATATCATGATTGGTTCATTGTTTATTTAGATAGGCTATTGTCTAAGCTATATTAAAATTGTCCTTAGAGACAGGGTGACACCCATAATGCATGTATCCTTATTACAGCTAGAGGCACAGCGCAAAAGCACTGCTAATTTATTGCAACAGACAGTGTAACCATTGAGCCCAGTTCAACCTTGACCAGAGGACCCAGGTGGTTTAGCCATGCAAAATACAGCTCATTTGTATCTACCTATTTTGTATTCACAGTTGATGTATAGCTATTGAGATTATATGTCTATAAGGGAATAATAGTTATAGATAGAAATGGATGAAGTGTCTTTAAATAGATTAGCTTTGATAGTCAAAGCTTTTTCCTTCAGGATCAGGCTTTTACAAGACGATTGTAGCCCTTTAGCTGATATTGAGGAAAACACAAAGGGGAGCATGAGATGAGAAGGAGGGAATAGCTCTAAAGTAGGAAAATGAGGAAAGGTACAAATACTGGGACCATTATTTACATCTTGTTTATAATCATTGATATCTGCAAGCAAAAGCCAGACAGCAGAAATCTGAAAAAAACCAGAGTTTTGTCTCTGATTTATTTGGACTAGAATTTCATTTTACCAGAGCAATATGTTGAAGAAGAGCCTTAAATCTTACCTATATAGCGCTTGTTATTTGCCTTATTAACATTTTCAAAATTTCATTTTCTTTATGCTACCTATATTCAAATATCTTCTGCTATCCAGTCTAGCCCAGGGAAAGAAAAACAAGAATGTTGCCAAGAAGGGAATATGGCCTGGAACCAAGAGGTATCACCTCCAAGGAAAATGTAATGAGTTTCTATGTAAAAAGCATAGAAACTTGTTGGTAGCAGAAGCAGGGAGAACCTGGGAGGGTGAGTAAGCTGCCCAATGCCAAATTACACATGAAACCAGTACTCAGTTCTCAGCCACAGACTGTTGGATTTTTTGGGTTTTTTTTTTTTTTTTTGGTCAGAACTCACAACTTTAAATCCAGGAAAGCTGGGAGATAAGAGGGATAGAATCTGCACATATAATGAGTGCACCTGCACATATTAACATATGGAAAGAAAAAAAAAAAAGAAAAAAAGATAAGTTCCACCTTACAGCAAAAAAAATTTTAGTTTCCGATAAAAAGAAAAGAAGAAACACCCGAAAAGAATTAGATTTCCAGCGCTGGGAGTAGTAGCAGCTTTCATGTTAAAGAGCCCATGACATACGGAGAGAGTTAACCAAAGTTTTATGCACTAAGCGTGAAATAGGAAACTGAGTGCTCACAGTCACTGGTTAAGATCCTCTTATCTCACTGTGGAAAGAAACTGAACTTTATATGTTTCTCTTGCTGGCAAGGCAGCCTTCTATGGTTATCAGAAATGCAGAGGAAAGTCTAGTTAGAGATTTTTTTCTCCCCTTTGGCTTCTGTGCAAAAACTGTAGCTGATTAATCCAAGTCAAAAGAAAAATCAGCCAGTACTATAGATAAAATGAGAGGAAATTGTTGTTGTTTACCCTTATACCCTCCTCCCTTTTTATGGAGTTCTACTATTGCAGAAATATGGGATTTTCTTTTTTACTATACGTCACAAATCTGTAATGCTGTGGTTGCTTCAAAGCTGGGCATTCTCTTTTGATAAAACAGAACTATATTAAATCAATCTACCTACAGGCTGCTTTTGTTTTTACAAAAGAAGAATTGACAGTGCTTTTAAGAAGAGATCAAACTTCACCCTTCCTAAATGCTTTAACCACAGCCGACTCATTTAAAATTGGGGCAGGTTAAAGCAGCAAATGGTTCACAATTTCAAGATGGCCTTTGTCTTAGCCTTCTTGGAAAGCCCTGGTAAACCTGTTCTCTTCCCTGTGGCAAGGTCACAACAAGCTTGTTTCTCTTTCTTCCAGTAAGCTTGTTTCAAACTTATTTTTATCTTTGCTTTAAGCTTTTAATCCTGCTTTCCCTTCTCATCTTGAATAAGACCTAAGTCCTCAAATACAATGGAACCAAACTTTCAATGTTTGAATGCCCCTCTGCAATCCCTTACAAAGGGTTTGTCTTTACAATTAAAGTCAGACAAGTTAGAAAGCTGCAGAGCAGGTTTACCTTCAGATTTTGGTCTTTTCACAAGAGATTGAATGATACAAACTCTTTCAAATAATCCTTTGAATACAATTCCTAAAACAGCCAAGCAAATTGCAAACTTCAGGTAAATCCAAACAACAAATAAGTCGGTATCTAGACCAGCAGTGACCATTGCAAGAGGAAGCTCTTTGACCTTTTGGTTCAAAGTGCTACTGCTATGCAGTATCTTTTACAGCTGAAAAAGTACATATTAGGAGAAAGAGCAGGAGGAAGGCATTTAATATGGTCTAACACACCTGGGATGCAGTGTCTAAATGAAAGAAATCTGAGAGCGATAGAAGGTGAATGAAGCAGCTAAATTAGTATCAAATTTGTGTACAAAAACATTGTTTAAAAAACTAAAGAAAGAAAACAGAAAAAAAAAAAAAAAAGACAGGCCAACTGGCAGACCAAGAGGATTGAAAGATAACATCATGGTGCAGAAATTCTGTCATCACTCTTCCAGTTTAGATATTTCTTCATTCTACAAGTAATTGACCAGACACTTGCTCCAGCCTTGGAGAACAACATCAACAACACAAAAAATGACTCTGCCTATGATGAAGGAGTTTGCTGATGTAATTTATAGACTAGACCTGATCTGTGTTACAATTCTAGCAGAAGATCATTTCCAACCACTCTCCTAAAAAAAAAAAAAAAAAAAAAAAAAAAAAAAAACCCAAAACAAAACAAAACAAAACAAAAAAAACACCTCAGATTTCAGAAAGAGAACAGGTTATCTAATTTCTCTGTCTTGATTTTTAATTCAGAGCTAGATTATCATACAAAGATAAAAGTGAAAAATGAGGCATACTTCTGTTGTATAGGTCAGGACTCATGAACCCATTGCCCAGTTTTGTATGACAGAATGGAAGGGAGTAAACTGAAGATTAGCATTTCCCCCTTACACAGTGAGGGTTGAGGACAAACATGCTCCAACCCAGAGGGATATGAGATGATGAGTACCAGCCTAACCAAAACCTTTGGGATGAGTTCCTTCCCTGCCTTTTTCCCATGCTCATGTCTTCTTCTACCTGTCTGTCAGACCGAGAAATTTTCTTTAACTGTAGCTTAAATTAGCAAGTAAAATTGCCTTGTGCTGCATCCAAGCAGAGCAGACTGTGTTTTCACAATCTGTAGATATGCATGTTTGTCAAAATGCTACTGTATTCTCTGAAACGGCCCAAGACTATACACTATTCAAAATTAAGAGAATTTCACATTTCTTGTCTGTGGAAAGGGACTGGAAAAGAATCAATACTGAGATAGAATTTTGTTCTAGTTTACCATAGACATTGATAGTTTATTGAATCTGAGGAACATCTAAGTATCAAAAACTTCTCTCACGTGGAAACATGTCATTGTTTTTAAAAAAACCCAAAACTCCAAAAACACACAAGAAAATACCTGCTAAATATGTTTGCATAACAGAAAACTTCAGACCATGATCCAAAAGTAGTAATTGCAGAAGTGCAAGATTAATCTAACATGGCCAAATTACTCCTATATATTATTGAACTTGCACACAAAATCAAGAATACTTTTTTTTTTTCACATAGGACTGATGTGGGCCTGCAGCTTACCTCTGTGTTAGGATCTGATTATTAAGAGATGCTTCTGCCCGAATTAAGGGGCAAACAAGACTGTAAGCCAAAGTCAATAGTATGGATTTTATTTAACAGTAAATATGAGATAGAGAGATAGAAATGGGGAGGAGGGGAAGGGGAGAGACAGAGAGAGAGATTAAGCAGAGACATCATCACCATATGGAGTCCTATGCATCCTGCTAGTCCTTCTTCACCCCAGTTGGCTCAGTGGTAGGGGTCCCAAAGTGTTCTTCTGGAGGTATCTCTTTTATTTGGCTCAGGTCCCTGAATCCCTGGGGTATACATGCTTGCTGTTCCCACAAGATATGGCGTGTGTGTAACAGCTGCTTCCTTTCTCACCATTTGTCATGGTGGGCATTTTATCTGAATGGGTTACCAAGATCTGCCTCACCAGACTTGGCATCTTCCTATTGTTGCTGTCTGCACTTCTCTCATAGTCTGCACAGTGGAATCTTGTCCAGTATGCTAATTCTAAACCTTTCACCTTCGTGTAGGCCAGACATTAACACCTTCCTGTTTGTCATCTGTGGCTATCTTAAGTTCCTGTGGTAGCTTATCTTGTGGGAACTTCCTCCTTTGACAGTGTTTGAGACAATTCATTATGCTTTTCTTAATCCTCACACTCCACTATTGGTACAACTACTGATAGATCTTCTGTTTATCCAGATGTGAGAACTAGTAAAATATGTTATTTTTATATAAAAATGTGCTGGAAAAGTCTGTGCATTTTTTATCATTTTAAGTTACATTTTGAAAGGGCTTCAGTAGTTTTATGCTTCATAGCATCCTGAAAAATTTTATTAGTGGTTAGTAAGTTCATACTGTTATCTCTTAGTGTTCTATTTCTATAATAAATGCATGAGATCTAGAAATCTCAGCATGTGTTTGTTGAGGCCAGAAAGTTCTCCTTTCATGGACTGACAAGAGACATTGCTTGCTTGATGTTTATACTGACTGTGGAGCTTTGTGAATTACATTTATTTAATTGATTTCTTTTTTTATTTGATTTCTGAGCCACTTTAACTTCTGTCATTGCTAGTCTTTTACATCACAGAGGGGTTTTTATTGTCTGCATCACACATCACCTCCTCTTTCTTGAGTTTTTTTGCTTTAATTTGCTTTAAAGTTGAAAATATAAAGAATTAATAAACAGCTATAGCCATTATTTTTTCACAACTCTTATATATTGAGAAGATATAATGGTTAGCTTCATTCTGAAACATATTTACCCATTCATAGTTTGAAGAAAATGTAAACATCATTTAAGAATTTCCCATTCTTTGATCATTTTGGTTTAATGGGTCAATATGATATTAATGCCTTGTATTATGTATATATGCTATTTTTTATGCCACCCTCTGACATAGGTATTTAAGAAATGTGAGTTGTAACGATGTCCTAAGATACCAGATTTTTCTTCTGTTTTTGGTTTGGTTTGGAGTGGATTGGTTTTGTGGGGAGTTTGTTGGTTTGGTTTGGGTGTTGTTTTCTGGGTTCATTCTTCTGTTTTTTTTTTTTTTTTGTTTTTTTTTTTTTTTTTTTTTTTTGTGTTTTTGTTTTTGTTTTTGTTTTTTGCTCTTGCTTTAGTGTGTTTTGGGTGGGTTTGTTGGTAACTTTATATATGAATTCACAGCTCTCTTGTAGGTTCTTTAGCTGTGGACTACGTCCTGAGCTCCTGAAGTTTGTAAATCCTACATCCTGACAAGCCCGGGGAAGACTCACTAATTACACCCTCTCTGGAGATGATGACTAAAAAGAAACAGGAATCATTGCCCTATTGCTGTAGATGCTGACTGAGAGAGTTCCCGAAGTTCAGAGAGGATAGGAAAAGAAATGTATTCCTGCATGGAGAGTTGTGCACAGTGTTGCGACTAAAGCTGTGACTGAGACAACTCATTTTTTGCACTTCTTCTTTAGCAATCTGAATGAGACAAGCAGTCACAGATGCAATTCATGTGACTAAAGTTTTATTCCACAACTTACGGATTTTTGTGATCTTACCTAATGTCTGCCAATTGCATTAATTCCCCATCTTGTCAATCATCCCAGTATGTGGAGACAAGAAAGATCAAATCATGCCATTATTACTGAGACTGAGCAAGTGTTAGAGGTTAGTGGCACATGTGGCATTACAGTGATGGGAATTATAATTTTAATCAATAGTGTTCAGTGTTTGTGAAACTTTCTGAAATATAGTTAGAAGACATATTACACTCCTTATTTTGATGTTAGTTGTTTTCTTTAATTATATTTCTTCCCATATGTGAGGTCACAATACTCCTTCTCTTTCAATATCAAGGTCATCAGATTCCCACATCTACCATTATTGTAGCAATTAAGCAGATTCCTGTTGACTGTGACAGTTCTACTAGCTGTTAGTTTTGCTAGATGCTACGGCACTCTCCACTAGAACATCTTCCTCTCAATTCCTTGTAAAGTGTTCAGAATCCTAGCAGTTTTATTGAGAAAAATCACAAAAACTAATGCAGTACAGAATATAGCTAAAGCCCCACCAAGATTCATCTGTGACTGCTTGTCACAGAAGGAGGACTTGCTATCTCAGGTTGGTATCCTTGCTGTCTCCATTTCAGGAACATCTCTTCTTATTTGTTTACTCTTAACAAATGAAGGTAAATAGCTGATGTCATTTGTGAACTTACTAACTCAACGTTCTTAAACTCAATACTGTAGAGATAGAGGCAATCATTTCAGTGACCATTACATGATAGAGTGTTCTTCTATTCAGCAAGATTAGCATGTTAATACTTCTTTGTTTGCAGCTCCTTGTTTGTGTTTGATTTGGTTATTTTTTTTTATTACATGGGAAACAGAACATAAAACACTTTTAAGTAGTACTGTTGATTTCTTGTGCATATGTAAACAAAGACTGAGTCTTTAATTACATATCACACTTTTATTTTTCCAACAGACTTCTGGTATAGAAGCTGTAAGATGCTCTTGAGAGCAATAAAATTTGTGTAGAAAGGTCATGTACTGGGCATACTGGGGATCATAAAGTGAATGAGGGAAGAGATTGGAAAAAGACAAGGGACACCCTCATGTCTTAAACTGTTGAGTGTTGACATGGGGAACTGGGCCTTGTATCTGTCTCTACCACAGCATTCCTATAGGTTGCTAGGGAAACTGCCTAAGCTACACTACTAAAAATATTATACGTCCATTATAAGTCCTATATGCATATTCTTAAGATGCTGATTTACACGTGTGATGGGTACTTAAAGTTGCAACAGAAGTTACAGGAGTCATGCAAAAAAATATTGTTATCTAAAATACCCAAAATTCTTTCAAAACTCGAGTGTCCAGTTTTCTTCACCTGGGGACTCAAAATTAGTAAACATTGCTAATATTGATTTTTTTTTCATCCTGAACTCTTAATCCATAAAAGGGAATAGTGGAATTTTCTCACAGAAATCGTTTCCATGGAAAGAAAGCAGTTATTCAGATATCTTGAGAGAATATGCCCTCAGAAAGTATACAAGGAAATTAATATACCTGGCCTTACAGAAGCATTTGAAAAGTGTCATTTTGTTACAATTATTAAGATACAATGTGAAAAAGTAAATGAGGCAGACTTCCTGCAAAAGTTAAATAATTATATTGCATAATTAAATCCCATATTGACACACATAGGCCTCAATGAGTGAATTAATTTTGCACAACAAACCTAATTGTTGCCCCTTCTAACTTAGTTTTGAATTTTGTTTTTGCAATAATAGCTTATGTGTGAGAAAATGCATCTGTAATATAGCATGGGCTGATACTAATACAGATGCCCTTTTACTTAAGGTCATCATACTATATACTCACCCCTGAAAGAGCATCAGTAATTACAAATTAACTCTGTTTACTAAGTCTCAATACTTTCATAGTTCATATCACAGCTAGAATATATTTTAATTATATGGTGTAATAGTTTTCCTCCGCAGAAGTAATAAGTCTTGTTTGGAGCTCTAGAGACTGTTGTCCACATTTCGACACTGATATTTTTCCTAATGGAAAGTTACTTCTGTAGCTGTCCATGGATTTGCAAAGCTCATAGTATTTTTCTCCAGACTTGAATATAGTACTAGATTTCTCTTGCAGAAATACAGTGTTATTCAGTGTATTCACCCCAGGGGACGGGAAGGATTTAAAGCATCTGCTGATAACACTATGTATTGAAAAATACCTTTTTCACATACATGCTGGCAGATATTAATTTACATTTGGTGTCATGATAAAGTTAGTTTTGCGGATCGGAAAGAAGGTATCCTGACAGAGATTTTTTTAATCACTTGTTCCACATGAATGCAGCCAGAGTGGGGGAGTATTCGCATAATTCTACTTCTCTGATACTGAGGCCTCTGGGTCCCTCATGGTATTCAGCAGAAACCATTGCTTTCTGAAGAGCCCTTGCTCATTGGAAGCAAAGATTTGTTCCCTTCCAGTCCTCTTGTTGCGATGGGCTTTTCCCCAAAGCAAGTTAGTACCACGATCCCAGCTCCAGTTATGGGAAGTAAGACTTCCCAGAGTGTCAAGAACAGCAGCTTTTTCCTTTGCAGCACTACTGCTATCATTAAGGGACCTAGAAGTCCTCAAACGGCTTCTGTATATCATCAATTACATCACATGATTGCTAGAAAATCAAAAACATATGAGAGACACAATTGCAATACCTGACCTCTTTCCAAAGTAGAGAGAACAAAAGGAAACCAAAGGGAGAGCAGTGAATATGAATCTTTAGGAAATGACAAAGTAAACTTGTTTTTTAATTTCAACAATATTTTTAAGGAGAAAGGGACATTTTGTCTTCAGAGCAAATCCTGTAACCTTCATTTAACCAGTAAAAAATGACTGAGGTGGGCAAGATTATGAAGGTGAAGTTCTGACAGATATTCTTCCATCCCTGTTAGGACAAAGGTTATGCTCTCGTCTTTTGTATTGCCTGCCATTTTCTTCCAGGCGGCTGAACCATTCCTTCTGAAAGGTCTCTTTGGTCTGGGACCCCTAAAAGCTCATATAATATCTTCAGCAGGCTTCTGTTTCTTGTCTCTCTCTGTTTTTTTTTCCCTTTGCGTTTTTTCCACTGAAACCCATTCTTAGCTTCTTTGAGGGCTTGAGGTGCGTAAGCTTATAAAATTGTGGCAGCAGCAACAGCCTTGAAGAGGATACAATAACCACTGTACATCTGCTACGATGTTCTTAAGTATTTGCGGCATGCTGGCTTAAGCCTGTCAGTTTTTGTAAGGGCTACCTGTTACAATGCACCTAATTAGCTTACTGGCTATTTGGAGACAGCTCTACTGGTTTTTCTATCATCCAGTCTTTATTAAGTGAGCTGTTGCTGAGACGAATAGGTTCTTTATAATGATGAGGTCCTTTTTACGCTTATTAGTCCTTAAAGCAAGCCTCTTCTTATAGAACAAAGTTCTCTCTCTCTCTCTCTCTCCCCCTCTTCCTTCCCCTCTCTCTCATTTTTTTTTCTTAAGACTTACAGTGGAAGAAGTAAAGCAGCTTTTTTTCTGCTGAAGTATTTTATTAAAAGTTTTAGTGGCTGCACTAAGAGCAAGGTGCCTGTGCCTTTAATCATTTTCATCTTTAAAACAGAACCTTATATTTTCACATCTTCAGCTGTCCCAGAGGGCAGCTAGGCCATCTTTAACAACATTAATTTCTCTTTATGACAGGACTAGTGCTGCCCCAGGTCTTCAGAACTGCCTAAAATGTCTGGAAAAGTAGATAATGAAGAGGATATTAGAATTGTAAACAAGAACAATTTGGTAATAAAAACCATATATTTTCTCCATAGGACTTTGGGCTTAATATTGCAGCAGCAAAAGTGTCACAAGTCGTAATTTGTTGATGGCTACTGTACATTAGTTACTGTAGGAGCATGTGCATAAAGGGCAAGAACTATTGGCTTTGCATTAAAGAACATCTAAGATGGGTAATACTAATTTTCTTGTTTTGATTAATCTCTTTTGTTTGCCTTTATTGCAGTATAATCCTACAAAAAATTTCCACACATTCTGCTTTGTAAATACTGCGACTGTTTAGGAAAGGTTGCTTTCTGTATCTGGAAATACTGGACAAACACCTCAGCCATGCTGTCGGCATGAGCTAGAGCAGCCCCCAGCCCTGGGAATTAGCCTCACCTCCATGAGACACGGATTCCTGAATAGAGAACCAATTGAAAGAATGAAATGCTGGTATTTTTCTAGTATGATTATGGCATTTACCAGCTGCACATCCCTGCCTCTGTCTACCCATACATCCTTTATTGCTGACAGGGTTTATGAGTGTAATATGATGGAGTAAGAAACAGTAGATTTTTCCCAAGAAGCCGAGCACAGCTCTTTGTCTGCAGAGAATGTAGGAGGGTAGTATAAAATGGTAAGCATTGTAGTCTGCAGATGTCATAAACAGGGCTATCTTTTCATCTTAAGGTGCACAGCCACTGAGAAAGTTCATGCTATACTTAACCTTTGGCCTTCTGCTGATCTTTTGTTGCTCTGCATTAGTGTGCTGAAATCTGAAAACACAATCCTTACAATACCTACCCACCTTTCTTTCAGCAGTGCGGTTTCCCTTCATAATTTGCATCTGCTGCTTTTAGCAGACTGAACTTAGTCCTGCTTCTTCTGCCCAGTCACCAGGTTTTAGACTTCCTGGATAAAATAAAAAAAAAATAAAATAAAAAAAAGGGACAAACAAGAACAAATCCAAAAATCCCAGACTGTATTGACATACTTCATATTAGTTGACAGCAACATTGTGTGTTTCCTATTAAAAAGTTATAGGCTCAATCAGTCATCTTCCTTACTCAGAGTATGCAGTATTTCAGCGCTAAATGTTTTAAGCTAATTGGCCCAATACTGAGGTAGCACATTATGCACTTTAGTGAGGAAAATAAATTGGCTGCGTTTTCTAGGGTTCTTTTCTGAGTCTGTGCACCCCCTGCTTCCTCTAGCCCCCTGCCCCCGCTCCAGTCAGGACAACAGCTTTTCTGTCATTAATTCTACATCAAATTGTTTCCTTGGTGAATCAGTTCCGAGCCTAATGAGCTGCCTGTGCTTACAGTTTGACTCATTGTTTTTACTGGAGTTTCAGATGAGGGCATATCACTTTAACGCTCGTCAGTGATAGCGGGATCATTCCCCAGACAGGGCTCACTCAGCCTTGATACAAACTGAAAGGCTAAAATGAGCACTCTTCTATTATTTAGGCACCTGTCCAGAGGTTGGAAGAAATCCTACTTCTGCGGATTTAGCTAAAGAAAGCAGAGATAACCACCTTGCCTTCTGTGTCTAATAAGATGTGAAAGGGGAGAAATAATGAGTATTACACTGTATTCTCATGTAAAAGGCTGAGAAACAATACTCTCTGAACACTGGCAGCAATTCCAGTCATTTTAAAATGAAAAGGACTATTTGTTTCCAAATTACACCAGCCACTGGAATGCATATATATATGGCTCCAAAATCCTCATTTTGTGAAGTAAAATTACCTTTCAGTAATTTAGTCACTGCAGGCTTTCCCTGCTGCCTGGCCAGGAGCTATCAGATAGCTTGCAGCTGCAGCCTGAAACGGGACCATTTTTTTCCAGGACAGGCAGTTAGTTAGTAGAGCCATCAGTGTGGCATCTGTCATCCCGCTAGGCCCAAATTGTTTTCTATGATGGATGTCACAGTCTGTATGATCAAAATAGGAGCCCTGCTGCTTTTAATTGCAAAATCGGAGTACTTGCACATTTGTTATTATGCTGAGGTTATTACCTCACACAAAATGAATTAACAGGTGAAAATAATTGATGAGAGGAGTCTTGGGATTTTTAGCCTCTTCAAAGAGACTTTGTAATTATGGCATAATGAATGTTCTGAGACATATCTGTGGGGGGCAGCATGAGACCACCAAAGATCTCTTTAGATTGATGATAAATTCAGTGAAATCTACTGTAATACTGCTTAAATTTACTTAGCAATTAGTTTAATAGGCCTACATGATTCATGATAACGTAGTGAGAATTTTTAAATAAGTTTGTTCCATCCATTTATAAATTAAGCCGCTTACCTCAGCTTTCTTCCCAAGGTGATGGAATATGTTAACTAATCAGACTTTCTGAAACAAAGATGATGTTGGGCAGGGATTTCGGTTACTGGAATACATTTCTATTTAAATACTTCATTGCTTTCATCTTACACAATGTGAATCTCTCTCCCCCACACCCCCATGCCAGCATCATCCCTCCACCTCCTCTCATCAGATTTTGTGTACTACAGAGATAGTATTGATGGATCTTTAGCACAAGGAGATTGTTCCGTTGTCTTGCAAAGTAAATCGTCCAAGCATTTTGTAATCTGAAGTAATTGTTCCTGGCTTTCTGACCACTATTCCATTCAGGCTTGGTCAGGTTTCAAATTCATCCAGCTCCTGAGTACAGACTGATGCAGTCCAGTCCATCTCTGCTCTCACTCTGACACTCTTTGGTTTCACAAGGTGTCTGCAGCACAGCGCAGTGTCTCACCAGGCTGTCCTGCTGATGCTAAGGGGGAAATTTATTTTATTTTTGAATTCTTTCATTAAACAGGCAGGGCTGGCTCACCAAGGAGTGGGTTTGCATGTGCTGTCCATTCAATTAAGCACATAAGCAGATTTTAAATATCAGATTTTAAAAGTGCCAAAAAGTAAAAATTGTCTGATTAATTCAATAACTAGTAAATAATTCACTGTATAAAACTCACAGGGGAAAGCCTCCACATGGTGTATGAGCAAAGTTCATCCTCTTTCTGTTGCACATTACATTATTGACATACCAGATACATTCAAACACCTCAAGGTTACTCATTAATTTGCAAGGGTTTAAATCTAATTTAATTCCAGCTACTACTGACATCCTGAAGATTCTACAATAGAGTTTGTAACAGATATGCCTTTAGTTCAGACTGTGGGCTAAGGGAAATATGCAACAGAGGAAGGGAGAAGTTGCTACTAATTAGAAAATAACAGAAAGAAACCTATCTTGGGAACTTAGCTGATAGGTCACATGGGGCTTTTCATTAATTTGCTATACTTCCATAAGCTCTCTCCCCACCTGCAATACATTATTTATTATCATTCCAGGTATCAGGCACACAAAGAATAGTTAAGATTACATATAGACAGATATGCACGGAATTTACTTTCCTCACAAGACAATGACACTTTGTTTTCAGAGAATTTCATTTATTCTTGGGAGAATTTCTAACTGAAGCTTTGAACAGTTCTCTAAATAAAACATACATCACCCTAGTGAGCTAAAATGACATGTATCACTGGGACATGCAGTTGATGTTCAGTTAATTCCTTTTAAATTCTGATTCCCTTCCCTCATGCACACATCATTAAAAAAAAAAAAAAAAAAAAAAAGAAGAAATCTTTGTGGTTTCTTCTTTATTTTATTGTAGTTACATTTTACATCTGTAGTTTTGTCTCTCTTTCTACATCATGAATTCTTTTCAGATTTACTGTCAATGTTTGGTATTTAAAAGTATATAGTATCAAAGGGTCTCAGAAAAAGAAAGAGAAAATGCCTAGCAAGAAAATACAATAAATGCAAGACAAGTAGTAGATTGCCCCACATGTGAAGCGGACTGTGGTAACTCATATCAGCCTTCCTGTCACTTGCTGAGACATTTTTCATAAACCCTCACACGCTTGCATTTATCTTCAGTACAAACCCCAAGATGAATTCTCCGAAGACATTAACAATAGATAAATGCTTATTAAACAAAACAGTCTATTCAAGAGTAAGTATAGTGTCTGGATTAGACGCAGCAAGATGTTTATAAAATCAAATATACATTATGTCTTTTGGCTTGATTCTTTTGGCTGTTCTATGATTTTTTTTTTCAGTCTTTGGTTATAATCTTAATAAACATGAAATAAAAGGGAACCAGAAGCTCTAGTTTAAGTGATAGCACCTCTGATGCCTGTTTGATTCATAATATATAGATGGATTCTCTGGATAACTTATATTATAGTAGCAGTAAAATTAGGGGAAAATAGGGCCAAGGGAAGATGACTCTGGATATATATCATGTCAGTGGACACTGCAATATTCTTATGGAAGTCTTTGCTAAAAGCATTTCAGAATCCAACTCACAACTTCACTTAAGAAACAGTAGAATACACAATTTTTGTCTGTGACAAATTCTGAAAAAAGTCTCCTACAAAAAAGATCAGCAAAATCTCACAAAAAAAAGCCCCAAACAAACAAAAAACAAACAAAAAAACCCAAAACAACTGAAAAACCAAACCAAAAAAACCAAAAACATCACAAAGAAAAAGATAAAAACCACAAGAAAAAAAACCCCCAACCCAGCAGAATTGTACACACTTTATGATGGCTTTAAGACAAATGATACACGAAAGTGTGGTGCATAATTGACTACAAAAGCAAATACCAGTCTCTTTCTTTTGAATGCACTGTGTAAGTGCAAATATTTATATGGTGCCTAGTGACTACAAATAGTTTCAAGTAGAGTGTAGTTTTTCTAAATACTAAATTTCTAGTTTTATAACTACACATTTGATGTGTTGTTTAACTATCATGGAATGCAAGATGAACAGAATAAAAAAATAACTGCATTATTCGTGCATCAATATAAAATATTGGGGAGGCTACGGTTTGTGAATTACATCAGCAGGCAAATCCAAACCCTACAACTGCGATCTAAAATTGCAAGTTTAATATGTAGTGAGGTTGCAAATTAATCTCAGGGATGATGTAAGAATGTTAGCATTACATGCAACTGTGTTCCTGATAGCCCTTTCATTCAGTAATTAAACTGAATTTGACTCTGGGTCTGTTTTCTTTAGATGGCCCCTGTTCCTGAGTAATACCCCATAGGAGCCCCACACTACTGATGTATTGCATTAATATATCATCAGAAGCAGTTGTCATTCCAATGATATATTAGTGTAATACACGAGAATGAGGCTCACTGATGATGTATTTAGTCCTTACAATATGGCATTGTCCGGGGAAGCAAGGGTCCAATAAGAGATTCATTACAATTACAGTATGAAGTCAGCTAATGCACTGCAGGTTGGAAAATGCATTTCTGGTACCAGGTAGGTAATTTTAATGCTAAATTCAGTGCCTTGTCATTGTTTCTAGTGCTTCAGTTTACAAAATTTGTGACAGCAGTTAAAAACAATTCCAAAAAAAATGAACAAGCATTCTCTTATTTCTATTTACTTCCCTCTTTTTTTTAAGCTGCTCTTTGTGAGCTATGGGTAAACTGTAGGCTATTGTTTCTTTTCTCTTCCTCTTGGTATATTTCTGTTCTCAAAATGTAAGCATCTTAGACCTGGGACCTACATTTCATGAAAGATTGAAAAGCTTTTCTCACTTCCTGGAATCTCCGATAAGCAAATATTTATTAACAATACTGGCAAGATCTGCATCCTGTTTTGGGTGCTTCTTGAAAGCTTTTCATCAGAGCTTTCATAGCTGCTGAAGCCATTCTTCTCCTGTGAAAGATAAAGTTTCTGGTATCATTCTGAGTCAGAGATACCAATGAAATAATGTTATATTTCTCACTTTTTACCTTAGTGAAGGCTGCAGGTGGATGCATATTTCCTCTGCTATAGGAAGTGGTCTTTGTTGCCAGACCTACTAAATAAGGAAGATTTGATGAAAAGCATTTTGTTTAAAGGCTACAAGTACATTTTCTGCTAATAGGCCTTGCAAAAAATGCTCTAAATATAGATGAATTAGAGACTTGCATTCTGCACTTTCTATCTAGCCTCTGCTACTTTTTCTGAGAGGACAAGAAATAGGAAGAGGAAAAAATGGAGTCTTTCAAATTTATATAATATAGGGCTGAAAGAAAGAGGGATATTTTATGCATTGGGAAAGCAGTTACTGCTCACTTTCCTACAGTCTTTGATTGCATCGTAAATAAAACAGTAGTGTGAGTCATTCTGGACATACGATGTATTGAGATGCTGGTTGGGAAGGCCAGTTAGGAAGTTAAAATTATGGTAGAAGAACCTTAGGTTGGTGATGGCTGGACAGAATGAAGTGATATTCTCATTTATTGAAGAGGAAAGGAAAGGAAAATGTGCAAAGGTTTTATAGCATCTCCTGACCAAAGCATGTTGTGGAAACTACTCATGTTTTGAAGAGTCTTCTTGTCTTTCTTGTCCTAAGATGATTACCTTGGGCAAAACAAAGTGAAAAAAAAAAAAAAAAGAGGAAAAATTGAAATATAAGAGAGTCTGATGAGCTTCTGTTGTCTGCAGCCTTGGAAACTAGATTTTGCTTCTGCAAAAGGGGAAGTCAAGAGAATATGTATGTGGTAGGTAATGGAAATGATATGTGACAATGGAGTGAAGAAGGGTGCAAGTATCATCAGTGGGTCTGAAATAATTCATGTATGTGTGGATACATCCCCGATGTATCTTTTAGACACATGTGGAATTTTAAACTAGTTAACAGGATTGCTAGAGTAATTTGTATAACTTCAATGTAGACAACCAAGCTGTGTTCCTTGAATCCCAGTCCCCACACTATGTACTGTTCTTACTGAGAGTGTTCAGATTTAAAGCAATAAAACTATATCTCTTTGGGCTTCATTGTGATACTCAGCTGAGTATCAGGTTGTGCACTGCCAGGTGACACCCATCTAGGTGCTTGTGTTGTATTTCTGGAAATGGAGTTCAGAATTGCCTCCAAATCAATTTCTCTTTACTTGGGGATTATATATGCACTAGGATTTGGCATTCATCAGGCATACAGAAGTTCCCTGGCTATGCTGAAGTTCTAACAACTGACAAACAAAGGTTTCAAATCCTCTGAAAAGCTTAAAAGCCAGGAAATCCATGGCCTTGCCAAGTATGGAAGCTGGAAGAGGAGCCTTTGGCCTCTTAGGTCTCTCTTCACCTGCTGTCATGCTAGTGGCTGGCATAGCTGAAAACCTTTTGCTGAGACTCTTTGAGATGAGTGATCCCATCACTCTTACTCCCCAGGCTGCCAAGGGGAGGTAGGTACTCCTGCTGTCACCTCCGTGGGTCTAGTAGGAGCTGGTGAAAAGCAGTTAAGCAGGTACTCTCAACACCTGTTAATCTAAGTGTGACAGCCCCAGATCAGACCTCATTTGCCCCTGTGCAGCCTGCACAGACTTTGTGCAGTGCTGTCTGCCTGCCAGGCATGCTAACTGCAACCCCTCCTGCACTGCCAAATGCAAGAGTAAGGATTGAGTACCTGGCATGTTGTGTCATAATATGCATCTCTGGATTTCCTCCAGCCTACCTGACTGGGGAAACCAAGGCATGGAGCTACAAGTTGAAGTGCTCTCCTAACTGTTTACCCCAGAAACTTATGTGTTAACTTTTACTTAACACCTTATTTGATCTTACGTTATTTATTACTAGTATCCCCTTCTATTTGTCACTCTGTTTAAGATCCACCCTTTCTAGATTATTCACATGAATAGCTTCCTGAGAATGTTTTAGCATTAACTCTTTTTATTTATAAGGACCTATTCAACCAGCTAATAGAAAGAATGCATTAAATCTGTTTTAATTTGTCTTAGAGCTTCTTTTTAAAAAATCTGGGGCTCCTTGTATCTCCTACATTTATTAAGATTGATCGTGATTGCATATAAATGTCCAATTTAGCAAGACATTATATCCAATGTCCTTGAGTTTTCCAAAATATTATCCTCATCTCAAGCAGCATTTTTCCTAGACTTGCCATCAAGTAGTCTAATTCTTATATACATATGCTATCCACAGAAACATGAAGTATTATACTCAATTTCCCTGTATTTTGTCTGAATAAAGCTATTATCTAGATGCATGTGTGCCCTGAACAAGCTAGTAAAAAAACAAAAAGGAGAAAAGGAAAAAACATATTTCAGTGTCATAATAAAACAGCAAAGGCAAATCATAATTAGCATTGTATTTAATGCTCCAGTGTTAGTTGACTAATTAGACTTTGAGTATTATATTGAGTGTCTTTCAAACAAGAAGAAAATGTGCTTTTTTTTGTGCATAGTTATTATATTAACTTTTGTTTTTCCCTGTAATGTATTTTCATATAAACCCACTTAATTGTCTAGAGAATTAAATAGTGTTTGTATGGCAAGTGTACTGTGACAATTAAATACACTGTTGATTATATATTTCTCAATTATTACAGTGCTTATAATAAATTAATCATCAATATCTACACTACCTAAAGTTTTCTAATAGGGTTTCTTGTGTCTTTGTTTGCCAGTTACTTTGCACGGGTAGAGCCCAATGCTGACCAAATTTAAATGGTTCTTTTGTCAACAAAGAATAAGAAAAGAAGAAAAGGTTAAACGAGCTCTAGGGGGTGGGGAAGAAGAGTAAGAAGGTACAATGTCACCTCCATGCTGTGACAGCCATGAATCAATTATTCACATAGCAATTGGTAATATTTCTGAAATGCTGCAGACTGGCAAGAAAATGTAAAAAGCATTTTCCTGGAGACATCATGATTTTTCCAAGTAAAAAACCATAAACAAAATCTGAAGGGGGAAAAATATGTGTGTGTGTTAAGGAGGAATATGCTGAAGAGATCAACAACAGTAGAGAGATATATTATTATGGAAAATACATTCAGAAGGCTGGTGACGGAAAAAGAAAGAGTATACAGGATGAAAGGGTGAAAGTGCTGGGCTCAGCTAGTTACAGTAAGATTAATGTCATTTAAAAAAGATCCCACAACACATTACAATATCTAACAATACCAACATGTATTGATTTCAAATTTATTTCCTGTACCAAAACTGGTAGCATAACATGCAGAGAAAAAGAAGAGAGAGATATCTCTGCAGAAATACTTAACATCATGGTGAATGGAAGGAGAGGGACTGTCACAAAAGGAAAATGAATTCTAGCCATCACTCAAGTCTTGTACTCTGTATATTAGACCTTGCTGTAGATACAATTTCAGAGTATCTGACATAAAAATCATGTTTTCTTAAGAAAAACAATGCATGAAATTTAATATGCCCTGATAGCAATGTATGGAATATACTTTAGAGCAAATTTTATTCAATCCTGACCTTAAAATAGCATTTCTACTTCCATGGTAAGTTTCCTTTAGGTTCAGAGAAGGGTAAAGATTCCAAGCAATGCACATTTTCTCTAAGCTAATTCAAAATCACAGTTCAACAATATGATATTTTATTCAATTAGAAAATAAAAAACTAAAGGCTGGTGTGAATCAGAGTAAAAAATGCCATATGGTATGTTATTCTCCACTAAATTTTGCAGACAAGTCACTCTACGGTGAAAGCACAAATCACAGAAATGCAGGCGAAATTTCAGCCAGAGAAATCTGTGTCTACACTGAAATAGAAGGGGTCCAATCTTTCTTTCACAGGATTATAAATGGTTTATATGGGCTGTAATGAGAGATCCTTCAAAGGAAGAGCAGGGCCCCAAACTTTTTATTTTTAACTACTTAACCATCTGACTTTTTAGTCTCTAATTTTCCGTGCTCCTTCAGATCTTTGTGTGACTCCCCAGTTTGTCATGCATTCCAAGCCACAGGATGTGTCAGCTTAGTGATATTCATTAGCTGGCCTGTGCACCTCCCTGCTCCTACAGCCTCCCTCTGCTCAGCTCTGATTTACCTTTTTCTCATAGAGGGAGTGTCCCCTTTTCTCCACTGCTTTTTTTCTCCCTCTCTTTTCTGGTTGTCCAATCTCTTCCCTGAGAGTGACTGCTTCTTTTACATTTGGACACTTGGACTTATTTCCTTTTACACCGTAGTCCCCATTAGAAGTTTTCGCCTTCAAATACACAAACCCCAAATTGCACATTGTGGTACAAATGAAATCCCCAAATTATCAAGTGCAAAATTAGCATTAAGAAATCATAAGACAACAAACAATAGAGCTTTTTATGTGGTTTTTGTAATTGCATGAAACTAGTTACTTTGGCAATTATTGTTTGTGCCTCATTAGCATGCAAAATGGGTTTTTAGACTAACCCGCACACAAAAGGAACCATTTGTGATGAGAACTGTGCTTTGTTTAATGTTAGACACCATTGTATTTGCTTTCCTAATATAACAGTTCTAATTAGTACCTAGCACTCATCCTGAGTTTTTCAGCTTGAAAACGACAAAGGTGACAATTGAGTCACAATTCCATGGCACGCTTTGTCAGTACCTGTCAAAATATAGCTAAGTCTTTAGTAGTTGTGATCTAAATACTAAAAAAAGTTAATAGTCCAGAAAGAATCTCACCTTAGCTAATAAAAAAAAGGCAAAATTGCAGATTACCCTTTGTTAAGAGCATTACATTATTAATACTTCATGGTTAAATACGGTTTTGGCAAGACTGTCCTCTGTCCTACTACTGACTTTGCATTGTTTTGTAATCTCACCTTTATCTGTTCACCTGCTTCTTTAATTTTTTACTGATTCATTAGAAGAGCATGAGTGGTTAGTAAAAAAAGCTAAAATTCATTCATCAGTATATGCAAACTTCTTTCATGTGATTGCTCGCTTTGAAGAATTATTTTTTCTTTAGAAAATTCTTTACTCCAGAGCTGGAAACATCATCACTCCCTTTCACTTATATATGTTTTACTTTACCTTAAATTCTTCACAGAGCAGATAGATATAGAGGTAGGTGGGGGAAACATGAAAACTCCTGCTGAGGGGTTGCCTCCAACTTCATGTTTGTGTATGAATAAGTAAAGAAAGAGCCAGTCCAGTGACACTTTGTCAGTATTGCTTTGTGATTATCACAGTATGAAGTGATAACATTGTGTTTTCTTTACAGTAATAGATATTTATAAAGAACTTGACTATTCAGAGGCTTGGCCAGTGTTTTGGCTCATAAACACCAGACTTCCATATTTTCTAGTTAGCTTAGGCCCACTGAGAAGCTGAGTATCAAAAACAAAATTGCCCACTTGGTCCCCATAATTCAAAACTTGCCTCTCAACTGGCCTCTTTCTAGCTCATTAACTTCCAAGGAAGTATGTTTTTGGTGTATTTTATTCTATCCTGGTTTCAAAGGACTGAATGCAAGGAGCTCTTTTTCTTTGCTGGCATCAAGGCTTGGTGATGCTGCTCTGAAATCAGTTTGTTTATTTGATGGCTTCAGTCAATAAAAGACAGATCCATCAGTGTTTCTGTGCCTCAGACTCCATTCTGAACATGGAGAGGACAGCTTCCCTGTGTGGACTCGCACAGCAATGGTCCTGACTTCAGAGGGGTTGTAGCCAGTAGACACCTAAAGTCTATTTATTCAGTTTATCCTCATCTCTTACTGTGGATCTTTAATTGTGAACTAAAGTTGTTCATGCCATCAAGATTTTCCCAGTAGAAGCTGTATTTTCACAAAGAATACATATATCATATTTTCATATGAAAATAGGAAACATGAAAAAAATAAGTCAGCTGAAGAGAAAGCAGATGGATCAGGGACAGAGATGGAAGGAAGGGAGGATTTGAGAAGTGGTCACAAGTTCTGTAGTTTTGTCACTTCTCCAGGAAGATCATCCTATCCATTCTCATCGTGCTGCAACATCTGCCAGATAAAGTGCATGCTTCTCAAACTTTGCAACTGTGTGTATCCTGGTTAGCTGAGTGGATGTACATGCAAAACATGAGATTTTGTAAGCCTCTAAAATGATACTGCCAAAAAGTAAGCAATGTCATGTTCAGTTCTCTAAATCTATTATTAATTTGTTTTTTACATGGACAAACCAGGTATCTGTATGACAAATTTATCAATCAAACAAAATTTCATCAGCAAGTAATAGCTTAACTAGGAACTGGGGAGAAACTGTGGTTGAGGTTGAAAATTAACTAAGCTCTTAGCTTTTAAACCAGACTTTATTTTCATCAGTCATGGTCAAGTTATAGGGTCTTCAAAGTTATTTAGGTGACTGTTTGGATACTCACAGCTGTTCCAAAGACTCTATTAGCTGGCTTGAAATCTAGTTTAAGATAAAGTCCAGGACACTCCAAACCCAAATATTTAATTTGAGAACATTCTTTGTAACTAAAGCCCAATTCTACACATACTTGTACATAATTGCAGCTTCACAAAAACCCATGAGGGCATAAGGCTCATAAGGCTCACAGTTAAGGAACCGGTAACTGGCTCCAAAATTCTCATATTCTGGTAGATGAAGGAGCTTCATTGCAAATAAATACCTCAGACATACATTCTAAGAGGACATTTTTGGCATCTTCGAAGAGGTTTCTCTACTTTATGCAATTTAGAAAGCCGTAAGACATAGTTGAATAGTTTATCCTGGTAATGATCCATAAAATACTTTATAAGTTAATAAGCATAGCAAAATTATGAAATTAATGAGTTTAGGTAAGTATACATAACACAGTGAAACATTAATAGGTTCAGGACCATGGTTTTACCTCCACTTAGTGCTTTACAGAGACTATGTTGAGCCCCAAGAGTGAAAAAGCTACATTAGTGTTACAATGTGATTTGCACTAAGTCCAGGTACTCAACCAATTAGCTTGGACCCCTGGGAAGAGTGGTCTATTGCCTGTCATGCTTTATCCCCAGCAAAGCAACCAAGTACCACACAGCCACTTGTTCAACTACCCCCCAGTCTCCTTCAGTCCAAGTGGGATGGGAAGGACAATTGGACAAAAAGGTAAAACCCATAGGTTTAGATCACAGTAGTTTACTAACTGAATGTCAATCATAATAATAATAACAATAAAGTTGTAATGAAAAGATAGTCAACAAAAAGAGAGTGAGAAATAAAACCCAAGATAGACAAGTGATGCACAGTACATCTCTCACCACTCACTGATGGATTCCTGGTCCATTCCTGAGCAGCAATTGAAGCCTCCTGGCCAATTCCTCCCAGTTTATACACTCTCTGTGATGCTTTATGGTAGGGAGTATCTCTTTCACCAGTTCAGGTCAGCTGTCCTGACTGTGTTCCCTCCTAGCTTCTTGTACCCCTACTCATTCACAGAGCATGGGAAACTCAAAAGGCCTTACTTGGCTTAGAGTAAGTACTGCTCAGCAACATATAAAGCATTTGTGTGTTATCAACATCATTCACATACTAAATCTCAAAATTATAGCACTGTACCAGCTACTGGGAAGAAAAAAAACTCTGCCCTAGCTGAAAACAAGATATTGTCAAAGACATGTAGCTGTTGAGAAGACGACCCAACCACCAAACAACATCTCTGAAACGTCAGGGTTTTGTTTCATTGTTGCCATACTTCTGTTGGTTCCAGGGGAGGAACAGGATGTGGAGTGAAAAGAACAGCTCTAACATAAAAGAACCAAAATGATGCTGCAGTAAACCTCCTTCAATCTTCCCAACAGGAGTCATCATCATGTGTCCTTTCTTTGCATATTTTCACCCTTTCACAAAAATGTTGAGCTCTTAATAAGCTGTTATTAAACAGGTTCCTGTTGCAGTTCCTATCTTCTGTCTTCCATTTTCTGTGATAATTTTCTGTTGGAATGATAAAATGTAGTGTTTCTTAAGATGGTAAACACCTGAGTGTGCTGGGCACCCCACCGCTCTGGCCACACATTCAAAGTATACTGAGCCCTGGGGTCTACAACTCCTCAGTATCTCCACAAGTGTCTGGTTTCCCACCTCTGTGCATGGACGTCCAAAGTAACTCTTCTACTTAGTGAATGATTCACTCCATTTATATATTTCTATACCTTGCTGTCCCATTCTGTTTTTTTTGCAAAAATGAATGCTTTCTATCTGCCTTACCACATAAATCTCAGTGTAGTAAAGTGACAACACAGTTCTGAGGAGGTGGAAGCATAGTAAGATCTTAAGCTCCTTGCTCCATCAGGACTAGAGGTGTGCTGTCTGCAGAACCCAGATTAGATCAGGAGTCCATGCACAGCATTGTGCTTTGTGCTTAGAGACCTAATGGTTTCATCTATGCTAGTAGATGGACTTGGCCAGAGACCATTCTCTGACAGCAGAAGTTAGAACTTAAATCCATACAGCCAAGCCCCTTTGTCCCCAGAAAAAGGTGACTATTTCCAAATGACTTATTTGAAATGGTGTCTTACCCTGGCATTAACTGGAAGAATTTAGCTGAACCCAAAAACAATTCCAAGAACGGTGTTAGCAGTTTAATTGTGTGGACAATCATGTCTAAGTAATTGATCCCACAGAATAGATGTAGGCTGCGGATCACAGTTTATCCCTGTAGAGAATGGGCTTAGTGACACAGTATTGCATGCATTGCAGCCTGGTTGTGAAGTTTAACTGATATTTATAAAATATGCCAAAACCTCACATACAAAATGCTACATAAGTAATAAGTATTAATAAACGTGATTATATTAAACCAGGTCTGTTTTCAGTCATGTTTTATAAGACCACAGTTGTAGCAGTAAGTGAGCTTTCATATGAAAGATCAAACATTTTGCCTTCCATTGTAAGCCATTCTTTGTAAGCTTTTCCAATAAAAACAGCAGAATATCTCATACATATTGAAATTCAATGACATTCTTAAAGACTAAGCATTCATTTGCAAATGGCAAGCAATAATACTGACTTTCTCTTTCCCAGAAGTATTTGAGTATGTATTTCAAGATGAATATTATCAATAAGTAACAAATTAGTAAGCTTAAAATTTACATTAAAATGTAAATAATTTTTTATTACTACAGCACATCAGGAACATTTTAGTTTTAACCTAAACCTAAGCAAGGAAGGTCTCCTGCTTTGTCAAACAGTTTTTCAAATTGAAGTCTGTCACATCTTTAGGCCTAACTAGTTCTTAGCACTTTAAAAATGTTTTTCCCAAATTACATTCACCAAGAAGAGAGACACCTTAGTTTGAGTGAAAGCTGGTTTTAGACTTCTGCGGCAGACTTTTTAGTTTCCCGTCCTTTAAGAGAAACAAACCAGAGGCTTTCAGGGGTGGGGTACCAGCACTGACAATTCTCATATTCTGACACAGGGCTTTGCCTCTTTCAGTGCCAATCTAAACTTAAAAGTGCTACTGACACAATTCTGACAGAGTGTGAAAAAAATATAATTTTCCTAACTGATTCAGCTGTGATGTTTTCCTTGCAATATTACCTCCTATTCTTTTTGGAAACTGGCATAGAAGTAACTGTTAAAAAGGAATCTTTTGATTATATAAAGAATCTCTCAATTCAAAGAATTTTCTAGTGCAATTCAAATAACAACCTCTTTTTGGTATAGACCAGGCCTGGGGCTCTGTCTTTGTGTTATGGACAAATCTTCACAGGTAATAGACCAGATTTTAACACGAATACAGGAGCTGGAGCTTACAGTGTGTAAAGTGGGATTTCTAACTCATCTTCAGTTCATTTCAAAACTCACTCCCTTAAATGACCAGTACTTCAGTGCTGTCTCCTCTTTTTCTCAAAACACAGGGAAAAGCCTCATGACCCTGTGCTGAATATGAGAGTCTGCATGAGGCCCTCTTTGAAGAGCTTGTCACAGCTGCAATGTCAGAGGAAACCAAGTCTCTCTGCTAAGGAGAGGGCAACAGGTTCTGTTTTACAGTTATGACTGTGTATTTGAGCAGAGGACTCTGGCAGAAAGACAATGGAGCTCATGGCTGAGAGCCTTATAACTGCACAATACATGCTGTAATTCATAGAGGAACAGATCCTCAACATCGTGCTTGTGCTGATGGTCCTTTCCAGTCGCTGGCATCAGCTCACACCTGACTGCATCCCCTGGCTTTGTGACTTATTTTTCACTTTTGTGTATGTGTTTGAACTTCCAGTGCTCCAGAGGGGTCCCAGGCCAGCCACGTGGCCTTTTTGGCAGCTTACTTTCTTCCTGCCCATGAAGACTGTAGTCTGTTGAACTTGGCTGTAGGGCTTTTTACCCTATATGTTACTGTATACCATCTTATATATCCCAAACACAGCTATATAGCTTTTTAGTGTTTTTCTTCCTTTCCAGACCGGTTTCATCTCAGCTGTCCTTCAAAAATATTTTCTGTGAATAATAATAAAAAAAAAATGGAGGATTATTTTCAACAATTTCCTAATTTGCTGTGCACCATTTCTACATATTCAAGCAAAGGAACCTGAATCACACACAGCATATGTATGCGCATAAGGACCCAAAGGTTATTCCTTTGAGCAACTTCAAAACTAGAATGAACTCAGTCTTTGCATGAAAAATTTCCAAGAAATATCAGAGTATAAATCCATGTAACATCCCTTTGGTGACTGTTCTATTCTATTGGTAAGGGAGGAAATATTTCTCATATCCATGAGGATATACAGAACAGATAACTGAGACAACTGGAAATTGAGCACTGACCTACCACCGGCCTTACTGGTGCCTATTTAAACTGTATTTTGAGGTATGAGGCAAGGGGGCTGAGTACCCTCAGTCATCCAAGGTGTGTGTCAGTAGCCAAGTAAATGCATCCACTAATTGTGGCTAATTGCTGCTGCAGCATATTTCAATCATTGAAAGTTTAATTATTTGAGCCTCTGAAGTCATGTGCTCAACTCAGAGGCATTTCTGCATTTGTCTGTACCTGTGCAAAATGGTTTAAATTTTGGAGTACCATACTTCATTAATTTTAAGGGACATTCAATATATCAATCAATTAATTTAAAGAAAACTGTAAACTCAGAAATAAAAGAAAAAAAATGAGGGAGCAGAGGGTGCTTATCTATTGACCACAATAGTTCCAAGTATCTTTGCAACTGAGGGTAGACCAGCTAAAAGTGTCTGCTTTCTTGATTCTCTTTGTATCCTCCAAACAGACTTTAAGAGGCTGTCACATGAACAGCCTGAGTGGCATGGCTCCCAGGCCAATAATGGTAACTGCTAAAGGCGGGTTGTTGCCTTTAGGTGTAGGTGTTCTGGCACAGGGAATGTGAACAAAGAGAGGTCTTTTCCAGGGGAAACGTGCACACATTGAAGTTATCACAGAACTTTAGGCATGGGAATGGGTAGTGGAATGACAAGAAAGTCTAATACAGAGTGTAGCTGGGAAGGATGTCAAGAATCTGTAGAAGAAGCTGATGTGGGCTGGAGAATGAGATGGAAGGAAAAGAAGAAAATAATTGCCTTGTCATGAGAGGACAGCATGGAGCACTGGAGTGGTGGTGGTAGAGATGAATAAAAGTGTGAAGCGTGAGCCCAGGGCTAATAGAGATAAACTAGTTCTGAGTTGCACATGAGTATGACATTTCCTGCAAAAACAGGGTAATCATAAGGAAATATGAAAATTTTAGGCTTCAGTGAAAGAAAACAAATCACATGTGGATTTGTATTAAATTTGCAATAATTAGTCAATCTCAAAGTTACAAAGATTATTTAAAATAATTTCAGAATGTTTTTATATATTATCTTTTCACATGGAGACAAACAGTGTGTAGGTTTTATAAAGCTGATGCATCTTCCTCCTCTGCTCCCTACTGTATTAATAGTGTGCATAAACTCTTTCTAAATAAGTTTCTAAATGTTCTCTTTATGAAAATGTTTTAGGAGACCAAGATTCTTTCCTTAAGCAGAAGCATTAGATTTCAGCAGCCCTATAAACACCTGCCTGGATGCTGAGGCTATTTTTAAGCAATGCACAAGAGATCTCCAAGCTCATGCACAGCTGAGCCTGTGGCATACAGCATTCCCCTTGGGGCAAGAACACCCTGCAGAAGAAAGCTGTGCACTCATGCTAGCTGTATGTTAACATCTTCAACAGAAGTTCTTGCTCTGGACAACCAGGAGAAGAGCAATGGCAGATGTGATCCTGCTCTGTCAGAAGCACAATCTAAATATTATCTGAGGACTTTTTAAATACACATAAGGCGAAACTAGAAAGAACACATTGTATCAGAAACCACCTTATTTTACAGCATGAGAACTATAGGAGAAATGGTGTTATTTTCACCCTTCAGCCCCTAATGAATCTTAAGACAATAGAGAATTGATGCCCTTTCATGAGTGTTTCCCCAGTTCCCAGTGTGCCCAAAGACTCCTTCACTTCCACTTCCCTCCTTACTGGTGGCCTGTCTAGGCTGATGAAAAGCCTTGAAGGGAATTTGTAGCTGACCATGCCTTCTTGACCAATTCCCAGATGCTAAGGAAAAACCTGTTTGTTTATTGTTCTTTCTTTTTCTTTGCTTTGCCATTGCTACATTGAGAGCTGCATGTCCCTACCACACAAGACACACTTTCTCTCTGAGTGCCATCTCTCTGACTATAGCTAGCAAAACACCAACACTAGCATGAAGAGTTTATGTCCCCAGAAAACTGAGCGAAGGAACCCAAATAAAGTAGTTTATGTCAAAAACACTTACCAAAACCTCACCAAAGAAACACTCATGAAATATACTCTTGTGCTTCAAATTGTGTGCTATTGAAGGCATTGAAGGAATTGCCAATTTTAATATTTAATGGTCTTGATGCATTTTTGTTTCAGGCTTTGGCTTAGAATTTATAATGATTGTATTTCATATTTTTTAAAAATATTTTAGGAATTTAAGATGCAAAATACATTAATACTGTATGCCAGATGATCAGTTGTGTTTTCTCCTATGTTATAGCACTTGCTGAAATTTATCTTGATCAATATGTAATAAGTGATGATCTTTGCCTCACCCCAGACCATAAACACTCTTTTGACACTTCCCTTCTCCTAAAATCTCTTAGGAATTAGCCAGAAAACAAAGCACTTCTTAACTATGGTTAGCATTTAACTAATGAAGTAAAAAATAGTTATTGCTTCACAAATCTAACTCAAATATTGCCATTAAATTAGGAAATCTGATTTATTTTTGAAACAAGACAAATGCTAGATGCACGTACTTTTCCTGTGTGCAGTATGTTCTGTGCAGCTCTGCCATTCCCTTGCTGGAGCCTTGAGCTATGCAAGCAGAAAGTGTCCTCCCACTGAGGCCACTTTGCTGTTTTCTGGGGAGCACATCTAGCAAGACGT
Organism: Vidua chalybeata; assembly: GCF_026979565.1. Classification (NCBI taxonomy): domain Eukaryota; kingdom Metazoa; phylum Chordata; class Aves; order Passeriformes; family Viduidae; genus Vidua; species Vidua chalybeata. The sequence goes on along the minus strand of NC_071530.1, from coordinate 123,455,634 downwards.
GCAAGGACTCTAGTTCAGGTCCCTGTTGCAGTAATGTGCCACAGAGAACCTGTGTCTCCTGGAAGTAGCTGTCTTGGCAGCAGTTTCAAAGCTACACACTTGTGTGTATCACCTTCTTTTGTCTTGTGGAATAAAAGTAGAGTACTGGGTGAACAGCTTTAAAAACTGTATGCAGACTTGACTGGTTTGAGATTGCATGCATCTTTCCTTAAGTTTTTACAGTTTTTAATTTGCTAAATAATGGGGTATTCATAGTGGTCTGAAATACCTACTCTATCATTTATGTTCTGTGCTTGATAATTTTCATGTCTTTAATGTCTTTCTGTTCACCATCACTACCTTAGATTGAAGATAGTCTTTGAAACACTTTTTTTCATTTTAAGCTTGTTGTTTGACAAGTAGTGATTGGAAAAATAGTTTCTAACCAAGAAAGCCATTTAAAATAAGATATTGCTTTTCTCAAAGCTGAATCAAGGCCCTGTAGACACTATGGCAGGTTGGATTTTGAACATGATCATTTTTTATGAAAAAAACATGTTCTTCAATGATTAATTACTAGACTATGGAGTCATAGAATCATACGATGGTCTGGGTTGGAAGGGACCTTAAAGATCATTGAGTTCCAAACTCACTGTCATGGCCAGGGACAACTTCCATTAGGTCAGGTTACTCAAAGACCTATCCAGCCTGGCCTTGAACACTCCCAGGGACTGGGCATCCACAACTTCTCTGGGCAACTTGCTGCGGTGCCTCATCACTCTCACAGGAAGCATATCTTCCTAATATATTTCAATTTAAAATCATAACCTGTAATTCCTTTTTCTTTACACTACATGCCCTTGCCAAAAGTCCTTCTCCATCTTTCTTGTAGGCTCCCATTAGGTACTGGAAGTCTGCTATAAAGTCTCCCTGGAGCCTTCTCTTCTCCACACTGAACAATTACCAGCTCCCTCAGCCTGTCTTCATAGAGGTGCTCTAAGCGCTCTGAGCATCTTCATGGATACACTCTGAAATAGCTTCAACAGGTCCATGTCTTTTTTATGCTGGTGCCACCACAGCTGGATGCAGGACGCTCAGGTGGGGTCTTACAACAGCAGAATAAAGGGGCAGAATCACCTCCCTCATCTTCTCACTGTCTCTTTTTCAGCTTTCTAAGCCTGAAATACGAAAGCCCTGAATATTAATCAGGTTTCTTGGGTCCCTCTTTGCTCCACAGCTTTACCCCATGGTACTCTACCAAGCAGAACCCTGAAAGTCTGCTCTTCTGAAATCCAGGTTAAAGAGATTACTGTGTATCCTCCTCACTGCCCTAAGGATATTGAGCTCCACTACTTCATGGTTACTGCAGCCAAGGCTGCCCTTGAGCTGCATATTCCCTACCAGCCCCTCCCTGTTGGCAAGAACAAGGACCAGCATAGCACATATCCTCACTGGTTTCTCTGTCACTTGGAGAAGGAGGTTACTGCCCATGCATTTCTGGAACCTCCTGGATTACCCTGCTGTGCTGTGCCTTCAACAGGTATCAGGCTGGCTGAAGTCCCTGTGAGGACAAGGGCATGTCAATATGAAGTCCCTCCTATCTGTCTGTAGAGGGCTTCATCAGCTCAGTCTTTTCTTGGGTGGCCTGCACCAGACTCCCACTATAATGTCACCTGTCCCTGCCCTCCCCTTAATTCTGACCCATAAACTCTCTGCTGCTCATTTATCCTCAGGTAAAGCTCCATGCTCTCCAGCTGGTCACTGACAGAGAGGGCAACACCACTTCTTTTTCTCCTCTGCCTTTCCTTCCTAAACAGTCTGTATCCTTCTCTTACAAGACTTGAGTGATAGGAGCCATCTCACCATGTCTCTGTGACGCCATCACAGCACTGCAGGTGTGTGCAGATCTTGTTTATTCCTTGGGCTATGTGCATTTTGCATAGAGTCACTTAAACTGGGCCCACCACTTACTCTTTGGAGGGGCTGGAATTCCTTTGTGTGGTTTTTCCACGCTGGGATTTTAATTCATACCCAGGTTATGCTGCCCACCTAGAGGCTCAAATACATGATCACATTACTGAACATCAGCTGAAGTACAATGCTCGTTCATCCATACGCTCCTCCTGGGCACACAGGTGAGGTAGTGCAGCTCAAGGCCTATAGCCTACATAGTAAGCGAGGCTGAACCGGCAGGATGCTAAGAATGAACACATACATGTGTGAGCTAATGTACTTTTACTTCTTGAGCCTCAGAAACATGGTCTGGGCCATAAATCACACACATTGTGTGTAATTTCAGTGTCAGTTCAAGGTGACAGGAACCCATGCCCTGTCACTAACTCTCAATTTCCTGGTATCATTTGAAGGACTTCTGGCACAATGATGCATGCTGGTCTGGTTCATTATGTTTGTGCTCTTACAGTGACAAAAAGGGAGAAGTGAGTAGCTTTATCTCCCTACTAACACTCCCTTAACATGAGAGCCTCTAATGCTCATGTGTGTCTTTATGTTTCCTGTGTCATGCTCTTCTCAAACAGGAGAAAAATAGGACATTCAAAATGAAGCAGATGCAATACTGGGCTAGCACTCTTTTTTTTTTTTTTTTTTTAGTTTCTACACAGCATTTTTTTTATGTTTGCTATGAAAGTCAACCAAAAAAAAATATTTAGCTGGAGAAGGTAGGGCTTTGAGTTCTTTATCAAAAAGTAGACTATTCCATGAATTTCAGAATTTTTTCTACATATAGATTGAGCAAATAAACCACAAGGAATAAATGCATGTTTTAAATGAGATTTCATTCCAGAATTCTACAAAGAGCCATCACTGAAAACTGAAAATTATTTTGTGGTTATGCAAAATATATGACTCATATGTGGGTAGAAGGAAAAACATGTAATCAAAAAAGAAAAATCACAAAATAACCATATTTATCTCATTTTCTTTGGTTTCACACACTGTTTATAGTACAAATATGGTGAAAACTGTTTACTGTGCTACATTTGTAAAAAATTATGTTTGTTTGAACAATGTCGTTTTGAGGCTAAGAAGTTGCACTCAGACTTAATGAGTAATGAAATTGAAAACTCTATATAGAATTGCAACAAAATCACTCAGGGCACATCGTAATTTTGAAGGAGTTGGAATCCCTGTCTCTGGCCTTCTGATCTCTGGTACTGGTCTGCAGAAGGTCCATCTCTGGTGATACAAGCCAATACTGTAATCTGCTTCTTCACAAGGCAGTTAGATCATCTTTTAATGCAATAATATTATTTGACACAATTTTTTGAAATCTGAAGGAGGTATAGAGAATAAATTTATATACTTCAGTTATATTCAGGTTAATTTAATTTACGCTCAGCAGTTACTGCATTGTTTTATCCAACCCAGAATACCCAAATCTTACACAGAAATTGTCTCATGAACATACAGGGTGAGACAATGTTTATGGGAGTAATGCTTAAAATCAGAACACCCAAACTATTTTCTCACTAGTATAGTTTATGTATTAGTCAAATGAGGAACATGGAGCTTACTAAAAATACCCCCATAAATGTGTAGAAAAAGGATCCTTCTTATCCCTCCATTTGCTGCAAAGTTAATACAATTAATACATCTTGCAGTATACTTCATGCTGGTTATTGTTGCCATGGCCTTCCAGTCGGTATTCTCCCGTAAATTCAAATAAACAAAATTCTTTCTCCATGTACCTCACAGGACATGAACCAAAGTGTTCTTATTTGGGAATGCAATGACATGCTTAATGCTGCTGCTGTGACTGAGAAGAACACAGGACCACTACCAACATGACTGCAAACAAGGCCAGCTTACACTGCCTTATCTTGTGTTTGCGGTGGGTAGGGGCACACTCTGTTCTGCCAACATGGTAACTTCTCAGGCCCCTGTAATTTAGCTGAAGGCCTAAATCTAACATTTCAGGCAACTCGAATAATAATACAGTTCAGTCCCTCCAAGCAACTTTGTGGGCTGTTAAAATGTCATAATCAGTAAAAATATAGCTCTTTAAGTAGTGTTACCTTTCCATCTCTATTTCCTTTGATTTACAAAGAGAACAACTGCATCCTGGCAGTAATGTTGTAAGGCTTCCTTCATTAATGCATATATGGCACTTTGAAATGAATGAATAATAGATATTGAACTTTAATAGGAAATAATAAGGATTTCCTTAAAAATCCTTGACCCTGTGCTAAAGAGAATTCTCTATCAACACCAACAAATGCTTACTTTTTTAGATGGAAAAGTTGATCTGGTGCTTGTTTGTTTCTTCAACTGAATTTAAAGTTTTATCATAGTATTTCCATAGTAAGTGATCTTTATCATGCAATAATAGTTTGAAAAAACTCTCAAAAAATGGAGTAAAACTTGGAGGGAGGATAACTACTTTCATATTAGAAATTATATGTAAAATGGATGGTTTTCATAATAATACATAATGCACTGCTTTAACTGTCGACATTGTATTGTACAATGCTTTGTCTGTATGGAATTGCACCAGCTGTACCTGCTGTGCCTTTGTAGAGTCCTATTCAGCACTCCTTATTCACTCCCTCCTTTGGCAAAGCCCCCTCTGAAGTCAGTGTGTGATATGCTACAGTAAGAAGTGCTGAATAGGACCCTTAAATGATAACTCCTTGGTGGATGAAACTGCCACTTTTCTCGCACTTCTCTTACAGTATAATGCAATTTGGACTGAAGATGCTATGAAAATACTACTAATAATAGATTGAGCAACTACATCAGGCAAATCATGGTAGTTCTCAAGAAGCGCCATCCTTTTTTCAGCATAAAAGAATCAAAGAATGCTTCAGAATACCAGCATTGGTGTTAGATTCAGAAATGGTGAGCAGTAGCTTTTTTAATTTTACAAAGTCCACACATATTATGTGAAATATCAATGTCACAGATTAATAAATTCACAAGATTTATTACCAATTGGCACATTTTCAGCCTCTAGGCCATAACTTTGCCTTAGACCTAAATCTTGTACTAGTGAACAAGGTACAACTATTTCTCTTTTGAGATTAATCTAAGTGCTGTATTAATCCATGTTTAGGCTTTTCAAAAAGTGAAGCTCCACAGATTTTTTGTCTCTTCAAACGTTCAAGATTTCTTGGCCTTCTACAATTTTACTCATTCACTTTGAAAAACTCTCTGTGCCAACAAACCCTAGCCAATTTTATATCTTAAAAAAAAAGAGAACACTTTAAACAATTTGACTAAACACCTTTACAGCTTTGGTTTTAATTAGATGTTTTGCTTCTTCAGCTTACTGGAAAGCGCTAGATAGCTTCTAACCATGTCAGTTTATATAACAGCAGGTGTCAGCTTTAACTGCCTCTGAAAATTTTAAATGTATTCAATTAAAAGAATCCCTTAGAGATTGATACTTTTATGTTCATTTGTCTTATGCTAGGTTTGCAACATGTTTTCTTTCTATACACTACGTTCTTGTTGATTCTGTGACACAATTATGGCTAAAATTTTAAATGTCAGAATACATTCAGTTAGTGCTTTCATCTTAATACAATCCATCAGAAAAATGTATTCTTTCACAAGTGTCATTTGAGAAGGTAAGTCTCTCTCTCTTTTTTTTTTTTTTTTTTTTTTCAGGAAACCAGAGTAATTTTGACACCAGAACAGTAAGTGGTTTTCTGAGCAGTGATAGGTGAGAAAACTGATAGCTTTGAGATCTGAAATGGATGGCTTCTCATATTCTGATCTCAATACACAAACTTATATGTGTAGATAGATATCTTTGTAGGCCTTCCTGGAACAGGAGTAAAAGAACTGCAGAAGAGGGCAGACACTGACGGACGGACGGACGGACAGATAAATAAGCTGTACACACACTACACACACACACACACATATGCTTAAGTACAATTAAAATAAGCATCCTTGTCCTTCAGCTACCAGCAGGCAGTTAGATTTTTCCAATTTATGTTAAATCCGTTATTCTGCTACCTGAATTATCATATAAAATACCTCCCCCCACCCATCCCACCCCATGGAACATGTTACAGCTCCAAGAATTTTTCTCATGGCAAATATGAAAGCAGTTATGAAGCTATATCATAGAGGTTACCCAGTAAAGAAAAATAATCTAGAAAAAACTTGTAAAGATGTAATGACTTACCCATTTTCCTTGAAAGTTGGTGCATGTCAGGATAAAAGTTGCATAAGATATTGTCCTATTTGTTTACAGAATGACAGACTCACTAGGTTGAGAAAGACCTTCAAGATCATAGAGTCCAACCCATTCCCTAACACCTCAACAAAACCGTGGCACTAAGTGCCACATCCAATTTTTTTTTAAACACATCCAGGGATGGTGACTCCACCACCTCCCCAGGCAGACTATTCTGGTACTTCATCACTCAATCCATAAAAAACTTTTTCCTAATATCTACATTATATTTCCCTTGGTGCAGCTTAAGACTGTGTCCTCTCGTTCTGCCTGGAGAAAGAGACAAACCTCCACCTGACTACAACCGCCTTTCAGGAAGTTGTAGAGAGTGATAAGGTCTCCCTGAGCCTCCTTTTCTCCAGGTTAAAAACCCCAGCTCCCTCAGCCGCTCCTCACAGGGCTTGTGTTCCAAGCCCCTCACCAGCCTTGTTGCCCTCCTCTGGATGCGCTCAAGTGCCTCAACGTCCTTCCCAAACTGAGGGGCCCAGAGTTGGACACTGCACTCAAGGTGCGGCTGAGGGAGCTGGTAAATGTCAGAGAGCGGCTTTGCAAGCTCATCTGCCAGCTCCCTCATCACCCTGGGATGGATCCCATCTGGTCCCATAGATTTATGAACATCCAAGCAGCTCAGCAGTTCTCTGACTGCCTCCTCCTGGAAACAGGGGGACCATTCTGCTCCCTGACACCATCTACCCATGCAGGAGGACAGTTGTCCTGAGGACAAGTTATCTGCCCACTAAAGACTGAGGCAAAGAAGGTGTTGGGCACTTCTACCTTCTCCTCATCTGCAGTTACCAAGTTCCCTCCCACATCCAGTAGAGAACAAAGATTGGTCTCGCCCCTCCTTTTTCTATGTTTGTAAAAGCATCTTTTATTATCCTTTACAAAAGTTGCCAAATTAAGTTTGGACTGAGCTTTGGCCTCCCTAATTTTTTTCCTACATGCCCTAGCAACCCCCTTAAATACTTCCTGAGTCACCTGACCCTCCTTCCAAAGATGATACATCCTCATTTTATTCCTAAGTTCCTTCGAAAACTCATTGATCATCCAGGCTGGACGTTTGCCTCATTGTCTCATCTTTCAGCACATAGGGACAGTCTGCCCCTGTGCCCTCAAGGTCTCTGTTTTGAAATACACCCACCTTTCCTGGAGTCCTTTGTTTTTAAGGGCTGCTTTCCAAGGAACTCTCTGAATAAGTCTCCTAAATAGGCCAAAGTCTGCCCTCTGGAAGTTCAATGTAAAATCTTATTGGTGTTCCTTCTGATTTCACCAAATACCAAGAACTCTATAATTTCATGACCACTATGCCCCAAGCGGTTTCCAACCACCACATTTCCCACCAGTCCATTTCTATTTGCAAACAACAGGTCTAACATAGTCCCTCCCCTGGTGGGCTCACTCACCAGCTGTGACAAAAAGTGTGTGTGTCTTCCACACACTCTCAGAACTTCCTGGACTGCTGTTTTTCTGCTGTATTATGTTCCCAGCAGATGACTGGTAGATTAAAGTTGAGACAAGGTACAAGAAAAAGGGCTGGTGATCCTGAAATATTTTTCCGCTGGTTATAGAATAAGTTGTCCACCACTTCTTCCTGGTTGGGTGGATGATAGCAGACTCCCAGTAAGATGTCATCCTTGTTGGTCTTCCCCCTAATTCTTACCCATAGGCATTCAACTTTGTCATCATTAGTTTCAATACTTATGGCATCCAAATCCTCCCTAATATAAGGTGCCACCTCACCACCTCCTATCCCTTTCCTCTTTCCTGAAGAGCTTGTAGCCATTCAGTGCAGCACTCCAGCTATGTGAGTTATCCCACCACATTTCTGTGATGGCAATTACATCATAGCTCTACTGTTGCACCATTGTCGTGGTTTGACATGGAAGTGATTTTTTTTTTCAGGAAGTTGGGTCAAACCAATCAGTAGTCAGGTTTGGATATTGGCACCTGGAGTGACCACTGAAAGTATGGACACGCCTCTGAGAACACAGGGGGTTAAAAGCAAGAACTCCCAGGGGAACTGCCTCTTTGGTTCCGGTTGTCAGAGAGTGCAGACTCTCCCCCACCCAGCCATCGGCTGGGTGGGGGAGGGGAAGCCATGCGGCCTTGTCCAGGTAGGCCGAGGGGCTGAGGGTCTGGAACCGAGCCAGCTCCTGCGGATGGAAGGGTGGAGAGAAGCGGAGATGCCTTTGTTCCCCCCCCCCCCCCCCCCACAGAGGGAAAGTGACAGAGAGCCTGGCGGCACCTGGAAATTTGCCGGCAGAGGAGAAGGAGAAGGGGGGGGATGATGTCCAGCGTGGGAGACGGAACACTGGACCGAGATATCAGCCGTCCAGGGAGTCTGAACTTTTAACCCTTTCCAGGAAATGAGGGCTTTGTAAAATATTACTCTTCCTTGATTTATAGTGGAAGAGAGACAGTCTGGGACCTGAGATGTTAGAAGAAGAAATATTTAGGTGGGAGGAGATGATGAAGTAGCTTTTGGCTGGACTTTTCTTGTTAGCCATGGACTGAACCAAAATCTCCTGCAATAGAGACTGCATTTTAGGGGGATGCAGTGGTGACCCAAGGAGACCTGCTTCAGCTTCTAACAGCACAGGAATGGCAAGAACAGAAGAAAGCTGAGGAGGGAATGGTGATGCCCTCTGTCTTTGGGAAAGAAGATGATCTCTGTTCTTGGACCCTTGGCCCCAGGGGAAAATGGGGGGGACTGTAGTCCCAAGATGAGAAGCTGAACTGTTGTATCTTTGGGTCCATGGCAAAGCATCCTTAAAGGAGCCCTATGAGCAGTCTGTCCATGCACGGTGGTGAGAGCACTGTGACATGGAAAGGAGAGTGTCACACTGGCAGATTTTCTCCGGGCGGTTGCCATGTGTGACAGGGAAACACAGGGTGTGGCAACTGTGTTTCCTGGGGGGTCTGTGGTGCAAGAGAGACTTCTCTCTCCCTTGATAGTTTTAGTATTGATTATCTGAAGGGTGGTAATTTGATCAGGAATCCCGGGTGATGTTTCTTGGTGGGTGTTTTAGGAATTGGGAGGAGGAGGGGTGTTTTAAAAGGTCTTCATCCTGGATTTAGTTTATGTGTTTTCTGTAGTAGTAGTAGTTTAATAAAGTTTTTTTCCCTTTGTTATTAAGCTTGGGCCTGCTCTGCTCTGTTCCTGGTGGCATCTCACAGCATTTATTTGGGGAAGGTGCATTTTCATGGGAGCGCTGGCATTGCGCCAGTGTATAACCATGACACCATGGCCTCAAGCTCTTGTTTATTGCCCATGCTGCGTGCATTGGTATACATGCACCTCAGCTGGGCCACTGATTTCTCTCCTAACTCAGGCTTACCACCCTTGGCCTGCTTCCAGACAGCCCAGCTGCATCCCCTTCCCCCTTCAAACCTAGTTGAAAGTCCTCTCAATGAGTTCTGCCAGTTCATGAGCTAAAATTCTTCTTCCCTTAACAGAGAGATGGAGCCCACTCAGTTCCAGCAGGCCAGGTGCCATAAAAGTTGCCCCATGATCAAAGAACCCAAAATTCTGCTGATGACAACAGCTCTTGAGCCACTTGTTGATAATGTGGGCTCTCCTGTTCCTTTCATCACTTTTCTCTGCCACCAAGAGGACTGAGCAGAACACTACCTGTGCTCCTGCCCTATCAAACGCTTGACCCAGTGCCCTAAAGTTCCTTTTAATTGCCCTGATACTCTTTTCAATCTCATCACTGCCAGCCTGGAGTACCAGCAGTGGGTAATAACCAGAGGGCTGAATCAGCCCAGGGAGTCTCTCAGTAACATCCTGTTGGACCCAGGCCCCAGGGAGGCAGCAGACCTCCCTGTGGGATGGATCTGGTTGATATATGGGGCTCTCTATTCCCCTCAGAAGGGAGTCACTCACTAGTACTAGTTGCTCTAAATTTCATTACATCAGACAGGACATGATAACCAAACTGCCTCTGATTGGATCCTAGCAAGAGTTCCCAGTGAGTCAATATCTAACTTTAACAAAATCAAAAGGGATTTTTGCATTGTTATAGAATTAGTCAAGCAATGGGGACTGGCAAACTATGACTAAAGCAGCTGCTTGCCATATGTGAACCCACCACATTTTCATGAGTGCCAGGTCTTAAGAACTGAGATTAACCTGAAAGCCTTGCAGATAAATTAATGATGATATGCTCTAGTTATAGCATAGTTGGCAATGTGATATTTTAAAATATATTCTAAACTAGGTTTGAAATATATTCTGAACACACTGCTATTCCAGAAAACGAAATTCAAACTCAATCTAGGTGAAAAATTTAATCTGCAATGTACAATGGTGTTGGATAGCCAGAATTTAAAAAAAAATCCCATGTGGGCAGATTGTGGCTGCAGGAAATGATGTTTTAAAGTCAGAGGATCCTGATCATGTAATCTGTTTGAATTGAAAGACATCTTTCAATATCTCAAAACTATTTTGCTCAAAAAACGGATCAGGAAGAGAGAGGTGATTCTGTGAAAATGCATCAGGAGTACTGCATACATGAAAGAAGGAGAAAAGTAGGGATGTTATGGAGAAGACATTTTAAAAATTGAAGAAGCTGGAAAACACTGCAACAAAGCAAAAACCATTTTTAAGCCTGTTGCTCATTGAAAAAGGTTTATTTGAAAGAAGAACTCAAAACAGCAGCACAAAGAAAGGAAAAAAGAAAAATAAAGGAAAAACAACAACAAAAAAGAAAAAGTCATGGATCTACAAAAGAGACGAATCAAGGAAGATGTTAAAATATGTAGAGACAAACTGTAAAGGATGATCTAGCAGCAAATACATTAAGAAACAAAAGATAAAGTAGCTACTGGAACAAATCTGGATGTACTTTGGTATTAGTACAAATAAAAGGCAGAAGTGAGCTTTCTTCAGTTTCTGGGTCATGAGGAGACACCTAAAAATGCAACAAGCAAGGTTTTTGGGGAAGAAAATGTTTCCAGAGACTGCCAAAATTGAGGAAGTCTCTTATCATGTGACACTGGTAAAGAATTACAAAAAATATTGCTACTCAGGATAATGAGAAGAAATCTTTATATTCAAATAAGAGAAATAAAATTATACTTGCAGTTTTGACAGCTTCCTCTGTATGCTTTTGGTAGATCTCTCCTGCTTCCTGATATGGTTTTAAAGGAAACAACATATATGCTGTCAGATCTACCACATCCATTTCTTATAAAGAGAAAATTTTAAAATTATTACTAATGTTTCACAATTATTACTAATGTTTCACAAGTCCAGATGAGTCTATAACTTTGCCACTTGTTCAGAGGTGACCATTTTAACATGATTACCAAGTTTTTGGATTCTATGAACTTGACTTAATTTTTTATTAACCTCTACATTGTTAAATGTATTGATAAAAGTGTGAATGTACAGGAAAACTGAGTACCTTAGTAGAATAAAAATATGGTTTGTGGTGAATTAATTACATTCCTATTAGAGTTACAAAATAATTTACAATACAACAAACACATTTAAATCTGAATTATTTTGTTTTCGCTTATGTTCTTCATGCTCTTGAGCCAGTGTTTTCATCCAACTTTTTTGAATTTTAGAATCCTAAGAAATTAAAATTTCTCTTTGGTCTCGTTAGTCTTGTTTGAAAAATTACTTTTAGTCTTAGAGTGTCTGGATGTGGCACTTGGTAAAGTCATACCTATCCCCAAAATTATTTAATGAGGTCCTTGGTTATCTTCAGCAATACTTTATATGTGTAAAGTCCTTACTTATCTCTATGACAGTAGCCACATTAGCCTAAACTGATCATTTAGGGGTCTGTATTGGTTACTAGGGTGTGGGTTGCTGCAGATCTTTGGAAATCCAGAGCGTGGTAGTTACATAAGTTATTGACCCAACGGCCTAGTGGAAAAGAAGGAGATATGTTAAATTTATGAAGAAATTAAAGTATGCTAAACTGCCTTTGAACATTTTTTTTTATTTTATATGTATTTTTCACAGTCTTACATTCTGAGTCATAATCTTTTTCAAAAAAGCATTTTTTTTCTTGCTACCTGAATTGACATCTAATGTTCAAAGTCATTGACACTTTGTTGACTGTTTGGTTTTGGGGTTTTTTACACAGTGGCAAGAAACATAAAATTAAGAAAAACTTAAAAAAAAATAGGTATCTAGTCTTAATAACAGATAGAATATCAGATTGCTACTTGTCTGGAATACATGAAACAAGCTATTCATAATAAAATTAATATCATAAGCAAAATTAGAAAGTTATTGCTGACATGTAGGGATAGGAAAAGCATACTTATACCATAAAATAGGATTTCAACTATTTAGGAACTGTACCAGTATTTTACAATTTTTACTCATTGCCTCTTTATATGTGTGTGCTGTGTGTATACTTTAGCAGTTTTTGCAGTCATTAGTTGTGAAAAGTTTAGCTATTTTTGAGTAAAAGTGTACATAAAAATCAACCACATTGTTCTGAACTCCTATAGTCTTGTTTAAATCGCAAGCAACATTTGTAAGTTCTCATTTCAGCATTTTAAACTTATTAAGATAATTGAATAAAATGAGTCTGTACCAGGAAATTTTCAAAGTACCTCAAATGGAATTTATATTTCACAATACAAAACATTGTACAAAACAAGTGTAACACAGTTGTGACTGCTGAAAGCTATTTTTTTCCCATGAGTACTTTGAGAGAAACAGTGAATATTTCTAGTAGAAACTCAAAATGCCTTTCTCTCTGCTCTCTCTCCAGAGACTTGACTGTTCAATAAGCTACCCACTGTACCTTGTACTTTTTCTTGTTATCTCACTTGCAGTGGGTGATAGTTACTGGTCTGGGAATAAAAATCAGATTATATTTTAGCAGCTAGCCATCAGTAATGGCTTTCCATGTGGCAAAATATGTGTTAACCAAAGTCCCCAAATGGTTATGCAGTATTTAGGTTTTGCTCATTACAATGGCATTTCTGAAACCAGTGTCTGATGTGCTTGTAAGAAGCCAAGTTTGATCTGGGGAAAATGATCAGCTACATGGATAGGATAGGATAGGATAGGATAGGATAGGATAGGATAGGATAGGATAGGATAGGATAGGATAGGAAGGACAGGACAGAACATAGCATCCTGAGTTGTGTGGGAGCCACAAGGATCATTGAACTGAACTCTTCAGACATCCTGGTTGAATGGTTTCTGGTTTCCTGGCCCAGAAAAAACATGTGTATGGTTGGAAGGAGAGGGGAAGGAAGCCAGTATGACTACTGTGCTGAACTTGATTCTTCCAGCACAGAAATTTTACATCACAGATTCTCTCTCTTGGGAAGACATTATTAATTATGATTATTATTATAGTCTTGTAGTAACATATGAATACTGATTTTTTTTTCTTTGAGGTAGGCTGACTCTTCTCTCTTCATTTCTTTTCCTAAATTATAACTCTCCAGTAGGTCGTGGTACTAATTAGCTGAACTGGAAGTTGCATAGAAAAAAAATCTAGACATTATGATGTGAACATACCATTTAATGAGGACTATGAAACTAAAAATGACATTTTTCCCTATAATTAAAAGTAATTTTTATTCAGTCATATTTCTTACTTTTGAAAGACCTTCTAACAGTCTGACTTATTAAATATATTTGAAATATTTAGGGTTTGTACTTAAAATTCATCTGTAATTAAAACAATTTTTCTGCAATAGTCAACTCAAAAAATGTCCTCATCCCTTGTATCTAGTAGTGGATTCAAAGCAGTTCATATATAATATAGGATGTTATGGGGATGCATGTAAAGTGGCTAAATCCCTGACAAGTTCAACCTTTTTTAGAAACTGGTAGGGGGAAATAGTTAATTTTGCCCCGCCTCTGTGGAATCCTCAATTATTTTAAACTTGTTGGACCAAAATGTACCAACATTAAATATAATGTCAAAGATCTCTGTGTATTGCTTAAAAGACAATATGAGGCTGTATCAAATTAAAAAATCATGCCATTAAAGAAATGGAAGTCACTGTGAACTCTTTACATATAGGGCCTAGTACATATTTGTCTTTGTCATAAGCCTTAGCCAGTTGAAATACATCAGGTTCATACATGAAATATCATTACCTTTGTTTCTATTTCTGTCTTTGAATAGTTGAGATCTTATATGTAATGGTCTGTTTGTGTTTTTTTCGTTTGGTGTCATGTTCCTCTCCCCCCAGAAAATGTTTCTTATGTCTCTGCAAGTTGTCAATAATATTACAGCTCACAAGTCATATAAACTATAGTGAAAAGTGTATGGACCTGAACCGGAAAGAAAACTAAGGTTATTCATAAACTGCTTCCTTATGTGTTGATTCAGATTATTTGTAAACACAAAAATGTTCCATTTGTCTCAAAATGAAGCAAATAAACAGGAGAATAAATAATAAGCATTAAAATAATTAGAAGATAAAATATCTTTGAGTATATATATATTCACTTCCTAGAAATACTGCAGTAGTTCTGATTGGGTTTAGTACACGAGTGATGATATTTTTATTTTTAATTTTGACTCTTTTAGCTCCTGCTTTGGTTGTTAAAGGCTAAATGTTGCTTGCATAGAGTCAGCTTCCTTGTTACAAATTTAAGAGTGACCTTTTCCTAAGTGGGTACCCACCCAGATGGGGGTACAGTGCTGCAGGGTGCAATGCAGCCGTACAGGCACTGGGGTCAGCTCTGTTGGGCTGCACTGGAAGGGGAGTGGGCACTGACACACCCCATGGTCTTACCGGAGCTGGGAAACACACTGTAACCTGCTAGGAGCAATGGGAATGGGGATGGACAGGAGGTCCACCCATGGGAGATGCTCCTTGCTTGCCTCAGGGGCAGCCACAGGATCACTCTGCCTACTCATGTCCCGCTTTGCCTGGGACATGCACTCCTGGTCTGCTCCCCAAAGGCTCTGGTTCCAGTCCTCAAAGCCAGACAGCCACGTGGCATAGGCACAGGAACTGTGACTGCCTGACAGTTTGCTCCCACCAGTGCTGTGCAAGGTTGTTGCCTTCTGACCTCCTAAGGCAGCTCCAATGCAACTCCACCTGATCAGGACGTCGCACATACACTGCTGTGCTGCACCTCTGACAGCAGGCCCATCTGAAACCTTGCTGACAAAATGTTCATTTGTTTTTTATTCTATTAAAGCATGAACCTCCATTGTAAAGGTTACAGAACACACTACTGATTTGAACGTGTCTTATGGAATGTGCTAAAATACTTGAAACCTAGTGAAACGGCGAGTTTTATTCTAAATGTCTTTGTATCTCAGTAACTTGGCCCTCGTGCTTTCACCTTCATTTGTATTTAACTCCTCACTGTTTCACAGTGTTAGACAATGATCTCAGCATGCTGCCTTCCCAGGAGACCAAGTAATGTTTGGGGAGAAGGATGGGAGGAGTATCTGCAGCTTTTGCTTTGAGCCTTTACCCCCACATCTTGGCTAAAGCTTATAAAAATAATCTAAGAGGGTTTCACGGCTACATATGGAAGAAGACCATGGCTATTTTCTTCTGACGTGGGTATGACTCACATGCCAAAATCACAAGGCCCTGGTTTTGCAAATTTCACAGTTCAGGTAACCTCTTCTAATATGAGTTGCTTGAAATACAGAACCACCTTCTTGGTTCAAAATAGAGCAGAAGGGCCCCAGTTGTTAAATTCTGTGTTTTAAATACGCATTTTCTCTTGAAGGATTTTCCAGGCACCTTTAACATTAAGCAGAACATTTTAAAGAGATTTTTTGCTTGTTTCACCTTGGAATCCTATGGAACAGTGTATTTTTAGTGGCATTCGTGAGATATGCTAAAAATAATAGTATGTAGTTCAAGCTTTGGAAACTAAATTTCAATAAAACTGAATGTTGGCACTGGGGTCCTTTAAAAAAAACAAATCTCAAAACCAACAAAAGACCCCACCCCTCTGTTTGGAACTAGTATAAGGGGAAATTGCCATTAATGTCCCTGTCAAACACAACATACACAGTCAAACCTGTGAAGTTTTCCTGAATTCAGACTGGTTATCTCACAAATCTGTGCAAAGCTCTGGTGAATAATTTATACTAGGCTTGAGGTGACAAGTTAAACACACCCATTTTGTCTAAAATGCTATGAAGGCATCAAGATGGAGCCAAGCTGCAGGGTGAGTAGAGCTCGGTTGATGGGAATCTGAGAATGTCGAGAAGGGGGGATGCTGCTGTAAAGAAAGTGAAATGTAATGAGATACTTTTTCATGCATAATTCATGGGTGAAAACATGACTGCATAAAAAGCCATGGATTTTAACAAGGCAGAGCTGCAATCATACACATTATCTTCCCAGAGGAACTTTATACAATATTGGTGAAAAAGAGAGGATTCTGAATACCAGTACAAAATAAAGCTGACGTTTTCAAATGCAGTAGAATTTACTTTAATGTACAATGGCTGTAAAGGAAACAATTTATATTTAAACCTCAAAATAGTTCCTAGAAAAAAAACCCAAAACTTTAAAACATATGCCTGCATTTTCCAGCTTAAAGAAAAAAATAAGATGAGGAATGAGAAAAATACCTCATCTGGATAAAAAAAAAATTAAAACGCATAAGCAGTATTTTGTTGAGTGTGTTGTTAGGATTGTGCTTTGAAATCTTTTGCAAGCATTTTCACTTTTTAGAAGCAAAACTTTTGATAGGAATGACTACTGTGAACAGGCTTTTAAAAAGATAAAATGTTAGCTATTGTCACCATAAAATTTAATTTGGTTGCATTTGCAAAAGCAAATACTGTAATTCAGCTTTCAAGAACAGTTTAGTGGCTAGCACATGACTGTTTGAAATGGTGTTTAACGCTTGGGGTATTTAGTTGAAGGGATTAAAAATGGAATGTTGATTAAAGCTTGGGATGTCTTAAATTTATCACCACAAAATCCTAATGACAGACTTAGCTGGAAGGAACAGGGGTGCCTCTTTTAGCTGTTCACTTAGTAGGAGTAGATCACATACAGAAAAGGCACCAGAACAAGTCATAGAGAGATTCAGAATCACACAAGTGGAAGGACCCTGTGAAGTTATTTGTTTAGTTTACACTGCAGATTTTCAATATTTTTGAGGAAAGTAAAATAGCTATTTTGCATCCAATTATGGTTTTATAGTCCTGACAATTGAGTGAAGAAAGCATTAAGGGTTCAAAATGATTGATATTTCAAAGTGTTCACCTTCTATGGGATTTTTTTCCCGTTTCAGTTGTACAGTGTGAGAAGCAGAGAAACACTACAAAGAGAAGCAAGTTGAGTTGGTACAGTCACTAAACAATCTAAGCAATTTAAATAAAATTATGTTATTAACTCCTGATAACCAGAAGTAGAGATACTTTCAGGTTTTGACAGTAAAAAAAAAAAGTCTCCTCTTTGACCTTGGCAATTATTTAATACCTCATATAGAATTTTATCAGTTCACAGCTTTTATAGCAATACAAGCTAAAAGAAACGTAGCTTTCCTTTGCTGTTTTAGACCAGCAGTGTAATAGTGTTTTCATCTATAATCTCCGACTGTGTCTCCTCACAAAAGGCTTTCCTTCTTATCTATTGTCTGCGTTTTTAATTTTTCTTAGTGTTGTCTCAATAGAAAACATTGCTCCTCTGCAGTTTTCTCAGACATTGCTTTGCCTTTAAAGAGCATGACAATGATCTGTCTCACATTCTGCCTTAGTGAAATCTGTTTCTGTCAGTTTATACCAGGACTGATTTGCCATACTTGCTCATCTCCCATGTAGAAGACTTTAGAACTTGAGCTCATCCTGGTCTTTGAACAGCTAATTTTCTGTAATGGTTTCCCTGCTTTTAGTTAAATAAAGGAAGAAGAGGACATGAGAATCCCTCGGTTAAAGCACAGACCATATCACAGTTCCTGTTGTAGAATTTAAAAAGGATTTCCATCTGCTCCCCTCTACTTAGAAGTTGTGCCATCCTCCATACATTCACATTGGCTTTGGCTGAGTATTTAGCCTCACTGATACAGCCATTTCCAAGTATGGAAAACGCTTGTTGGCTTAGGTACCTGTTCTCCATGTGATGAAGTTTTCTCCTGTCTTCCGCTAGGCTGAATGGCTAGCTGAACACTTGGAAATGTAAAGCATCTGAAATGGGAATTAAATGACAATATTATTAAAATCTCCCTCAAGGCACCATGTGACATAGGCTGTGCAGTGAGGAGGATGCAGCTATGCTGAGCTCACATAACAGTAATAGTAGGAATGGTAATAATATTCTAAATAAGGCTGAATATTAACTTGTTGCTAAAATATTTTACATATGCTATAAACTTTAAGGTTTATGGTATAGATATATCTAGTCCTTGGTGTTAGACCTTGCTAGCAACTCATGCTCAGCACTGTGTCCTCTTAAATAAATGTTATTCAAGCTAAGCCATTGACATTATACAACCAGAAAAATTGTACATTCAACAGCAAGAAGGTAGGCCTGTCAGAAGGCTGGAGGCAGCCAGAAGAAAAGAGAGTTTCTCTTAACACAAATCATCACCAAGGTTACTAAGAATATCCACATCATACATATTCTACATTCTTGCTTTTAAGATGTGAAAATGAGACATATGCAGTGGTGCTTTAATTTAGATAATAATTTTCTATCTTTAGCAGCAAAATAATAGAACTGAAGAAAAAGACTTCTATCAATGCATTTTCCTGCAAAATGGCACTAAGAATGAAGTGATAAACTATACTATATTTACCCATACCTACAGGGTTGTGAGGTCATAGGTGAAGTGCTATCAACACTAGGAAAGAAATGGAATGAGGAACAAAAGTGTGAGAGTTTTCATACCTTATGTGCTAGCCAGAGTTCAAAGCAGATGGTATGTGAGACTGGTCTGTCCTGCTTTCTTGTTCTTTGGACTCCAAAAACCTAACTGGGAAACTACTGCAGCACCCTCACAGATATACAGCAGTTTTTTTCTTTGTCTCCTTCCTCCAACCTCAAAAAACCACCCTTTTTCAGATATGTCTAGTTAATCTTATCCATTTATTTTAACATATTTTAAAATTGTTTTTGGAAAGGCAACTTCTTATCTTCTTGTACACTGCAAGTGAGGTTTCCCCTCTGGAGGAGAAGTTGCCAGGGCCCTACTTTGTTGCATCGTGCGGACTACTTCTCCGATATTTTCCTGAATTGCATTCTGTTACTTTTTTGGACATAGTGACAGAAACAAAAGAAATTGTAGTAGAATTAATCAATTTCTTTGGTACAAGACTATCTTATTTATGGTACAGATGTGATTCAATAGGTCTAGAATAGTGTTTTAGGAATATTCTCAGTGGGACTCAACTATTCTCATTTAGCATCCGTCTCCAAAGGAATGAATCCAAGTCACATAATGCAATTCTACCTATCACCTAAAATAAATATAGACAATGTTGAGAGGCAAGGTACTGAAGACCTTAAGTTAGCAGTTGAGTCTGTCTGATTTCAGTACTCCCATCCTGCACTAGACTTCAAGGTAATATAGATAGTTTCCTGAGAGAGAGACAGTTTACTAAGAACCTTAAATATTTCTTTGGTAAAAGAATTAATCAATATAGCAAATATTAGATCCACCCAGGATCCATTCTGCTTGGAGTCATTACAGGATGGATATGAAATGGTCCACTTACAGAATGTATCTGGTACAGCAAAAAAAGGGAAATACTGCAATTTCATTTGCTGTGATCTGCCACAGTTCCAGGATTGCACCCCTAAGGAAACCTATACCACTCCTAGAAAATACCTCATCTTTATCAACTTTGCTCATTGTATATTCATGAAACTGTTGAACCTTTCAACCTCAAGACACAGCAAACCAGCTTATTTACCAATGACTTTTTTTTTCCTAATGCAGTAACTCCATGTAGTCCATAAAGAGATTTTGTGACGAAGTGTTGGCTCCACAATAAAATAAATGAATCCCAGTGTTCAGACCTCCTTGAGTTCATCTAAATTAACTGAAACACATAAAACTGTAGTCAACAACCATATCACTACAGATGAGCAAACCAGGCGATTTCATCTTCACTGCGCCTCTTGGACATGAAGATCTTGTTGATAAGCCTATTCAGGAATATCATATGCATAATGACCTACAGTGTAGGCTGTATGCATTGGTGTGCAGCAGTGACTTCAGCAAGGTCAGATCTTATTATTTTGACAGATCATCTCTCTGAGATATGTCCTTGAACTATGATCTTTTATTTTTGAACCACATTTCTCCTATCAGGTGGAAGACAGAACTGAATATTACCATTGTGAGTTAAAGCTGATTGATGTTTTCCCATCTGGTTGGAATGAGAATACAGAACCCTGAACCTGTACCACTTCTAAAAAAGATCTAACTCAATTTGGAATTCAACCTTTCCTTACCATTTGCAGAAAACCATCACATTTTATGTAATAAGAATGAATTGTGAACAGATGGACACCAACATATACTACTGTTGTCTCAATATATAGAGTATTCATTGTTGATTTTTAAGGTAGGGAGCAGCAAGAGTTCCATGGGTTATCAAGAGAGACTTCAGGGCCTTGGACTGAGTGTTGAAAGATCAGGAGCCCAAATAGTGTTCTTCTCTGTCCTTCAAGCTGTAGAGAATGATAATGGAAGAAACAGTAAGAACCATTATATCAATACGTGGCTCCCAGCCCAGTGTCACCATCAGAATTTTGCAGTTTCGATCACAGATCAGTTTACATGACACAGTCCTGCTGTGATAAGATACACCTGAATCAAAGGGGGGAAAGGATCTCTGCACAGGAGTTAGCAGGGTGTCGTGCTTTAACCCCAGCCTGTAGCCAAATACCACACAGCCAATCACTCACTCCCCTATCAGCAGGATTGGGGATGGAATCAGAATGGTAAAAGGTAGAAAACTCATGTGTTGAGATGAAGACAGTTTAATGGGGAAAGTAAAAGACACCCACACAAACAAAGCAAAACAAGGAATTAATTTACTGCTTCCAGTAGGCAGGCAACTGTTCAGCCATCTCCTGGAGAGCAGGACACCATCATGCATAACAATTACTTGGAAAGACAAAGGACATTATTCCAAGTGTTTTCCCCTTCTTCCTTATCTCCCCAGGTTTATGTACTGAGCATGAAGTCATATTTTACTGAATATTCCTTTGGTCAGGTTGGGTCACCTGTCCTTGCTGTGTCTCCTCCCAGCATCTCAAGCAAACCCACACTCCTTGCCAGCATGGCAATATGAAATGCAGAAAAAGCCTTGGATCTGTGTAAGCCCTGGTCAGCAAATGAAAAACATCTGCATATTATCATCACTGTGTTTAGCACAAAATGCTGTTTTGTATTTGGAGATTGATGCAGCAGCAAAGCTGCAAAATGTTCTTGATATGTTAGAAACCACAGAAGTATCTGAGAAGGATCCCAAAGGAATTAGGGCCTCAGTCCCCCCAAAAAGTGGGATTAATAGCCCAACTGAAGTGCAACTACACCAATGCACACAGCATGAGAAACAACCAAGAGCTAGAAGCCATAGTGCAGCAGGAAAATTGTAATATAGCTGACATAATGGAAACAGGGTGACATATCACAGAAACTGGACAGCTGCAATGGATGGCTATAAACTCTTCAGAAGGTATAGACAAGGAAGGAGAGGTGGTAGGGTAGTCCTGTGTGTTAGGGAGAGTTTCAGTTTTCTAGAACTTTTTGATGGCAACACTAGTGTTTAATGTTTATGGAAGAGACATGGGGGAAGGCCAACAAAGTAGATATCATGGCGGGTGCTTTTTAAGACCAACTAACCACGATGAAGAGGTAGACAATATATTCTGTAAGCAGTTAAGAGAAGTATCAAAATTGCTAACACTTCTCATAGGCAACTTCAATTTACCAAATTGCTGCGAATAGAGTATACCAGAGGGGAAGACTTCTAGAAGGATCCTAGAGTGTGCTCAAGATAAATTCCTGACACAGCTGGTGAGTTAGACAATGAGGAAAGGTGCACTGCTGGACCTTTTGCTTGTGAAGAGAGAACACGTGGGTGATGTAATGGATGGAGCCCAGCCTGAGCATATCAATCATGGAATGACATAGTTTCCAATGATGGGAGAATTAAGAAGGGGGATCATCAGAACTGCCACTTTGGACAATCACAGGACAGATTTTAGCCTTTTTAAGAGACTGGTTGAGAGGTGGCTTTGGCAGGCAGTCCTTAATGTCTGTCCTGCCCAATGGAAAGTGACCTGGGGGTACTGGTCAACAGCCAGCTGAACACGAGCCAGCGGATTGCATAGGTGGATAAGAAGGCCAATGATGTCCTGGCTTGGATCAGAAATAGTGTGGCCAGCAGGACCAGGACTGTGATCAATCCCCCATCCCCTGTACTTGGCGCTGGTGAGGCTGCATCTTGAATCCTGTGTTCACTTTTGGGCTACATATAACAGGAGCGTGTCCAGAGAAGAGCAGCAAAGCTGGGGAAGAATCTGGAAAACAAATCATATGTGGAGCAGTTGAGGGAGCTGGGGTTGTTTTGTCTGGAGAGAAACAAGATATGAGGAGACCCTGTTTCTCTCTATCTGAAAGGAGATTCTAGTGGGGTAGGGGTTGGTCTTTTCTTCCCAGTCACAATCAAGACAAAGGGGAAATGGCCTCAAGTTGCATCAGGAGAGATTTAGATTGAATATTAGAAAACATTTATTCACTGAAATGGTCATGAAGCATTAGAATAGGCTGCCCAGGAAAGTGGTTGTGTCACCATTCCTGGAGATGCGTACACATTTAAAAGATGTGTAGATGTGGCACTTAGACACATGGTTTAGGGGTGGGTTTGGCAATGTTTGGTTTATGATTGGAGTTGATAAGCTGAAAGGTTTTTTCCAATCTAAACTATTCTGATTCTATTCTATGATTCATTTTGTATATACAAAGTGACCTTTGCCAAATATAATCTTAATCAATGCAACAATTTTTACATAAAAATAAGCAAGTACTACATCAAAGCACAATGTTACCCATCTTGGATTTAATTGTGCCCTCATGGTATCAGCAGAACTCTGGGTGATGTCTGAAAATTTTCATGAAGATTAAAGGTGCAACATAGTCTTAAAATATTTGAAAAAAAACCTAGTTTACCGACTAGATGTGTTCCAATATAAGGTAATCAGGACTTTGGACTACAGATGATTTGTAATTTTGAGTATAATGATGATCATCAAAGTGAAAGGCAAAGCAGAGTTAAGGAGACTCCTTAGAGGCTCTCACTCTTTAGGTATTGTAAACTCCAAGAGCCTGTAGAGGAAAAAATTATTTCCGATCAATAGCTGATATAGTATAGTATTACTATGGTGATGTTCATGCTATAGGCATAGAGAATGCTACACATATGGCCTTCATAGGACTTCTTCTTGCTATATCTGTGTAATACAGATAATGACAGTAACTAGCTGACAATTTTAAGTAGCAAAATATTTATATCCACCAACATGATTTTATAAAAAAACATGCCTAATTGACCTAGCTGAGTGTTTTTTCTAAAATAATAAACTTGTCTGATGAAGTAAACTACATTCATATAAATTCATAAAATGTTTCCAAGGCATTCTGCATTACTGAAAAAAAAAATGGTTTACATTGATACTGCCTATGGACAAAAGTGGGTGGCTTATGAAAGGAAATTTTTTTTAAAAGAGATTAAATAATGGCTTAACAGCATCTTATATAGATATATTTTTAGACCAATCTGTTAAATATAGTTACCAGAAGGTGAATACAAAATCAGTAATGACAAAATGTGCAGATGGTTCAAAAAATGTTTGAGTGAAAGCTAGTGACAGAGTCAGATCCGTTAGAAGTGTTGATTTGTAAGGTGGGATCCTTTTCACAATGTTTTTTAGTAAGAATGACACCCAGGAGCAAGGCACATTGGTCACACTTACAAGGTAACATTCTGGAAGTCACTGACTTGTAGGCCATCCTAATCATCTTCCTATGATGGGGAATGTGATCCTTGAATACATAAAACAAAGGACACAACATGAAGAAAAGATGGCATTGCATTTCAATTAGCAACACCATATTTAGGTTATTGTTCTATGATAATATCAGAAAAGTTGAGTAGAAATTATTGGACTGATTCAAGTTGAACAGAGAACTTAGTCCATTTATATTTACAGAAGAAGATTGGGCCCAGTCTTGATGACAATATACTGGTAAAATAGATTTATTTTGGTAGTACTAAATTTAATTTAGAAGAAAAAAGTTTGGGGTTTTTTTTGCTCTTAGTGGCAAGTAGTTTAAAGATAGGCAAATTCAGCTGAGAAGTAAAGTGCACATTTTTAGCACTGAGAGTAATGAAGCATTAGAACAATTTACCTGTGAAAGTAATGGATTTTCTATCAGCTCAAATCTCTAAATTAAGACTGCATGTCTTTTTGGAAGATGTACTATATCTCAAACCAAAGTTATGGGTTTGATTTCGAAATTACAGACTGACGTTTTTTGCCCTTTGCTATAGTAAGAGGTCAGGCTAGATGATAGTAATGGCCTCTTCTGGCCCTGAAATATATGAATCTATGTTGTGGCTTAGCTTAATGAACATCACAGCATAAAACAGTGCCTGGAATTCCTCACATCTTTGTCACTCTGCCTTCACTGCCTAAAAGCACAAATTACCTAAATGGTATAAAATATTGCAACTTTAAGAAATTTAGTATAAACATTTCTTGCTGTAAATGCAAGAACTCTGTGATTTTAAAGTAACTGCTGTGATATAACTTGGCAAAAGGAAGGCAGAGAAGCTCAAAAGCTGCTGTTTTGTAGGTTTAGAGCAAATATAGTTGACCATTAAGTCTGTCTATTCCTTTTTGTTTTACAGTCTCTCTGATGTCTCAAACCCAAAGAAGGCATTATTGATGCTCTTGTGGTGAATTAGGTGTTTTGTTTATAGAATTAAATAAAATATTTTAATAGTAATATTGACAACATTTTTAATACTGTTAATGTAAATAATGTCAGGACACTCACTGTAAACTTTAACAGGCTGCATTTAAGTTTTTTTTGTCATCTTGTTGATTTTTCCTAAATGTTATGGTACTGTGCTTTCCACTTACATGCTTGTTTGAACAAGCATTTTTCTGGATATTTTCATAACACCTTTCTTTCTTAGATAATAAGAAAGTTGAACACACAAGTGGGAGGCAACTAGGAAAGTTTTGGCGTCACTGCCTGAAAATTGTAGCCGAGTTTCTATTCATTTATTTTACCACACTACTTTTAACTTAGGTTTAAAGTAATATACCTTTTGTATTTCTTTTTTTATTAGTATAATATAAGTTGCATTTTCATATTATAATTGGTATGAATATAGATCTTCAGTTATAACAAGGTAATGGTGGTTCTTCTTTAATCTTACCTTTGCTGAAATTGTGATGATTACCACAGTCATGGTCTATGGTCCGTGCTTCAGATACATGAGCATATTGCTATCTCTTTTCAAAAGTCACATGTTCAGATATAGACATGCTAATTTGCTCCAGACATTAAATAATGATAAGACTTCACTAAAAATACAGCTATGATGTCACAAGCTTGTGGGGAAATGAAGCTCCTCTACATACTCTTTTTATAGTCTTCTTTAGTCTTTTTATAGCTTCTTTAGTCTTTTCCACTTGACCAATCTATTGGTATCTACGAATGGAAGAATTACATCCTAGAGCAAAAGAGATTTTTTTTCTCTTAATCATTTCTTGAGCTTAAGGTCTACCGTACTAACCACACAGGGAAATTAGAATAAGCTATTAGAAAATGAAGGCTTTAATTCATACATAAAGACTGAACACATCATTTCCAGGGTATTCTTGCATATTTCATTTTAATCTGCTGAGTGCATTTTTTTTCTCCTTTGTACGGTATTAGATACTGGATGAGATTCATTATCCTTTTTCTCTCCTGGGTGCATGCAGTCCTTTCTTTGTGACCCAGATTAAAAAAAAAAAAAAAAACCCTAAATCCAAAACATGGGGTGATACTTAGACAATTAGAAGGGGCATAGACATTTTTAACTTTCTCAGTACCTATGTATTCATTGAGTACAAGAGATATGAGAAAAAATATTCCCTTGAACAGAAAAAGGAATGTATCTTGGAGTTTCAAGAGCTGTTTTCACATGTTCATTCAATTAAAGAATGTCTTCATTGTAAAAAGAAATAAGTATATTCCCTTAGCTCCTTTGAAAAGTGTTGGTGTGAGCCCCTGGGAGAAAGGGAAAAGAAAAAGTCCACTGGTCAGGAAAAGTTAGTCTCATCACTATCTTCTGACATTTCACTATGGTTGTAAAACAAATATATACTAGAGAGGCTAGGAGCTCAATTTTATGGTGCAAATTTTAAGAACCAAAGCAGTTCAGAGGAGAACTCCAACTTTTCTTCATCAGTATATTAATACTGGGCATAAGCAGAGTATTGATGATTTTCAGCATTCATTAACAAGCACCATATATTGTTTTTTTTTTAGTCAGCCAGCATGTGTGAACAGCAAATCTTGGAATGAGGTGGTAAAGGTTTTATCGCTATTATTTTTTATTACTTTTTTTTATAAGAAGGAATGGAAATATTGTTTTTTTCTGGAAGACAAATTCAAATAATTTGAAACATAAATGGAGAGAATTCTTATATAACATTCAGCCAAAGACCAGTCACCATTCTTATTCCAAGTTTATAAATGAGGCAAGCAAGAGGTAGAAGCTAAAAGAAAGCAGCATAAATGCAATCAAAGACTGGCAAATCAGGATAAAAATGAGACATCCTGAAGATCAGTTTTCCCATATTATTCACTTCTCCTGCACCTGCATTAAAAAAAAAAAAAATAAAGTTTACAACTTTTCCACCTGAGGTTGTAGAAAATGACACTTTTTAAAAACCTATTTTGACTGTCTTCTTATGACCTTGAGGTATTTCTATAAGTATCTAAAATTTGCCAGGTTGAAATTAACCACTTTGCAAATGTGTGAAGGAGTTTGGGTCATTATTTGCCATGGGTGTTAGTAATTCGTGTTGTCATATAATATTTTGTTACAGTACAACCAGAAACAAAATACAGAGGTATGACCTCATTTGTAGATACCTGTAGCACTAAAGTAGTACTAACATAGCAATAACTATGAATAGCCAGAACTGGTAAAATAGCAGACCATTTTGAAAAAAAATGAAGTAGAACCTTTTCTAATTCTTTAGGAACCAGTAGTTCTTTTACTTCTGTTGCCAATCCCATACTTCTTGTGCCATGAAGGAATAGAAGCAAAATGATAAATCATAATAAAAATTATTTTCTAATTCTGGGAACAAAAATCTCCACTTAAAAACATTTAATACTTTTCCTTTAATTTGAAAGTAAGAAAAAATCTAAAAAATTGAGGAATTCCTTATCATTAACCTTTGAGATATTTGTGGTATTGTTATCAAAATGAAAAGGGAAGGGAATACTATTGATAATACCACATGCAAGAACTCAAAGTAGTTTAACAAGAAACTCAAGAAAAAAAATTCCTTCTCTGAAGTACCACTCTGGTGTTCTAAAGAATTTTCCAGCGAACCTGGAAATACACAAGATGATGGAGTTGAGACTTCTAAAGGTGTATCAAATAATACATAGGTCTGTACGGTCTCCATGTGGTTTAAATCAGACTGTAAGCTTGCAGCTGAACATATTTCAACTCACCCATCATAGGTTTTACAGTGCTTCATCACCAGCTTGGCAGAGCATTTATTTTACCAGTTTGGGAGCCTTCAGGGAGGCAAGAGATAACAGCAGCACTGAAGTCCTGCCAGGTGTTTTTAAGACTGCATATGGTAGTGGTAACTTGTTCCTGGCAAAACCTGAATTGCTGAAATGTCTACCTGTGAAGAAATGCCAGGTATTTTGCTCCTGGTGTGCATATCTAAGTCAGTTCAATTCATTGCCATCTGATTTCTTTTCCAGCATTATGTTTATTCCAAATTACAGTAGGTGCTTCAGCATGCTATTATTGCATGGGAGTATGTACTAGAGTGTGTCTTCAGCATTTCCAAATAATTTATATCTGAGTGCCAGACCACCTTAGTGAAAAGTTGAGGAGGGCATTTAGATCTTGACCTGTAAGGGCTTACTTTTATGAGATTCATGGCTCTCTGTTGAACAGAAGCCATTTCAGGTTTTCTTGCTGACTTTATTAGGAAATACCTGAGCAGCTTTCAACAATGTTGCTGCTGATACTGGTATATCTTTGTTAATAGTTAATACTTTGTTAATAGTTAATACTGTATCTGAAATGCTTTAAAGAGTCTTCACTACATCATATGCCAAGATAACAAGAGTGAGGCCTTATCCTTGTCTCAACAATCTGGGACATCAATGTAGAGAGCAGAGACCAGCTTTAGAGGTGTTGGCAAGACGTACTGCAACATTTTGCAGTGGTTAAAGCCCCTAAATGCACATGGCTTCATGCCAAGCAGTATTACAGAATCACAGAATATGCTGAGTTGTAAGGGACCCACAAGGTTCAAATCCAGCCCCTGGTCTGGCACAGGATCATCCTCAAGAATCACATCACGTGACTGAGATTGTTGATAGTTGAAAATGATGCCTTTGAAAAAATATTTCTTGAACTCTGTAAGACTTGGTGTTGTGACCACTTCCCTGGGGACCCTGTTCCAGTGCCCAACAAATCTGTAGGTGAAGAACTTACCTTTTTCCAATATTCAACCTAAATCTCCTCTGACACAACATCAGACCATTCTCTCAGATCCTGTCCCACAGAGGAGAGATCAATGTTTGTCCCTCATCTTGTCCTCACAAAGAAGTTGTAGACTGCAATGAGGTCTCCCCTCAGTCTCCTCTTCTCCAGACTGCCTAAACCCTCAGCTGCTCCTCATAGGCTTCCCCTCAAAGCCTTTCACCATCTTTGTTGCCTTTGGATGCTCTCTAACTGCTGTTTATATC
This sequence comes from Vidua chalybeata, assembly GCF_026979565.1. Taxonomy (NCBI): domain Eukaryota; kingdom Metazoa; phylum Chordata; class Aves; order Passeriformes; family Viduidae; genus Vidua; species Vidua chalybeata. The sequence goes on along the minus strand of NC_071530.1, from coordinate 123,426,499 downwards.
TTTCTTCTATTGTGGTGCCCAAAACTGCACACAGGACTTGGGGTGAGGTTGCCCCAGAGCAGAGCAGAGAACAATCCCCCCTCTTGCCCAGCTGGCGATGGTGTGCCTGATGCACCCCAGGACACAGCTGACCCTCCTAGCTGCCAGGGCACTGATGACTCATATCCAACATTCACTGGTATCCAGTCAGTGGGGACTTTGGATTCCCAAGATTGCTCAAAAATCATCATGATCTTTGAGGATTCTTGGCTGAATCTCATCAGGCCCCATAGATTTGTAGAGATCCAACTGGAGCAGCAGAGTCTGCACAGTTTCACATTTACTCGGAATTGACCATTCTCACAGTCATGGTCTTCCAGATTAGAACACTGAAACTCCTCCCTCAATCACATTGAAGACAAATGTAAAGAATGAGTTAAATATCTCTGCCTTGCCTCTGTCCCTGTTTGTGAGGTGACCATCTGTAATGGGTCAATGTTATTTTTACACTATCTATTACCATTAATAGAAATGAAAACACCTCTTTTTATTGTCACACTCATTTCTGGCCCATTTCAACTCCAGTTGAGCTCTGGCTGCATGAATTTTCTCAGTACAGTGGCGAGCAACATCTCTGTATTCTTCCTATGTCACCTGACGTTGCTTTCACTGGGCATACATGGTTTTTTCTTGCCCTATTTTCAAAGAGAACATTCCTCCTCTGACAAGTTGGCCTTCTGCCTCACCTGTTTAACTTCCCAATTTGGGAATTGTCTGTTCCTGTGCCCTTAGGAGGTGACATTGAAAAAGTGATCAGCGCTGATGGACCCCAGCATCTGCAAAAACATATTTTCAGGGGACTTTACTGACTAATTTCTTGAGCAGTCTGAAGTCTGCTTTCCTCATATCCAGAACTGAGTTTTTGCAGGCACTTTTCCTTCTGACAACAGGGATTTTAAACTCGACCACTCCAGGGTTGCTGTGGCCAAGATGACTGCCAATCTCCACTTTGCTCATGAGAACAACTCTGTTGCGAAGCAGGAGATCAAGGAAGGCATCTTTCCAAGTCGCTTCCTTTATGTATTGTTCTATAAAACTGTCATCCAGGTTTTTTAGGAATCTTCTAACCCAGGTTTTACCAGCTGTGAGATTGTTGTATTGTGTTTTTATCTCTTTGTAACAGTCCTGTAATGGTTTGCCCCTTCACCGCCCATTGTCTCCCAATGGTTACACCCTGAGCTTTCCCACCCTTCCCCCAGTGCCAATCTCCCTGAAAATGCTCAGTCACTCCCCTGTCCCCTCCCTGGTACCTTGTCCATCTCTCAGCTTCTAATCCCTCTCTCCCAAAATCTTCCACCTTGGGCATCGAGTGAGTGGACAAGGGCCAGGGGTCCCTCCCTTGAACTTTCCCCACTGGTTTGTGTGTCTGTCTGTCCTTTTGCCTTCCACTCCCCCGAATTCCCCCACTGGGTGGTGGGCGTTCCTTCCCCCTTGTCCCCGCCCCGGTACTTAAGATGATTGTGAAAGCCTCGACTGGGACAATGGCATTCAGAGCTCCCCGGAGCTTGCATTAAACCTGAGACTTTTTACTCTGGCCTTGAGTCGACTCCCTCATTACCTCCTTGGACGCCGCCTCTCCTCCTAACAAGGCAGACAGCGAAGCACTTTGTCTTAGCTGCTCCCTGAATCTCTTCGAGAAACAGGGGAGTGTCCCCCGCTGCTGACCGTGCCTCGGCTGGGCAGGCGAAGTCAGGGGGCTTCAGGGTAGGCACAGCAGCATGAGATGCTTCCAGTTAATTTCTCATGAGTTGAAGTCCCTCATAAGGGACAAGAGCAGTTGACTTGAAAGTGTCCTTTAGTTCCTCATAGAACTGGCATCATCGTCCTGGGTAGAAGGTCTATAGTAGACTCCCACAATGACATCCACATTATTTGTTTGCCACTTGATTCTTGTTCAGAGGCTCCCAACTGTGTCAGCTGTGAACTCCATACATTCTAACCCTTCTATTACATACAATGCTTCTTCCTGCTTCTGCCTTGCCTATCCCTTCTGAAGAGCCTGTAACCATCCAACCGATCACTTCACTCCATATTTCCGGATTGTGACTGTAGCATCCTTGAGAATAACCTGTTAATCTCTTGCTTATTTGCTTGTATTTAGCTTGTTCACTTCTTCCTGTAACTCCTTCACCTGGCAACACAGCTCTTCAACCACAGCACACCTGCAAAACAACTGTCTGTTGACCCAGCTTTGCAAAGAGGCATCAGGCACTCCTGGCAACCTGCGACCTAGACAGATACATCTACTAACAGCAGATCTGTCCAGCTGGAGTCCTCTGACTTGACTGCTTCAGTGACTCCCTCAGCTACCGGGGACTGAGCTTGACTGGAATCCATAACTAAAGAAGCTTAAACTAGTACACTAATAAGACTGGGCCTAAAAAGATCTCTTTGCTCTTTCTTACCGCTACGGAGTTAGTTTGTTGCTTTTATTGGCTCCTCCTGGATGGGCAAAGGGAAGCCCTTCTTGCACAACTTGACATGCCACCCTCTGGGACACTTGTGGACCCTGGAGACTTTTAAACCTCCTTTAGTTGCTCCCAGCACTGCCTGGTTGGCTCCAGGGCCTTCTGGGTCATGACAAATCTTGGTGCTGCTGCACAGGTCCCTGAATGAAGGCCTGAGATCATGTTATTTGTCTTTTTTTAAATGGCATGAAGCCTCTAAGGCCATCTATGAGAAAGAGTAGAAATGCTTAATAATACATGCTGCTATTGAGATTTAAATATTAATGTTTATATACATGCATATTCTCAGACTGTTTTGTATAAAAATGCTGTACTTTATTAACTCACTGAGCTTTTGTAGGAAGTATGTACTCTTATGGTGAAGTAAGAGATTTATGGACCCTGTTACATTTTATCCTTTTTTTATGCAAATAATTTTATCCATCCTTCCTCTGTCATTAGTTACCCATTTTTTGCCTTAGAATTAAAAGAGAAAAACCATGCTAATTTTTTTTTTATTGAGACAAATATATGTAAGAAAATTTAAAAATATTTTTAACTTGTTCAACAATGTGATTTTCCTCAAATTATTATTTTTTTATAACAAAACAGTGTTGTTAAATTTGGTTGTTATGCTTGGCATAGCTTCAGAGCTGGAATCTCAGATTCTCTACAAAACTAAATGTTGTAAAGTGCTTTGACTAATGTAATTGTTAGATGTTCCCTGACTAGCTAATGACTGCATACTCGTATTGATATTATGGGATGGTCCCTTCAGGGAATGCCTCATATTGTTTCCTTTCAGTGTGAGTCAGTTTGCCTGCTGAAATGAAGTGCTACAGGCAATTCAGAGTGTTCAAGAATAAAGTCTGATTAGTTGATGCTGAGGTGTACATGGCAAACAAAACAGTAAGTATGAGCTAATAATCCAAATGGTTCCCTAAAAAGAAGCATTAAGACACTACAAAGTCATTTTTCATAAATAACAGTTAAGTGGGTGATTTTTTTCACATTTCCATGTGGGATCTTAAAATACACATAGATTAAATTTTCTTTGCTTTCTAGTTGGAAAGGTCTAGTTGTAAGAGAAGAAAATATCGTGGAGAATGAATAAGAAATTTTCTGGTTTATTCTAGTTTGAAGTTTTGCAGAAATAAAATTTCTCCTGATATATTTTTTCTATTCCCTGCATTACCAGGCAAAATAGATTTATCTTTCTGATTAAATTATCTATTAAAGGTTCACTATCTAACAATTTCTTTGAGAAGCAGATTGAGAAAGTGATGTTTGTAAAGCTGAAGGTCTTAGTGAACTTCAACAGATGTAGAAATCAGTCTGAAGTGTTATGATGGATTTCACTGACTTGGTCTCTGGTCTAAGTCATATATATGCCCAGATACTTATGATACTGTATGAAAAAATATACACGGCATACTGCCCCAGTTTAAAAGACAAGTGTCTGCCAACGAAGATGGGAACCTTACTGGAATGCAAAAAGTTACCCCCTTCCTCCAAATTATTTTAGATTTTAAATTATGAGGCTTTCAGGCAAAGATATGAAGATATTATATATATATATAAAACAAGACATGCAAACAACAACGAGCAACAACAAAAAGAATCCAGTAAGAAACAATGACAGCCTTTTCTCACCCTTCAAGCAATTTCCCCTTTGGTGTGGTTATGACCACAACTGGTGGCTCGTGTGGGGGCAGAGGGAGTGCAGTGACTCCTCCAAGGCTACAGGGATGTTGTTGGCTCAGGCAGCCTTGGAGGGTGGCAGAAGTGAGCACTGCCAGACTTGGGGAGAGGGAGTGCGGAGTCACCTGGCTTGTACTTGTCTGGAGCGGTGTCCTGGCCATGGCAGCAGCAGCCAAGGTTCCGTCAGCAGCTGGGAGGGGCTTCCTCTGGAGAGAGGGAGGAGGTGAGAGCTCAGTTTTCCCCTTAAGCACCCATGCAGATGGCGAGGGTCTCTCCTGGCCAGAGCAGGTGCTGGAAAAGTCCCAGTCCACCAGCTGCTCCCGTGAGCAGCTAGCCCACCAATGGCAAGGAAGGCTCCTCTGTTGCAGTGAGTCCCCCAGGCCAGGAGAGGTCCAGCACCAAACACCACAATCATCTCCCCTCCAAGCTGGGCAAAGACTGCCCAGATCCCCCAGCTAAGAATCTGCCAAAACCAGCCTGCTTCTCCCCTCTCCCAGAACCTTTTCAGTGGTTTGCCAAGGCACTCGGCCACATCTTTTGTTAACTCAATTACCTCTTCTTCATCCTCCCCAAGTGTCATTCCCTTCTCCCAGCATCTTTTGCAAATGACAGATGGGAAGAACTTCCCCTGAAAAACCCAACCCAAAACACATACCCTGCTTTACTCATGTCTGCTAGGGGAATTGAATCCTACAAGTTAGAAGGTTGTTACTGAATGCTACTGCTTTCCTACATAACTTTCCAGTCAAATATCAGAGAGCTATCAAAACCTTATCCAGTCCATGTCTAAGGTCTGAGCTCAGCAGCAGTATTGCAGACATCCCAGACTTGAGAATACAGCACATCACCTTTTAGCCTAGCAATCACCCACAAGCACAAAAAGAGGAAGAAAAAGCTCAGAGGTAGGAAAGAGTGGCAGTTATCCTGCTAGTCTCAAGAAAACAAAACAAATCCATTATTTATTTTCTCTCTGAGGTAGCCAGATGCATTCAAGATGCAAACATACATAACAACCACAGTAGAATCCTGTGGTGGATTAATACCCTATCACACATATAAGAAAAAGTTTCATTTTGTGAGAACTGACAGAGTAAAGCAAGAATGTTCTAAGGCAAATGAATAAAAAAAATTGGCTTTAGACGTGATGATTCCTGTAATATCATTGTTGATAATTTCAACTTTGAGTTGTTTAATCCATTGAGATTCATATTAAATTATCTTAAATTGTTTAACTGCTGGTGCAATTGCCACAAGGCTATTTTTCAGCTTGAGCATCTTCCAAGAGAAGACATGAACGCACTCCAACAAAACACCTGTCCCCAGGACCTCAGCTGAGGGGAAGAACAACCAAAACCTTCGAAAGGAGGAGAGGAAACATGCATTAAAACACCTTGTTGAGGCTCAAGCCAGTCTGCACTCATTGAAAAAGCCTCTTTCTACTACAAGCAAAGGAAAAATGGTCTGATATTTAGAGCGTGGTTGGAATAGTTGGAAGAGGTATGACAGGGTATGTCAAACTGATAGTGAAGGAAAAACACGACATTAAAGGCTGCAATTTTCACTTAGATAGAACTTTGCCAAACTAATTCTGCAGGATAATTCTTTTAATTACAAATATTAGTCTTGTATTCAAATTCTATTAAACAATCAGAAAAATCCATTTGATTAATGTTCAGAATAAAATTGGACAAAACATGTTAGATTCATACATTAAAAGCTGCAATTTTTCCACTAAGGAAGTCCATATATATGTGTAGTACCTGTATTTCTGAGAAAAGAATTTAAACTTAGTGTAGGATGATTTGCTGTCCACAATATGTCTTTTCTGAAGGCATGTAAAGCTCACATTACACATGGTCAGCAGTACTTGTTAGACTTTTTCTGCAAAATTCTCTGGAAATATGGTTTGTAATGGTCAGGCTCTACCTTGCGATTGCAAGATGGAATAAATGTCCAAGCAACTTGTTCCACATTGCTGCAAGCTACGTTACTGAGACTCAGAAGTAAGAATAAATGCAATATCTCTTCTATATCTACCTTGCTTGATTTCCAGAGATTTGAAAAAGATTCTCACTAAGAAATTGAAAGAAAAAAAAAAACAAAAAGAAGTTACAGTTTGTTGAATAATAAGGAAAAAAACGGAAATTAAGGGGATTTTAGGATGAGAATGAACATAACACAAGGCAAAGGTTGGAAGAACACAAGATTGGAACAGCCAAGAGAGGAAAAGAGTCCTGGAAAGAGAAAACCATGGAGCACTGGTACTAGTGTTTGGGATAACAAGCTGATGTCCCTGCTGAAGCCAGGAACCTGCTATGGCAACTGAACCTGAAATGAGCTCTGGCTGGTAGGAATATGGTCAAGACCAGAAAGTGGACAGGCTGGAAAGAAACAAGGAGCTACTGAGTCAGCTCTGAGCTGAAAAGTGGAAGAAAGAAATTGCTCATTGAACCACAAACTGCAATTCCCACATGTGAAACATGGCAAAGTAAATGCCACTTCTCTGCAAGAATCACTTTATGAAGTAGAGGCTGACAATACACTGCTGCTCATGGTTATGTACTTTAGGTCAAATGGCAGATAACAGTGCTCATGTCATCTGAAAGGTCTCTGTGCTCATGAACTCTGTGCGTGCTAACACAACATAAATTTCTGTTTGGAAATGTAGCAGGAAATTACATTTCTTTACCAAAAAATATGAATAGGTTTTTACACTTACAACATTAACAGGAATGCCAGAGTTAAATTAGCCTATGAAATGCTATTTCCAATATTTCCAGTCTTTCATGTGTTTCCATTTACAGTCTCAAAGTTTGTTAGCAGAGGGAAGTGTTGTATGAGAGTTTGTAGGTGTTTGCAGACAATGTAGTCTGCAGAAGAAACATGTTTTATGCTTCTGTAGCTTTCCCACTGCTGACCATGGAATCAAATTATTCAGGAGCAACATACATTTGCCTTCAGCAAAGACTATTAACCTCCTTCCATAGATCTGCCGGGTTCCTAAATACTTGCTTACAACATAATCTTGATTCATCCCTAAAGCCTGGTCAATCCTGATCTCTCAATGAGGCAATGGCTGTTTGTGAAAAGAAAGTATGCGATTGTGAGGCTAATTAAAGTCTTTAACTTTGATATTGGATAGCTGTTAGTCCTGTGATTGTACTATTTTCTTAATGCAGGGTTTTGTTACTATTATCTTAGAGGGTTCTTTTAGGAAGGAAAACGTGTTGGTGCTGCTTGGTGATAGATATTTTTATAACAAATTGCTTAACTTTGGGTTAAGTCTTTTTTAAAAATTACAATGCAGATTGATTTTATGAAGACAGAAACACTGATCTTTGGAATTCCTTAGCGCGTCATTTTTGGCCTACTAAAGGAAAGGAAGAAACCATAATTCCATATTTTTTATTTTTCCAAAGACTTACAGTCTTTTCACAAATAGACTGGGTGTCAGTCCACACACATATGTTTCAAGAGTCACCTATAAATTATTTTCTTGCATTATTAATCACATATGTTTCACTAGTACAATGACTGCTACAACTGGTTCCACCTACATTTGTAGAAATGCATGAAAGATTTTAGTAATGTAGATTTTTGCTGTCTCCTTTAGCAACCTATATTTAATGCTTTAAGGATTAGTAGCATGATATGACAAGTGCTTTCCACTGTTTCTTTGTTAAAGTACGCCTGCCTCTAGGCCCATAGCTTTCAGATTCAACTCCCCTTCCCACCTTCTTATCAAACCAAAGAGGGATAGTCACTGGGCAGCTTAATTTTCTCTCTTTTCCGGTTTCTCATGCACATATTTTTTCTTGACCTGTGTCCAGGTGCAATCAAATCCAGTAAGCAGCAAGAAATTAGAACAAGTAAATATTAGGGGTGAATCATTTTATTGGCAATTTTGAATCAGTAATTTTATCTCATCAAATGCTGCATTGTTGGTAGTTTGCCCTGAAATTAAATGCTTTCCACCAGGAAAATAATTTGTTGGAATGCAGTTACACCCTAACTTTGTTCAAAAGAATAAGGGAAAGAAAGGAGCATACAATTCTCCTGTTTTTTCATAAGCTTAACAAGTAAAGATATCTATCTCCTGCGAGAACCTGATGAAAAACCACAAGAAATCAAATGGGGCCCTCCCACTCACCATTGACTTCTGTGGATTTTGGACCAAATCCTCTATGCACAGCAAACAAAGTATATCTTCTAATCCTTCACATAAACAAATATGAAGAAACTGTCATTATATTTAGATTTTTGTGCTATCTTTGACTATAAAGTTATATTTAAATGCAGGATCCATTGAAATTATCACTGATTTTGGCTGGCTTTGCATTATCCATGATATTAGTAGAGCAGTAAGAGAAACTCATACTTTTCTAATCACAGGAAAAATATCCCTCAAACCAACTTTGTTCTCAAAGAAGGGTAGAGCAGACAGAGAAAAGAGCTGTGAAGCCTCTACAGCAGGGGTCTCACTACCTGCAGGTTTATATATGCTTCAGGACTATTTTTTTTGGGGGGGGAGGGCAGGTTTTATTTTTTTTTAATTTAAAATATTTTATTTTTAAAATTTTTAAAATACTTTTCTGGGTTTCAATTTTTAAATTTATTTTAATTTTTATTCTTCTATTTTATGAATTTTAAAATTAATATTTTATGTATATTTTATTTTTATTTTTTATATTTTAAATTTTTTATTAATAATATTTTATTTTAAAAATCAATATTTTTACTTTTACTTTTATTTTTAAAAATTATTTTTATTTTGAACATATTTTTAGTTTTAATTTTTAATATATTTTTTGCATTTTCAATTTTTAATTTTTTAAAAGTTTTTATTTAATTTTTTTTAGTTTATGGGTCATTATTGCATTTTCAATTTTTAATTTTTTAAAAACATTTATTTATTTTTTTTTTTAGTTTATGGGTCATTATTAGGTATCTTGCAAGTAAGAAATAACAGAATGCATTGTGCTGATATTGCAATATGCTTGTCTCCCAAATATATTTTCTTCAAGAGTAATTTCTGATACATAATTATAGAAATACCAAAGAGCTCAGCTATAAACACCACTGCACCCAAATATCTGTTCTTAATTTTATTATATGTCATACTAAGTTCTGTGAAACTTATAGTAAAACCTAATTAAACATATTTTTTAGGATAGTTTTTCCAGTTGGGCAGATTGAAGCTACATCTTAACTCCCTTGCACCCTGCAAATGCACATTATTTTTTTAACTTTGTTATGAAATGTCCAGCCATTGTTTCCTCTGGGGATATATTCTCAGGAGAAGAGAAAAGAGAAGAGAAGAGAAGAGAAGAGAAGAGAAGAGAAGAGAAGAGAAGAGAAGAGAAGAGAAGAGAAGAGAAGAGAGAGAAGAGAAGAGAAGAGAGGAGAAAACTACTAGAAAATAAATTCTTGAAAAATACAAGCTTGAAAAAGAGCAATAGACTTAGAAACACTTTTTATACTGTCTGGTACATTTGTGAATGACTGGGTTTATCAGGAAACTGTTCAACAGTATGGGACTATGTCATTCAAAGGGATACAAGATTTTATTATCAAGGCTGTGAATGATATGAAATCTCTCTTTTAAAATCTGCAGCTCATACTGCTATATCAACTACAGTTGTAGCAGAAGTTAAAGTAACTATAAACAGCAATGTTTTCAACTAATAATATCTTGAATAGTTTTTCTTCTTTTTTTTTATCTAGTAATAGGTAAGTTCAGATCACCCCATAACCAGAGTGTAATGAAATTGTCAACATTTTCTTCATTTCTTCTTTTCCTGACAAATGGTGTGAACATATCACCTTTTTCTCTTAATGGAAAACCTAACTGGAATACATCAAAATGCTATTAGGTTTTTCATTTTCTACCACAATTTAATGCTGGGGAATGCATGCAACCTTCATCTGCACACGACTGTAAAATATTCTCTGTCCCTGATAAAATGACTGCAATGGAAAATCAAGCAGAATTGTTCTCTGTTTTGTATTGCTATTCCTTTGTTACAGTCTCTTCCTGACTGTGTAGGAGGATTATCAGGGCTGTTCAAATACACATGGGTTATATTTCATAAAATGTGCTAAAAATGACTTAAATGAAATGTTAATGTGTAAACATGTTTAATTACAGGGCCTTCATCTTTGGCATTAGTTTGCTTCATATTACATTTCTTCAAAAATAAAAATATTGAGGCAAACAATGCATTTGTCATGTTTCAGGAGATGCTGATTTTAATATTATGTAGAAAATAGAGAAAAAGATCAAATACCCTCATCCCGAGGGAAATATCTGTAACCTATTCGTTGTTTAATTCATTTTGTCATGAGCCAAACCAATAGTGAGGTATAAAATAAATCTAGGCTTGCATACATAATATAAGTCAACACAGATCCTAAAAATGAAATCCTTCATCTATAATATTACATTTTACAAGATCAAATCATGTTCCTTTTTGAGGCAATTTCTCTGAATGAAAGCAGAATTGGGCCCTTGCATCAGATTCCTCAAAGAGAAAATCCATGCCATGGTGCATAAAAAAAATTGCTAGCATAACGTAAGTGCAAAATGCACCATTATTATAGCAAATTTCTTTAATAATATGATGTACTGAATATCCTAGAATCTCTTATTTATTTTAAAATTAAAAAGTATTTTTTTTGCTTATGTAGCAATTATTTTTGTGTCTAAAACAGTTATAATAGGTAAAATGGAACTCTACCAATTTTTATGAATAAATAAATTCAGTATTGAAAGACCATCAACATTATTAACTCAGATTTGTCTAAAGACATTAATTGTTTTCTGATAATTATCTCTGGTAATTTATATAAATATATATGTATTTAGTCAAATATTAATATCAGACTAAATCTTTCTATTAACAGACGTTAAGCAAACAAATAGGAAGGAAATAATGTAAAACATTTTGTATCATCTAGAAAATTTTATCCAGAGGATTTTACAAAGAATGAAGAAATAAAATGAGAAATATTTTCACTTTTACTTCCTTAATCAATGCATTATGTGCAGAAGAAATCAAAGTTCTGGAATAGTTGTTTCAATGTAAAATTATGTAAATGGTTTGAATTAGTCGTTGATTAATCCCAAAAAAATTTAAATTAAAATCAAAGCAGCAAAACTAAATAAGTGTTAGGGTTTTTTTTTCCTCCAAGCATCCTATGTATCTTCATGTGCATTCTGAAAAATAAATCTTTCTAGGAGGAGAATATACATTTTTGAATAATTGTAACCCAGTTGTAAATAACAATAATGCTATTAATAATACTAAATGCCGTTTTGGTTTAAGGTGCTATTGATTTAAGGAGAGACTTCGTGGCAGTGATCCCACAGTCAGTTAGCAGCACCTAGATCTGGTCCACTGAGGCTGCAGAGGCAGCTGTAGACAGGTGTCCTGCCCTTCTCCATGCTCATCAGCGGGCTGCGGCTATTGTCTCAGCCAGAGACATTGTCAGCCCCTAGGAAAACCAGAGATCAAATGTAGAGGTCATTAGCTAGCACCTTTTGGTCTTGCTATAATAACATCCCGATTGCATACATGGCAATTTACATAGCATTACCCATTATGCTTTGTGCTGCAATTTTGCTTTTGGAGGTCACTCTAACTTGATTAACTCTCTCTTAAGAGTGCCTTTCCAAAGCATCAAAGCCCTGCATTTACACATTTTGCTCTATCCCTTGTTGGCAGTTTCTTTGAAACTAAGGTGCTGTGTGGAATTGTACTGGGAGTCCTGAAAATATAACCGTAAAAAAAAATCCATAAGGCAAGACCCAAACCCTTCAATAACAAAATGTCCAATTAAAGCCAGCTAGGTGGCCTTGGTAGGCTTACAGCCCTTCTGAATCTGCAAACCTCAGTAGATAGTTATAATTGCTTTTTGTGTATTATTTATTTGTTTTATCTGTAATTAGATACACAGACTATCTGCCTCTGGTTCATTTTCTTCAGCATTAGCTGTTCACAGTGGATGTTCCTTCCACTAGGTACCTGTCAGAATTTTGGATTCCATACCCATTATCAAGATTGATAGCAGTTATCAAACCTCAAAATACGCGTGTGTTTTTTAAATATTAGCTGTCACAGCGTGATAAGTTGTGCTGGATTGTATGTTGCATAGTGTAGCACAGAGCCCAGTGGGGCTCACTTTTAAAGAACAACGTACTGAACTCAATGGCAAGAGCACAGAAGCAGCATAAACAGACAGACAGAGACACACAGACACACATTCACAACTGGTTTTCAATATTTGATGGAAATCTATAAAAAGTATCCAACATGCTTATCTTTTATTTTCTAACATAGTTACATGAGTAAAATGGAAATTTTGGGTTTACATCTGATAGGCTGAATATAATTTGTTGTAAATTTTAAATAATTGGTTAGACAGAACATGCATTAAGGTTAAAATATTGCAGAGAAATGCAAAATACAGGAAAGAACAAGTGCAAATGGACTGGTATTATATAGGAGGGAGTGGGTAATCGTGGTCTGTTATGCATTTTACTGGGTAGCAGTATACCAAAGCATTAGGAGAGTCTACAAAATGTGATCCATAACACATCTACTGAATCACTGTGAAATCCTTATTATTTTGGAATTTTAAATAATTCCTTTCTTCTCAGGATAACTTATAATCTTTTAAAAAAAGCAATCATGAGATTTTTATTGCACTTTTTTTTATATAGCAGCAAAAATGAGTGTTCTTAGTGCTTCAGAGGCAACATACATATGTGCATCTGTATGTGCAAAATAGCATCTTTGTAGCCCATGAGTCCAGTCTTTCTTTTACACTCCTAAATAATCTCAAAACATTTTACACATTCTTTTCTGCGTAAATTTGCATATTAATACAGTCTAATTGGCTACTTTTGTAGCCTTTAATGTTATCTGCAGTATTCAGATATCTTTAATAAAGAAGCTGTAGAACAGTTTTTGGCTCTTTAATGGAGACTTTAAAAGTATATAATTATCCCTTTGTGCATAGAAACTAACAGAAACAATCTTATACTGACAGAGGATTGCCACTATTATTTATTTTTTTATTTCTTTAAAAGGTAGTGGTGAAGACTTCCCTTCTAGTGAGCTAAAATGTGGTATTTTAATTAAGTGGAAAACTTGAAAAGGGAAGCTTTTTGCAGAGGGGGCTCAATTGCTTCTTACAACCTTTCTGAAAAGGGCAGAGTGTTAAAACAAACCTCCCACTTTTATTTTCAAAAGGAAAAAAAATCAGAAGCTAAAGATAATCTCTCCATTAGTATTATTAAAAGTGTTCTGCTTTCTTCACATGCTTTAGAAGTAGACAGACTTGTCATGAGCATCACATTTGCAAGCACTGTCACAGCTACTGAAGGCTCTGGTAAAAGCACAGAAGTGCGTTAACAGTAACTGCAAGCAGCCTTTGGGGAACAATAGGCTTACCTATACTGTGCCCAGCTATTCAAAAAACAAGTTGCTTTATTATACTCCATACTCGCTTTACTGCTCATATAGTGCTTGACCCAGCCTCATTTTTTGAAGTACTGTCACTAGTTCTGAACACCTTTTTCGTTCCCTTTGGGTTAGCTAATTTGGCTGTTAGAACGTTCACCAAAATAACACTGAATCCAGTGTGTAACATCCAATATGTTTACTCTGCAAGAGAGAGAAACCTTCCTTCAAAGTTTCTTCCATAATTTTCTGTGCACACACTCATTTGTTCATTTGCCTTCTAAAAGAAAGAAAGGAAGAAAGTATGATCTAAAATTTATTTAATTATCTTGACAGATACATGTTGAAAATAATTATATATAAAAAGTCTTTGGTATGAAGACAATAGGAAAAAAAGTAACTCAAGATTTGAACAACAACTGTAATAGTATCATTAGTGCCATAAAACTCCTCAAGCATGTCAGAATCTCTCAGCAAGAACAATGTGCACCACTGTTTGAAAAGTCTTATCTAACTAGGGAGTAATTTCTGTTTGGATTTCACTGTGTTGTTCTGGCAATTAATCTGCTTCATGTTGGTTGCATTGTTGAATAAAAGTATGTTTTAACTTGCTGGGTGGATGACATAGGGTGATAGAAAGTGGGCTAAATTTGCATGACCATACTTTGTCTGCTGTAATTAAGCCGTGGCTGCAGTATAATCAAGCTGAATCAGTAACCAGCTAGAATAGTGTTTTCAGATCTTTTTTCTGTAGGTCAAGTAAGTCCCTAACTGACACACTTTTATAGGATTAGGCAAGATCTAACTAGGTTTGGCATCTAATCTGTTTTAGACAGTGGTTCATTTTTTCTATCATTTCTATCCATAGGGAGGCAAGGTCACACAATATGTAGACAGAATAGACTGTACTTCTGCATGAAATATAAAACCAGGCTAACACAGGCCATTTTGAAAGAGTCTGAAACTGTATTCCAGTTCAAGCATTGTGAAAAAAATTCAGTCTATTGCCAAATGGTGAAATAGACGTTCTAACAGCAAAAAATTACATGCAGGCATTGGTAGGTGGCATAGCAATCCAGAAATGCCATAGTATTTGAAACATTTTTGACTTACTGAAGCATAGAAATGACAGTCATTGCTTCTGTTTCTTTTCAAAAAATTCATCTCCTGGTCTTTAAAAAGCAAGAAGCTAAAACCACCTGAGCTCATATACATTTTATGTGACCAAGTAGCCAAACCAATGTGTTTCAGGTGACCAATAACCAACATCACAAATTGATAAAAATGTGTCTCCGAACATGCTGCCTAGTTCTTCTTTCTCAGCTATAATAGTAGATACAGAAGTATCTAGTCGAGTAACAGGAGTAAAATACATTCAATAATTTTAGTTTCCTGAAGATATTATGTTAAATGAATTCTTACCCACAAACAAACAAACAAAAAAAATTGACATCTTCAGGATCCCCACTGACTCTTCAATTACAATAAAAATAATTATTGTTCAATGCAGATTTTATATAACATATAGGAATTAAGATTTCCTCACAGTTATCCACAACTTCAGTTATCCACAACTGAATCTTCCTTAAAGGAAATCTGGATGCGTGTCCTGGCAGGAATATTGAAAAAGTCACAACATTTTTCTGTTCCTTATAGTAATTTCCACTTATAAAGAAATACAAACACCTAAGCATCCAGGGCCACTGATCAAAAACAGCTTTTTACCCAAAGACGATATTTCTTTAGATGCGCAGCAGAACAGAAGTGAAACAAAATGTCAATCCAATTTCTGCCTCCTATGGAAAACAATCCATATAAATTATATGGAATAAAATTGCTGATATAGTGTGATCAAGTACTTGTATATGAAAAAGGTCTGAGATTTAATATGCTGGAATTTTGTATTTCCTCTTGCCATGGCCACTGGAGAATGTGGCTCTCTCCAGCTCACTGCTGTGACTTACTTATGGAAAATAAAGTGCAAAGAATGCAATTCTCCCTCTCACGTGCTACACCTGGCTTGTGGATAAAGATAACGGGCTCAATGTCCCTGTTGCTTCCAGTTCTTTTTTTCTTCAGATAGCTTAATTCATCACAAGGAAGGAAAGCAATAAAATATATGGAAGAAGCAAGTGCAGCAGCATGAACATAAAATGTGCCTTTTATATATTCAAATTCATATCCAGTTGTAGGAAATATTCATGACTAATATTAAACTAAGCCCAGAATTAGGCAAAATGCAACAGACATATATTGAAGTGAGCATTTTATTATGTGCTATGTCAGTCAGATTAAAGAAAAGAGTGCATGACACCGACAGGATATTGCATGTATATCAAGCAATCTATTTATATATGACAGGGAGGGTTTGATTTCTGGAAGGAGTGACAACCCAATGAAATAACTGCTCGCCTTCAAAATTACTATAGTCTAAATGTATACCCTTTAGAATACGATTTAAAATTACAATTAACAAAATGTAGATAAATATGTTTGAGAATCAATTCTGACGTACAGAATCAAGAAAGAAGAAATAATCTCTAAAGATAGCAAGAGGTTTCTGAGTGCCATCAGCACCTGACTCTGAAAACCTGTATGAAGGAAGCACAAGATATTTCTCTGAGAATCCCAGAGAAGGTAATTTAATAAAGGGCTGATTTGTTTGATGCCAAAAAGGCCTTGAAGTGGGGGTGGGAAGTTATATTGAGCTTTCTTTTTTTTTTTCTGACAAGACCAATGTGTAAATTGCAGAAGTGGATCTGCTGTGATTAACAATATCTGATCAAGGTATGGGCATGTTTGTAATAATAAATGTAGTGTCTCGTGTGCTTCAGTGCTGTTCTAGGCAAGTTAAAGCTTTTGTTTATTGCTTCCGTGTTTTTGGTCAGTTGCTTCCTGCTCTGGTGTGACATTGAGTAAATATCTGTAAAGATAGAAACTTTGATGCTAGCAAAGAGATAATCACCACATGATTTTTTAAGTAGCCTTTCCTGGGAGAAAAAAAATAAATCAAAACAACACAAAACCCCATAAAGAACTAAAGCTGAACCCACTAACTTCATTGCCTGCAAAGCTAAAGTGCATTGAAACAGAAATTCTTTGAGTTCACAATCATTACACTTGGGTGCTTATATAAAAGAGAAGGATAAAGGAAGAAAAAGAACTATCAATGGTCAATTTACTTTATTTCTTTTTCTAGAATTATAATCTGCATGACTGTTACATGTTTCCAGGGTTATCTGGGCATAACACATACTGCACATCTGACACACAGTCTAAAGTCGGCTTGCATGAGAAAAGCAGATATTCCACTTGAGACACATCAACCAGCATTCTAAGCAGTAATGACAATCACTGTAGTCAAATCTCTTGCTCTTATTTCCATGAGGTTTCAGCAATATCCATTTGGTGCATTTGGGGGAGCTATAGGACAGATGCAATCATGTGTGGCTTTACACATCAATAATTTCAAACCGTATTTTCTCATAACCTTTCCTTCTTTGTTCAGGAGGGAACTTCCATTTTAAATTGTAATCTATGACTTTTGAAACAGATGTTAAAGTGTCTTGCCAACAAATTCTTCTGGTTGGTTTTCTTCTCTCTTTCTTCTTCTCCTTCTTGCTGCTTTGAAAAGCCATCATGGTAGCATTATGTGAAGGTGAAAGGTACTAGACTGTAAGGCGACAATTAAGCTCCCATTTTTTAGTAGGATTGCTAAGGGGATTATGTATTTAGAAGATTCTAATCGAAGTTGCACACTGATGTTAAAATTCAGCATATATTAGCTACTTATAACCAGAGATTAAACCATTTCCATAACACACTGCTAACATCTTAGTCTGAATATTTTCTACTTCCAAATCTCACTCTACATTAAGCTTGATTACTTGTGGCTTCATAATGCATTTGCTAATATCATCTTAATCCTTCAGTGGCATTATGCTGTATAACAATGAAAAACGACCCAGATACAGGAGCGGCTGTATCACAAGATCCAAGGAAGATTTACTGCAAGGAAGCAAAATTATCTGAGGTTGTCATGCTTAAATAATAATTATTAACATGGGCTAAGAAAAGCCTGGTCTATGATTGGGTAAAAGCTGCTAAAAGCCAGGGTGATCTTTACTTTTTCATCTCTAGCCTGAACTTTTGCTAAAAGCAGGTGCTTCCTGTACCAGACCTCACCCTGAGCACCACCAAGATTTATATGTTCTTGCACCCTAAACTAAAATTAAAGCAGTTTCTTAGAAACACTTAAAAAACGAAAGAGCTCTAACATCAAAGTATATGATTAAACAACCTTTTTGTATTACAAACACTGCCTTTTGAAAATGTCAATGCTTTCTTACTTTTTGATTGAAAAAATAAAGTGCATTTCTGATTGAAGCTAAAGTGCCCTTGTGATTAAAAGTGAAGGCAGACTTTCACTATCATACACCAGCTGCTTGGATAGGGAAACCAAGGCCACATAAAAGGAAAACAAATATATTCATGAATCAGAGAGCACTTTTTCAGCTGGGCATAATATCCATCTTTACTGCCTATCCTAAACTATTGTGTAGAGCTGCACGTTTGTTGGACTCTGTTGCAGAAGTAGCTGTATTTCATTTCATTTAACTAATTCTTCTCTCTACATAGAAAAATGGGTCTTTTGGAATGAACAGCTTAATAGGGATATAAATGTTCACGATCACATTTTCATTCTTATCAGAGCTTGGAAATTTTCTGAATGCAATATCAGAATTTTGGATTTGAGGGAGCCATTTTTTTTCTCAATTCCATTAGGTAATCAAGCTTGAGATCCTCTCACACATGCCTAGGAGATAACAAAATCACAAAATTGTTAGGGTTGGAAGGGACTTCTGGAGATCTAGTCCAACTCCCCTGCCAAGGCAGGGTCATATGGAACAGGTTACACAGGAACTCATCCAGGTGGGTTTTGAATGTGTCCAGAGAGGGAGACTCCATGACCTCCCAGAGCAGCCTGTTCCCTGTTGTCTGCCTCCCTAAGTGCAAAGAAGTTCATCGTCATGTTGAGGTTGAACTTCTTGTGTTTTAATTTACAACCATTACTCTTCTTCCTGTCACTGAGCACCACTGAAAAGACTCCAGCATCATCCTCTTGACACCCACTTTTGAGGTATTTATATGTATCAATGAGATTCCTCTCAGTTTTCACCAGACTAAACAGGCCCAGCTCCCACAGCCTCTCCTTATAAGAGAAGCCCCAGACCCCTCATTACCCCTGTGGCCTCTGCCAGACCCTCTCCAGTAGCTCCTTGTCTTCCTTGTCTTCCTTGTACTGAGGAACCCAGAAGTGGCCACAGCACTCCAGATGTGGCCTCACTAGGGCTGAGCAGGTCACCTCCCTTGGCCTGCTGGCCACGCTCTTCCTGAGGCACCCCAGGATACCACTGGCCCTCCTGGCCACAAGAACACACTGCCAGCTCATGGTCAACTTGTCATCCAAGACTCTCAGGCCTTCTCCACAGAGCTGCTCTCTGCTGGTCAGCCCCAGCCTGTGCTGGTTCTTGGGGTCATTCCTCTCCTGGTGCAGTACCAAACACCTGCCCTTGCTGAACCTCATTAAGTTTCCTTCTGCCCAATTCTCCAGTGTGTTGAGGTCCTGCTGAATGTCAGCACAGCCTTCAGGTGTATCAGGTACTCCCCCAGTTTAATATCTGCAGCAAAACTGCTGAGGGTACCTTCTATACCTTTGTCCAGGTCATTGATAAACAGGTTGGATAAGGCTGGACCTGGTATTGATCCCTGAGGAACACCACTGACTACAGACCTCCAAGTGGATTCTGCTTTGCTGATCATGATGCTCTGAGCTCTGCCATTCATCCACCTCACTGTCCATTCATCTGACCCACATTTCCTGAGCTTACCTAGAAGGATATTATGGGAGACAGTGTCAAAACTTTGCTGAAATTGAAGGAGACAATATGCACTGTTCACCTTGTCTATCTATCCTGCCATTGTAGAAGGCCATCAGATTGGTCAAGCATGATTTCCCCTTGGTGAATCCATGCTGACTACGCCTGCTGACTTTCTTTTTTTTCACATGCTTGGTGATGACCTCCAGAATGATCTGTTCCATCACCTTTCCAGGGATAGATGGGAGGCTGACTGGCCAATAGTTTCCTGGGGTCTTGTTCTTGACCTTTTTGAAGATGGGAGTAACATTGTCCTTCCACCAGTCAATAGGCATCTTCATGATTTTTCAAAGATGACAGAGTGTGACTTAGCAACAGTATCTGCCAACTCCTTCAGCACCTCTGGGTACATCCCATTAGAGCTCATGGATTTATGGGTTTTAAGTCTGTCTAGCTGATCTCTAACCAAATCCTCTATGACCAAAGGGAATCTTCCTTTCTTCAGCCTTCTTCTCTTGCCTAAGGGGTCTCAGACTCCTGAACGCCATCCTCAGCAGTACAGACTGAGGCAAATAAGACATTCAGTAATTTCATTTTCTCTGTGTCTTTTGTCACCAGGACACCCATCTGATTCAGCATCAGTCCTACCTTTTCCCTAAGCTTACTTTTGCTGCTGATGCATTTGTAGAAACCCTTCTTGTTGTTTTTGATATCCCTTGACACACTCAATTCCAAGTGGGCCTTGGCCTTCCCACTCATCTTCCTGTATACTCTGATGAAGTTCCCATAGTCCTTCTATGTGGCTTGTCCCTTTTTCCACATCCCATAAATTTCTTTCCTCCATTGGAGATTTACTCAAAGCTCTCTGCTCATCCATGCAGGTATCCTGTCCCCTTTGCCTGATTTCTTGATCATGGGGATACACTGGTCTTGAATTTGAAGGAAATTATTCTTGAATATTGGCCAGCCAGCTTGGGTCCCCTTCTTTTCTGGGCCTCTAGGCCATGGGATTCCCCTAAGAAGAACTTCGGAGAGGCCCAGCTTCAGCTCTCCTGAAGTTTAGGGTTCTAATTCTGTTTACTGCTTTGCTTTGTCCATGCAGGATCCAGAGTTCCACCATCTCATGGTCACTATAGCCATGGTTGTCCCCAGCCCTCATGTCTTTAACCAGTCCCTCCTGGTTTATTAATATGATGTCCAGCAACATATCTCTCCGTGTTGGTTCCTCCACCACTTACATCAAAATGTCTGCAGGACCTCCCTGGAGCTGTGTTGTCTCTCCAACAAATACTAAGGTGGTTGAAGTCCTCCAGGAGAACCAGGGCCTGTGACATGAGGCTATTTCCAGCTGTCCAGAGAAAGCTTCATCAGCTTCTTCCTCCTGATCAGGTGGCCTCTAATAAACACAAAAGTGTCACATACGTAAGCCTGTCCCTTAATTCTTACCCTTAAGCTCTCAATTCGTTGGTTGAGAAAGATACTTTATCTCTGGATGGAGATTGATACATTCCAGTTGCTCTCACAGCACTCTCCCTGCACACCCTGCCTGCGTTGCCATTTGTAGGACGTCTGGATGTTCTCAGGAGCTTATTAATTGCCCCTCTGACCATGAAGGCAAGCACCAGTATTCTGAGCTGCAGCTGGTGTTTTGTGAAGAAAGACCAGCACAGGCTTCAACAAGCACAAGCAGGACACTCAGAAGTTTAATGTTATGCCAAATAAAATGGGCAAAATTATTTACAGACTGTGTCCTTGAAGAAATGAAGATGAACCACTGGAGGGACAGCAGAGCTCCAGTCCTTTCCACAACATCTCTGCCCTCCCTTAAGCTGCAGGATATACCAAACCTAACAAAATCCTCTAAAAGGATGATGCATAGGTATTGCACATATGATGCTGAGTCCCTAATATAAAACAGTCTGGACTGTTGCAGTCCAGACTCTCAGGTAGCTGATGACTAAAGAGCAAATTACAGTCTTAGTCATTCCCTGCCTCAATTTATCTATTCATATAATTTGAAAAAAGAAAAGTGGACTGTGATTCTTCCACGGACCAAGTAGCTACTTTCTTTGATGGTACTTTGACCAAGAAGAGTGCAGGGACAACAAAGGACACAGGGGGATTTTATCTATTTCATCTTTTAAAAATTCTGGTAAGGAAGTTATATCAGGTTTCTTTGTGTCTCTGCATGCCTGACTGCGCACAGGGAGAGGAAGGAATTACCCTGGTCTACTTGTTTGTACCAAGGGACTGTGGCTACTTACAACTGAATCCAGCTTCTCTCTGCTTCCTAGTAGAGGACCTTCTCTTTTTTTGTGCCTTCCTTTCCTCCCCTTCTCCCATTTTCCATTATTATTGGATTATTTGATTTTTCTGTCTCTGGAAAATGAGCTTGTGCAAAGAGTGCACTGTATGGGTTTGATAGTACTTCTAAGTCAATGATAGCATTTTAATGTCTTGTTTTTACTGGTTATTGAATATGGCAGCCTTGGACACTAAAGAGGGAGGAAAGAGACTCTAGACAGCCTGCCATCCTTCTGGGGTCCTACCATGTGCAGTTCTGTCTGATGATGTATTTATTCCTTGTAATGTTTCTTGATAAGTAACATTTTACTTGAACTGTGGAAAAGGAGGTACACCTAAGAGTTCTCATTTGAATTCTTCAGATAAGAAATTAATGTCCAACTCTGATTCCACTGAACTCAGAGTCAGCAAATACATAAATGAATAGATGAATAAATAAATGCAGATAATAGTGGATGCAAGTTTGATCTCTGAAGTATGAAACAGCATCATCTCACAGGAGGAGAAGACCTCTCAGATCTCATGCTGTAGACATCTGACAACTGAGACATTCCCAGGGCCATGCCATGGCCCAGGGCCAGGCACAGCTGATGGGCTCACCAGCTGGTTGCATCTGACACCCACAGCTCTGCTTGTGCTGCAGCACTCAGAGCTCTTTGAATTTGAGCTCTTCCTGAAACTGTAGCCTTGCCTTTGTTCCCAAGACTGCCTCCCACCATACAGCCCCTGTCCCATAACTTCTTCCCTTCTCATGTCACATGTCCAAAATACGGAGACTTAAAGACTGGGTTAAGAAATAGAAAGGCCTGGAAATGCAACTAAAGTCTCAAAGCTTTGCTATTGCATTTCGAGAGGATTACATGGGAAGAATTGTAAGATATGAGCTAATTCTAAAGATTTTATCACATTCTTGAAAGATATTTTCCCTGCTTTTCAGGCAATACTCATCCCTTTTTTAATACATTAGAAGTCCATTTATAGAATCCATTTCATGTTTTCATTAGAGTGCTAATACTACTGTGTAGGTCAGTGAAAAAGAGTCCTCTAGTGTAATTTACAGGAAAAGTATATAGTAAGCTGGTTCTATTCAGTGTTTTACTTGTTAACTAGAGCAGGGTAATGATAAACATTAACTGGAATATATAGGCCATGTGCATTAAATAGTAAATTGTATTTATAATAAATTGGATTATTATCTGCATTGCACATAAGGAATTCTAGATCGTGAGAGTAGTGAAATTTGCTTTACAGTTAACTATTTTATCTATTTAGTTGTGATAAAAACTGAAGCACATTAGACTGTATGCAGACATTTATTAATACCTGGAAACCACAAATTTCTTATTGTAGACAAATCTGTTAGTTCACACAAAATAGAAGTGCCCAGATTCTGCAACTGTGAAAAAAATGAACCTATCTTTGGATCAGGCTCTCTCATACACAGTGACAATAAAAATGACAAAATAGCAAGAGTAGAAAATTAAGAGGGGAAAATAGATGCTAAGGTTTGGATCCAGAATTATAGTAAAACAATAATTTTTTCCTGAGAAAGAGGATGTGGTCAATGACTTAATATATGACACTATAAAAACCTGTTTTTTTTAGCCTTTAATAGTGATTTCTTAGTATTTTGGGTGAAAAAAAATAAAAATCTTTAGCACTTTATTCCAAGGTTGTTTTCTAGAGAAAATGCTCCCCAGATCTCTTATAAAACCTAAACCAGGGAACATTTTGCTTACATCCTCTGTGCCAAAGAAGAAGCCTCTTTTATAGACAAAACTCAAAAGAACTATATGCTTTTTATGTAAGATGTCTAACTTATTCAACTAATATATCTAAAATGCAAATATAAAGGGTTCACAGAGCAGAAGCTGAAGTAAATAATATCACAATTTTCCCCTTCAAAATTAATTAAGATCCTGATGTCAGTATGAATTCAAACAAAGCAACTTTATGTCGTATCTTCTCTTTTAACCTCTTCTCTCTCCTCATCTGACACTACATTCAATTTGGCATCTCTATCAGCCATGATACCCCAGGTTTTCCCTCTACCCATCAGCAGGCCTGACATGTGCACAATTCTGCTATATGACCCTCCTTGACCCTGGTCAGCTGACTACTTTCCCATTCTTCTTCGTAAGACAGACTGCTTCCTCAAGTCTTTCTCAGTGTAGTTGGTGTTCACAGTCCTTAATCATCAGGAGCCGCAGAAAAACATATTAAAGTCAAAGGTAAACTAACTAATTATTAAACAAATAATATTTAACAAACTAATTATTAAACCACTTTTGTGGTTAAATAATTGACATGCTTTTAGATTAAAATAAGATTAAAAATGTTCTCAAGTTCTTCCTTCAGGAAGGAATTATCTTGAACAAAATACCCAAATTCAACTTGTAAATCAGGCAGCATGAAGGACTCTTTAAAATGTGTACAATGCAGTTGGTATGAAAGTTTCTTTTCAAATTTATATAAAGAATCTGCCAGAAATGTGTGGTTATAACCTCATTTACAGGATGTGTTTATACACATCTATTATGCATGTCAGAACTACTGTGTTTAAGTTTCTGATCCTCTTTCTCTTCCTACATACGTGGTTAAATTAGCTCTACATCAAAACACAATAAATCAGCTGGCATTCTGCACCCTTATCACTCTTGGAGAAAGTTTATTGTAAGTTAGTTCAGATTTCTAACTCATGCCTGAAAATTGTCAAACTTTCATTTACTTCTTTGTTCTTTTATCTAACCCCAGAACCTGAGCCGATTTTAGGAAAACTTTTGACGGGAATTTTGATTAGACAATTTCAACAGATTTATAAGGGTACAGTCCTTTTCCATATGGACAGAGAACTCATCCTTAGAATGTAAGGATAGAGGATTTTTTCTTTTTCTAAATGAGTACTCAGCAGTTTAAAATTGGAAATTATGAACCACAATATATGTGCTGATTCTTTAGCTACCCAAAATGATACCTGTTAACCATATCTCTGCATTTTCACTCTCTCTGAGTTAGGATTAATTTCAGGCTCAAATATTTGGTTTTGTTTCATGAGTGCATGATAGACGGATGTAATCCTCACAATCTCTGTTTTTGGTCTCATGACTACTGATGAGGGAACCTTTAGCATTAGCCACACAAAAAGACATATTTGTGTCCTGGAAACCCTGGGCTGCTCTTTAATTTCTTGTGTTAATATTACTGTTTCTTAAGGCACAGCACCTCCTTAATGAGGATTTTGCAACCTGTAAAAAGTCTTTAGCTTATCTAGTCTCAGATTTCTACCCAGTTGCCCTCATAGAAAGTATAATAATTTCTCCCTGAGTACAGCTTGTTTCAAAATACTCAAGATGAACAGATGGAGAATGTTAGTCATCCTTACTGTTTAAAACCTGTGTGTTAATTCCAATTTGGTGGTGGGTGGCTTCAGTTTCCAATTATTGATTCCTGTTTGGTTAGAATATTTCTCTCCCAAACTGAAAGGTACACTATCACCTGGCATATGCTGCCCAGGACTGTAGTATTCTATTGCCTGGCATTTTCTCCCCAGGACTGTAATTATTTACCTGATCTTGTCAGGTCCTCATATCCTTTTTGATAAGATTTCTTTCTGAATCTGCTTCTTCAAGTCAAAAGCTCGATACCTTCCTGATTGCCAAGAAAATACATTCTACATTCTTTTGCCAAACAATTCAAACAACAAAGGTGCATTTTATTCAGATGCCAAAATTCTCCCTAAGAACTTCCATTTTGCCATATGTATAGATAGACTTTAAATTCTGAGGGGAAACATAAAAAAATAACTATTCATGTACAATTTTAAGGGATACTCTTATGTCAGATGTGAAAATAAATTCAGAAAAACGAATGAGGAAGTTTTGTAAGAGTACTTAAAGTTTTGTAAGATGTTACTACCTTGTTTTTGCTATTCTAATGGGATATACATGTATGTTTATCAAAATATGAATACTGATGCCTTATTCTATATTTAGTCTTGAAAAGAAGAATCAATATCTGTGAGGTGACATTAAATGTTGGAAATTTTGCTCAGTTAAGTATGAACACTTAGTCATTAAAACAGCAAATGAGAAAAGACCAAGTTCAGGAAGTTAGGCTTGAGATATTTCTTGAGAGCATAGTGAAAAAAAGATTTTTTTTTCATAGTAAAGTTATTAGAATTCGATAAACCCATCATTATTTGGGTGATTGGATCATTAAAAGAATAATCAAGATTTTTTTTTTTGAGGAGTCTGTAAAAGTTGGGAAGTGGATAGACTGGATATCAACAAATGGCAAAGAAGTACATGTTAAAGTAGGGATCTTGCCTTTGTTCATGTTAATACAGTCCACAGCATAGAAAAATTCCTGGGCCAAAAAAAATATAATTATCAATAAGTAGCAGTGATCTGTGCTACTCCTGTAAGGCATTTTCTGGGCAGGATATGCTTAGTGATGCAGATTGTTGGCCTTTACAACTGCTTCTCCCTCAGGTCCTGGAAATTTTGGAGGATTAGCTTAGGTGAGAGAGGACTGAAAGAAGCATGGATCCTATTCATAGGCCAGTCACAGACTAAAGGAACTTTGCCAAGCTTTTTAGTCTACTGCATGTCTCAGTTCCCCAACTGAAAAATGGGGTCAATGGCTCTCTGTCTGACTGGTTGCGAGGATAAAATCGAAGGAGGTGCTCAGCCCCTAAGCTCAGACACAATAATGGTTAGTACCAGAACAGTTACTAGCTAGGAGGAAATTATGAATCCAGCTCAACCCTTTTGCAAAGATTATGAAAAATTCCCTTCGTGACTTTTCATACAGAAAGACAAAATGGAGGAGTAGCATGGACAGAATATTTTTTTAAAGTGAGTGCTTCCCCCAAAGTTCTTGCATGTTCCAGTGTGAAGTATTAGGTTCAAGCCAGTTCTGTAAGACATACACAGATGGAAGTAAAATGTTAAATGTTTCAGCCAGCAGGCTTGAAAGCTTCTGACCAAAACATTGTATTTCTTTACTTCCAGCTGTGCGTGTCTAATAACATATTTCATGATGTTTAAATACCAACTGCATCACTCTACTCCTTGATATTGAGTGCAAGAAAAATGACTTAATTTGTTGATGAGCAGTGTGTTACAGGCTGGCAGTAATGTCAGTGGTGATTTTACTGGCTCGGTGCTCCTACCCCTGCTGCACAATCCTTCCCCCTCTCTGAACTTGGATGCCTATAGCCCATAGCACACCACTGTCTGTGTTCCCTGGTTCAGGATTTCATTTCACTAGATCATAAGCTACTAACACAACCTTGTCATTGCAATTTGTCACACTTTTTTGTGTGCTCTATATCTGACTGAATTCTCATCTCCCCAGCCCATAGGCTACTAGTCTGGAACAAATCTCTGAAACATAATGGAAAAGGATGAAAAAAAATTCCAAACCTAAAAAAAAGAGACCCAGTTGACACCTCTTCTCCTGACAGAAGCAGACACATAATCATGGGCAATAGTTGTTTCTGCTGGCTCTCTCTGTTGTATCAGATCAGCCAACACTGCCTGTCAGAACATATCCTGGTACTTGCTGCCACCTTGCCATGTGCTGCCACGGCTGCTGGTCAGGGTGCCCTGGGGGCCAGCATGATGCATCTTCTGAAGATCAGCTTGGCTTCTCCAGGATTTAAAATTCTTTTTCTCTCTTTATCTTCTGGTCTTCCCTCTTAAGCAAATATGCAAAATGTTGTGGAGGAAATTCTTAGGGATCAACTGTGCTGCTTTTCAAGCTGAGCAGCATTTGGAAAGGGAGAAGGCACATACCTCCAGGCTTTGAAGAAAACAGAGGGAAAATAACCAGCTGCCATAATCAATAGATAAGTGACCACAGGAGCAAAGCATTGTGGCCCTATTTTGACCCAAGTAGATACCTCAGGCTTTAGTGTTGGTGATGTGGTTTGAATTTGTTTCAAATAACATTGCTTGAGCTTGTTACTGTGACCTCAAGCAGGACATTTTGACTCATATGTCACTTGTTCATTGAAATTAATACATTTTCATCTGTTTCTGTGAGGAAAAAACTACCAACAACCCCCAGACTCAGAATTGTTTTAAATATTTCCATGAGTGTGCATCAAGAACTTCAGCGCTCACTGTAATTCCCGACAACAAAATAAGGATTCTTTCCTGACCAGCCTGACAAATAGAGACCACCACAAAGTCAACTCCGTAATAATGACACCGATTAAGATTTCAAATTTTAGTTTATTCCTCTGGTAAAACCTATGATGTCCATGCCCTTCATGCAATATATGACATCAGAAAAGGAGGACAAAAAAAAGGTACGCATAGGTGCAACATGACTCAGATGATGCTACTAGAACTCTGACTTGAACCCTGGTTGTAGTTGCATTAAATCTTGCATTATTTTTTTCCACATGATATGTATTTTTGACACTACTTATCCACAACAACTGTACAGTACATTCTGTTTTCTTTATGCTCAAAGAAAATGATAGAAGAAAAGAAAAGAAACAGTAGGGCTCTTAAGCAGATTTCTCCCTCCTTCTCTGCTTGTCTCTGCTTGTCTCTGCTTGTCTTTATATTTACTATTTATTTCTTTGCTTGTTGATGATTTTTTTTGTTTTGTTTTGTTTTGGTTTGGTTTTTTTTTGTTTTTTTTTTTTTTGTTTTTTTTTTTTTTTTTTTTTTAAAAAAAAAAAAAACAAAAAAAACAACCTTGTTGACAGGATTGGATTCCCTATCAATGTGACATGGTATTTTGTCAAATGTCAGCTAGTCATATTCAGGTAATTAGTTTACATGCTGTACATCTGACCTGATTTTCTTTGTTAATTGATAGGTCAGACAACTCTATCACCCACAAGTAATTTACTTTTTCTATCATCTGATAAATGTTTCTAAATAGACAGTTTCTAACTAAAAAGAGAATTTGTGCTTAGTTGCTAACTGCTGTACTTGTTTCTAAGCTTGTCAATCACATTTGCAAATATGCTGTATGCAATAAAAGAGGCATCAGCTCCTCCTGTTTGTAAGTTAATCAAGACCATCAGATCTCATCAGGGAGATCATTATGGTCCAAAATTCCCTGTGCATTTTGCTCTCTTCTGTTTTTAGTGTAAAGTAGCTTTTTAAATGAAAAATCACATTGTAGTCCTGCACTGTATACTGCACATGATAGGGCTTTTCTAGCAAGGGTTATATCCATGCTGAGCCATTTTTGTCATATTCAAACTGGGTAGGAGTGAGTCAACACAATTAGAATAAGTGTGTGTCCACATCACAGAGCTGCCTCATACAAGCGAGTCATTCTCAGAAGTCTAGGACACTCCAGGATTAAGAACTCCAGGGACAGTTTCACAATCCTTTAGTATTTTCTGTGCAGTGAAAGAGAGACCCTTGCTGACCTCTCATGAGGCCCTGTTCACACAGCAAAGATATATCCAAAGAAATCTGTCCTATGTCAGAATGATTTTTCCATGGGTCATCATTTTGGACTTCAATCACTCATCATTTTGGACTTCCAAGGCTGCATTAGTGTGTGTTCACTAGAATGGATCTGAGCTACATAACTCACAGGTACACCACTAGCATGCAGAGTTCAAATATATTTTTATGCAAGAAAAGCAGGCCCAATAGAGTGAAGACCTTTACAAATTTGATTTTGGATATAGATCTTCAAGTTCAAGGGAAAGGTAACCTTTTTGTCTATGTGATTTTTTAGCAAAAATTAAATTTGATATATTACTTTCAAATGCAGTGTTTCCAGCTCACAGAATGGTGTGTAAAAGGTGAATGGAAATTAACAAATATGTCAAAAAAAATACTCTATTCATTTGAGAAGTTTACACCTAGAATGAAATTTTCACTTGATTTCACATATTTTGTAATGGATTTGCTTCTCAGTTAAGAGGCAATGCTTCGAAATGAGAAACTGAACCTGCTCTACTAGGAAAAGTTTTGCATGAGACTGGCAGTTAACTAGTTTCTGTATTATCTTGAAACTGGGTATAATTTATTGAAGAATTTATAGTTCATTTCTCGCTGATGTTTTGATATGTAGGAAAGCAGTGTATGAGGGGTAAAAACACATTTATCTTCATATTCGTGCTATTATATCTCCTTGATTTTCATGAAGTGTGCTTTATGATTTGTAGGAAGTGTAGAACCTAAAACTCTGTGACTGTGTAGTAGGAGTGCTGAACTAGCATACTTGTTTGTGTTTTATTGATGTAAATTAAGTAAAGGTTAACAAAACCTAAGCTCAGTCTGGAAGATTTTTAATGAAGTTGAAATAAGATCAAGTATTTCTTGTGAGATTAATCTGAATTAAACTTTTTTTTATTTTTACCAGCCTGTTTAGCCACCTTTAAAACAGAAGTATCAGAGTGGTACAACACCTGCCTCATAGCTTTATTGCTGGTTAAAATTGCCTGAGAGAGGTGCAGTATTCAAGGAATTTCCTGTGACATGAACATGACTGCAGAAATAATTTTCAACATTAAATTTGGTGAACTACTGAACTTTGTTAATATTTTTTGCAGTGTTCAATTATTTTAATAAATTGCACAGCACTAGCAGTGGAGTGAAGTCCAAAGTCTGAAGACAGAAAGCCTGAATAGGTCAAAGAAAAAAAAAGGTTGGCTTGCAATCTTAAGCCTGTTAAAATACTAACTAGAAAATTAGACAGGAAAAACAGTTACAAAAATATTGAGAGTATCTTTGATCAGCTGGCTAAAAAGAAGCAATATGACAAACAGGAAATTACAAAGAATAACTATTTTGACTGTAGTGGAAATAGCAACTTAGGTAGCTGTAGTTCAAACTAGATACCAAATATTTTCCTGGAATTTAAAGGAAAGGTATCCAGATGTCTAAACATTCTGCTCAATGTGGCTTTTATTTCAAGTTTGGCAAGTCTTCAGAAAACTGGTAGACAAGTTTAGCTGGAAGACGTTTTCCAGTGTATTTACATAATTTCATACATATTTTATGCTTCTGCATTACATCTTTTAGCAGTGGTCACATTTAATTTTAGGATTCTTTTAAAACATTATATATAATTGTATGAATTAATTCATTATTGTATGTCAAAATGTTTTGCATATTAAACAAACCTTTAAACCTGTGAACAGCTAGCTATCATAAACATAAAGGAAGATAAACTATGGAGAAAGACATTACAAAGAATTCTGCAAAGCATCTCCAAGTAGTTGCGACACACTCTTCAAGAATGAACTGTGGTGAGAGAAAACTGTTTCTGCTTTACACACAAAGACATTTTTGGTGCTGTGTATTTTGAAAGTAAAATCCCATGTAAACATTCATTGAGAATTCAATAAAAATGGATGCGAAGAATTCTGCTTGGAGTTTGGCAGACAAATCATAAAATTTCATTAAGATACATCACATCTAGGCCATTAACTACATAGAGATGTGAAATGTAACAGGTGGGATCAGCTGTGCGCTCTTGAAGGCTGCATCTCTTAGCAGCTGCTGTTTGATGAGCAAAAAGCACCATACAATACATTACAGCTAATCCTGCAAGATGCTGGGCATCCTCTAATCACACCAGTATCAGGTTGTATAGGCATCAGCATCTCTGTGCTTGTGGTTACCGTCTCATCCCAGTGCACCAGAGAGAATCTGCTGGAGATGCCTCCACTTAGGGCTATGAGTGTTTATCTTTCCAGTTTAACTATCTTTTTATGCAACAGGAGTAGGATGTCTGCTTTTGTTTTCCCTTTTGTTTCAGGAACATTTCTGTGGTTGAATTCAAATGATATTGTTCTAAAAAAATGAAAGTTTTTCAAACAGAGAGCCTATGTCTGATTCTGCCCATAAAAGAAAAGACTTATGTTTTTTAGGGAAATGTTTTTTTTTTTTTTCATTTTTTGCTTGCAGTGTTTTTAATTAAAAGTGTTGACAGAATTGCTTATACACTGCATGTATATGCAATTAATGGAAAAAAGTTCCTTTCTACCACAATCAGCTGGGAGATAGGAAAAATATTATTCTGTATCCTATTCAGAATTAAACAAACCTCAGAAGAGTAAAACAGCAGATACAAATGAAAACAAACTCTCTTTTCTTTGTTTCTGAGAAACTGAAAAATCCGATATGTTTACATAGAAATAAACTTTTAATTACACTTCATTATGATGGTACAATTCACACACAGTGCTAGCCATTTGATTATTTTTGCATATTTTGTAAACACTAATTAACCTAATGTCATTAAGATATGTACTGTTTGCTTTGCTCATATAGGAATTCTGATGGGATGGAGAGCTGCAGACCAGACTTTACTTTTTCATTTTCCAGCACTCTTTGGGTGTTGGATGATCAGCACTTTGTATATCAGGCTCAAATTGGCTCAAGGTATTACAAAACCTGTGAGGTATTAAAATTCAGTGACTGTGATTTAGAGCACATTTCTGTTGATTAGGTGCAAAAAAGCCAATTCCTTTGGCACAGCATTGTGGCCAAGCAATACAAACTAGCTCTATTCTGGAAAGCACATTGCATTAGGATGACACCAGCAGAAGGGCATGTTAGTTCAAGTTGGACGGGAGCACAGCTAAACGGCTTCCAGACCATAGCTGACTCAGATCCAGAGTCGATGGTCGATGGAAAGGGTATGTGTAGATATGGAGTAATGTGAAGCACTCACATTCTTTTCTATGCCTCTCCTTGTGCTTTACAGTTTCGACACAGTCTTTACTCTTAAAATAGGTGCATGCAAAATAATAATAAAACCTGATGTCCTCATAAATATAGGAGAAGCAGCATATGTCCAAAAGCATATTTGCTTCAGTTTTAGATGGTAGGGCAATTTTGTGATACCATTCATACATTACTGTCTCTTTTCTTCATTACTGCTTAATGATGTAGAAAGATGTGCCCTCAGGTACAAAAGGGTTAAACATGATATATATTGAAAATAATCACTGAAATGTTGGTATGGAAGTGACCTCCTACAAGACCGGTAGTCCATTTCTCTGTTTTAGGGGAAGACTAAGAGTGGCTAGATATAGACCTTTGTACTCTCTGTTCTATGAACCCTTTATGATCTGTATTTCATTCCAACAGTTGTCTAACCTCTAATCTTATATTGGAAAACAGTTAATAGCAAAAAGAGATTTTTTCGGAGGGTGAGAAAATGAAGCAAAGATAGTCCTGCTTCCTCTATGGATATGGAATGAATTTGCTGATGTTAGAAGAAACAACTAGAATATAGGTAGTAGTCCACAACAGGCCCAAAGTACTAGAGAAAGGAAGCATACTAAAAAAAGAATCAAGTCAACCATTTGACTTATGTAGGGTTATCTCAAACCAAAGGACTAGGTCAAATCTAGTCAGAAAACAGACTGTAGTCAGAAAACAGATAATTTGGTAAGGTCAGGATGAACAGTGATTAAGAGTGCAGCAGTGCAGGATAAAAAATCTGGTGCTGGGAAAGGGCAGGAGTAAGAGTAAGAGACAGGCAGGAATTATACACAGAGATTGCTGGAGAGCCACAGTCAAGGCTGGCAAGATCACATGGGACTGCATCACAGAGCTGACAGAGCAGCCAGGATCACTGAGTTGTCCTTACCTCTTCCCCACTTTGGCCATGTCTGCTGAATCCTTGCTGCCCAAGGAGACTGATAGCCAAAAAGTCAGTGGAGAAATAGAAGAGGCATACACACATCATGTAGACCCTATTCAATCCACTTCCCAGGATGAGTCAAAACTACATATGAATTGCTTTAGGGATTCCAGTTATGTGGCCATTCAAGTCCCTGAATTAGCCTAGGACCTAGACTGGCAGGATTAACTCCGTAGCAGGCTGTCCTTCAAGGTAGCTGAGGTTCACAGCTCTCTGCAGTAGCTGCAAGGGAGAGAACCCCTCACCTCAAGTTTCAAACATGGCACTTACTCTGTGCAATATCAACATGATGTCCTCTGCAAAAAAAGCAGATGTGCTGCAATACAACACATAAACTAGAGTAGATAGCCAAAAGGAAATGGTAATCACTAGCTCTCAGAGCTGTCTGGAAACCCAAATGCATCACAAAGTCATTAATTCTTTTGCTCTTATGCTGTGAAATGAATGTTCTATGTGTACATTGCATTACAGGTCAGCATCGTTATGGCTATCCCCATTTTCCAGAATCCCCTTCAGAAAGAAGAAAGATCAGCTCATTAAGATCATTCTTTGCATTTAAAACAAGTATGCTGTCAAAAAGAAAATTAAAAGAGAGTCTGTAACTATGAAACAAATACATTCAAAAGCCTCCAGAGCAGGAAGTCCAATTTCTTTTGAAGCTATTTTGACTTGGAACTGTGATTGATGTTCACAAAACACCCTAAAAGTGAGAAACAGTGTGTTAAAAGGCAGAAATTAACTAACTGAATAATAAAAATTATCTTCCTTTATTGTCTGGTTTGGTCTGAATTGTTAATTTTTCACCAAATTTAAAAACTGAACTACTGTATTTGTGTTTTATATAGAAATGATATCATGTTTTATCAGCATGCAAGCAAAACTTGGAAGTTTGTCCAAGAAACAGTAGGAATCAGTTATTCTCCTAATTCCTTTATCAATTTTTCCCAGGGTACACAACACTTAGGAATGACAGAAG
This sequence comes from Vidua chalybeata, assembly GCF_026979565.1. NCBI lineage: Eukaryota > Metazoa > Chordata > Aves > Passeriformes > Viduidae > Vidua > Vidua chalybeata. Next base: position 123,392,043 of record NC_071530.1, on the reverse strand, counting down.
GCTCAGGTATCCTCATTTCCCTTAATTTCACCACAAGGTGAGCACTGCATGCCTCACAGAAGTTTATAGTAATGAGTAGCATGATCTTTTCTCCACCCTATAGGCAATTAAATGAACAGAAGAAAAAGAAATTTTACACATGGACAGACAGACATCCAAGCACAAGGAGTATGCTGTACATCTATGTGCATTCAAGGTCTATCATCCTCAAGTATTTCTTCTGGGCAGAAATTTAGCACTTGTTTTTCCAGACATGAATCTTGTACCATTCAGGGTATGGTACTTGATAAAACTTCATGTCTAACCTGCAAGACCTGCACCAGAATCCTATGCCTTTCTGCAAGTGTAGAAACCAGATGCACATGCTCTCAGGAGTTCAAATCCTCTTGGTAAAATGATAAGAACATATCAAACAAGGATAGAGCCAAATGCATTATATTCACTTTTCCAATAAATACTTGGAGCATGATTGCACCTTAGTAGACTGTGAACACATTGACTGTAGTATCTGAGAGGGAAGACAGAAAATGGTCATGTTGGAGATCTCTGTGCTTATATCTCTCTTGACCCCACTCTCAGAATAAGGAAAAAATCTGCGATATTATATGGTCTGGATTTTACTACTAAGACTTCTGAGTTCTTAGGTCCAGTTATGCTACTGACTTTTGCTACTGTTGAACAATGAATCTGTGTGCCATGTATAAACACAGAAAAAATACTTGCTTAGATTTGTGAAATGTTTGTTGCTGTGAGTGTCAATGAATGTCATTGTGAAATGCTGTTAATGGTCTGACATAAACAGTATTATAAAAATATTATCATCTTTCTTTCTTCCTATATGGAGCAATCTTTCAGAATTAATGGTTGCACAAGCTATGTTTCTTGGCCTTGTTTTATTTTCATTTGCTCTCCATATATAGATTTTTTTTTTCCTGACAGAAGGATCTGAAGGCATTTCTTAAAAACAGAAGACTGTGAATATATTTATATAATTTATCTTTTAATTTTCCATGTAACTTCCACCTTTTGGAAATATTTCATTTAACTCTCCTGAAATTCAAAAATGTGATTGCTCTGTGTCATTATAAGTCAACCTCTCAGAGTCATATGGCAAGATCAGAGAATTGTTTATTGATTTGGGGTTATTTTTTAAGTTTTTGCAATTCTTTTCAATGCAAATAAACACCTGAAAGCAAGATTCAAGGGTAAATAATGTCTATATTCAAGGTCAAGAATCTTGGATGCAATAGTCAGAATGGTGTGAACTTCTCCTTTAGGCATACTTTAAAAATACTGAACTACATCAGGAAAGGAGAATGACAGAAAACTTGTTTGAGAAGCAGCAGAACTAGGGACCATCTGTCTCCCATTTGGAGGGGTCCCATGAAGAGCATTGGATAGTTTTCACTGAACCGTGTATACTGAATTAAGAAGGCCTTGAGCTCATGTTTCAAGGCAACTGAATAGAATTGGAATAAATTTTTGGTTTGAGTGTATAGTTCTCATCTGCCATAACAATTTATTTGAAGTAAGTACCTCCATTCCAAACTACATGCATTTTATTGTTGCAAGGAGCTATGGGCTATGAATGGAGAAAAAAAAATTATCCTGCAGTCTGTGTTCTTCTAAGTGATTTTTTTCATATCCCAGTCTTGAGTGCAATAGTGAAGGACAGCTTTGTTGTGAGTTAAGCAGTTTCACAGTAAGGATTGTACTGAATTGTTGCAGACCTATGTGAATCAACAGATTGGAAAAAAAACCCATATGGTCATGTATGACTGTACTGGGTTTGTGAGGCTAGGTTTTGGTAGCAGGGAAGGTAACGGGTGTGTTCTTCTGGGAGAAGTTGTTACAAGCTTCCCCCATGTCCAGTAGAGTCAGTGCCAGCTGATTCTAAGATGGAGCCACCACTGGCCAAGGTCAAGGCCATGAGTGAGTGTGGCAGTACCTCGGGGATAACACATTTAAGAAGTGGAGTGTTTAACTGATTTAAGAGAAGAGTAAGATGTGTGAAAGAAGCAAGGGAGAGGAAATGCTTCAGGCACCAGAGCAGAGACCCCCACAGCCCATGGCAGTCCACGAGAAGCAGATATTCACCTGCAAATCGTGGAGGATCTCGCACTGGAAGAGGCGGATGCCCAAAGAAGGTTTTGACCCTCTGGGAAGCCCATGTTCTGGGCTTCAGAAGCAGGTCTGTTCCTGAAAGACTGTGTCACATGGGAGGGGCCCCATCCTTGAGCCAGAGTGAGGAGTCCTCCCCTGAGGAGGAAAGAGCAGCAAAGACAATGTGTGATAAACTGACCACAACTCTCATTTCTTGTACCTGTGGAATAGGAAAAGGATGGACAGAATTCCAGAGTTAAGTTAAGCCCAGGAAGAAGGAAGGGGCAGAGGGAAGGGTTTTTTAAGATTTGGGTTTTTTTTTTTCTCATTATTGTATTCTGATTTGATTGTTAATAAATTTAAGTTGAGACTGTTTTGCCCATGACTGTATCTGGTGAGTGATCCTCCCTGCCTTTATCACACAACCCTTGAGCATTTTGTTGTATTAATTCGCCCCATTCAGCTGAGGAGCAGAGTAATAGAGCAGCTTTGGTACATGGTGCGTGGCATCCAGCCAGGAACAAACCAGCACAATAATTTAAGTTGTACAAGCTCTAAGCATGTAGGAAGACTGCTATCATACTTCATCCTATTATATTAGTGACTAAAAATAGCCAATTATCTCTCCTTTATCTTCTCCAAAGCTGGAGAAGGAAATAACATTTTCTTGCATCATGAAAGAGCCTCAGAACTGGAAACTAAAAGATATATTTAAAACCAGTAAGCGTTATTTAATCTAAGAGTTGCTTCTGTAAAACAGTGATGTCCATAAAAATTGAAGTTTCTTTGCATTTTACAGGATCAATTGTTGAAATTCCATCCACAATCCAAATTGACAACTTTTTAGAGCAATTGTTTTTCATTATGGGTACATTAATTCCCCTGTTTCTAAATGAAATCATTTTTGTTTATATACGAAGTGTCAACAGATACTGTACATATTGAACTCATAAAAGTCTTGTGTAACACACAGCTAAGTAAAGAGAAGAACTGAGGCATATACCATAATGCTAGTCAAAACTATTAGATTGTACTTTTAAGGGTCCCACTGCAGAGAAAAGCTTCCTGTTTACTCACTCGAAGTAGTGGCAGTTAACATGAATGCATTAAAAAAAGATAAGTGATAACACTTCTAATCGTCATTTCTGCTTTTTGTCTGTGACCAGAAGCTATTTTGTCATGAAAGCTCCAAGACTTCAGGAGTTTACATTTGAAAAAACTCTTTTTCCCTTCTGAGCTTTTAGAATATGCAACAGCTACCATAACTATCTGGAGTTTTTGCTATAGAAGTAATTTTTTCCTTTTTTTCCCCCTTTTTTTAAAATTTATTTTAGTCTGGAAGATCAGGAAAAATATAGGGTTTGTTTTGCATAAATTCTTTGAAAAGAAATATCTTTGATTTTAATATTTTTGAGTACTATTGATGTAAGATCAAACCTTCTTTAAATGGTTAGGGATAAAATATTGAAGTAATACAATACAGCAGTTTTGGGACAAGAACTGCATAAATCAGCTAAAGGCTCTTTAAAGCACATAACTGGCTGGCAAAAGCAGACCCATTTCAAAACTGTCATAACACCAGCTTGTTTTTCAATTCTATAACTCAGAATGTCTGGATTTCAATAACTTTTTTTTTTTTTCCCTTCAGGGTGCAACACAAATATTGTAACGAAAACCACTATACATTTTGAGTATGTCTGCGTATAGCCATTGTACACAGATCAGATCATCCTTGTCTCTTTTCTATAGGCAGTACCTATGTACAGCCATTTAATATTTATTTCCCCTAGTAGACAGAATGTACAAAGTAGCCACAAAACACAAAGCACAGAGGCTCTATCTCAGGTTGTTAAAATCTATGACCTGATCCTGCCATGAGTCTAGGAGGAAGGGGCTCCTGTGGAGCCCCATTGGTTCCTGCCTGCCTGTGCAGAGCTCAGTGCAGGGTGACAGATTAAGTTACTACTGTAAGCTGAGGTATTTAAAGCCCACTCACAAACTCCTTAAGATGCATAAAAACTGTGCTTTTTAAACATAGAGCGGGCTTCAGGAACGTGTATAACAGTTTGCAAGCACTACAGCTGCAATCTGGTGTCTATGCCACTGTATTTCCTTTTTGCTAGCAGACCTGGTCCCACATAGCCAGGACATATCTTTTAAATTAATTAGAATGGTAAACTCATTCATATGATATAATTCATTTTACAGGTTACTGAGGATTTTTTTTGACATGATGGTTGCTTTTGGATCTATCATGACAATCAGCCAAAACAAGGCCAAAATTTTCTGCACGGTCATCATGGAGAACTGGAGTTGGAATAGGAATATGCATTATGTTCTCATAAAAATAAAATTTGTTAGAATTCCTCAATAATATGGTTATCCACACGGTCTCAAACAACTCTGTATAATGTTAATGTAGGTCCTATGAAAACCTAATGCACTATGTTAGATTAACAAAAGGAGGAACTCAATGGTCAAAGAAAAACAAATATCCTAAAATCAGAAAAATTTTACTTTTTCTTTAAAATTAATGAAAGTCATGAATTTTAGCCTACACAAGGGAAAAGGTGTCAAGCATGAGCTATTTACAAAATCAATTTTATGAAAAAATATATTCTTTATAAATCTAGAATAAAATTTTTTGAAGCACCAACTCACTATAAATTTTTGAACAATATATAAATATCAAGATAATTATGAATCAGTCATGAAAAATTCAGAAAAGGAGAGAGGATATTTGTCAGCTAAATTATTCATAGTAAAGCTTTGCTTAGTTCCATTGATTATTTAATTAGTCATTTCATTAGCAAGTTTAACACCTGTAGGATTCCCTCCAGGAGCAGAAGTGGCAGCAGAGGCAGCAGGGCTCAGGGAGGAAAGAGTTCCTGCGTTTTGCTGTGGATCTGACCACCTGAGCTTGCATCCAGCTGCAGGGCCCTGCTGAAGAGCCCAGTCCAGTTCTGCAGCAGTGATCCTTCATCTCCCTAAAGACACAAATTCCATGGATGCTGCAAGCCAATGACCAGAGGTGCTGACAGGGCCTATTGAAACCAAAACGTGATCAATGGAAGATATATAATGAGAACAAACTAGCTCATATCCAATGGAAAAAAAAAATCCTCAAAATCTGAAAAATTGAGAGGTTCTTTTAATTAGCATAGTATTAAAATTACGAAATTTGCCTGCTTATCTCTCCATATCATTCTCAGCTAACTGACTACAATTTTTATTTTTCAGTTCTGACATGGTAAACACATTTACCTTAAAAAAATCTATTTATGTGTCTTCTATATATGTCAAATATTCTCCTGCTACTTTGGTGCAACTTGCATTACAGTTATTGCAATGGGAATTGTAGTGATATTACATGAGAGTAGACTCAAAGTGATTACTTATTATATTTTCAGTGAAGAGAAGTCTGGTCTTCAAGTTCTAATTATTCTGGTAAAAATTGTCACTGACACAGTGCCCAGGAATCTAGTTAAGTTACACTAAAGGTTAATTTTTCTCATTATAATTTTTTAATTGTAAAAAGACACACAATAAACTTTGTTTAAATTTTACAGTAGTTCCCCTTTAAAAGGTCAGTTTAATATTTAATTTGAAATTGGATAAAATTTGTGCATGTGTGTGTGGGTGACAAAGTAATGCTTAAACAATCAGACCTGACAGATGCTGACAGAAACTGTCTAATATCTTTGCATGCAGATTGCATTGTGAGTCACAAGGCTCAAGGTCATGCATCTATAACCACCCAGAATGCTTTCTTCTCCACTTGATGCACAAATTTAAGTTCCATTAAGGCTAATATAAGATACAGATGTTTACTGAAAGGAGAATAGACCAATCTTCCAAAATGTTATATAATTGGTAGTGATGTGATTCATAACCATAGTTCCTATACTTGGTAAATAATTTGTCAGTGATTAAATAAAATAATCATGCAACAATAAACCTGTTATCTCATCACATCTAAAAAAATCTCTTGGGGCTATGAAAGTAGAACCAGCCATAAAAATGAGGAAAAATTGTCTCCCTATTTTCTAAACACAGGTAATACTTTTAAAATTTTTTCAGACTGTATAAGAACATTGACTTTCCAGAAAAGAATTTACTCTAAAAAAACCCAGTATTTTGATTAATATTTCCATAGTAATATTACATGAGGGATTCAATTCAGGTACAGGTTTTTGTGTCCCTTAAGTACATCAAGAGCACCACAGCTGATGGGATACTCCATGCTTCTTTCTCTTCACTCCCCAAGGATACTCATTTGCAGGAAGATCAGCTGCTGAAGTTCTCCTTCTGTGAAAGTAGTAGGAGTATTCTGTAAAAAAAATTATTATGGTTTCCTTCCTTCCTTCCTTCCTGGTAGCTACAGGACCCACCACATTAATACCCAATTTGATCTTTTCTCAGAAGCAAAATGAACAAAGCACTGGAAATCTTTGTGCATATGGAAAGGTCCATTACAGTACATGACCACTCTGCCTAGACCTAGCACATTCCAGTTGGGCAGCTCTTCAGATCCCTTCTTGGAGTACACTGTCCTGAGAACCTCTCCCATAGAGAAGGATTTGCAGGATCACTTGGTGAAATTTCCCAAGTCACCAACTGCGAAGTACTAGGGAAAGCACATGACTTGATCTAACCATAGATTTGAAAGAAAGCCTATGTGTGTTTCTGTTTTGGGGATACTAAACATTTTTTCCCCTCTGATTGTTCACTGAACTTTTTATTAGAGAAAGCTGAGTCTTGAAATTGCTTTTTGATTCCTCAGGGAAATGGTTTTGGGTGGGATGTGTGGTATATTTATAAAAATCTCAGTCATATGTTTGCAGAAATATTAATGTGATTTTGGAGTTTGCTCTGATTCTCTCCATGCCTGTAACTGATCCTAGCTTAGAGTTACCACAAATCTTGAAAGATATTTGGTAGGGGCAGAAACATGATTTTTTGAGAATCCCAGGCTCATTTTATGGTTAAAAAACCCCATGTATGCCATATCTAGTAGGGGAGCTCTTTGGGTCTTTCCATCTTTTTCTCCCTGCCCAAGGTGGATTTTGGCTGCCTGTCCCTTTTGACTTTGCTTGCCAGCTTATATCAACATTTCTATCTCATTTCTAGAAAGGGAAAAAAGGTAGTGAGTTACTTTTATTTTTCACTCCATGAAAGCAGAGTTTCTCTTTACATTTCAAGAGGGCCCCTTCAACATAGTCTTTAAGGAATTCAAAGATTCAAACTCTTCCTCTAATCACAGAAAACACATCAGAGTAATCAGCATGCTGGGAAAGGAAAGGCAAAAAAATTATGGGACAATTTAATGGTGATTTATTGAAAATTGGTAACTGGCAGCATCACTTTATGGAGGAATCTCTGGATCAGCTCTACATTTTATGCCTACTGTGGTTATGAAAGAAGAAAATAAATGGAATCTGATCCCTAACTGAAATGTAAACCTCTTGTTACTCACTGCCTTTGGGACATTGGCCTCTCCCACAGCAAAACCTACTATTTTCCTGAAACATGCCACCAGTTTTTTAAGGGGTGCATGGTATTTACAGGAAATCAGGACAGGGTGGAGGATTTATAATAACCACTGCTTTGTATCTTCTATTTGTGCACTGCTTTAGTGTTCGTAAATGAGGTGTCCTGGTCTGAAACAAATGCTCACAAAGACATTGTGCAGACATTTTTCATGTGGCTTGGCCAATGCACCTCAATCTTGACCCACAACAGCTCCACCATTTAAGTCCCAAAGCTCTTTTTAGCAGAAATTGGCAATCATGTGAAATAGTGTCATCACTTCTCCATGTGCTCAAATGAGGACTGGGATGAAACCAACAAACTCGTTTTTACTTGTGACCAAACCTAGTAAACTCTAGTCATGAGAGGCAGAATATCTACAGTTCCTAAGAAAAACATAGTTAGGATAAGAAAGTCCTTCAGTTGAAGAACACCTGTGCATGAGAGCTAATAATTCCCATCTAAAATGGCCTATTCAATATGAAATACATATTAGCAACACTACTGAAAACCTGAGCATATTGATAATGATGAGTAGGGTCAGGAGAAATGAGAAAATGTAGTATAATGAAGAGATTACAATCAGAAAGGGTATTAAAGGAAACCTTCCTTAATGAAGCTATTGGTATCAAACTACATTATTCATAGGGACTTCTGATTAGAGACAAATGTCAAATGTAACATACATTTCTGGGTGGCAAGCCTTCATTTGCATTTCAAATAAACACTGTTGGCTCCTGGCTTTAGTGCAGCAAATGGTACATTTAGTTTTGAGCAAGTTTTTCCATACTCACAAAACACCTTTAAATCCATATTGCAAAAGATAAAGTAGGTCTTTTGAACATAAAAATTAATTTAGACTTAGGAGTTATACAAAATCTCATGCATTTAATGCTCACCAGTATTTGTAAGAACAGGACCAATAAGAGGTATACAAGCCAGTACCAAATTCTCCATTCTCCAGTTTTCTTACTCTCTTTCTTCCCAGTGTTTGCCTGTGTTCCAACCAGAAGTGCCTTCATCCTTAAAACACTATGGGTCTACCACTTGAGGGCAGTGGATGGCTTTCTGTGCTGAATTAGAATAGGCATTTTTTTATTTCAATACATATATACTTTTCTTTCTAATCTGGGCATCAGTTCTCTATTTTTCTCTGATCTTTCCCAAATCCTTAACCCTTTTGTGCTTTTTAAAATTCTGCAGTATTTCAGTTTACCCACTCCACACAATGGACATTTCCCTTCATTTTAGATGTTCCTTTCAAGGTACACTTCTTAATCTCAACGTACCAACAAAAAAGAACCAAAAGACAATTAAGTCAGATTGGGCTTTCGAGAGTTGTTTAATAAAGCAAGTTGTTTTAAGCTACATTTTAGCAGCTTGTGATACAGCTTCACAGAGATAACTTTGATGTTCTCGTGAGTATGTCAGCAGAAATCTGTGCAATTTGCCAAAAATTATTCCTAGAACACCTCAGTGTATACAGTAAACAAAACCACAATAAATCCTCCTTTTTGCAATCAATACTTAAAGAATGTCATCAGCACTATCATAATTTGATTTAAATAAAAGTTTTGTGAATAAGAGTTATAGTAATTAGCGCTGTAGTTTTAATTGAGCAGTGTGTGTGTGATGTAATTTATTCAAGTTCTGATGAACTGCATGTCCTAAATGTTTAACAACACTTTGTCAAAAGTGATATAATTACTGTTATTTTCTTTGTACTCATTGTTGTAACATGAATAAAACTGAATTATTTTGGTATTCATGTGGGCCAGAAATACTGCAATACTACAGATATCTTATTGCAATTTTCCAAAACATTAATTAGTGTTACTATACAAATATGAACAAATAAATTACATAAGGAAACAGAAAGAGCCATGAATTTAACTTCCTAATTAAAGAAATTTCACTTTTTATGCTTAAGAGTGACTGCATATATATAAGAAATATATCAAACATCTGCATTTTTCAGTAAGACAAACAGAGCAGCCTCTATTTGACTCTGTTTACAGTTTGTACTGTAAGCACATGTTGAGGAATACATCTGGTGCAGGTAGCTCAGTTTGCAAGGTGCAGATTGAAATGCAGAATGAGGTCTGGGTAGAATCCCAAAATAAAAGGCAGTGAACTGACAACCCGTTGGTTAACAATGGGCAGGAAGACCTGTGGTGCCAGTCAGAAAATGGACACTGGGAGACACAGCACGAGTGGAGGACTCAGGAGGAAGAGCAATACTTTCACAGACTGTAAGGGTATAAAATCCCAGGAGTTCCTTTGTTGAGGGTCCTTGGATGCATTAACCAGGTTCTCTGTTACTGTATCATGAATAAATTGCTTTTATGGAACTTAGACATCTGAGACTCTGCCATGGGAAACCTGGGGTTGAACCAGCAAGGAAGCCTGGTCTGACTGTGTGAGAGTGGGGTTTGTAGGATGCCAAGCAGGGCACCTTTCTGGCTCACTGGAGCTGTCTGCTGTGAAGCAGCTTTGGCCCCAGCAGTGAAAGTCCCTGGCACTGGGAGGGTGACAGCCAGAGAGTCATGTGAATGGTCAGAGACCTTTTATTAATGCACAAACTGTTAAATCACCCTTTGCCAAACATTGTCCCAGTAGTCAGCTTGCTGGGCCCTGGGTTGCACGGCACATTATGGCACTGGCTCTCTCCAGACAGCCAGCATCCAGCTGAGCTTGTCCTTTGATCTTTCTTCCTGCCTTCTCTTGGATGTTGACTTAGAAGGCTGCAGAAAGGTGAAGACTTGCTCTGAGCACAGCTGTCAACAGATAAAGGATTAAAATATAATTTTGGCTCTTGCAACTGGCAAGCACCATGTCAGGATGGAGGATGGAGGCTCATTGGAAACCTGTCTGGGTTTTCTTTCTTTTATAGAAATTTGTATAAACCAAGAATTAGTTCTAAGAGGAGGGATTCAACCTTTCCCCATCACACAAAAGGATCCTCATCCCTGTGGTTCATGCCTAAAATGAAGATTTTCACAATTATCAAATGACTTCAACAACTTTGGGGCTTTTGAAGTCCTCAATGAAACCTGCTAGTGATATTTAATTTTCAGGGATGGGAGTTCAGTTTAACAGGCATTTCTCTAATATTTTTTCATCATGGTCCACAAAATAAGTGGCCTTTTTTGAAACAGTGGTGCACATAGAAATTGGGAACTTAAGAACTTTTAAGTTTCATTAAAAGAATTTTTTCACTATATTCTAAAGAAGCGTGAAAAGAACACAGATGTTTTTAAAAAAAGCTCAAAAGAGACTCATCCTTAAATGACATTTTTATGCTTATAGCAGTTTTTAATATCTGCAAATGAATAATTATCCCTTATTTCATGTTTTTAAGACTATGATTAAGAGTAAAATCATCAATTGTAGAAATATCTTAAAATTGTATTTTTAACTATATTTTTAACAATCATGCTGTTCTGAGAAAAATGTCAGATGAACCAATTTGTACATGGCTGGTTTTAAGTGTATAACTATAAATTTAAGTGTTAGATTACATCAATGTTAGTGTTTTTCAGTTGTGCTTACAAAGACATTTTAGTATAATCCTTTCTTTAATGCTTTTATGATCAGCCCAACATTTAAGAAGTGTAAGTGAGGAACTTTTCTTCATCTGATGTCTGAAAGCATAATATGAAAATACTTTTAGCACTGTATTGTGTAGAAATGTATGAACAATAAATATATAACTATACATACATAAATTAAGTCAGTCAAACAGAAGTCTGGCAGACATTTTTACCTAAGCAAACTTTAGGCTTTCTGCAAAAGACCTCTTTTCCCCCCAGTTCTGACACTGTTATATCATTTGTGCAATTGTCATCTCCTGACCAGGAAGCCTTTACTACTGCTGATGGTGTTTGTTTAATCCTCAGCCTACACACATTTCACAGTGCTGGAGTTGTGCTTCTGCTCTTACCATCACACCTTGTCTGCCTGCCTGTCCCTCCTGCACTTGGCCAGGCACATGGGCACATGCATGGCAGAGTCCTTCATTACCCAGAGAAAAAGTTATAACACAGGACCTCTCAAACAAAGCACTGCTGGGCCTGTAATGGACATGGAACAGAGGGATAAGTCAGGAAGAATAGAAAACAAAACATTTTCCAAAACCCTTAATCAAAAATCATGTTGCAATGAACAAGTACAAAACTTCAGACTGAAAAGGGGGCACAGTTTCTATTTGAGTTTCAGCATTTTTGAGTGCTTGACATCTCTGTATCATTGGGTCCTTTAGCATTGTTTATCTTGATACATGCCTCTGTGCCCAAGTAAGCATGTGTATGTGTACATGTGGATGTATATGAGTATAAAGGTACTTAATTTGGAAATCTCATATTTTCATGCCTTTCTTGAACAATTGTATATCTTCCTCAAAAAGAGTGAGAACAAGCCAGCTGATTTTGGTTGTTTGGGGCTTTTTTTTCACCCAAAGTTCTTCTATTTAAGCTTCTTCATATTTCAGGAAATTATTTTTATTTAGAGAATGACAAAAATACTCTCTGTATACTTTAAAGATGCAATGCAAGCTTTCTTCATATGAATCACTGAACAATATTCAATTTTGCTCTTCCATTTTTTCTGAAAAATCTCCTTGAGTAGAAGTCAACTTTTAGACAGCTTTTGCTTTTCTTTTTTTTTTTTTTCCTGTGGTGTCTTTAGGCATTGACCTCACTTTGGCTCTTTTTCTCACAGGTTCTGCCATGAGATGGGCCCTTTATAAATTAATAAAGTAATAAAATGAATAAATCTAGATGTAACATTTCTCAATGATTGCTCTAATGTTAAAAACATCAAATGAAACATTAACTTCATTTGATGTTTTTATAGCTAGATATACTGAAAAAACATCAAATAAGGATATCCTGAATTTCACTTGGGACAAGAATGTTTTATGTATACTGTCTGTCAAAAGGCTGCAATGGAAACTTTGTAACACATACCTGTTATCCATCTGCATCATTTTCCATTCTTTTTGGCCTTCTAACACATTTTACTTTGAGTTTTGCATTCTTTCCCTTTGTGATCCAGTCTATTCTCATTCCTTCATTATTAAAAATTAAAAGCATTTCAGTGAGCCTGCGTGTTCTTCATACTCCTTTTAACATTCTTGAAGCTTTTGCAAGACTGGATCTTTTCAGGAGGACTTATCCCTGTGAATTTATCCCACCTATTTTCCTACATGCTTATACAAGTAAACGAAACAGCAAAGGCCCACTTCCCAGCCTGTGATCCCCCACAGTGTTAAATGGCCAGTACATTTCCTGGCATCATTTTGGCCTGGGCCACTGAGAGCTTTCTGACAATGTTCCAGCATGGTTCAGTTGGTTTCACGGTCTAGAAACTACTCTCAATAGGGACATCTTAAACTGGGGGAAATAGGACAATTTAACTCTTTGGATAGGTTTTGTTTAGCATTTCTCCTCAGACCCACTGAAAAATCTTTGCTATCTTCATTATTAATAAGGAAATAGTCAATGGATTTTCTCCAGACAGAACAGCAACTTTTTTTTTCACAGAACCACTGGCTAAATTTCTTTGATACAAAATGTGGATCTTTGTTGAGGCTTTGCCATAGCTTCCAGTAGTTTTCGGAATAAACATATCCACATCTATTGCAGCAAGTCAAACCATTTTTGAAGCATCTGAAATAATATCATCAAAAATTTTAAAAATATTTTTGCATAGCTGCAATATTAAATATAAAATATTAAAAATACTTAAGATTTCAAATGCTGGGGTTTTTCATGAAAAAGTAGAAATACTAGAGGTTAGGTTGTTTTTTAAGGTAAGGAAAAATAGCTTTTGCTTACTTTTCTCATAAATTTCCAAATTGTCCTATAGATTACTAGAAGAATCAGATTAATAACTTTTTCTCATTTCCAAATTTTTGATGAAAAATAAATTATTTCCAGTGAATAATTTTTCTTTGCCATCTCAAACTCCATGGAGTGGAGTGGAGGGAGTTGATTACTGTCTTACTTATCTTTAAAAGTTACTCTCTTTGGCATTAAAATTATACTGTAGTCGCTAAGGGTTCTGACTTATATTTTTCTCATATTTAGCAGCAAAATTGTACAGGATTTTCCAATAGCTCTCCATCTTATCAGATTTCCAATTTACAAGTCTGTTTTTAATGTCAACTTAAAATGCTGATGAGAAACCATTTTTGAGAAATGAGCATACTGTCTACATGAATTCAGACTATCTACACATATTTTGCTATATATGACAGTGTGAGGAAGAGAGCTCATGCTCATCAGAACTGGAGGAACAGCTACTGATCTTCACTGTCATAACTATTGGCAGGATTTAAGGAAATGATATGAATCTGAGTCAGAGGAGGTTTAACTTCAATATCTGGAAATTGTTTCTCATCCAGAGGGGTTTTGGGCTCTGGAGCAGGCTTCAAGAGGAAGTGGTCACAGCACCCAGCCCGACAAAGCTCAATAAACATTTTGACAATGCTCTCAGAAACATGATGTGATTCTTGGGGTGCCCTACATAGGGCCAGGAGTTGGTCTTGATTGTTCTGATGGGTCCCTTCCAACTCAGCTTGTTCTATGATTCTGTGATTCTAGGGTAAGTGTTGGATCAGTATTGGCCTGCACATATCAATTCTAAATGTTTCTCCTTGGCAGAACCATGGCCCATGTGAAATTGCAATGTTTGAATTAATGAATACCAGGGTATGATTTTTGTGGATAAAGTGCAACAAAGTCCATGCCCAATTAACAGTAGGGATAAGACAGTAACAGGTTATGTTTCCTTAGCCCTATGTGTTTTTCCAGTAGTATCCTGCAGGCACTGAACACTTCAGAACTCCAGAAGTCACACTCTCAGTGGCAAAGCATGGATTGTTTTCTTCATGCTCCAAACCACCATTCTGATGGCTTGAAACCCAGTCCCCATGATTTCTGATATATTGGGAGCATACATATAAATATGTACAATCCCCACAATGAATAAATGGTTAGTTTGATTGTAGAACTACAAGTACCTAACAAGAAGTTAAAGACCTACAGTCTAATACTTTGGTGTGGACCTACCCAGATTATGGCATTAAGCTCTTTGCCACAGATTGACAGTTGATAAAGGAAGACCAATAGATGCCACTTATCTAGACTTTTGCAAGGCCTTCAGTGTGGTCTCACATGACATCTTTATCTTCAACTTTAAGACTTATGGATTTCATGGATGAGGAATTAGCTGGATGGACATAAACAAAGAGCTGTGGTCAAAGGCCCTATGTCTAGGTGGAGGCCTAGACATGATGGGTGCTGTCCCTCAGGATTCTGTTTGGGGACCAGTGCTCATCTGCGCCTGGCTCTCAGCGGCCACAGGTTAGAGGTTTGCCGGCTCGCTGTCCCGCTTGTGGCCGCAGGGCAGACATGCTGTAAGAGGCCTTCTGAAGCCCCCTCATTCTCCATTCTGCCTTCCGATTGCCATGAGAAAGAATTCCTTCCCCCACTGCAGCTCCGGCTGCAGTGGGGGAACAGTGCAGGTGGAACCACCGAACCGTCATGCTAGCTGTTCCGAACAAGGCCTGACAAGAACTTGGCAAGGACTTGGCAAAGACCTAACATGGACCCAGCACGGGACAGCCTGATGTGCGGCCTACTTCTAATCTCCGTTCTTAAGCCAAATGAACTTTTAGGGTGACTCCCGTGGTCCTTCATTGAAGACCCCTCCTCTGCCTTGTTACCACCGTGACAAACAAAGACGGAGAACCCTCCTCCCAAGGACTGAGACTGAGACCCCTGCTATAGGGAGGAGGGGAAATTGGTGGTCTGACCACTAATGACATGACCTGTTTCCCTTCAGTGATACCAATGGACTTATTCTTCATTGTATTTGTCTTGCTTTGGTGGTTTCTGTGGACTCACCTGTTCCCTCATGGCGATTACAATGGACTCTCATTGTTACACTTGTTCCCCCCTCTTTCCTCTGTGGACTATAACTGGACCCCTGAGTTGACCAGAACTTTGAAGACTTCCCCGACATGACAGACGGATCCCCATCGTCCGGACCACTGAGGATCTTGCCTGTGTTGGTAGCTATTCCCATCCCCCTGCTCTCTCTCTCTCTATCCTTTTATCTCCTTTCTGATCCCCCACTATCGCATTTACTGTTTTGGCCCCTAATAAAGGTGCATTTGTTGTGATTAACTGATAGTCCCTTGTTGTTTGCCTTTTGCACTTTTGGGATCGGTGAGAAGAACCATCATGACACCCCGCAATAACTGGATCGTGACACGCGCGTGGCCTCCCCTGAGTCTCTGCCAAGACTGTCACGGGTGGCGGTGATTGCTGCGGCATGGGTAGCACAGCAGAGGCACAGGGCACAAGGAAACCGAGGCAGAGGAATAAGGGAAGGACACATGTCTGAGTCTCCAAATATTTAATCTCGAAGTGGGGCAGAGCAAGTGAACCGAATCTGAACCTGAACAGACTACTTTTATAGGGTAGAGGGAACATGGGGAGGACACAACCTTTGACCAGTAGGAGGGCATTAGGGGAAGGGTGCAGGGTAAGGGCTCCCCAGTAGAATCCAACATGGGGAGGGAGCAAACCTTACAATCCAATTCTGCTTTGAGGAAGCGATGAAATACAGGGAACACTCTAGAACCAAAGAAGTGTGCTCTCTTTGACAGACAGGGGTGAGACAAGGGAACAAGGGAGGTATACAGGTGGATTGACATGTGGATTGACATACATTTTGGTCGGGAAAACTGTGGTAAACAACTCAGGACTGAACCATTAAGGAAGCCAAATGGGATACATAGAATGAACCATTACAAACTTATAACAAGGAATATCAAAACATACTACAGAAGAACAAACTGTAAAATAAGAGGCTACCACACTCATCAATATCTTCATCAATGACACAAGCAGAGGGATCAAGAATACGCTCAGCAAGTTTGCAGATGACACAAGGCTGAGGAGTGCAGGTGACACAAGAGAAGGACAAGATGCCATGCAGAGGAATCTGGACAAACTTGAGAAGTGGCCCTCATGAACCTTATGAAGTTCAACAAGTCCCAAGTGCAAGGTGCTGCACCTGAGTCAGAGCAATCTCATATATGAGCAGAGGCTGAGAGAAGTCATTGAGGGTGCTCTGTCCAGAAAGACTTGGGGGCTCTTGTGGATGAAAAACTGGAAATGAGCCACCATGAGTTCACAGCTCAGAAGGCCAAAAACACACCTGGGCTGCATCAAAAGAAGAGTGTTCAGGAGGCTGAGGGAGGTGATCCTGTCTCTCTACTCTGCCTTTGTGAGAATCCACCTGGAGCACTGCATTCAGCTGTGGGGTTCTCAGCACAAGACATGGACCTGTTGGAGGAGGTCCAGAGGAGTACCACAAAGATGATCAGAGGACTGGAACATATCTTCTTTGATGATAGGTTGAGAGAACTGGGTTTGTTCAGCATGGAAAAGAGAAAGCTTTGAGGAGACCTCATTGTGGTCTTACAGTACTTGTAAAGGACTAATATAAATTGAGGGAGAGGGACTTTTTGTACAGGCAGATAGTGACAGGACAAAGGACAATGGATTTAAACTGAAAGAGGGCAAGTTTAGATTAGATGTTAGTAAGAAAGTCTTTACTCAGAGAGTGGTGAAGCACTAGAACAGGTTGTGCAGAGAGGCTGCAGAATCCCCATCCCTTAAAATGCTCAAGGCCAGGTTGGGTGGAGCTCTGGTCTACCGGTCTAGTGAAAGGTGTCCCTGATCATTAGAGGATCTTTAAGTTCCTTCCAACCTAAAGCATTCTATGCTTCTATGATTCTCTACTTCTCTGTAACTAATATTTGTCCCTCAAATTTTGGCGCATAAATATAACCATATCTCTTTCATCTCTTCTGCTATAAAATAGTAATCTCCAGTAGGATGGGAGGAAGAATAGCTACCTGTCGTAATGTCTTCAGTACCTACTATTTATCTAACATGTTACATGTGTTGGACCCATCAGGTGAATGTTCTTTTCTCTCTCATATGTACCTTTGACAGAGAGAGCCATTATTTCCTCAAAAATTATAATTTTTTTCTGTCTTGGCATATATTTGAATTTAAAAAAATGCCAACATCTACCCATAATCTTAAAATCTTAACAAAGTCCAGAAAAGCAAAATTATTAGAAGTTTTTTGTTAATATATCTATGTTTACACATCTTATTAAAAAAATAAGTAATTTCCTTTATGTGATTTACAAAGATCATAAAAATGAAAACTTCTATATTTTCACAGCAGTTGCCTCTCACTGGTGACCGAGGTGCTTCTGTCAGTGCAGCACTTTCTTTGGATCTAAATGTTTAGAAGTCTTACTTATCCAGATAATTTTTAAGTAGCTTTTCCTCTTTGCAATCTCTCCTCTATTAGGCATGTGTTATGAGCAAATATCTGGCAACCATCATCAGAATTATTTTTAAAACTTTTGGAAGTCAGGCTCTCCTCTAGAAAAGCAAAATTAGTCAAGTTCTATATTCAGCTCTTCTTTCAAGGCCTTTTAAATTTATTGTGAATCCTTTCTATGTCTAATCTAGCCGTGCAGAAAGACATTAAACTTTACATAACTGTTGTTTTCAGGGTCTGAGCAAAAAATGCTATGTATCCTTGTCTTGGTTTCACCAAATTCATGTTTGGAAGACATGAATTTACCTTGGAATCATCAGAGCCAAAGACTTAATTAATTAGTGAAAAACAGAGACTGAAGGACAATGTCTGTTACCTGAATATTCTTTTTGTGTTGTCCCAAGAGTTTTACTCATAAATACTGAGAAGCAGTAAATAATATTTACATTCTCTATTTTTTAAGTCATTTCATTAGAGACTGGAATTTATATGCAGCTTAGGAATAATACTTTGTGCATTAGTTGAGGCAAAATGAAACCTATTGTATAGAGACCTTTTCTTGTTTTGTTTTGTTTGTTTTTTTTTTTTAATTTGATTGATGCTAGAATAGTAACCATCAATGCCTTGTTCAACAAAGATTTTTTAATTCAGCTGAAGTTACATTTTAGAAAGGTGTATTCAAAGAAGATAAGCATTAACCAAAGAATAATGAGAGTAATGTGAGATTAATTCTTCTAGATTATCATAATTTTGAAGCTCATTGGGAGTTTGGATGTGGATGGAACATTCGAGGAGACATGAACAAGACAAAAAATCCTTCAGGGAAGACAGAGGCTTTAATTCCTATAAGAATATATGTCTCTATTTTTAGAAAATATAATTTGAATGTGAGTAAAAATGGATTCAGATTGGCTTTATATAGATTCAATAGTAGTAACTGCACACAACTGATGCACATATCTGGATTTTCTCT
Source organism: Vidua chalybeata (assembly GCF_026979565.1). Classification (NCBI taxonomy): domain Eukaryota; kingdom Metazoa; phylum Chordata; class Aves; order Passeriformes; family Viduidae; genus Vidua; species Vidua chalybeata. Next base: position 123,373,062 of record NC_071530.1, on the reverse strand, counting down.
ATAGAACAAAAAAGCAGCACAGAGTGTAGCACAATTCGAAGGCTCAAAAGAATCTGAAAACTGGAGAGTTTAAGGTCATGGACAGTTCATTATAGCTGCAGTCATTACTCTCTTTTCTGCGCTTTTTTTTTTTGCCTTCTAACTTCTAATCCTTTTGCTGATCTTCCTTCCTCTTACTGTGTACTTTCTAGAAGTACTCATTACTACTGTTTGATGTGTTAACAAATATTAATAGGTATCTCAATGGTAAAATACAAGGTAGGATATAGCACAGTCAAGTAAGATTTATGCACCTCATTTTAAGAAAAATATAATAGATAAATGTAATAAAATTAATGAGTAGTGGTTGATTTTTCTGCCAGTGTGTAGCTGAGTAATCATGCCACTCATGGGATCAAAAAGGTATCTTGATTGTGAAATAATGCCTTCAGCCTTTGACTTTCTATTGCAATATATAATAATGTGTCCTTAGAGCACAGTACACAGTTTTCTCAGATCATGTAGTACCCATTTTGTGCTAATCAGGACACAGTAAGGATCCTTTTGGTCTGCAGGGATTATGATGACTTGGAAAGTATCTGCATCAGGCATAGTGGAGGAGAAAGGAAGTTAGGTTTTCCTTTGGCAGACACAATGTGATGACCAGAGAAGGGTTTTACCAAATGTGTGTATTTGTATAACAGTTACAGCTTAGATGGTGTGGAACTTCACTTAAAATATTGCCTGTCACAAAATAGGGAAGAAAACAGGAAAAGTTAGGACTGTGCACACTGATGGTAACCTGGCATGCATCAAATGAGTTTTCAGGTTAAAGAAGGTAAGAGTGGAGAATGGTACATGATGGGAAAGTTTAGAGATATCTTTTAACACTGGCCTTGATTGCATGGGGCTTATATATTGTGTCTCATCATTGCATATTTTTCCCAGGGGACCTCTTTTATGTTGACAGTTTAGTTTCATAAGCATTAATACGTATGGTTGTCAGTCATCTGGAAACACCTGGACCAAAGGGGGATAGCAAATGACTAAGGACATTTTTCTCAAATATGAAATAGTGCCTGGCTTCTCAGTACTCTGTCATTCAGCTTCAAAATGTTGTGGTTAAATACTGAGAAATGTTTCTTGTTTCCTGGAATACGACTATACATACAAAAAATGACACTGCTTGCTGTGAGCAGGGATATTATAATTTAGCTGAGTCTCCATGATGATTCCCACCCTACCTGTTTTCTCTGATAAGCAACACAATTAGCCTTTTGCGATCAAGAGGGTCCTGAGGCTCTCAGAAGACAAGTAAAAAGGCTTCTAAATGTCCTAAAAAATTATGTCTTTTGCACACAGTTTTTAGCAGGAGTGCATTTTTTCACTTGTCCAGCTTTCAGAAAATTTTAGTGATCTCAGAGGACATAGGAACTAGGTGGATATGACAGGAATATCTGTTCTCAGAAAAGTAAATACTAATCTGGCTACATCCAAAAGAAAGCTGGAGACCAAGGTTCCCATACACATTAAGAGGAGTCCTAAAACTTCTGTCCTCATAGCTTTAGAATGAGCTCCTTTTCTTCAAGCTTATGAACTTATAAAAACAGTACTTCACTTTCGTCCAGCAAATGTAGAAAACCTTGTACTTTATAAAAACTGTTCACTGTTGCTCTGTTGCACTGTTGCTATTTTCCATGTTTGTTTGGGTTTTCTTGTTTGTTTGTTTTTGTGGTTTTTTTTTTTTTATCTTTGCTCACTGCAGGTAATTTGAAGTTTTTTTTATACGATGGTGATGTTTAATATGAAAAGGCCTCTTCACATTCATAGTGTGGAAAGGTGCAGGTCCTTTTTTAAGTATGCTTTTTTTCTCTAAAAAAGTTATATATCAGAAAAAAGACAGTATATTTCAATCTTTTCATAGACTCATAGAATTGTTCATTTTGGAAAAGACCTTTAATATTGTTGAGTTCAACCATTACTCCAGAACTGCCCAGTTCACCGCTAAACCATGTCCCCAAGTGCCACATCTACACATCTTTTTAATACCTCCACAGATGGTGATTTCACCACTTCTCTGGGCAGCTTGTTCCAGTGTTTGATCACCCTTTAGGTGAAGAAACTTTTCCTAATATCTAATCTAAGCAACTTGAAGCCATTTTCTCTTGAAAAAAAAAAAAAAAAAAAAAAAAGACAGTCCTTTTTTGTTACTTGGGAGAAGAGGCTGATCTCCATCTGGCTACAACATTTTTTCTGGTAGTTGTAGAGAGCAATAATGTCCCCCTGAGCCTCTTTTTCTCCAGGTTAAACAACCCAAGTTCCCTCAGCTGCTCCTTGTAGGGCTTATGCTCTAGACCCTTCCCCAGCTTTGCTGCCCTTCTCTGGACACCCTCCAGTGCCTCTATATCTCTCTTGTCCTGAGAGGCCCAGAACTGAACACAGGATCTGAGGTGTGGCCTCACCAGTGCTGAGTACAGGGGGACAATCCCTGCCCTGATCCTGCTGGGCACACCATTGCTGATACAGGCCAGGATGCCGTTGACATTCTTGGCTGCCTGGGCACCCTGTTGGCTCATGTTCAGCTGCTGTCGACCAGCACCCTCAGATCCTTTTCCTCTGGGCAGCTTTCCAGCCTCTTTGTTCCAAGCTTGTAGTACTGCAGGGGGTTGTTATGACCCAAGTGCAAGATCCGCCCTTTGTCTTATTGAACCTCATACAACTGGCCTCAGCCCATCAGTCCAGCCTGCCCAAAAGCCTCTGCAGAGCCTTCTTACACCCAGAAGATCAACACACCCAACTTGCTGTCATCTGCAAACCAACTGGGGGCAGGGGAGGACTCAATCCCCTCATCAATTTCAATTATATATGAATTCTTTTGAAGACTCAAAGCTGTTGCTATTGTTGCACTTTTTGCAATGTTCTACCTCTCCCTTGCTTTCCTCCCCCACAGTATTCTTAAAACCATTTGCTTTCTGAACCTTCTCCTCCCTCTTTGTTGTAGAAATGGAAAATCTACCTGTTTCACTGAAATTTTCCTGGACTTTACAGTATTTGCCTACCAATGGATCTCCTCAGAAACAGAGGATGTCACCCTTTTCAGTGGCATTAAGTCCCTTAAAGAAGTTTAAATCTCAGACCAATCTGAGAAATTGAGGCACTTTTTAAATTTTTTTTCAGTTGTGAGAATAATCCTTAGAAAATCTAAAGTTGCACCCCTCATTACAAATATAAGTACATTAAACATAAACTCTAACATTTAAAACAGCAAGATTGCACTTACATTGTATAATCGCAACACAAAGGGCCAATAATCACTTTGTTCAAAAGAGATAATGCAGCATAATATAAGTAGTAGTTTAAGCAATTATCTGGTAGAACAGTTAATCATCACCCTCAGTTCACAGCCTTTTGTTTCTCAGGAATACACATGTCAGATTGTAATTAAATGCATTCACAGTATTCAGCGCTGTGCAGGCTGCCTGGGTGAACAGTGGAACCAAGCTGGAAAACACAATACAGACAAGTTTAGACACAGCTTTTACGGCTATGTCTGCCTGGCATGGGATCCTTGCTTACAAATTTTTTATGTAAGAATGAAACCACATGACAGCAAATTATTTATTAAAGAACACATTTTCTGGTAAAAATGATAGCTACAGAGAGTTTATTTTCAGCGTTCTTCTTATACTTTCAAAACATTTTGTTACAGCATGGATTATCTGTCTGGGGTGAATATTCTTACTCTGAAATTAAAAGCGGACTGCTTCTGAAAATAGGGAGATTAAATCAAATTTGGCCTTGAAAAAGAGTTGCAACTTCAAGGGACATGCACCCACACTCAGAAAAGAAAAAAACACAACAACCCAAAAACAACAAGCAACAACAACAGTAATCTCCTAAAGGCAGACATTTTTTCCAAAGTAGATCCTCAAATACAGTTGCAGTTTTTACAGTAGTCTGTGGCTGATCGAGAGAAGAGCAGATAGAAACAATTTGCATTGTTCACAGTGATCTGTGAGAGACAAGAAGGGGAGGTGGGGGGAGGCAGTTTTCTTGTTCTGCAATGTGGTTATTCCAAGGCTTTCCTGAGACACAAGTCCAACCTCTAATGAAGACAGCTGAGACATCTGTAACACAGCACAGTCCTCACCACTGGATGATTGTTATTATGATTTCAAGAGATGGCAACAACTGATTCCCACAGACAGACAGATATGTTCTAGCCTTGCTGTGAGACAGCTGTGTTGTAGCTGTGTGCTCTGACACAGAGCTTTGCGATTTTCCAGCCTGCATACACAAGCTGTGTTAGAGAGATGAGTACCAAACTTGAGCTTTTGCCTAGCCCACATTTCAGTTCCAAACTGTATTAAATCTGATAGGTGCAAGTGACCTGTATGTACACTCAGTAGCAGTAAAGACACCAGCCTAATTGTTCATCTTGTGGATAGCCAAAATAAAACCCTACTTGTACAGCTTTAGTTGAGAGTTGTGTATATTTTAATGTCACGTATAAATTGATTTTACCAGCCTTGGACTGATACTATTGATGTTCTGTTTCCTGCTATATTTCACACAATCTTGGTTATAGCTTTGTAATCCAGCTAATCATCTAGTTATATCTAATTTAGTAGTACTTTGTAACAAAATGAAAACATAAATGTAAAAGTACAGGTGAAAAAAAAAAAAAAACCTTAAACTCCTCCCTGCTCTCTATATTCAATCAAAATATCTAAACATCTGATTTTTATTCAGTCTGTTCAAGCATATGCAATGTATATGTATATCTTTGGGAGTCTCCTCTGTTTCATAAAGCTCTTCCTCCAATCTTCTCTCTCCCCCATCCTCAACAAACATACCCCATGAATGGCCATAGAGGTACAGGCTCAGGAGCATACACTTTCCATAGTCTATGGCAGTCTCGTTATCAGGTAGACAAGCCAACAAACCAAGAAAGCTCTTACAGGTACACAGCAAGATACTAATGTAGGTACCAAACTCAACCACTTTGTCTGTAGTGCAGATATCATAGTGCAGTCAGACTGTTCACGCATTTGATGGCATTTATAAAAAGCTGTGAAACTCATGTCAACCTCACCATTCCCTGGACCAAAATAGTGCTTAAAGAAAACATTACTTAGCCATATTTTTGTTGTTTTTTTTTTTTTTTAACTTGAGAACAAGATAGTCTGTGAATTAAATTTAATCTAGAATTGATTATTTCAGCAAATAGCCACATTTAATTTTAACAATTTGGAAAAAGTAAAATAAAATGCAAATTAATAACTCATGATGAAATAAGGATGACAAGCTACTTAGCAGGCAATTGTGATGAAACTGCAGAGGAGTAGAGACTGCAAATATGGCTTGTTATATAACATATTATACACACTGAACTTCTGTAGTCTATTTAAATATTAACCCTTCATATGTTTGCAAGCTTCCCAAGGGTCCAATCATCTTGAAGACTCATAGGTTTTGCTGGGTCATTAAACAGCTTCTGTTTAATATCTTAGACATTGGCTCAGCTTGTCTCACTTCTCATTTCTGACTTCTGCTTGCCTTGGAATGAAGGAAGAGAATATGAAGAGGAAGGAATATGGTGGGTGGCTCAATATGCTGTGATGGAATGCTGATGGAACAGGATGAATGATGATGGATTCCTAAAACAGATATGGTCATTAAAATTTAACCAGTTGGAAAACAGGCTCCCATTTCCTTGAAAAAAATTGCTTTACTTAGAAAGAAAATTGTCAAAGGTTTACTGGGTTGTTGCTTTTGCAGCCTGAGTGGCAAATGCAACATTTTCCAATGTATCAGTCACTGCTTTGATATAGGGAGGTTGCCATATTTATATGTCCACTTCCTATAAAAGGGAAGTTCATTCAGGCCTCCTAATAGCTAATCCCATGGCCACTAAAAATAGAATTGTCCCTCTAAATTTGAAGTTGTAGCAAAACCTCGTAACTGTAATTCTATTAAATTGTTAATCCAAAACACAACATTGTACTAGATACTAAGAAGAAAATCAACTCTATCCTCCAATCATAACCAGGAAAATCCTCAATATAAAACCTCAAGTAACCTGAAATTTTATGTGGTTTGTATACATTTTCAAAATAAACATTTGCAATATATATTTTCCAGGAAAGAAAATGCCCAAAGCAAGAGAGTATGGGGGCTACCTTCTTCTCAGAAATAAAATCAACCCTGTACCTCAGAGCTCAAGGGATTAATTATACAGGAATATAAACTTTCCTGTACACGGATATTGAACAACTTCCTTCCTGAAAATAGATCTGATTCTGGAAAGTGCTGAATGACTTTATCTCTTCAAAGTACTGCATACTGTGGATTGAACATTTTATTCAAAAACAGCAGTAGTCCAGTATGTCCTTAGACCTAAAACATAAGAATTGGCAAAGGTATGCCAGAATTTGTTAATTTTTTTTACTTTGCCATAATTCTTCCTTCAATATTTTTATTCTTAATATTCAACTTATTTAAAGACATAGAAAAAGAAATGTGACCATATATACATCTATAACAGTCAAACTTTTGAAGTCTAATTCCTTGAGAAGGTTGCTTTACTGCCTGTATTTTAAAAAGCTTGAATATAAAAAGTTGACATCATAAAACATTTTTCAGTGCATCTATCAATATTATCTCTTATATTTCCAATGACAAAGAGGGCTGCACGTACCCGTGTAAAACCACAGACCTTGTATAAGCCAGGCCTCATCAAGTTGCTCACATACATAGGCACACTCATTAAGCAAAACCAGGTTTTGGAACTACTACACATAGCCATGTAATAGAACATAATAACCCAACAAAAATGTTACTTCTTTCTTGATATGCCTTATTAAATACCTGTTGCTTTTATAAATAACTCATGCATAAGTTTCTCCCTTCTCCCCTAACACATGCATTAGTAGGGCTCACATGTACATGACAGACTGTTGAACTGAATGATATACATTCTATTTATAAAACTTGAAGATCAAAAGTTGGCCTTAATGAGGCAAACAAGCTATGCTTGCTTTTCTATTCTTATTAAAGGTAACACTTGTATAAATTGTTTTCCTCAATCATTTTAGAGAAGTTGTTTAAAGTAAGTACCATGCTAATAATGTAGCCCTAGGTAATTGGGATATTTGAACATTCTAAAATGTTGATTAATTTAGTAAGGGGGGAAAAGAATTTTTAAGAATATGAGCTCATATTCATTACACTAAAGATTATTAAAAGATTGGGAACTCACTAAGGTAAAAATCATTATCTTTGTACAGCAAATTTAATTCATAATAAACAATCTCTTGATCATTAATTCTCTCCACTGTACTTGATTTTCTGCATTGTTCAAATTGAATATACTCTGTAATACCCTCTGGAAAAAGAAAGTAAAAAGGATTTTATATTTTTTTCTATACATTTCACCATGTATTCAATAGATAACTGGATAGCTACAGCAGGAAATAAAAGCAAAAATACTGAGCAAGCAATGTCTTAGTAAAATCTTTTCTTCTAAGAAACAGCAGTAGACACAGATGACAGTGATGAGGGGAGGGTGTTATTGCTATTCTCTGTTTTGATGTCATTACCATGTTATTTCCATTGTTCTGACATAATCACTTGTTTGTTCTAATTGCGCCCATCTCAACAGGATGATATTTGTGTCATTCATCAGCATGAATAAATAACTGATGTTTTACTGTGTAATTCATACATGTCAAACATACATACAGTAAAGCTTTTACACGTTATAGCATTAAATGTATGCATTATCCTATTGCAGATAATTTTTTTAATGTATTTGACAGATAGATACACTTAGGTGTAGATAATTAGTTATACATTAAAATAGTGGGCATTGCCAGTCATGGGATGAACCTTTTCTTATGCATGGAGCGTGTTTTAACACACTCTTTTCAGGCTGAAGCATTACTTCTACTCATTTTCTGTGGATTCTCAAGAGCAGCAGACCAGAGGGAAGTGTAGGGAGGGGGTGAGCATATGTGTAAAATTGTTTTTGTACAAGTTCTTTTTCATGGAAGACCTTTCTTGTCAGTGTTATTCAAGGTATGCATTTAGGGGTGCTGTGCTGTCAGTTGAGCAGCCTGTTGGTCTGCTTAGATATATGCATGATCAGTTGGTGCCCTGAATTAAAATATTTGCATTTCTCTAGAATTGCTGGCATTAAGTATAAATCCAAAACCTAAAATAGAGAGGAATATTTTTCACATAATCTTCTCTGTAAATTTTCTACTTCTGCCTGCCAGACACATTAACTAGTGGAAATAAAGTATCATGCCCTGTATCACAGCTATGTATCTTTCTGAGCATTCATGCATGCATATACTAGCATTTTTTTATTTTCTGCATAGTTCATATAACTGTGTGACAGTCTCCTTCTTTCTGTATATATGTATATATCAGAAAACTGGTATTCACATGCATTAGACCTCATAAAATTTTATATTTCAATGATATTATTTCACTGATGGTCCCTGTACTAAAAATTTTGCTATAAAATAAGTGAAAACAAAAAAGACAGTGCAGGATAGAGTGTATTTCAAGTAAAGAAATCTCCAGCAATAGGGTGGAAAATGCAGTTTGAGTTTACAGTGGTCTTTTTAGTAGATGCATACTAGCAATTAATTTGATCTATAGTCTAAGAGGCATTTTATAATTAATTTCTCAGCATTTACCATATACGAGCCATCACTTTAGAGTGCTATGTCATTAACAAAATCCCATTTTTTCATAGAGAATAGGCATACTGATCTACATTTTCCCATGCCGCCTAGCCAGAATGGACTCGAGGGATATTATCTTATTCAGAAAGAACCTTTCAAGGTTGAATAAAAGAAATGGTGCAGGGTCCCTGGGAGAGGGAAGTGATCATCATTTTCACCTTCAACTCTTCTTTGATGTGGCAGAGTCAATTTTTAATCAGCAGCCATCAGACTGGGCTTCATTTCGCCTTACAAAGTCCTATTACTCTGCCACTTTCTGGAAGGAGGTGATAAGGACAATGCTCTTCTTTTTCTCTTCATAGAGCCCCGCATATGATGAGTCCCTTTGGAGAGGTTTGATAAAAAAAAAAAAAAGAGTGAGTACGTAGGGATAAAGGTCACCTCTCTGCTAGAATTAACTCTTCAAGACAACAAACTTTTGATTCCAGGGTATTTGTTTTTAGCAATTCTTCTGTATTCTTCTGTATGTAGTTTTTGTGGTCAGCAGTAACAAGACAAGGGTTAATTCCCATGAAGCTTTTGATCTAAATGCTACTTCAGATTATTGGCCTCCACAGAGGAAAAAAAATATAAAATGGAAAAAAAACATCACAAATAAACACCGAAACCCCTCCTCCACCAAATACATACCACAGACACTCAATTTCTCCAGTACTAAATGGATATTTTGAAATGATCAACACAAAGGAAATTATATAAAACTAAAATACACGTATTTTGTCAAAGCATCTCAATGTTATCCTTTACTGCAAGAATACACCATAGATCCTTACAGATAAATGACGGAAGAGATATTCCCTACAATCATCGAAATTGAAAAAAAATCCCCCCTCTGGAGGTGTTTTTTATGTTAAATAAACCTAAATTATTTTTTAAACTATGCATTCATGCAGAAAAAAAACCCTCCATAATCTCTTAGTATCATTTATTGTAGTCAGCAGTCTTAATTGCCTCCCTGAAATGGATCAGAGTTCTGGGAATTACACACGAAAATGATGTTACCGCTCTCCAGTCTTCACATTCCTTGATATAATCTCATTAAAAATATCAAGCCTCTAGGTGAGGGAATACATATGGATGCTAAATGCATTTTAAGCAGGAGCACCTAAACTGATGACCTAGTTATTACAGAACAAAGCAGCTGAAGATGAATTTTAATGCTGAAGTAAAGCAGTTTTCTTTTTTGGTTATTACTACAATTATTAACATGTGTTTGGGTTGAATTTCTTATTACCCTGGAAAAAAAAAATTATAATTCTGAATCAATCAAAACAGTGAAATGACATTTTTGGCGTAACATAAACTCTTATTTGCAGTAGACCACACAAGTTTAAAAAAAAAAAAAAGAGAAAAGAAAATAAGAACTCAGTAGTACTCAACAGTTTCATTAGCTATAATTACCATAAAGAGATGGAAAATACCAAATTACAATTTTTGCCTGAGAAATGTTAACTCTGTTAAAAAAAAAAAAAAAAAAAAAAGCACTAGAGGAAACAGACTCATCTCCCAGCCAAATAAATGGCAAAAAGGGGGAAAGTTATGCTGGATTCCATATATGAAATAAATCAATTTTAGAGAATTGGATTTCCTTTTATAAATTTCAAAGAATAATTCTGTAAGAACTGTGTATAAAGACTGGAATATCATATGTGCTCTGTGATCTGATGTGTTGCAAAAAATAATCATTTTAACTTTGGTGCAGATTAACAGAGGCATTATATGGACTGGGCTTCAAAACAAGTAGTTTAAAAATGACTGAAATATTTAAATGATTTCAATATCAGTCTTATCAGGTCAGCTGTGTGTGAGTCCTGTGGTTTACACCCAAGACACAGAACAATATAAATTAATTTAATGAAGAGAATGACTGCTATGTGACACTGCGCTTTAGAAACAAATGGTCATAAACACTTCTGCAGTAATTGAAATAGATTTTAAAAAATCAAACTAAAAAAGCACAGTAATCTTCCTGCATGTGAGGTAATAGTGTTATTTTGCATATGATAAACTCAGATTTCAGAGGTTTATAAGCCAAGTACTGATTTTTTTTTCCAGGAAAAAACACACAAAAATAATAATAAAGAACCTTTTCTCCCCCTTCTTTAGTAGTATCATTAGTCTGTAGTCAGAAATGGCCTGCTTGGGGGATTGGTGACACAAGATAGTGAATTTCATGTCATGGCTGCCAGTTCAGATCTGTCATGTGTACATGAGAATAATTATCCTCTGACGGCTGTTGAGTGACTTGTGTTATAAGTAGCAGTATCACAAGGAGTGATTGTGGGCACAGTAGTGGAAGTCTTGGCAGGGAAGGCTAAGGATTACATGAGAAAGAACACTGAATTTCCTTTTTGCTTTTAGGAGCTGTTCCTCCCAGAAAGGCCGTTAGTTTGCAGAAGCTTCCAGACTTACATCTTGGAGAGGATCTTTCAGTGTTATAGCACTGTAACAGAAGTCTTCCCTTACCTGAGAACTTTTAATAGTCTTTCACTTCATTTAAAAAAAGGGTCAAACTTGACCTAAATTGAATGGATCAGAAATTATTATTCTGCCTAGACCTAATTAATATTTTGCTGCACTTTCACACATACAGATCTCTTCCTGTGCTTGGATAAATCAAATGAAAGGTAAGGAAGGACTTCAGAGAGAACCACCTGAGAAGGATTAGCTATGGCAGTCATAGGAGTTGAGACAATATTTTTTCCCCTAACACTTGGCTGTGCGCACAATTTTTCAACTTTTAAGGTTTATTTTTGTCCTACTTTTTAAGCTTTAGTTTAAAATTCTAAGGACTACAAATACTGATATATTGATAAAAAGTTTTCTTAAAGGAGAAGTTCACCAGACTTGCCAAAAGGCAGACTTTTGATATAAGATTCCTTATATATAATCTCATGATTTTGAGTTTCTGTCATGGTTTCCTCTCAGAAGTATAGGTGCGTATAGCTCAGTGGGATCTGATGCTCAGGACAAGACTCAAGTATTTGTTAGGTGGCATATGGAATTCAGAATCAACTAATAAATAAGCTAATTTAGGCAGATGCTTAGGTTTTGAAATCTCTGGAATTGCAATACCTCTGGTCATTAAGACACCTTCTGCTCATGAGCCTCTGTATGGTGCAGACTGTCTGTAATACATGCCTTATTCTTGAGGCTTGTTGCCTTCTGCTGTGTTTGAAGATCGGATCTGCCCATTAGGTCTGCAGACACAACCATATAAAGCACATCTTACATGCTTGAAAGACATTGACCAGATGTAGGAGACAGAGGCAAATGCAATGGTCACTCAGTTGCTCTTCAGATTCTAGCTTTCTCATTAAATGTAAATTATTTTAATGTCCTACATAGACACAGTCTAAGGAAGTCTAAATACAGTTTAATTTGTAGTCCAAGACTACAAATCTTTCTGCTGCTGCTGTTATCATTGGAAGAGGTGCTGCTGTGGATTGCTGTCAGACAAAACCATCTACATAGATGTTCATACATTTCTTTCACGTATTTCTGTCACAATTCAGCTGGTAAATTCTTCTAAATTAATTACTTAATCTAGAACATTTTGATTTAGGTAGACGAGGAAGTTATTACAAGAACAATGGAGCTGGAAAGCAATGTGTGGTAAGGTAGGGTGAAGTCATAAATACTCAATAAATTAATTATAACCTTTCTCAGATGGCACAGATGCAACAAGAATTGAATATTTATATACTGTGGAAAAGACTTGAAGATCTATCAGAAGAAAAGCAAGAACAACTGAAGTACCCAGTATTCTCAGGAAAGTGATAAACTTCTAAACTGCATATAGGGCTGTCATTTAAAGCTCCTGTAATGTAAAGTGGTAACCTTTGAGTGTTAACAAAAGCATGAATGGTGCTTTCAGAAATACTCAGTGAAGGGTCAATCATGCAACTTTGAAAATGAAAATATTTTCAAACAAAATTTATGTGAAAGTCAAGGCTTATGTTAAAAGAATGTTGTTTAGGTTGAAGAATACCCAAAATTTTGAAAAGTTAGGTGCATATGTGGAATAGCATGCAAACCCAAATTACAGTATCACATACTTAAACCACTCTCAATGGCCTCATTTTATCTGTGTCCAAAACAATCTCTGGCAATGAGCCTCTTCAGCATTTGTATTCTCATTGCTATTGGTCGACAGTAGACCTTACTGAATGTGTACTGCCCACATTCTGTTCTGCAGTCACAAAGGTTGACTTCAACAAAGATTCTTCTGTGGCCACTCATTAATGTTGCATACACCTAAATTAAAATATTAGCCAATGTGTTTCCTGTGATCAGAAGTCATGAGAATTTCAGTACAGGGTGGCTTCATCTATTTTGGTCAAAAATTAATCTACCAAATTATTTGAAAATTTGGGAAAAGAAATTAAAGCCAGAAATGCACAGTAATTTTAGAAGGCCAGTTTAAGTCCTCAGAACCTGACTTTTGGGGCTTTTCACTATTGCATTGCACTTTATAAATATGGTGCACAGGCCCACCTGTTAATCAGTACGGTAGATTACACACTAAGGTTTTTCCTCATTGAAATGAAGGATATATAACTTTGGATAACCTGAAAACTTGGTTTAATTTACTTGGCTAACACTACATAGCAACTTGAAATTGCTTCTTCTTGTCCATAGCAACTTTGTGACAGAAACAGGGCAGACACCAAACTCATGGCAGGATTCAGTTACTGTTGCCATAGGGGATCATTTCCTTTCTTACTGGAGTTACTGGGGTTTACTTAAATGCCAAATTGATTAGAGCTGTTACACCATTTGTTAGTCTTACACACTTGGTAATGCACTCTGGCTCAATTATAATCCCAAGGTCTTCTTGCCTTCCCATCCTTACAGAGAGGTAGATGCTGATTGCATCAATTTGTGCTCTGTAGCTTCTCACTATTCCAATCTTAGATGTCACCAATAAAGATCTTTTGGTGTCCCATGATGTCCATCTCCATGCATCTCTCTGAAATATGGGATCTTACTCAGTTCCATGAATTTTTCTCCTGCCAGGGCTTCCACTTTCATGTTCCAGTCTCCCTTCTTGTTTGCTGCAACCAGTTCTTCCTTTTCTGAACCCATCTTTTTGATCCCTAGGCCACGGGTTTTCTGGGCTAAATAGTCTATATGCAGATGTGCAATGCATGATCAGTCTTTTAACAGATAGTTCTGTCTCATGTCTCTTTATTAATTGGAGAATTTAGGACATGCTGTTTTGCTTCACCTTGCAAGGTGGACTTTAAAATCATTGTCTACTAGTGGCAGCTAATGGATGACAAGCTTCTGCAAAAGTGCCAAAGTTCATTTTGGAGCATTACCTGCCTCCTCCCTGTTCCCATATATATTTTTCACCTGCAATGCAGTGTATGCTAATTTTTCAGAGGTTTGTAAATTTTTGAAATTTGGGAAGATTTTTCTAGTGACAGTAATATTCTAAATCCATGGTTCAGTAGTGCCTTTCTATCAAATACATCTTTGAAGTCTTTGTGGTAAATAAAAAAAAAATGTTGCAACAGAAACCTTCCTATAATTTTTCAGCATCAGAAACATTAGGACTGTTACACTGATAACCAAGCAGTCCAGTATTGTCAGGCTTTTACAGATGAAAAATCAAACTACCATGTAGCCAAAACAGTAAATGTTTATGATGGGTCTGTCTTTATGCTTCAGAGAGAAAACAGGGGTAAAAAAAGGGTCCCTTTTAGTACATATTACAAATTTGAAACCTAAGGGATGACCTGTTAAATATCAGCAATAACAGAGTTCCTCACACTCTCATAATTATCTCTTGAGAGATATGTATCTCATGATTATTACATTGAGACTTTCCTCACTTCTCTATGATTCAATGTGTCTTCCCAAAGTTTATTTAATTTCTGGCAGTGCAAAATGTTAGAACTATTTATAAACTAGACTCATAAATATTTCCAGAACATGTTTTACAAATAAATACCTCAGTGTTGAAAGCAATCCATTAGTTGGTCAAAGACCTCAGATAGCCAATGCCTCACAAAATATTTTTGGAAAATATAGCTGACTTCTGTAGTTTTAAAATATTAGTGGATATTTATTTTCCTTCCTGTCAGGATCACCTCTCTAAGTAGCCAAGCCCTATGTGAGTAAAGAGCCAGTGGTAGAGACAATCTCTCAGAGGCAGACCTTTTTACCTGCTTGCTAATTCCAACTTTCCTAGACATAAAGAAAAGTATTCATTTGGTGCACTTTTTTTAAATAAAAAGGAAAAGAAATTCTTAATATTTGTTTACCACCAGTGGACATTGAATGGATCCCATATTTAGACAATTTGCCGTTTAATACTTTTGTTGACAATATACCTACCTAGGTTTGAGGTATGCCAGAGCTTAATTATAGCAGTTTCACACAGTACAGGGCTAGCTGCTTTTCACTATTTGGAATATCTTAGACTAACTTCAGATTTACAGTATCTTCAGTTCCCTGTGAAAATACCTCCCAATACTGCACCAGAACATGTCTTATTAAAACTAATTTTCCAATCATACACATAGTTTTTCTCATACTTTACTTTTTTCTTTTTCATCCCTGTTTTCATATTTTCTTAAAGATTCCTCAGAAAAGAATTTTTTTGACATGTTTTGAAATCTTCCAATTCTTGGAAGTGTTCAGGCTAGGCTAGATGGGGCCCTGAGGAACGTTATCTAATGGGTGACATCCTTGTCTTTGGCAGGAGTTTTGGGCTAGATGATCTTTGTAGTGCCTTCCAACCCAAACCATTCTATGATTTAAGATTTATTTCTCCACAATATTTTGCTAATTAAAATTTGGTGTCTGTTTTTGAGCTAGTTAACAAAATTTTTTCTAACACTCTTCTCTGAACTACCAAATATAAATTGATTTCAGCACACTCATTAGATACTAATTTAATTAGAATGATGTTGTCCCTTCTATTTTTACAATTTAAAGTTATTAATGTATCAAAATTATCTTAAACTTGAAAACTCATTATTAAACAGATGTAAATACAGAAATGGTGCCTTATTTGCATCAGTCTCATATTGTGGATTGATTCTTTGATGAAAATGGGTCATTTTATAATGACAGAATTTGTATATCTCAAAGGTTAGTTGTGAAAAGACACTAGTAACTCAATCTGAATCACACCATAATATTGTCAGTACTTTAATGACTTTGTAATTGCTAGAATTCTCTTATGCTGCTAGTATTTCTTACTTGCAGACCTGAAGGAATATTTTTACCTACACACGCACCTTTCCCCTAGGAAGAAATGTGGGATATAGGTCAAGAGTTCAGTAGCTTTCTATACAGTAAAAAAATATTAGTGCTTGATTTTCCTCCAACTCCTGACTATGCATAAACAACAGTAAAAGAAACTGAACCATACCATTCTGTAGATTCAGAAGACAATTGTTAAGTGTGTGAAAAGGAGGCAGAGACAGCCTGCAGTGAACATTAAGACAGGATGCCACCCTCAGAAGGCTAGAAAACTAACAGTCAGGTTGCCTTTCTGCCATGTATGAACTAAGTCAGTCCTTAGCTGCATAAAGAACTAATATTTATTTGAAAAGTACTTTATAGAATAAAAAAATAGTGGGTTTAGTTTATTGTTATGGTAACTATTTTAGGTTAAGATATCCCATTCCAATGCAAATTTATGTAAATATATATAATTCCTGTACAATAGGTTCTGCAAAGGCAACTGATAGAGCCAAATAAGGTTTTGTAACTTGGCTTTGATGAAGACAGTCAGTCAGTCAGTCAACTTCTGCCTCTAGAAAACAGTATAGATGTCAGGTGGAGAGCTCCTTAATTGTCTGATGACCTCCATGCTACTGAGTAAAAGTCAACAGATGCTGCAAGTAAGGATGATGGGCACTTACCACTTGTAAGGATGATGGACATTGATTAAACCCTACTGGGAAAGTAGAAACTAAAAGGGCTAGTGGAGCAACAGACTACCCTTGCCTCAGAAAACATTTAGAAATTCCTAACAGTGTCATGTAAAAAAAAAATTATATATATATATATATATATATATATATATATGGTACAATTTGCATGAATTATTAAAATTTTTAATTAAATATTATCTATAATCTGCTTAAGTTTTAAGAGCAAGCAGATGCCTGATTTAATTTAGGAAAGAAGTATACAATAAATGTAATGGTGTGAGTATATATGTGTTGCCATATAATCTCCAAATCACTCTGTCATCCCAAAATAGTTCTGTAAATGCATATCTGTGTTGTTTGAGTGTTGACTGACAAAAACTCAAGGCAGGATGTAATCAAGAATATTGCAGAGTTCTGGATAAAACAGAATGGCTTAATCATTTATGAAACCTGGCATTTTTGGAGCAGTTCTATTGCTACAAAAACTAAAGCTTCACTTAGATTTAAATAAGATCTGTAGTCACATTACACTATGAAAGATGGACAGAGAAACAAAAAGGTCAGTACTGAGGACTGTGAGATTTTTTTTTTCTTAATCCAACTAATATAGGTTTCTTGTGCTATGATAAGAATGTTTGATCAATGAAAGCATGTTTTAATGCCTTGAGGTGTAAAAGATGTTTTCTAGACAGACACAAGACAATGAGGATTATAATTTGGACAAGATGTTTCTAAAGGACCAACTACCAGCAAAGTAATCAGCTGCTGGGCAAAGAAAACACTAGGGGAGGAATGACAAAAGTAAAGTGACAATATCAACAGAAGACAGCAGAGCTGGAGGAAATTCTGTATTACATTGTGCCAGCCTGCTAGTGATGTGTAGACAAAGATATAATCATACTACAATTTGATACAAAGCAAAAATAATCATATAGCACTTACTTGAATGCTTAAGGCAATTATGGCCCATTACAGTAACTTATTAATATGTCTGTACTACTAAGCTCTTAATTGACATTTGACTGTCAATTTAAGGCCAAAACTCAGATTGTAACAAACCCAAAGTAAATAAATGTAATACAAAGTTTATTAAAACCAGCCTCAATCAGTTTATAAATTAATTAATTCATACTGTGAACACAGAGCACTAAAATATTTACAGAAATATTGTAAATACTTGAAAAAATATATAACTGACTATTCAATTTAAATGCATATACAACTACATATTTCAATAATAAAATCCAAACTTGAATAGAAAAATACCAAAATGAGTTTAGTCTTTGTTTTAAAACCATTATAATTCAAACATCTCTATCAACAATAGTACTATATATGCATGATATCTAATTTTTAATGAAAATGACATGATCTGCATGCATGGTCAACATAAAAGACAATTTAGCCCTTTATGTTTATAAGAACACAGAATCAATGGCTGTGGATGACAGCTAATTTCCTCTAGTCTCTTTATGCCCCGCAGCTATTAATGCACACTGATCTTCAAGAATTATTGGAAAAAATTAAACACAAACATAAAAAGAACAAAAAGAAAGCCATCAATTTAAGGCTAATTTCAACAAAATAATTTGAAATGCACTACTACTTTTAAAGAATATACAATATAATGCTGGACTTACAATTTTGTATGAAAAACAGCCTGGTATCACACACACACAAAACTATTATAAAGTACAGATGTTCTCTTAGATTGGAAAAAAAAAAGGCTCTCTTTTAGTATATTTAAACAAACCATATGGGATTCATTTTAGTTATTTCAAAGCTTTTTTAGATATTTCTTGAACAAATACTTCAGGCGTATGATATGGGATGTCAAAAAACTCTCTAACATACTTTTATTCCTTGGTATTAAAAAGGTACAAGGCAATAATTTAAGAACTTAATACCAAATGGATTAACTAGAAACTGAAAACCAGTAAAATAAGAAAAGAATGAAGCAGAGTAAAATTTTCTTCTTGGTTTTACTGCCTTTGCCAAATAATTTCCTATTTTTTTTTGTTTAAGTTAAATTATTGTGGTATATTTCACATCTAAGTTCATTCGCTTTTACTTTCCGGTAATCTGTGCTTTCCTCTAGCTGTGCAGAAAGTTCTCCAGTGTTTTATCCAGTCTGATTTATTTGTTTATCCTTGGTCATTCAACATTCCTTCTCAATAGAAATTCCGTTTTGCTCTTTGAGGAAACTTTTTGGTTATTTGATTGCAGGATGTGTGTGACCAAGTTGTGATTAGAAGAAAAAGTCTCAAGCAAGTTGATTTCATTCTACCCTTGCTTCTCTTTGTATTGATCTCCAAGACATATATCCTGATTACAACTAGCTACCTGCAGTTCAGATTGCTGACACTGATTTTGAGTTTGAAATTGTGGTTTTGCCAGTGCAAGTTATTCATTTTCTCAAGATGTACGCTGAAAATAAACATGAATTAGATATATTGGATATATTGGATATACCTAATATAGGACATGTTGATACAACATATTCCTATGGAACAATATGAAAAAGAATGCAATTCTCTTAGGTGGTCTTCAGGGTTCAAGAAGTTTTTGTTCCTTAACCTCAGCTGAATGAGCCAGGTTTGGTAGCCTGGAGGAGACTCAGTGGGATCTTATCACTGTCTACAGCTACCTGAAAGGAGTTTGTAGTATGTGTTGGTCTCTTTGGTCTCTTCTCCCAAGAAAAAAGTAATGGGATGAGAAAGGGCATCAAATTGCACCAGGAGAGGCTTAAACAGAATATTAGAAAAACTTCTTCACTGAAAGGTTGGTCAGGCATTCAAACAGGCTGCCCAGAGAAGTAGTGGAATCACCAGTCCTGGAAGCATTCAAAAGGTTTGTGGGTGTGTCCCATAGGAATACGATTTAGAGATAAGCATAGTGGTGCTGTATTAAAAGTTGGACTCAAGGATCTTGAAGTCTTTTTCAACCTTAATGATTCCATGGTTCTATCATTCTATTGCATTTTCCAATATTTTCTGTGAAACTCCAGCAAACTACACAATCACTGCATGAAGTGACTTTACTACATGGGTATGTTTAGTCAAGAGCGTCATACATAAGCTCTGTAGTCAATTTGAAAATGGTCTAAAGTCCAATATGTAGATTTTGGGTGAAATAACATAGTGATCTTTTCCAAATCAAAGACAAAATAAATGCAGTATTTTACTGAAGAAACCACAGAAGAAAGGAATTGGTTGGTTTTGAACATTGATAGCAGGAGATAGAGCTTATGCTTCCAAACCAATTGCTCCCAATCTTTTCTTCATGTCAAATAGTTATCTGAGATCAACATACAATTAGTGCTGCTTTTGGCATATTTTCTAGTGAAGAGCTGACCTCGTCCCACAGTCCATAATAATGTAACTGTTACTATCTGTCATTCCAAGCAGGATCTCATGATTAAATGACTCAGCAAACCCAAACTGCCTTAGCAAAAGATGGTTGGTCATTTGCTAGTGGGATGAAAGGAAATGCAAACCTTGTTTTCATCACACTTAGCAGAATGGCAGTTTACTCATGTATATGACTAGTAATCATTTGCATTCTATTCAGAGTGAATATTAACATAGGTGAATAATTCCCACTAATTTCACTGCATATAATTGAAACTTATCTGAAAGAGTGTGGCTTCCAAAAAGGAAGTAACAACATGGTGATGTGCTTAAGTTCTGAGGATGGGAATGCTTGGAGATTCAGATTTTATATGAATTGGGACACTCAGTCCCAATACACTCTGAATATACTCTGAGCTCTTACAATGGAAATATTGCACGTTGAGGAATTTAATTTCTTAATTTTTTTTTGTTAAGACTTAATGGCACTTTTTTTCCCGATTCAATTTAATGTGAAACTTTTCTTGTTTGATCATATTCTAGATGAGCCTAGTATATATAATCTTTAATAGGTAACGGTATAGATTTCTGTGAATTGGATACTTTCTATTAGCAGTCACTCAAATTGCTAGATTTAACATTGTCATTAGTGATAATTATGATTCATTTTGCTACATGAGGAAACTGGAATAGAATACGATGAATCACACCTTTGCAATGACATGACATAATCTGCTGGCAAAAAATACAGCATATAGTTTAAACTAGTTTAATTTTTATTCATTGTGCTAATCCTCAACATTTCAATCAACTTCATAAAAATAATTTTTGGCTCAGCCTACCTATTTCCAAAAATAAATACTTATATTAAAGCTATGTAATCCCATTTCCAGGAACATTTACAGAATATCTATGTAACCATGCTGGTCAGAAAAGGGCAGTTCCTTCTCTCATTTCACTTAACACATTTTATTTGCAAATAAACATTGAAAATATGTCCTTTTTAACACCTCTTTGCATTTTTGTATCCTGGCTGTGTTGCCGTGATTGCTGAGATTTTTTAAAGGAAAGAAAAAAAAATATAAGTCGCAGTACCATGGCCCCATACCAAAAACATATTGCTGTGCATTCAATTGCAATATTTCTCCTGAGGCCAAAACACTATTTTCACCAAGAATAATGGCATGCAAAATAACAGGAAACATACTGTGAATAATGTCTTACATATGGAACCCTTGGTACTGTTAGTAAAACATTGGTTATGTGCATGCAAAATTAAATGGCTATGAAGAAGAGACAACATAATAGTTTGTGGATTTATGATGCATTAGCTAATCGCTATTTTATTTTATTTTAAACACTAATATTTCTACTTTAAAAACATTTCTAAAATTATTGCATATACCCCTACTGTTACACATGGCAAAATGAAGTTAAAATTACATTTTTAAAAACTCCAATGCTTAAGTAAAGTGAATATAAGGAAGGGACAGATGAGCAAATACCAATTTGACAGTGACGCTGGACTTCACTCTGAGTAATTCCAGAAACCAGATAGGACAAAAATGATCAAGATTTTTATTAACCTATCATAATGAATTATTAGTTTGGTTTGACTCAAAAATGCAAGAATTCACCCTTCATCCTGAAATTGCTACTGCTATTATATCTGACACACCTTTCTGTTGAAGTGGTTTCTGTAAGGCCACTGCCAAAATGTGAGGAATCCTGCTCTCTGAATTCCCCTCCCTCCCAAATTCTGGCTGAAGGATCATTAACTACTAGATTTTTGTACACCATAACTCATCCTAAACACTAAGTCTTTATATGTAAATAGAACAATCACTTCTGAAAACATTGGTGCTTCCAAGGTTCACCATTGCTTCACTGCCTTTTGGACAAAAATAACATAGCTCCATGGAATCCACAAGTCTCTTTATCAAAGACTGAGCTGTCTGGTTGCATATAACCTAAAAACAACCACCATTTCAGGTTTCCAGGAGAATTTTTGAAAATTTTCTGGCAATTGAATAACCTAAGAGGCATGGGTTTATAAAATCAGGCAATCATAGAATGGGTTGAGAGGGAACTTTAGACATCTATCTAGTCCAATCCCTCTGCTGTAGGAAGGGACATCTTTCACTAAATCAGGTTGCTCAGACTTCTAACAGTCTGATTTTAATGCATTGATAAATTCTTTTGTCAGAAGAACCTTTTCTAGTTTTACCAAGCTCATCAGAAAAACCTTTTTTCTTATGTCCAAGCTAAACCTGACCTCTTTCAGTATAAAACCATTGCTCCTTGTCCCGTCACTGCAGGCCCTGGTATAAAATCTCCCTCTGGCTTTCTCATAAGTCCTCTTTATGAATTGGAAGGCCACAATAAGGTGTCCTGGAGCCTTCTCTCCTTCAGGCTGAACAAACCCAACTCTCTCAGCCTGTCTTCACAGCAGAGGTGTTCCAGTCCCCTGATCATTTTCATCAACCTCCTTAGGACCTGCTCTAACAGGTCCATGCCTTTCTTTTGTTGTGGGCCCCAGAACTTGATGCAATACTCCAGGTGGGGTGTCATGAAAGATGGAAGAATCACCTCTATTAGCCTCCTGGCCACAGCTTTTTTTGGTGCAGCCCAGGATATGCTTGGTTTTCTGGGCGGCAAGAGCACATTACCAGCTTAGGTCCAATTTTTCACCCACCAGTATCATCAAGTACTTCTCTGCAGGGCTGGTCAAGATCAATTCAGCCTCCAGACTGTATTGATATTCACTTACAGAAGTCCAGATAGACAACATCTGTAGCTCTTCCCTTAACCAGAGATGGAGTCACTCCATATTAGAAGTGATTATTTTGGCACATAGTGC
Organism: Vidua chalybeata; assembly: GCF_026979565.1. NCBI lineage: Eukaryota > Metazoa > Chordata > Aves > Passeriformes > Viduidae > Vidua > Vidua chalybeata. Next base: position 123,350,222 of record NC_071530.1, on the reverse strand, counting down.
CCATGGTGCAGCAATGTTGTCTGTCTCTATGCACCTCCCTTTAACTCATGTATTTTGACATAATTTTCAGGAGGGCTTCATGATCTTACCAGATGTAGAGGTAAGACAGCCTCGCTCAGCCAGGGTGCACCTTTGTACCCTTTTTAAAAATAGGTGTGACCTTTCCCTTTTCTCCAGCCATTTGGGACTTTCTCTGACTGCCATTTTTTTTTTTCTGTATAATGAAGAGTGGTTTGGCAACCGCAGCACCACTTTAGCAACACTATCTGACCATTATCACAGATTTCTTCACACTTTGTAGACACCTACCTTTCTGCTATATGAGCTGCAGATGCACATGATTACCTTTCAGTAAGGATTTCATTCTGAATAGCTAAACTATATCTAGAAAAAAATATAATCAGAAAGCTATACTGCATTGACCATCATATCAGACTGATACTTGCTATTTTTTCTAGCTACTCACCAGTCACACTAAAATGATTGCACAAAGTCACAGGTTTCTGCTTTATTGCTAAAATCAAAACAGTTATCTTCTTGAGATTTCTTAACACTTTCTTGCAAAAACAGTGTCATCTCTTCTGGAAATATCACTCTGAGAAAGCTCACAGGTCTGCTTCCCTAAGGATGCACTTTATACATTTTACACCTTCTGCACATTCCTTAACCATATTGGTCAAGGCCTTGGGCATGATTGCTACTGGCTGCAGAAAAAACTTCTGACAATCTTACATCAGAATTTATCATACTATCACCACAGTTACTCTGTTATCACTATTTGATACATACTCATTACAAAGAAGAATTTTTGACAAATAATCCAATTTATATAATTTAAGAAATAGTCTATCTTCCTTTTTTCTTTTCCTCTTCACACAAGCAAATAAGATCACAATAACCTTTTAGTACCAAGGATGACTTCTATATTTAAGCACATGAATAATGTCATCTACTTATGTCAAGAAAACTTAGGCATAAATGTTCCTTCCTTGTATTTCTGTAGAACCTAAACCTTGAGAAATTAAATAACTGAATTACAAATAAATTCATTCTAGACAGATTCTGGAAGCATCCTAGTTCATGTGTCTTTTCATTGTAATTCACATGCTGTTTCCTGGTACTGTGAAACCTCAAATATATGAAACTACTCATCAAAGAATAGGTTATTCTTAAAGAGGAGAGAGACCATCAAATGCAGAGTCACAAAAGTATTATTCACAAAAATACCCAAAGCAATCAAGAGAACAGAGTCAGAAGACAAAAGAAGATACTTCAGTTTGCTGCTATCATTATGGTCTTTTATCACAAAGTCAGAATGTGCAGAACTGAACCAAAAAGATCTCTATTTCACTCTGGTTTTATATGAAATGGCTAGGACCCTAGGAACATTTGCAGAAGAGTTAATTTTAAAGATAGAGCACTCAATTTTCAAATAGCTTTCAAACTAGACTTTTGCCTTTCTAGATATGTGAAAGATAGTGACAGTGCGTTATTTTTCCCGGCCCTGGTCAGCTCCCGAGTGCCTGGCTTCGGGCGTCTCAGCTTCTCGTCAGGGCCAGTGCTTGTTGTGATTTCCAGGCACTTCTGTTGCCACGCTTTGCCGTCGGTGCGAGGGAGAAAATAAAGAGGCAGGGAAAACGTCCAAATCCATCCGTGTGGCAGCTGGAGGCTTTATTGGCTGCGAGAGCCACAATAGAGAAGCTGCAGCCTGCTCCCAACCTTGCGTGGACGAAAATGGTGCCGGGGCTGGGGAGCTGCGGAATGATATAGGGGGAGGGATAGGGAACGGCAAAGGCCCTCCCACCCAATGAGGGCAGACGCCGTGGTGATGATGTGACCACAGCGACCAATGGGAATGCGGCAGGGGGGTGGACACAGGGCTTCGGGGCGAGTGGGATCGCAGGAACGGGGTGACGGACACGGAATCCTCAGGAGTGGGCAGGGAGTGGCTACAGGAGTGGCAGGGGGAAGCTCCAATGGCAGGCAGCCTGGAGCTAGCCACCGCGGGGCTAGGGGTGGGGGGAAACACGGGGGATGCATGAGGATACACAGAACTGGCTAACTAACAAAGATCAGAACCCCTAATCTGAACCCAAACCCGGGATGCAACAAAAGATGACAATAAATGCTCAACTTTATGTAAAGATAAAATTATTATGCTTATTATTAAAATTTTATTATTATTTTGTTTAAATTATTAATTTGTTATAGTCTTATCTTTTCTCTACAATCTTCCTCTCCACAGGGGGAAAGTTGGGGGGAGAAGTGAGAGAGTCGCTATATGGTACTTAGTTGTTGGCTGGGGTTAAAATGCAACGGGAATTTGGCTGTGAAACAGAGGCTATATTAGCCCTTGGGCATCAAGGAGGTGGAGCTGCAAAGACTGACCATTTTACTTAATGCTTTAGTCATGAAAAAAGCAGAGCTGTGATACAGGATTCTGGCTAGTCTTTCTGACAAATCTGATCCCAGGTCAATGCTGCAGTCATGAGGACATGAGGTATAAGAAAGGGTAAGATAACTGCCTCTTCTTTGTTTCACTAAGTACTTCAAATACTGGGCTAAATCACCACTCTTCTGTCTTTGTCAGAATGACTATTTTAATATGATAAAAGAAAGCCAACAGTGTAATAAGAGGCCTAACTGGTACTCTTAACCAATCTGGCTAAGAGATTTCCACACATCTGCATTCTTATTCCTCTGCTCAGAGGCATGGGTAAGAGAAAACAGGGAAAAAAATCCTAATAAGAAAGCTCATGAAAAGATACAAAGACAGGGAGATAACTTGCCAAATATTGTTATGGACAACCAAATTTGATCTGGGGAAAACTAATTTGTTGCTAATTTAAATAAATTTGTGTAGTGAGAATCATAAGCAAAAACCAAACATGAAAACCATATCTTTTCTTCCACTTTTGCAGCCTCAGCTTCTCCAGACTCCTCTATCTTACACTAAGTGGCATAGGGGGAGTGGGAAATAGGGAGCTGCATAACATCTCTGCTGCTTCTTTGCTTTCACTGTTCCTGTACTCTACTGTGGGGTCTCTATCAGCACCAATTCTTCAGTAACTAACACCTGTTCTGGCATTGGTTCCTCCACGGCTGTAGTGTGGATATCTGTTCCCCTATGAAAGTCCATTTTCTCTTTCTCTTTTTCTCAATTTGGTTTTACCTCTTCTGTTTCTTACTCTTTTTTCTCAGGGTCTGTATGTCGGGATGACCCCAAGATTGTAAAAGTCCTTGTTCTCCCAGCCTGAGCAGCCAAAGAAGGAGTTGGAATGCGTAGCATCAGTTTCTCAAGGTTGTTTATTTTTCCTTATCTTTAACATTCTTTCTCTGACCTGCTGAGCTCTGTCTAGTAGGTCGGCCATGGCATTGTGTGTGCCGCCTCAGGCAGCATTTACATTTTATACTAGAAATTACGTGTACTATGTTTACAATATTGTGCCAATATCTATCATCTATGTTAGACAGTGTGTCTCTACCTTAAAGCACAAGAAAAGTGTCATCATCACAGCAAGACATGGAGGACAAGAAGAAAGAGAAGAAGGTCAGGACACACCCAAATCCCTCCATCTTGTCCCCAGAACCCCATTCTAAAAAAGCCCCAAAATTCTACTGTTTCACCCTGTGTTAATTCACTCATCACACTACTCAAACCCTTGTGACTTGAAATTCCTCATACAAAGTTGGCAGTTTTTCCACAGGCTAAAATCGAAGCCACAGATGTTTTTGACTTCATGCCAAGGTCTCCGAGCCCCCTGCCAGGGTCTCAAGACAGTCAGGGCAGCCAGAGGAATGTCCTGGACTCTGACATTTTTCTTCCCCCTTTTCTTGTACCTTTGTGGGTTTTTTACTCTTCCTTAAATATGTGATATGTGTTCTCACAGGTACCACCATCTTGGCTGAGGGGTTTAGCTGTATGCCCTGTGGTGGGTGGATTGGAGCTGGCTGAATGTCCAGCACAGAACAAGCTCCCATTACAGAGGCCACCCCTGAACCCCTCTGCTGCAAACATCCTGACTTCTATACTTAACACAAATGTCAACTCAATTCCCTGCAGACAGAATAGGACTGCATAGTCTAAGAAACTAATGAACAAAATGGAGAAAAGAAAATGTTAAAAGGGGGGAGGTTCAAGGCTGTGAATTTTGATTGAGAAAAGATTTTCCTAGATCTACAAAGAGGTTAGACACCATATAGTCTCTTTTGTGACAGTGTCCTATCTGCAGGTACATATTTTTTCTTATGCACTCTGAGCATGCTAGATCACGTAGATCACATGAACTTTAAAGTGCATATGATTATGACACTGGAAAGAGGTTTATAAGGCAACACGACAGTACAAATTCCAAGCACACCTGTGTGGCCCTCTGTTGTTTCTCCCAGCTCCGGGCAGCTGCGGCGCCTATCGGCACCGCCTCTCTCTGGAGCTCGGGTTTGTTGCTTGCTCCTGCGTGCCGCTGCCGCAGCGCGCCAGTCGGGGCTTGCCAGGTTCTGTCGCCTGCGCGATGGACATTGGTAAACAGCGAAGGAATGTCCAAATCACCCACAAGGGAAGTGGGAAGGTTTTAATGGCCACGGAGAGCTGCGGCAGAGAGGCTGCGACCTGTGCTTCCAGCACCCGCATGGGGGAAATGGCGACTGGGACCCAGGAGCTGCAGGGTTTTATCAGGGGTGGGGCGAGGGGAGCCAGAGCCCCCCCCCCCCGATGGGGACAGGCACCATGGTGATGATGTGGACCACGACGCCCAACAGGAATGCAGCAGGTGCGGACCCCAGGCTCCAGGGCAAATGGGGTCACGGGATCGGGGTGACAGACACAGAATTCTCAGGATGGGACAGGGAGTGGTTGCAGGAGTGACGGGGGGAAGCTCCTATAGCAGGCAGCCTGGAGCGAGCCACTGCAGGGAGGGGGAAACACGGGGGGTGCATGGGGGTACACAGAACTCGGTTAGCTAACATAGATCAGAACCCCTAATCTGAACCCAAACCCGGGATGCAACACATGATTGTAACTATTTGTCTGGAGATTTTTTAATATTCTTTGGGGCATTTCTCATTTCTGTCAGGCCAGAAAACAATGCACCTATATCCTGCCCCTCTGCATTTCTGAATGAGTGCCTCAGTATTTGCTTTGTAGTAGAAGATATCACATCCTGAATGGCATGTGCCAAGTTTCACTAGTGATGCTCATGCAGCAGTGGAGTGAGACTGACAGCATTGCCTGCCCATTCAGGTTTGTTCTTTGCCCTCTCTGACATGATGACCTCTCCCTCTGCTTTGTTCAAGGTGGGATCTCATTCGTTGCTCTTAGAAGTCTAGTCCTCCAAGCTCACCCAGTGGGGATATGACTGCAGCAGCACAACTCTGCTTCCACACCAGGGCTTTGGTGACCTTGAAACCTCCTCTCTTTTCCATACTGTTAATATGTTTCCTTTCCTGAGATCTCAAGAAGAAAATCAAAGCAGTATCTTTTCCCTGTCAGAGTTAGGAGGAACCTGTTCTGCTTTGAATTAATATATTCTTTCAAACTTAGCAGGTCACTATAATTTCAAACTTCATGCCATATTTTATGGATGTTGTATTTTGAAAAATATTCCATGCATGAATATCACAACTAACTTGAAAGCAATATCCTGGTATTCCTTCTACAGAGACATAGACATGACACTAAAAATACACAACAGATATGACATCCTTTTGTTTAGTTCAGTCTTACCACTTATTTTGCTGTCTTTCTGAATATTTTAAGTAAGTTTTATTATGTACAAACATACACAGGTGCTTACAGTCCAATCTATATTTTATCATGTTGATTATGATTGTTGATCACAATGTAGCTTTCACCATAGATTTCACATGGTTTTCTCTAGAAAATTGGAAGTTCATTCTAAACTTTTTTAAAGTATGCTGTCTTTTAAACTAGATCAAAGAAAATCTAATTTGGAGAAGAGAGTGTGTCTTTCTTTGGTGCTAAAAGAGCTGTTGACTTAAGCAAGATTGTTTCTGAAAGAAGACACGGCTTCTTTTTATGATAAAATACTGTGGTGAAAACATGTGTGTTAACAGAAAATGCACCCTTAATTACAAAATGGTGTAAACTAGGCAAGATTATATATATTGTATGAATGAGTACTTTTCTATCTTCTAGAAAAATAGTATTTAGCATTAGGATTCATAGGATTGAGTGTCATTGTTCTACAAGAGCAGACTTGCCTGGCAATTATACCATGAATCAAAGCAATGGGAACAAGTTTCAGTAAAGGCCAAGGTAGGTTGGCCTCTTAGTCAAAATGCCATATGTCATAAAGAAGTCAGTCCTAAAATTAAATCTGCCTATGGCCAGCTTAAGTGATATAAAAGTGTAACTTACGTAATAAAAAAATCTTTAGAAAATAAAAAAGGGATACATCCCTTGACACTTAATGGTAGAATAACAAGGATTAGAAAGGGAGTAATTACACTAATTACACTTGTAACTACCCCTGAGTGGCCCTCCATGTATGTGGGGAATCATTTATTACATAACTTGAACTTCTTAGTCTTAGGGGACTCATAGGTAGAATTCCCATGTTGGCTGTGATGACTGACAATGATAGGCACCCTTGTGAGGGACTAGATTTGATGACCTACTACCTGCTTACATTCCAGGCTTTGGACTGGTCTCCCAGATAAAGATGGATTTCAGCCAATGTCATTACAGGGTTCATGAAACTTGCCACATAGACAAGAAAAAGTTTTCTGTGTATTCACAGAACAATGTCACGATGGGCAACTGCAACCTCTAAATAGAATGCAGTGCTGCCCTGAAGTGATTGTCTCTGGGGGAACAAGAAGCTGTCTCTCCCTTCCTGTCTATTCAGCAATGGGTTTGGCTTTGCTGCTTTTACCATAGAAAATCAACATCTTCAAGGAGCTGATTTTTGAAATAAAGTGTTCATATAAAAATGTGTACTGTCAATAATTGCAGTTACCTCTTTGGTTTGTTTACTTTTATTCTAGATATTTAAGTGCATTCTTAGAACTTCCTATAGTTCTTGAGACATTGCATGCTATCCAAGGTGCTTTTCACAGTCAAATGGCAAACAACTAAAAAAAGATTTATAAAGTAAATACTTGCACATCCTTAAATCTAATAGCAGTGCCAGCTACAGATATTGTACTCAAGAGAAAGCAATCTTCTGTTCTTGTAGATACTAATTAAACTGTAATGTTCATGGGATGGTAAATATCAGTGACCTCTTTGATTCTTTTTTTGTTTAAGTCTTAATATTCAGATTATGATGGGATAGTTTAGTTCTCACTCTTCTGGCCATTTTCTTATCATTATTATGCAATATAATAAGATATTTCATTATTATTTAGTCTGAAACTTTCGCAAAGAAGTTGCTGAAATTACCTCTAAATTTATACTTGAGTTACTGGACTCATTATTTCAAACATCTTGGTTTGAATCAATATCAGTAATGATTCATTCTTTTGATTAAGAAGTGACTCCATCTGTAGATGTCAGATAATTACTGAGATGACCTATAATGAGAACATTTCACAACTCTGACTTAAATTTCTTATTCCCTCAACAGCATAATGACTTCCTCCTAGATCTTTTTATAGTGTGTCTATGCTCCTGGGGTTTCTTTTCATGATCAGTCACTATCAGTGGTTGGTTCTATCATCTTTTTTTTAGACAAAGAAAAATAGTGGCTCCATATTAAAAAAAAAAAAAGTGTTTTTTCTAGGATTATATTTTATATTTTTTCTTTTCATGTGTATTTCCAAATTTTGTTCTAAAAGCTCTGTTATACTACTGAGTGTTTAAAGCTGACATGGACTGCGATGGTAAGAGATGATAGAGGATACTCTTTGTTATTCATTTAAGTAGTCTAAGGGGAATCAATGTGTTTTTAAATATAAAATATTAAGATTAGAAATGCAAGATATTCTTTTGATCCCAACAGTTGGGAATACGGTATTTAAAAGTTTGTAAGAAGAAATGATAACTTTCACTGTGGGGCTTGCTGCAGTACTTTAAATTCATTGCTATAGCAAAATACAAAGAGTACTTTGTAGTTAAGTCATACATTCTATGTTATTTCTTTTGATTCTTTTGTGAACCATTTCCAGGGAATAGAAAAATTACATCAACATCAGACTCTACCTTTTGACTCAAAACATACCATTTTTTACTTATATATATTCACAAATATTTAAAATCTTTCTAATATAGTCATGCAAATAGATTGTGACTATCTGCTTTTGCTAACAGTCTCTGGTCTCTGCTCTCCTTCCCACTATTTTTATGTGTTGATTTAACAAATGCATTGATTCAGTATTGGCCTTTAATTTGGTTAGTATGTCATCCATGGCTGCCAGCTTCTCTGCCAAGAGATTCTCCTGTGCATTCCTAATGGCAAAAAAAAACCTTTTTTTTTTTTTTTTTTTGAGTTAGTATTGAAAACTAATAGGTCAAATATATGGTAAATATTTAAAATACAACTATTCAGACAAGCAGTGTAAGGGAATATAGTCCCTACTGATGACTGCATTTTTTTCTGAGTGAAAGAAATTTCAAGCTCATTAATTACTACCACTTCATTTTTTTCCCAGGATTTACATTCCTGTTGTGTGACTGGAATTGCTTAAACAGTTGGAAATAATGAAGGCCAAAATGACAGGCTTATTTCCCAGCTTCCTTTTATAGTAAAGAGAAAGAAATTTTGTCTAACAATAGACCTTGAGTACAGCAGGTCAAAAGCTTCAAATATATTTCTTTCACAAAATATCTTTAACTGTACATTTACTGCATCAATAGACATGTGCTTTATTAGTATCAACAAATGGAATCATTATCCCTTCCTGATGTACCTATCAATTTTAGACTTTACATTAAAAATACATGCATGAATAAGACCAGCAAGAACACTAATGGATAAAACCCATCTAACTTAGTAGACCTGGTCTTGCGAAATTGGGAAAGAAATCCTAACTGATGACTACCCCTTTTTGTAATGGGTTTTGTGTGTATGTGTGTGTGTGTGTGTACATGTGCTTTTGATGACAGGAAAAAGAAATAGAGCAATGATGATCAAGAAGGAACAACCCAGATAGAATTCAGTGACTCGATTGAAACAGTAAAAATCATCAAATATTCACAATAAGAATCGGACTTTCTTGCAATGATGTCACAGTCTGGTGGGTCCTCAACTACACTGGATTCTACACTTCTGTTATGTTGCCCCATGTCAGAAATCACTTGCCACATTGTGTATTATCTAAGCTGCCAACAGCTTCATAATCGTGAGAATATCAGAAGTGAAAAAAATCAGGTGTTTAAGTAAATGGATTAGGAAAAATTTGATCTCTAGAAAGACAAGGTCTTAATAAAATAAATCTAATATAATACTAAATCTGAAGTTTTCTAGAAAGCATTTCATTTTTTTTTATCTGGGTAATGGGATAAATGATTTCATTTTGTGTGAAAATGAACGTCCAATAAAGTAAATTGTTCGTTTTGATTAATGCCTTTCCATTGCATAGAAACTACTAGTGCCTTTCAGAAGCATCCCTCTGTGTGTTTGTTGGTATCTTGCTGAGAAAAAATTCTCAACTTCCAAGACAGAATCATTTTTCAGGAGATTCTCATATATCTCTATTATTACAGAGTACACTAATTGTTACCAAAATTAATTGCGTTCATTTCTCTTAAGATTTGCTTCTTTGAAATTGACCTAGATTTTGTTGAGAGATCAGCATTAAGAATTTTTACCACAACATATTTTGCAGATCTGGCAAATTACACTGGTGATTTGAACTCAGCTAAGTATTTCTCAGTATCATAATGGAAACTCTAAAATGAGGACATGAACTTCACTAGTTTTCTCCCATGAAAGACTGCCTATAAGAACACAGTAAACATCAATGATTTTCTGCAATATACTTGTGCTAAGGACCTTCAGATTTAACAGCATTATTGTGTCCTGCATAGTGTGTGTCTTCAAAAGCTGAACATCCTATCTTAAGGAAAGAGTTTAGACTGCACTATCACACATGCTGATGCAGTTTGGCCTTCTTTATAAACACATACTTCCATGTTTGCCTCATACAAAAGATAAAACTTTCACTACTTCCTTCAGTTTTGAAAAAATAAAGTCAGGCAATTTCAGGCAATTCAGGAATGTCAGGCAATTTCTTTGCAATTTATGCATCTTGATGTTTAATGTAACTACCTGAAAAAAAAAGAAAAACCTCAGTGCATATATGTAAGATTTTCATGAAAGAGTATTTGTTTTAGCAAGAATAATTCAGTTTTGTGGGAGAAACACATGAATGAAAGCCCAGCCAAATTCTGTGCTTCCCTGACCTACTACTAAGAAATTAATGCTCTTCAGATAGGTATGACTAATTTTTAGAGTTCAGAAAATTCATGTGTTTTTCAATTTTAATCCCAGAGAAATTTATGCATCAATTTTTTACAAACAAAAAATACTTTTAGAATGAGAACAAAATGTGCCTCATTTCAGTTAGAAAATAAAATATATATATATATTTAGCCTTTAAAAAATCCTTCTACAAATTGACCACTAATTTATTAGGCACTCACCATTTGGCTTGATGCAATAAATACCTAATTTTCTCTTGATGTAATAAGTGTAAGGTTTTCAAGTAACTTTCTCATGCACTTTTGAACAGCTTACCTGGCTTCCCACCCATTTATTCATTTTTGCAGCTACTTACTGTTTAAAATTTGAGATCAAAATAAATGATGTTGAAAAGATGATAACAACTTGACACTGAAATATTTCCTCCTCTCTGCAAGTGAGTCATTTCTCCTTTCATTAAATCTCAGGTAGGTAAGAGTCACTCTTGAAACAGCTACAACATTCTCTTTAAATAACAATGAATAATTTAAAGCTTAAAACTTCAGGGCTTGAAGGTTTTGATATAGAAATTGAGTAACTCAAGAAGAAGAATATCCCAGTTTCCCAATGAAACCTAATATATCCTGCCACAGTTGCCAAAGTCAAACATATCAGGCCAAGCTGAGTGTTTCTATGGTTCTTTGGAAGTTTGTATATTCAAACAACATATAAAGAAATGCAAGAAATAGTCTTGATAGATTTTCAGTCATTTTCTCTGCATCTGTTTACAAAATAGTTGACAAACATAAAATGTCTAACTCATTTTAATGTTCCACAACATAATTAACACGAATTATTTCCATTTTAACAAAATAATTGTGGTCCAGATAATAATCTCTTAATAAGAACCTTTGCCATAGTATCTAAGAGCTTTCAAGAAAAAAATCACCATATTCTGAATAGCTTTCAAAATAGAGAACAAAAACACTTCCCATCACCCTATCCTAGCCCCTGTACCATGCTTAGTGAGGTCAGGTGACTACCTAATGGAGATGATTTTTGAAACAATCTCATGATTTCAGAAGGAATTCAGATCCTTCTGTTGAATCTCATATAAAAATGATCTGATCTTGTAAATCTTCTTGTTAAATCATAATCTGCTTAATTGTTTGTCACTTTCTATTCTTCTCTCTCTCTCTTCTTCTCTTTTTCCCCCTTTCTTTTCATTTGCTGATGAAAAGACTTTGGCCTTTTAAAAGCATGGATTGGTCTCTTTGGAGTTTTTAGGCACTACTTGGCAAAGCCATTGTCAGTGTAAAGCCCAGTGGCAGTTAAAGTGGTTAAAATAGAGGAAATATGTACTGTTTTTTTGACAGTGAACCAAAGAAAATTTCAGAATTACTTTATGATGTTAATCATGAGTTTTTCAATTGTAATAGTTAATTGCAAAGCCAAAGGTAAATGATGAAATAAAAAGGTGTAAAAAAGTTTTTCTCATATAGATTCTGCTGAAATAGAAAGTAATGATGTTTTGTTGAAATATGTTCTATTATCAGCTATCAACAGAGAATTTTTTCAATATTCTCTATGCCATGGCATGCAACTGGAAGAGAATTTTGTCACTATCATGGTACCCAAGAGTTAAAAGTTAAATAAAGAAGCTTAAATTATTTGGGCAGATTCACTACTGTATACATAGAGACTGTTCAGTTTATGGAATTCTGACAGCAGTGCCCTGAGACGGTTGACAATTAATGAGATGATTGAGTTTAAAAAAATAAAACTAAAAAAAAAAATACATGTCTAAGAAGTTTTCTTTTTCTCAGCCTTTGGTATCTATCTATAGATACTTGCATAAGCTATATTTATGGGTAAACTTCATGAACTTCAGCACTAGTTTTTTCAGATAAGTACTGTTTCTGTCTTCTTGAGCCAAAAATAAGATTTTGCCTTCCTCTTGCATACTAATACAGTGTCTAGATTGTTGGCCCAAGGAAGTGGCAGAGCTGAATTCTAATTTTTCTTCATTCTGAGGGATTTCAAACAATACCAAATATAAAATGAAGAGAAAGTGTCTTCTGAGAGGACAAAGAGCCATCATAGGTAGGAAGAGAGATAAATCTCATACTCTGTATTAAATGCACAGCCTGTCAAGAAGGGAGTTGTTACTCCTGTCCATGTATTTCTGTATTTCTGTGATTAGTAGATTGAAATAAACAAAATCAAAAACAACACATTAAAATTAAATTATATATTTTAATAGAAAGATATTATACCTCTTTTTAAATAAAGTAAATTATAAAACATTTTATTTTACATTCCTTACTCCCCCTGCAGACTTGATCATATTTTCTGCAGGGGAAAAAGATAGAACTAACTAGATTAAAGACCTTAAAGTATTTATGAGTCACTAAGTGAATGCTATATTTAGCATAAGGAAAGCAATGCATTTAAGTGTGCAAGGAACTTCTGTAATTATGAGTTCAGGGTCTAAAAAGCCCCTGTGAAATTCTATAACTGACCAGCAAAATGGTGTATATAGTCCTTTGTAAAAGGCTCAAATACAGCAATACATAGCTGCATAGCTTTATACTTACTCCAGGGATAAAATTCATTTTACCAAGTGCTGTATGATGCACACTCTAATTTAATTGCTTGACAAAGATAAACTTTAAATAAAAAAGCCCAAACTTTTAGAAAAGTTAAATAACACCACCAACCAGATCCTCTGCCATCTGTCTTCCCTATGACATATTTAAAACACTCATCTCCAGGAATGTGGGCATGTGAAGAGTGAGGAAATTACTCCACTTGGTGAAGCACTATTCATAATCCAGTGATGTTGCTAGAGAAAGTCTGTTCATGTTCCTTTTCTTTTTTCTAATCAGTGTCTGCTATCATCCTTATTTATAAAATTTGATTGAAGGCTCAACACCAACGTACCCGAGACAGCTGGTCACCACCATTACAGATGAATGTAGCCAAAAAATAATATGCTAAAAATGCCAAATATTCTTACCAGTATGTCACTGTTGCAAAGGCATCTATTATGCTCATTTACTGTGCAGCCACCCTCTAGCTACGTAGAATTGTGCTCATTGTTTCTTTAAGGAATGAAGTTTGGGTAGCCTGTCTGTCACTATGGAAATCTTAATTTCATATTAATATTTTTTCAAAGAGATTAAATATTTTATCCACGTGTTCCAGATTCAGTCAATATGAAACATTTTGAGCTTAAGAATGGGTGCTTAGGGGGGATCTTAAAGAGGAACTAATAGCTCTGTTTTGTGTTTCTAAAAATGGTTGAAACTCAGTCCAGTTAAGGGCCTTTGAAATGTATTGCAATGTAATAACTGTTTAGAAATGCAGAAGAAATTAATTAATAGTCTAACAGGAAACCCAATTTTAAATAAACACAGACAACCTTTCCACTATTGCATTTTTTGCCTGTTTAACCAGAAACTTGTCTAAATAATAGCTGAGAATGTTCCCTGGAAGTGTCTCTTCTTAGTGAAGATGATGCCTTTTGTTGTTGGTTTGTGAGGACACTAGTGGTGTTCCATATCCTTTTCTTCATATACTGTAGTTTATCTGGGGTTAAAATATGAGACATCTCAAGCTTTGATTTACCAACATGAATCAGAGTTAAATCAGGAGCTTCATAGATATGCAAAGTCAAGTTAAAGAGATGTGATTAGAAGCAATTCTTGAAAGTTTTTTTATAATAACAGAGGATTAATCTCAATGAAATTTTGAATTGCTCACGTGCATAAAATTCCCCAGCTAACAATAGTTTCAAGAGATAGAATATGGCTTGAGAAATGCTTGCTTTGTTCAACAGTATTGGTAATGTTCTTTCCTTATATTTGATGACCTTTGGTTATTAAACAGGATAATATGTGAACACAATGTGGAAAACAGTGGCTTGAAAAACCCTTTGACAGGCTCCATCACTAAGTGGTGGAGGATTATATTTTCACATACATGAGTTACTTCATTTATGGATAAGGACATGTGAAGTATGGTTCCCATGACAAGCCTTTGGGAAATTAGTGAAATGTAGAGCACAAAAAAGTCATTTATACACAGCATCTCTTGACACTTTTCAAACTTGTTATAAGGAAGATACTTTTTACAATGGTTTCTGAAAGAGTGGAACAGGTTCCCTGGAAAGATGAAGGATGCCCCATTCCTGGAAATGTTCAAATCAGATTGGTTTGGGTTCTGGGCAATCAGATCTAGTTGAAGATGTTGCTATTCATGGAAGAGAGGTTGGAGTCAATGAACTTCAGGTGTCCCAAACCAAACTACTCCCTGATTCTATCAGTCTATGACTCTGTATAATACCTGAAGTTTACAGTTATTATAAATTTTATAATGCTCATTAATCTGGAATTAATGCTGGAAATGCTTATTAATCATTGACATCTAAATGCTTTTATAAACTGCTGTCCTTTTGTTTTCCTCACTTTAATTACAGAAGTGTTCAGCATCATAGAACCAAGTCCTAAACTAACAGAAATTAAGCACCATTCAATGATTGTCAATGTCAGCACATGACTAGGGAAACAAATACTATTCTAGATAAACCTACAGTTTTTGTCCTATAATTTCAAATAAATATTCAGCCTCTTTGAATAATATATATATATTTATGTAATGGATAGAAAATGCCAAACACTGTCACCATTTTTAAAAATTCAACTTACTTCCTTAGTGTAAAAGATAATATTGTTTATCATATTTCTCTGATTTTCTTTGCTACTGAGTACTGAAGCAATGGGAATTCAAATTTCACCGTGTGTGGGAGAATAAAACCCTTCCTGATTTATTTGTGGAATGAAGCACTGAAAGTGCTGGAAAAAACCAAAAGAAGTTGGTTTTAGAGTGTGATTGGTCTTTCCACATATAAACAAGCTGGGGAAGGGAAGGGAAGGGAAGGGAAGGGAAGGGAAGGGAAGGGAAGGGAAGGGAAGGGAAGGGAAGGGAAGGGAAGGGAAGGGAAGGGAAGGGAAGGGAAGGGAAGGGAAGGGAAGGGAAGGGAAGGGAAGGGAAGGGAAGGGAAGGGAAGGGAAGGGAAGGGAAGGGAAGGGAAGGGAAGGGAAGGGAAGGGAAGGGAAGGGAAGGGAAGGGAAGGGAAGGGAAGGGAAGGGAAGGGAAGGGAAGGGAAGGGAAGGGAAGGGAAGGGAAGGGAAGGGAAGGGAAGGGAAGGGAAGGGAAGGGAAGGGAAGGGAAAATTCCCCTAGCCTCTGCTTCTAGAAAACCTTAAAGTTATATAGTTAAGAATCTGTGTTAGGAAATGGCAAGGATGTCTCCATGAGTAATCTTAATACTGCCTCTTTACAGGGGTTTGTTACAATACTCATTAATTCAGTGATCACATAGTACTTCTCCAATAGTATAATATAATTTGGTTTTTTGGTATATATATAATTTGGTTAGTCATGTATATTTGACTATACCCCTCACCATAAAATTCTGGTACAATATTTGCTAGCAGTTTCCAAACACTTCCAGTACTGCTGCAGAATTAGATTAATGTTTTTCATCCATTGGTTTGTAGATGATCTGAGAGCTTTAAATTAATTAGATAAATGTGTTCCATTAAAAATTGCAAAATAAATTGACTATCTAGTACAAAATTACCCTGCAGATCATATGAATAGAAAATACAAAGAGCTGAGCAGTAGTCCAGAGGGGAAACAGTATGGAGGGGAAGTATAGAAGTGTCCTGCTTTGGTTAGGCTAATGGTGATGACAAAAACAGTGCCCTGCTTCTTGGAAATCCAAAGAGGTGCTCTGGATTAATGTGTACAGCAAATCTAACAGATGCACCATCCAGAATTTTATTGCATGCAGGAACTCATGGGGATTGCCACGTTACCAGAGTATAATGAGGTGTTGGAGAGATCTCGTGATTTCTTAAGTAAAATTGACCACAAAGTTCCCTGTCAAAAAGGATCATGTCATTTGGAGCGCTAAAGATATGCTTTCCTTCAGGAAAATACAGTTTTTCTTGGCTTCTTGACCACAGTAAGCTTTGGGGCTTTTAAAGTTTAACATTAATTGCTCTGTAAAATATTAACTGGGGTTGTTTTGTGGGGTTTTTTTGAGGGGTGTTGTTATTGTTATTATTATTATTATTATTATTATTATTATTACTACTACTATTTTTGTGGAGAGAGATGGATTCACTGTGAGATTTTAATGAACAAAATGTTCAAAACTTGATTTAGTCCCATGCATCAAAAGCAAATTCTCTGAAAGAGATATGCAGAATTCAGGGGAAAAGAATAGATAATTCCTTCTTTTGCAACATGTCTGTTTTACCATTTCACTAGACAATATGACTTGTTAAAGTAGAAAATGGAAAATAATTCTCATAAATCAGAAGGACTAAACTAAAGGACATAGGTTTGGAAGTTAGCATAGTTTTCTATTTGAATGTCAAGAATGACTAGGACCCTGAGGAGTTCTACACTTTCGCAGTTGAAATATCTTGAGGGTGTGTTTATGCCAAATATATTACACTTTGTGTCAAAACAGACCCCCAAACTGACATAAGTTCACAAGAAAGACCAAGTAATTTACCAAGAAGTGCAACGGGTGTAAGTCACCTTTGAGAGCTATTAAAGGAATGGCTTTAGTGACCCTAGTGAGAAGTCCAGTTCAAGGTTTGGAGGATATTGTCTCTGTGGAAGCACAACTACATGCTTGGACACATTTGATTTGCCATGCAGGCATAAGTCTATAAAAAGGAAAACCCTGCTACTTTTCTGAGGTTGTCCTGCACTCATTTCCATGAATTTAGCATGGATAATAGGAGACAGAGCCCAGAAATATCCTTCTATTGTGAGAAAAGTCTTGCATTCAGTAAAGCATTTGAAAGAATATATGAAGTCAATAGCAGATATAAACAGTAACTGCCACCACATCAAGACTTCTTTGACATCTTCACTCAGTTTTGACAGAATGTTAGAGCCTCATGACTGGATTTTTCTTCTGGCTAAACAATGTAAAATATTTCAACGAATTTGTGATACCATCATTACATTTATTAAATTCACTCTGTTGATCAATAGCTAAATACATCTCTGCAACAGGAAGTGAAAATTTTTGAAGTAGGAGAGCAAGTATGTTCTGAAATCCCTTCTCTTTTAAGAGAGACAACTTCACCCTGTTCCTGCTCACCTGTCTTGGTTTACCCTCTCCTGTGCTAGAGAAAGGAGACAGGAATCAATATCTTGCAAAGAAATTTCCTAAGGTGACAAGTAAAATAGGTGAACCTATGGTCACTTGTAAAAATTATAGTTTCTGGGGTTTTGGAGGATGTGGTCTTTACTGCCCTATTTCCTAATTAAAATCCTCAGAAAAAGCCTGCTTAAGAGAATGTGAATAGAGAAGGCCTGACTGAGTGGGGACTTCCAGGAGGAATGAGGATTTGTCACTTACAGCTCCTTTTGTCAGGAAGAAAGGGGAGAAGAGAAAATAAAAGCTTAAGAGCTCAGTATTTGAGGACTTATGACTTCTGAAAATTGTTTAAAGTTTATGGCTTTGAGTTGGGTGATCAAATACCATCCGGCAAACCTGTCAATTGGTGCAGCAAAAGATGGAGTTGCTCTTTTGCAATTCACTATGAATGTAGAGAGGGAAACTGCTGAGGCAATGGGATGTGACTTCTGAGCAACCTTCTGAGCAGCATCCCTTAGCAACTTACAGGATTTGTGAGAGCTGAAGAAACTTTGTCTTAGACTAACTTCTAATTGACCTTATAGAGGAAAGTTTGCTGTGGCACAGCACCCTTACACCATTCATAAGGTTATCAAAACCCCCTCTGAACTCAAATAACAACAACAACAACAACAACAACAACAACACCACCAATATTTTCCCAGTTATTCATTATTCCTTGTTATTCCTGATTATGTGGTATTAAAATGAGAAAAATACCTTAGCCTTAAGAATGACAACCCAGCAGTCAGAGTTCAAAAAAACAATAAGCATGGTAGGAGGAACTGGAATGGACATTCTGATAGATTAGAAAGGTTCTGTAGATATTCAAATTACTTCCTTTTCCCATAGTTAGATAATATTGCAGTAATCCAAAGAGTTGCTAAATACTAGATGTGCAGGTGGAGGGTATTTTCTTGGAGGTTGGGGATTTTTTTGTGGGTGGGTAGTGTTTATATGCTTTTTGGCTAGAAACTGTATAATAGACAAGGGTAGCTACATTACCTGCTTAAAGTGAATAAATTAATGTCCAAATGGATGTTCATTAAAATCACAGAGACAAATCCTTGAAGTTAGTCCTGTATTTAGTTTTCCAATGCATCATTTTATCTTCATTGCAAAGTGACTGACCTGCACTCAGATTGAGTAGGAAAATATTACTGAGCAATGAAGAATGTTGCCGAGTCAGACACCTTCCTTAGCTACCTCTTCTGGAAGGATGTCTCTGCCTTCACAGTAGAGGAAAATTGACAAGGAAAGCCACTGATGAAGGGAACCTCATTGTTCATGAAAGCCACTCCCTTATCATTTTCAAGCAAAAATACAGAAGTGTACAGACTTCTTTCCAAAATGCCTTGTTAATTTTTTCATCCTGCTTTTGCTAACATCAGCTCCTTGATGCTCTAAGGAGCACTCCCAGCTCGTCCCCTGTGATATGGTCTCCTTGGCTTGACTTGAAGTGAGACATGGGTCTGTAGTTCAAATACTCTCCTGTACATTATTAATGGGGGCAAACAACTCCCTCTATAAAATACAGTTCTGGTTCTTTCTTGATTCATGTGCTTCACAGAGACAAAAGGTGAGGATATCCTTCTAAATACGAATCAGTGACACAGAGGTAAAACATTAGTCTGAATTAGCACTGTAACTACAAGTCACAGAAAATATGAAAGGGAACTTGGAAGGTAGCGAACACGTATTACTGAAATGACATATACAATGAGTTTTGTGCTGCTCTGGATGTTTGTTCAAAAGGAAAATATAGTGAAGCTCCCTGAAGCAGGATTTTCTGAGATACCACTGTGGTAGCTTAGCTAACATTACGTTAAGTAACATAATAAAATTAACTAAAACATTCATTCTTTCAGGTATAAGCTCATTCCCTGTTCTCCAGAATTTGAAAATTATATAAGACAGTCTGAAAGGAATTCTATCATCACTGTTTCGGCACTTAATTCCTGTCATTCACCCTTAATTAAATCAATGAAAGCTAGACACATGAGTGTTTTTGAAAATGTTATTAGATGTGCCTTTTTTACCTAGAGGTTATGAGATACTTTAAAAATCTGGGGTTTAGGACATACGGCTACTTCAGAAGTATACATTAAAAAGACTTGTGTGGCTTTAATCATTATTCTGCATTTTGGCATATCCTGGAGAAAGAAATTGGTAATTTAAAGCTCATATTGAACACAAACTGATCTATGTATTATAATTGCCAAATGTACGCTTCTTTTTAAGACTCTGATGGCCTGCCTCTTGACTACTATTGGCTGCATAGGACAGCCTGATTACACCATGCTCTTGAACAAGGTGGGGATTGTAGGCAGGATGTCACCCATGTTATTCACATCATGTACAATTCTCCCAAATCTCACTCTTACTGGCGAAACCAAGAAGTAGTGGAACCAAGGGGTGCTGCAACTCTTACTCAGACTCAAAAGATATTTGCATGATTGGCTGTTGTGGCCAGATAACCTGGACTCCAAGTGTCCCTGGCACTCCACCATAGACAAGATATCAGTTATGATCCTGTGTTTGCTGTCAGGGATTGTGCAAGTTACATTATGGTCATGCTGTTGCTTGTCTTTTCTACTGTCCTAATAAAGCATTATTTTACAATTAATTGTTAGTCTCCGGTACTGTTCAAACTGCAAAGCCTTTGAATTTCTATGCTGATTATAATTCAGATAGCTCGGTTGGAGAAAAAAATTATTGCAGTTTCCTTGGAGTCAGTGCAGCTTGATAGATAACTATTGTGGGGCACCCACCTTGTAGAATTTCAGGTGCATTTGTATGGTATGCTTGAAATATTGTGCCAGGAGATTTTGTTTAGCAGTCATGAGTTTACCTTCTTACCTTCATCAACAGGACAAAATATTGAAGCTGTTACACAAATTTTTTAGTAAGAATACATTTTTGAAGGTACATATAATTTTCAAATATTCACACATAATCTGATTTAAAATGTGTTTATGTTTTCTCTATCACAGGGCTTCATCCCACCCCAGATGCACTGTAATGAAATCCTTTGCTGGATAAGAAATTATGAATTCTAGGAGGAATGATTCACTTAGCTTTGGATTTGACACTTTGTGATATTCTTTAACCAACAATGAGAATATTTCTTTCCATGGTATGGAATGACAGTAGACATAGGTTCTTCTAAATTCACCACCTGCTCTTTAATTTTTCTTTATGTAGATAGAATATTTTTCATAAGGAGATGTCACGCTTCTCTTTGATAATGCATTTTATTAAATGCAAAACAGTGAAGTTAAAGGTCTGGATTAAACCAACAAAAGCAAATTTACTACTTCATTCTTAACTTACTCCATATGACTAGCCAATGCAGCACATAATAAGAAATTTGGCCACTGCAATAAAACCAATGTATTATCATTGAAACCAATGAAATAGCCTTAAAAGCTATACTGAAGTGTTGGAGCATTCCTCGTCTGCTTATGTCATTCTCATAATTAGTTTTGGTTTTGGGTTTTGTTGTTGCTGTCGTTTTGGTTTTTTGTTGTTTTTTTTTTGCACTAGCTTGTATTCAAACTGGTTGCTATCAGAGAATGCAAAAAAATTACAATTACTGTAGTTTTCATATATTTAAAAAAAAAAAAAATTAACTCAAATCCCATGTCCTAAATCTGATTGGGAAAAAAGGGTGCAATTTCAACATGAACATGAAACAAAACCAAACTTACCTCTACACCTTTTCCCGTTTTCCATCTTCCCTACATTCTTTGAGTTATAGTTTCTCAGGATTTTCCAAACACCTCTGGCATTTTAGATTAACATTCTATGATTCTTTCCCATTAAAAACTATAGAATGCTTTTTATTTCCATCTTAGCCTCTCTTCTGCCATATTTTATACCTTATTTCATGCTTTATTTTTTTTTCCATCTTCCTTAATACCTAATTATTTTAGTTCTCTTTTATATTATCTTCACTAATTTTTAATCATTTTCAGTTTAAATACCATTCTTCAATTTCTGATTATTTATTGGCAGCCTTTAAATCAGCTTACTTTCACCAGCTAAGAATTTTGCATGTTGTTACTTATCTTGATTCTCCAGTGGGTGAGACATGGAAATCTCGAGGTGGACTGTGAAGACCCTCCTGTGCATTGCCTGCTGAGAGAAACTAACTGATCCTATGGCTGGTTTTCAGAAGGCTGAATGTGAATAACCACATTCTAATTCACCAAAGGTAATGTTGAAATTCAAACATTTTTCCATAGCTGTTTCTAAAGTAACCCTTTTTTCTGATAATTATGTATTTTTATAGAATCTTATTTTCTTTTATAATAATTATTGCCCTTTATAATAGGCATAATTTTAATGAACTTAGAAAAATTATTTTTATGTGTGAATTCTTGTTTGTATGATTACTCCTACTGAAAATAATCTAGTTTATTTTTCAAAAGCTGATTTCTATTTTCAATATTTCCTTAAATGATATAATTTTTTGTCATTGTATTCTTGCAGTTTTGTAATGATCTCTGAAGACAGATCTTAGTCTTTTTTGTAAATGCAAAAATCAAACTAGTGTTTTCTAAAATTAATGGAAGAAATGAGGGTCCTTTCAGCACTTACAATTTTTTTTTAATATGGGAAAAATATTTTCTGTATAGATAAACTATGCAGAATAATATTTTTTGCAGATATTTAGGTATGATCTGAATAATGTTTACAAAACCAAAATTATGTCAGTATTTAGATAATAACTTATATGTTAAACTATATGTCACTATTAGCATTTTGAAAAAAAAAATAGGGGACAAGACTGTCATGCAGTTAGGGTAGAAAACATAAAGACAGTAGTTCAGAGTTATTTTCATAGATTTGTGACTGCCAAGAACACTCGTAATCTCAGCTGTATGAAACAGTAAGGACAAAATTTTCTTGCCTGATCAGGCAAGTAAAAAATTTGTTGAAGAAGGGTAAAGCCTTCTGCAGAGCCTGTGTGCCATGTGACAGCTATATGCAGATGACTTGGAGACTTTTGGTCTTGCTAATGGCACCAGGAGCTTGTGTTTCAGCCACTGAATCCCCAAGAAAAAGTTTGATTCAGTTCCAGATGATGCCTGCACATAATTGCCTCCATATGGGTTAGATATCAGTACTTTTGTTACAGTTTATGGACTTCTACTGAGGATAGCAGGTGTAATAGAGAAACATTAATCTGACAATAAAATCTTCAAGTAAAAATGATAATAGTCACCATTGTGAAATCATGTGAGGTATTTTAGCCATGATGAGTTGTTCTTTATTTTGATACTGAGGTCTCCTTGGAGAAAAACATTCCTGCTGGGGAAACTTCTGGTAATACTTTACTGACTTCCTCTCAGCTATTCCATCTTGGCAGAAGCTTGAAACAGTTTCTGTTTGAATGCCACTTCTTGAATCAATGAAAAGGTGTCATAATCATGTTTACAGAATGTACTCTTGTCCGCAGTATCAAGCATATGGCATGATAAATATTCTACCTACCATATGGAGGTTGAATATCACAGGAAGTGTAACTCATTAGCCATGTCTGTACTGGTGATTAGATTTAGTATGCACATACGTTCTGCATATTACTGTGGCTGTAACTAAAAGTAGGACACTTAGAGTCTGTACTTATTTACTCCACAATGTCCTCCAAGAAAATTCCCTCCTTCCAGCTGGGCCAGTAGAAGTTCCAATAACTTTGCTTCAGCTGGAAATTGCTCTCTGCAATAAATCATGGTCATTTCATGCTTTGATGAACCATACTGAAATGTGTCAAAAAAAACCTCCCCAACAACTTATACAAAGCAAATTCTTGCTATAATCAACATAGCATATTTTTGCTCTAAAAACTAAGAAAAAGAAGTCAACAATTGCAAACAGTTATATAAATAAGAGTTTGTAAAAAACTCCTTATATGGCATTGAGCTCTGCTTTGAACAGGCTAAAGTATTAAAGGTTTTTTCTGTGGTTTTGAATATTGTTTTGGCTATGTTAGCAGATGAGGGTGTGACATAATTGTTCAGTCATATGTACTCAATACTCTTAAAATGAGGGGAGTTTTGAATAATGTGTTCATCCTAGGGGCATCCAGAAATTTTTACTTTTTAATGTTTTCCTTGATAGTAGATTCCCCAAAGGATAGCAAGTCTGATTATTACTGTAATTGTATAAATACTGTGTTAGGAATTAAAATAATTGTCAAATATATTTGCAAAAGTATTGGAATTAAGGAATAGTCCCAAAGAAATGTGAAGAAAAAGAACCTAATGTGTATCAGTAATAATCTATGTTTTCTCAGTGGTAAATATGAGCTTTGGTTCAAAGATGGCAAGCTGTCTTTGCAAGCTGTCTTGAATTATCATCCTATACATGCCTATGGTCATGACAGATTTTCTCTCTCCTTTTGACAATCTAGTTTCAATTTTCTAGACAAATCGAACTAGACTGCACCCACTGGTAACAAGGAAAGTCTTACCAACTTCTTGTGCACCAGGAAGGGATAACTGTAAGAGAAAAAGAGAAACATGGTATTCAGCAGAACATAGATAGATGATAGATATCTATCTATAGATAGATAGATAGATAGATAGATAGATAGATAGAATCAATCAAAATATCTGATTTTCTCAATCTGACAGTAGCACCTTGCTGCTTACATTGTTTTTTTTTTTTTTTCTTAATTATTTAATATGTGAGAGCAGAAGCAGATTCATTTCATGTTATATATTCCTTTTGGATTATTTGAAATAATTGGTATGGTATTTTCCACAATAGCTTAATTACTATACATGCAATAAATACACTCAGTTCACATTGCAAGTGCCGGCATATTCTGGAATTAAGAGAAATTCTTTTGATCCAGCTTTCCTTGATGAATTACAGACAGCACAAAATATGTCTTTAGTAAGTGTCACTGTTATATAACTGTAATCAAATTTTTAGAATATGAAATAGTTGGGGAAATGTGCTTTTGGTGTAAAGGTAATACCTCAGAAAAAAATGTCAATGTTGAAGTGTTTGAATGGCAAGTTACTGAAATGTCTGATATCACAGAATCATATTATGGTTGATATTGGAAAGGACCTCTATGAGTGTTCTTCTCCCAAATCCCTGATCAAGCAAGACCACCTAGAGCACACTACTAAAGGACACATCCAAATGATTTTTGAATATCATCAAGAACAGGTACCACAAGCTCCGTGAGTAACCCGTGTGACATGCCTGAATGTGCTGGTGCTTGGTCACTGTCATGGAAAAACAATAATTTCTGATCTTCAGATGAAGCTTCCTGTCTTTGACAGTTTTTGACCACTGGCTCTTGTCCTTATTCTATTCTCTTTGCTGTTGCCCCTCCTCACACTATTAGGTATTTATACACATTTGATGAGATCTCTTCTGGTACCCTCTTTTCCAAAGTGAACAGGCACAGCTCTCTCAGGCTTACCTCTGAGAGATTCTCCAGTATCTGGATCATTTTTAGGGTCCTTTGTTGGGCTCTCTTTGGTATATCCATATCTCTCTTGATCTGAGAAGCCCAGAACTAGGCCCAGCATTCCACGCGTGGTCTCACTACTGCTGAGTAGCAGGAAAGAATCTTGACTTGCTGGAGCACTGGAGGAAATAGGAGGAAAATGGGAATAAAAGACAGAAATAAGGAAAAATACAGTTATGTGCAATTTTTTTCTTATTTTCTTTGTCTTAAGAGTCAGGAGAGGGCATATGTTCAACCATGTAAGTTTTTATCATGAAGGTATTAAAAAGTTAGAAATTAAGCAGTACCAGCAATCTCAGTACCAACAATCTCATAGTAATCTAGATGTTGAGTATTTTTTCATAATTTTATAAATTTTTTCTATTACAAATAATGACCATACATTTAACAGTGTTCATTTACACTTTATGGAAGTATATGTTTCCAAAGTACCTTATGAAAGTTGTCATTATTTAGGTGGAGAAAATTATGCAAAATGATGTAAAGTGACTTGCCAAGAGTTTCAAAGTAATCCAGTAGCAGGTTTAAAATAGAACTGAGGTCTCTAGGGACCCACCTGATATTCTCTCTATAGGAATACATTTTGCATTGGACATTGGTTAGAGCAATTCCATTTTTCATTTCAATTATGAGTTAAAACTAGCATAATTAATATTAATTGGATTTCTTATATTTTCCAGTTTGCTGATTAATCTAAAAAAATGTAGATCTATTTTTTGCAGATAAAGATATGACATAATGAAGGTTAAAATGAAATATAGTTTGTTTTTATATCCATTTGTTGGATTTCAGCATCCCTTAAAAAAAGACCCAAACCAAACAAATAACAAGACTACAAAACACAACAAGTAAGCTTTTTTGCTTTAATTGCACTTTATACTAATGGCAGATTTCTGCTTTCAAAGATAATTCCCAATAAATTCCCTTAGGGAAGAAGGTTCATCTCAACTTATAAATTCTAACTTCAAAGAGAATTAGCTCTAGTGTGTTGCAAACAATTTTCAGGTACCTGCAAATTCAAGTCTTTTGTAATTTTACTTAAAGCTTTTATATTACATTATTTATGACCTTTTGATGGCAAGGAAAGGCTACAAAAACGGTAAACGGAAAGAATACTTTTATTATTGTTCCTTAGTCCCCTGTATTCCAGAACCATTGTATCACCAACTTGGTATCTATGTTGCAAACATCACTGTCAGGCCAACATATAACTCTGTGTGAAGGTGAATATTTATTTTTCAATTCACAGTTAGCTTACAGTTGCATAAGTAGACTGTAATTAGACAGAGGCAGTTCATACTTTCTGAAAAAAAGTGCATCTGAAAAATGGATGTTGGATATTCTTAAATCCAGAAATTTAATGAAGAATATATCTGTGTTTAAAAGAATATAGTCCCCCTCTGATTAAATAAATATTAGGATAATTCAAGTATCCTAATGAGCCAAGCAGTGATGAAAGAAATCTTTTAGACAACTGGTAGGATACTATGTCATGTAGATAATTTTTGTTATGTTTTGTCAAAGAATCTTAAATTTTTCCTTATCTTAAGTTCTACAAATACAAATGACTGATCTCTTTCCATATTCTCTTCAATGACGTTTGCAGTAAATTTAATTTATATTATTGTACCAAGTATCCACTGCTACACTGTCATTGAGATTATTGAAATGATAGTTCTGCTAGATAATCTATCAATCCAAACTGCAGGACTTGGGCCAATCTCGTCTATATTAAAATTACCTTCCCTGTAAGAAGGACATAATTCTTCTCCTTTCTTTCACAACTTTGCCTTCTGTTTTGAGTTTTATGAATAATTGCTTTCTACTGATCAAAACCAAGTTCTAATATACTGCACAGATGGTCATTGATCACTATAAGCACTAATGTATAAATAAAAATATGTTTATGTTTCAAACTAAAACTGACATCTCTATAATAAGACCTCATACACACAAGCTAGTACATTACTATACCATACCCAGAGAGGCTGATTGCTCAGCTTCTGTGAGAGATTTTCCAGCTGAAAAATGGATCCTATATTAATGAAATATAGAAATATTAGTATATATTTTCTGTGTAAAAAACCTCTATGTATTTGATTGTTAAATTAACTGAACCCTAGGATTCTCCATTAATTAAGATAGTACTGCAGGTATATATTTTAACCAAAGTACATTTACAACTTTGTCTTGGTATACCACTATAAACCTGTTTTCTAATTCTGTTTTAGATGAGAAGTTGTCTGATATTCCCTTCCCAATCTCTAGTGGATAATTACCCATGCCACATGATCACCATGCAATTTATGTACAATTGCTTATCTGTTGTTGATAAAGGTCATAAATAAATATATGGCAAGTTGGAACTGTGATGCACTAGAAATGCTTTGAGGGCTATTGGCCCTTGAAAAACTTTAGTAAATATGAGGAGAGGAGAGGAGAATTCAGTTTTTAAAAATTACCTGAGCATGATTTTTTCTTTCTCATGCACCATGTAATCTATATTAGGTTTGACAAGTGTAGACCAACAATTTAGAAATAAATGAAAACAGGTCTCTGCCCTGAAATCCTCTATACCTTCTCTACAGAGAATTTCTCCTTGCTGAGTGGCTACTAAATGTAAAACCCAAACCAGGACCTCAAACCTACTAAAAAAAAAAAAAAAAAAAAAAAAAAAAAGAGCTAATGAAAACTTGTTACAGAAAGGTCTAAAGGTCTAAATTGAAAATAACTTATGCCTTTGTTAAGATTTGAATATTTTTTGTTTCTTTAAATACCCGACTTTAGTCCATCCATTAACTAAGGTCTTCTTCCCAAAGTTACTATGCTATATAATGTACTTCTAAAATTAGGCTGCCTTCACTGAATTCTGAGAGTAACTCAAATGTTGTAAGCATTGTCTGCTCTCCTTTTCCACTTAGAAGCAAGGAAACTCATAGAAATCAATAAAAATCTCAGTGGTTTGAATCTAACCTTGACAATGGTATAGGAAGAGCATTTTTCTTTCTTGGGATAGTCTGCTTTCTTCTTATTGGACTTGAAAGGTTCTATTAAGTAGGATGGGATAGTTCTCAATTCTTCTGCTCTTATGTGTTAGATTGCGAGACATAGAAAAAGGATCTTAGAATTTAATTATAACTTTCCACTCAGGAAATTTCCCAAGAAAGTTCTTTGTTTTTTTTCCCCTATCCATAAACAGAATTTTTGGTCACTTTGGCAAATAGTGCACTTCATAACTGCAACAGGAAAAGTGCTATCATTCAGCAGTATTTTAAAGGAAGAGTATGAAAAGAAAAAAAATCAGAAAATACTTTTTTTTATCCTCTTTTTATCTTTTTTTTTGGTCCACTTTCTATTTTTTTCCTTTTAATACTGCTTCAATTTTATAAACCTCACTAATCAAAGCACCTTCTCTTTTCTTGAGGTGTTTCAAAGAAAAATGAAGCTCATGATTCATGCCACTTAAAAGTGATCCTTTCCCAGTGCTACTGCTGAGAAAAAAAGAGAGAGTTTTGTCTACAGATTGTTGGCCAAAATAAGATATGTAAGGATGAACAGAAAAATCACTCTTAAGTGAAGAAAGAAATAGAAATTTGCAGATGAATATGTTGTCTGACTGGCAACTACTTACCTGTGCAAGGTATAAAAGGTATTGTAAGAAAAGAACATTCAGTCTCCACCTTTTGGTGCAGCAGAAAAAGGTATATAGACACTGGAATACATAAGAGACAAAAATAAAAAAGTCTAACACTTGTCACCTGTTGAAGAGTGTGTAAGCCATTAACTAATAAAAAACTCTTCTTGATTATCCTGCACAGATGTAAATCTATGACTGAATCTTATCTAATTTCTTCTTGTCAGAAGCATGATGCCCATAAGAGTACAGATTGGTAATATTTTCTATTTAGTGTTATTATTCTATTGTGTATTATAGTGCTTTCCAAAGTAATATCTAGGTTTCTAATGGACAAGTTATGGGCCAAGTTAATTCCTACTACTTTCTATTTTTTCAGCAACAGAGGTCTTCCTAACAGATCTCATGGAGTGCTCCAAGCATGTCAGTGAGATGCAAAGTCAAAAGCATTTGAGTCCTGGAATCAAAAATCTCAAAATGGAAAAGCAAACTCACAAGCTTTGCTTGGTGAAACAATAAGAGGTCTCCTCCTGACTTCTGCCTGGATTAAATTCCTCCATTACTGTAATAGTGATATATTGCCCTCATAACTGATGCTTAATGGCTATAAATATTGATGTCTGCCCCCTTCCAATTATGACTAAACCCAAATTGCATAAGAGAAGTTTACTTTAAAACACAGCTAATATGCACAACAGACTTTTTTCCCCTGTCAAAAAAGCCATGTGTTGTTATGGCTTGCCTTCCATGCAGGTTTTGAACCAGTTGCTAAATAACCATCATTGTTAAGAAGCCTTATTGTATGCTCCTATCTTCCCACTTCCCTTCCACAGAGTCAAGGCAACAGTCACTATTACAATCCATCTTACTGGATACCTTAGATCTCTCAAGTGACACTAGAAGTCTGTTTGGGAACCATCTCAGTGACCAGCAAATAGCACTATCCTTACTCCTAAATATATATTGCATTAGATGTCAAATCTGTGTTTGAACCTTGCTTTAAAAATACTTAACATAGTGAAGAACTCAGGATAGTTAAATTGCTAAGAGGTTTTGTGTCAAAAATATCAACATAATTTTATTTGTAAGAATCTTAAAACATTAAGTACTACATTCAAAAATCCCCAGACATCCAAAGTGTACTCCATTTTATTTTCCAAAATATAAGCATATGGTCCATTTAAAATTAATTAATTGCCTAACGTGGAATTTTTATTACTAAGTATGTGCACTATTTATCTTAAATATATTACAAACAATCATTATCATATACTAAAATCCAATAAATTTTAAATATAACACAAAATAAATATTTTACTCTGTTCCTAAATGCATCCTGATTACAAAATAATTACCGATTGGTAATAAATATCTAATTTAGTATTTACGTGTATTATAGGCCAAAGTAAAGGCATACATGGGACATGGGGCCACATTCCATGACAGAAAGGTTCCAGAGAAATGTTTGATCATCCTTTGTGATGCATAAAATATGTCACAGCTGTACTATAAAAGATATCAGCCATCAGGTAAGGCTGTCATTTGCCCTTGCTGGATTGTATTGGAAAAACACAATGTTTCTGCCTTGTACTTGTGTGGGATTACTGCTGGAGAAAACACAACCTATTTAGTCTACATACATATTACCATAACCCTGCTCTATTTCAAAAGAAAGTAGTCATAAAATAAACATGGTGAGGAGAATAGATCTGGTTGATATTTTGTTTCAACATACACCCATTTCATAAGTTGTGAATATGCTAAGCACTGGTCTACATTAAAGCTAGGTTCTACAAAAGGATTGCATATTTCTCTGGGGACTAGTTTCTTTCATTTGATTTCTGTTATGCATACATCTTATTTTAGTTCAAAATCTAAGCCCGTGTCACAAATAATATGTATAACAAAAGAACAATGTCAGTAAAAAGAGACTAAATTTTATAAACATTTACTACATTTTCCATTAACTCACAGATTTTTAAAAATATATTTATTAAAGCATCCATACTATTAGCCTACTCATGAAAATACATAGAATCTATAACTGCTAGAATTTTAGTAGAATTTAAAGATTTTTTGTTCCCTGTGTTTACCCATCAGGAAACACCTTTATCAAAAATTAATACCTCATTATTTATTGTGCAGAGAGGAAATCTGATACTCTACCATAGCAAAAATTGCCTGTTAAAATAACCTTGGAGACTGGCTTTTGTGAACATTTATTTAATGTATAATGGTCAGATAAAATATAATATTTTAATATGGGAGGCACAGAAAGCACACCAAACTGTGTTGGGTAGACCAGTAGTTAAAGTTTATAACAGTTTATAACATCAAACAATATCTTTATAGAGATGTAGAGATAGATGTTATTCTCTTCTTCTAGTTTAATGTGTTTACAGTATGGAGTAATGAGTTTAGTGTTGACAATTTGAGAATTTTCTCTGGGGTCTTTTGGTGTTCAAAATTACTCTAATTTACAGAATGAAACACTATCATTAGTTTAAAAAAAGCCACAAGAAAAACAGAAATGCAAGATAAGGAATATTATCATAAAGGTAAATTTATTCAGATTCACATGAAATGATACGCAAACTGATGAATAACAATCACAGCTTTCAAGACCATTAGAATCAATTTTACCTGTTGTGTAAATATCTTGGGGCTTTCAAAAACTTTTCAAACTTAAACAGACATATCTAAATGACAGTTTTAGCACTAGTTGCTCAGTAAGAAAATGAAAGTCATTATTTTTTTAATTGAGTTTGAAGAAACACTTTTCACAGAGAATTAACATACGACACAGCAGACAAAATCGATTAAGGCCCGCCATCTGGCAGAAGTCTAGAAAAGTTGCTGCCATATGTTTTGACCAAGACTGCAAAATAAACTGTTTTATACTGTCAGCACCTCCAGTTCTGTTTTATAAATTACATTTGGTTTTATTATATATATGAAAAAGATTAGGAAAGGTTTCATCTAAGACTGGCTGCTTAATTGGAAAACAGACGCTATATAAAATTTTAAAACAGGCACAGGGTGATTTGGGCTCAGTTTGAAAGCTGTTTGACAGCTGTAAGTAACAAAAGTGCAAGGATTGCTATAAATTGTTTATTAGGCAGATCTTTAATTCTTAATGGGTTATATTTAAATCATTCTTCAAGATTCAACAATTGTAACTTTTCTTTGACAATTACAAAAGAAAATGCAATACAAAATTCCTAGGCAGAGGGGAAGAATGTTCATGAAATTCATAGGTAACATCAAGAAATGGTGAAATGAAAAAAAAAAAAAAACAACTAACAAAACAATTTTTTTCTTAAAAGGATATAGTTTCATAAAGAATAGATTTTAAAAATCAGTATATATGTATGTTTCTGTTGAAAAAATAACATCTCAGGTTCAAATGAAATTTAGGAATGTTAATCTCTTTTGCAGCTGCTATTTTTGTTTTATGGTATTTTTACAGCTGTTTTTAATTTCTTTTAAGAAACACTAAACCTTTCAGAGTATTCCCAAGTGAAACACCATGGTACAGATAATTGGTTTCATTGCAATTCAGATTATGAACATCATTTTTCAGTTGTTACTTTCAAACTATATACACAGCTAAATCTGTAAGCCATTTTCTTTATTTCAGCTACTATCAAAAAGCGAGAAAATAGCATAAAGTATCACAAAGCCTTAATGTCTTGTGAGGATTTGTGGAGTTTGAAAGTGTTTACTCTCTAATGATAAATGTTCATTATAAATGCAAAACTATCTTCTAAGATATATATATATATATATATATAAACAGATCAATTAGTCCTTGTATAAGGTATAAATTGACCTTTCTATGCACCACAAAATCCCTTGTATTCTGAAGAGGTCCATTCAGAGAGAATATGGGTAAAGAAGAATTTTAATTCAGTTTTGAATAAGTTTCATGACAACTATAACTGAAGAGCTGTTAATAAAACCTCCAACATTGCCTCTGTCCTGTGCTTTGTGCACACCACATACTAGTTTGCTGTCAAAACCCTTGAAGGAAAAAACCCGATTTTTTCTTCCACTCTTTCCCTTCCCTGAGCCTCTGGAAGTACAGGGGACAAAGTACTAAGCAACACCTGGATATTTCTTTTTATCCTTATGTTCAACATGTGGTTCTACATTGTATTTACGACATATCCTCTAAGCCCTGAAGCAAATAAGCTTTTATTTTTCGTCATGGGCTTCTATCTATGTCATCACTGTAATATCATTGTGCTTCATAAGGAGTAATGAATTTATTCTCAGAACACTCTTATGAGATCAGGAAATACTTGAATGAATATTTACTATGACAGAACAGAGAGAGGCACTGAAAAGTGTAGTAACATTTCAAGCAAAGCAGAAACCCAGACTGCTCAATTTTAACCCATGGCATCTTTCACAAGAGAAGCTCTCACTTTTCCAGAGGATCTTAGCTCACTCAGGTTGATAAAAACTTGCTTTATTGTTGCCCAGTGAAGACCTAACTCATATTGATCCGAACTTCTACAGTTTGATTTTGACCTGAAATTAAATGGAGAACAAAAGTCAAATATTAATGTGATCAAATAATAAAGGACCTTATCAAAACATGTACACACAAGGAAGTCAAGTTCATGCTGCATGTGTAACCTCGACTTTGTCATTTCTGTACTCCAAGTGCTTCTCTTTTTGTTGCACACTTCACTTAACACTAGAGGTAGGAGGCAGTGTCGACATTAAAATATTTGCAAAGAATACTTGACTAACACAGAGAATTCAAAATATTTTGTTGCTTGGCAAACCAACAGTGAAATTTTTATTCAACATATCTTTTATCTAACCTTTTTTTTTTAATATCCTTACATATATTTACAAAAGGTGAGGCAGAAAGGTTCATTCCATATAATATATATATCTCATATATCTTATATCTTTCAAATCTTGCTTTCATATGCATCTTCACTTAATTAAAAAAAAAAAGAAAAAGAAGGACATTTTTAAGTTCTGCTTTGCTCCCTATGGACTGTCACTCATTTTGGAATTCCTGTGAGCTACAGACACGTGCAGAGAACCACAAAGAATATAAAGCAGACATTTATGACAACAATTACAGAATTCACCATGAATTCATGTAAAACCTTAGCCTGCTTCACACATCAACACCAATTTCACTGCAGCTCTAAGAGACACAGTAAGACTGATCCCCAGGCCAAATTTCAATTTTTTTAGGCAAATACTCATTGTCATCTTCATGACTTAGGAACCACTCTTTTTAAAAATGGAATATATGGGAGACTAATCTTAACTTATAGACAGTTGAGACTTAGGGCTTATTAAAAGAGAAGAAGGAGATTAGACGAACAATTAAAAAATATATCACACGGGAATTTCTGTTTCTATTTTGTAGCTAGCTATTAGGAGCTTACTTGTTTGTTTTCAGTTCAGGTCTTCCTTCTAAAATAAGTTTTGCATTTTAAATTGGTAAAGTAATAATTCTTCATGAGCATTCATCATCAAATTTCTTAGGAAACCATGTTCTGAGGTGAAGTGTTGTTTTTACTGACAGCTATTTTATATTTTTATTGATAATCCAGCAAAACATTAAATTTTTGCTGGCAAAGCTTTCAGGCCATATAAGAATTGATGAAGAAGACAGTTGTGAGGAGGACATGTTAATATTAGCAAGTGATACATATTTCTTGTGTAACTGATCTCAGTCCAACAGCATACACTTTATGGCAGACACAAGGACAGTTGTACATCTGGCAACAAAACTGGATGATTACACTTTGGCAATTAGTATTAATTCATATTAATATCTGTATTAGATATTAGTATGTGTATTAGTATTAATATCTGTGCCTACCAGCACAGTTTGGTGACTATGGTGGACCTGGTCCATGGTTATACAGACAGGGAAATAATGAGGATAAATATTCAACCTTGTAGAGTCAGATATTGAAGAAGTCCTCAACTTAATGAGGTGATAAAGGTCCTGTGAGTCACCAGCTCCTAAAAGAAAAGAATTGTTTAAACAGGAGAGTTTTCGTACACATTCTGGGCATCTTTGACCATAAGAAATTTGTAGGGCCAAAGCATTTATATAAAAGACAGAATGAAAAAAAGTATGGAAATTAATATACATTTTATGAAAGAATTAATTATATAATGCAAGAAATTAGAATTGAAAATTTGATTTTTTTGCCAATATTTTAATTATTGAAAAAAAAGTAATGTGCCACCCATATATTATATGATACAGTTCAGCATTTATAGCAATTACTTCTGGATCAAAAATCTCTTCAGATATGCCAAAAATATAACTTATAAACAGCCAAGTCGTTTTCAGGTTTGGTTTGTTTTTTTCTTTCTTAAAGACAGACTCAATTTATAACTCACAATTTATAATAAAAAAACCACATATCCATCATTGTTAAAAATAACACATACTTAATATATCTAAAGATTACAGAATGGAGATATTGTGGGCATTTGGACTTTTTCTACCTTTTCACTTTTTGCTACTAATAGCATTTGGCATATGGTTTTTCATAATTTCTTTCACACAAGTAATCAGGTGGTCTTTCTTTTGTTTTATGAATGTTTGTCAGGGGAATAAGAGACTGAACTTTACTCTCATCCTCCCAGAAAATATATGAACATATAAAAGAAATTATATGAAAACCACAAAAGCTTGCAGAATAACTCAAGGGGAAATCTCCTGTCTGACTGCTTTCCAATAACCTAGATTCAAAGGCACAGTGTCCTTAGAACACTAAAGACTGCTCCATTCCTGAAATGACTGAATGGAAATTTATCAGGCAATATAATTATAACATAAACAAAAAACAACCACAGCAACAGTAGGAGTAATATGAGAGAGAGAAAGGGAGAGAGAGAGAGACATACACACACACAGAGACAGAGAGATTTGGTAAATTAAATGTCAAGGTAAATGGAAGCAAGATTCAACAGAAAGTTAATTGCTGAAATCAAATAAGATTTAGAACTTCACATTAAGATACTCAAGTGAAAGATATACATGGAAAAGGACAGGTTTCAAAGCATCACTTACCAGATTTATTCATTTTAATTGAAGTAGGGGATGACTACTTCTCAGAGCTCATCTATTCTATCAGGTACAATGGAAAATGTAAAGACAAAATGTAGAGAACCACCTAAGATGAGGTTTGTTCACTTCAACCCATTTTTTACAGGTCTCAAGCTACAGCTAATGAGGAACCATGACAGATCTTCTGAGGGTTACATTTTTTCCTAAGCACACAAAATGGTTCATATTCTAACATGTTCGTATTCACTGCTTCTTCAATTTTGTACTTCATCCACAGCCTTTATAAGAAAATAATATATTCTCCCTTATTGTATGATAATATTGAGAGTCAGTAGTACTAAGCCAGAAGAATATTTTTTTTGCCAGATTCCAGAAGAAAAACTTTAAGGAAGGAAGAATACTTCAATTTACCAAACCTAGTAGGTTATCCAGCCTTACTCAGGGTCTTAAAGGGCATGGATGAGTAAAGACATGCCTAAACTCCTCTTCTGATATTTCTAGTTGTTTCACAGGAAATCTGCTTTAACTTAAAAATCACATAGCTAGTTCAGTGTTCTGTCTAAACTTGAAGGAATTGTTTGACCTAATGGCTTTAAATTTATTGCCTTGCCCCTTCAGAGCTCTAGCAAAAGAGCATTTCCTCACATTAAGTTACTATTGATTGGTACAATTTTTTTAAATAATGAAGTTCTTCTGAAAAGGTAAAATATTCCCCAGTCCTGGACGTTACTGTGATTGCAACAGAAGTGAAAATCCATTCTGGTCCTTAAACTGCCTGTTCTGCCAGAAACATAGCATCTTAGAAACATGCACATTGGTTGAGAACAAAGAGGGAAGCAATGCCTCTCTTCATTCTCAACCAGAATGCCAAGAGTGTTGCTGAATGCCAGTAGAGGCTGAAGATAAAGGTCACACATCCCATCATGGAGGCCAGCATGCTTTGAGACACAGGGGGGCTTCACGGAGGGATAAGCTCTGGCATAGGTTTGAAAACGTGTATCCCACCCATTATAAGTGCTAGATGGCTTGGTCATTGGATTAGTCCTGTTAAGTTCTGACCAGAAAGAGCTTTTTGGGTTTATCCTAAAAGACAACTTACTTCGCCAAAATTAGCTATAATGAATTACACACAGTTTCTTCAGATATATATTTTTTTAAAAGGCTATCTATTGGAATCTTACTGCAATTTAGCTCTTAGAAAGGCTAAATTACAAAGCCATAAATGTGGTCCTGGTCACATGGAATAGAAGAGCTGAACCAGATAAATTTTCCTGAACTCAGATTTTTTTTTTTTTAAATTTGTGGTACTTCTTCTGGTATGATGACTTTCACTGATACACATAAACAGACTAAAAGTGTGTAAAGATTCCCACTGCAATCAAGAATTAAGTGTACTTAACAAATAAATGCTATTTTTACAGGAAAACAAATGTTATTCTACTAAACTAATATAGAATATTACACAAATACAAAAAAAAAAAGATATTTTTCACCTTAAAAAATAAAGTGGCATTTACCATTTTTTTGCAGTAAGACCAATGAGGAATGGATTTTTGCATTCTTATCTTCCTAGGATTTTTTTTCTAATCCAAACACATAACAAGAATCTGTTTAGGCAGCATATTATTCTTTTTATACTTGGAAATAGCTTAGTAAAACAAAGGTACAATAAATTATTTGATGTTCGGCCTAATTTTTCAAATCAATACATCACAAGCTCACAGATAGCCTACATTTCTTATAGTCCTTGCTTTCAATAAGATGATAACACACACCAAGCATACATCCATTGCTTGGGCATCAAATACTTTATTATAATATATCCTAAAACCAAGAGACATTGCAATTTTGTGTCTATATTAAACTCTTTTGACTCTGAAAGACTGTGTCATTAAGGAACATGTACACTTTCTGTCTCTGCCCTAAATAGTGAGGAGAAAAAAGTTCTTTCAAATTAGGACTTAGTGACACATTACCCTCTTCTGTAGAGCTCAGAGGGAAATGTATGCACAAACAGAATACCACCTTATAAAACATGTTATTCTGGCAGGGGCATTTTGTGTTTTTGTGAAGTTCACTTTTTAAAACCAGACATAGATATGCCCATAGCCATAATAGCATCTCAAGGGGGAAAAAAACAGCACTTTCTTTCTTGTCTGTAAAACCACATACCCCCAGTAAAGCTAAACTAAACAAAACTACCCTAATGTTTTCAGGATTTTCAAAGAAATAATGTAACAGTAGCCTACAGGTGGTAACATTTTAAGAAAAGTGCCTCTGAATGGAGACCAAAGATCCCAATGCCCGTTACAGGAGAAAAAGCAGGACCTGAAGGAAGAGGAGGTACATGCCTCTATTTAACATAAGTCCTAGTGGCGAGCTCTTCATCTACAGCGGGAGGTGGCCCCTCCTAAGGCTAAGTGCCTTAAATTGTACATGCACAGTTCAAAAGTGGGGGTCTCTGGGGAAAACTTCATGAGGAAGGAAAAATGCTTTTTAAAAAAATTTATTTCCAAGTAAAGTAAAAAGTTTAATTCAATATACAGATGTGCTTTTTTCCCTCCTTTGATCTCTGAAAAGCTCTGGGTAAACACATCTAACAGCTCTCAGCTGCATTTGTTTAGTTTAGGTAGCTGGAATTTTACAACAGGCAGTTGGAAGAACAATTGGATTTCTACTGCAATTGTTCTGAAAGAGACTGAACAGTCTTTTCAAGCTATATAGGACCCTAGAATAGAAATTTACCTGTTGCAAATTTAGATTAATTGTAATTGAGATAAACAGAACTACTGATGACTTATTCTTTGTAGCTGATTCCAAGCTTGAGCTGTAAATCTCAAGCAAAGATACAATCTGTTAGTATGCTCAAATTTTGAACCATGTGTTTGTATCTTTAAAAAATCCACAACAAAACACACAACAAAATGTATCCCCGGTCACAACAATAATTTTTTTCCTTGCTGGTCAATATTTTATGCTTAAAGAATTCTGCACAAATA
The DNA here is from genome assembly GCF_026979565.1 of Vidua chalybeata. Lineage (NCBI taxonomy): Eukaryota > Metazoa > Chordata > Aves > Passeriformes > Viduidae > Vidua > Vidua chalybeata. The sequence goes on along the minus strand of NC_071530.1, from coordinate 123,311,437 downwards.
ACATTTAGGTTGTAGGCTTTTGCAGTTATTCCCCAGTTTTCTGGAGTGAATCTGACACCAGTACATGAAAAAAATTAGGTTTTCAGTCAGAAATATGTTCTGAAAAAGGAATCATAATTTTTAAAAGCAGTGGTGTTGTGGTAGTGATATGGTGTATTTGAGATGTGTATGCAGGCACATGCATACAGCAGATTGAAATATGTGATGTAGAAAGGCTCTTCTGGCAGCAGCTTGGAGTGCAAATGTAAATCATTTCCTCTTTTTAGCACTTAGGCAAGTGTACAAAATGTCTTACCATCATCTCTAGATCAAATACAGAGCATGTTATGTATACATATGTGTACAGACACACGCACACACGAAAATAGTGAAATATAAAATGCTTATAAATAAACCTACATTACAAATTTGTGTTTATATGAATTTACTTTGTCACATAACTGTAAGTACACCCATACAAATATATGAATACAAATGTATATTTTCCATGAAAATAGAAGTAATTTATTTTGTGTGTATGTGCCCTTATTTCTTGTAAAGTATATTAAAATACCTTTGATCTCTTTATGTAGTTTGGCTAAAAATTTATAACACATTTTAGCAAATGCTGACAGTGAGTTTTCAGTTGTTGAATATCTCCTCAGCCTCACCTGATGTCATTAAAACTAAAGGACAGGGTGAACACCTCCATGTGGAAAAAAGAATGTGTCAGTGTGAATTATTCTGAGGTGGTAGAAATGAGCCTTCTCCCTTTCTTCTTTAAAATAAATGAAGTGATTTTAGCTTTTCTTAAACTCAAATGTACAGTAATGGATTTTTCACTGAGTATCTGAGTTCCCTGTAAGTAGATCCTATTTTAAGGATAAAATATTAGTACTACCAGAAACATAGACCAGATCAACCTTAGCACTAAAACAGCCAGACTGTCTTAATACCAGGTCCCTAGTCAAAGCATATGAAAGCAATTAAAAAATAATTAGGAAAAAAATTAAAAAACCTATAAAAACACAGACCTACATCTAAGTTATATCATTAACTCTTAAACAAGTAAAATTAACTATATTGTTGCTGCTGAATTTAGAGAAAAGTACTGAATACAGTGGATGGAAATAAGAAAGAGACAGCTAAGCATAAACTAGTCACACTCTCATGTGTTGATTTGATGTGTAAGACTCGGGGTCACATTTGTCTAAATTCAGTTTTGCCGCTTCTTAATTTTTTGAACAATAAAAGTAAGTCAAAAAGTCTTAGCTGAAAGATTTTTTGTAAAATATGCAACAATGAGCAGTACTGCTGAGAGAATCTGTTAACCTAAGCCAGATTTTTCTTATAAAAAAGTAAACATTTTTTACACTGATTGTCTTTAGCTGGCATAACAAAGCCATATTCTAAAGCATATTTTCTCTTATGTCAGCCTTCCTACTAATAGCAATTTCAAAAAACATCTGTATGAGTTAATTCCTGCAGGTGCCTTACTTTCAGAGACAGGCATGGCTCCCAGGGCAATTATCCCACTCATCAGTTCTGGTTTCACTAGCAATCAGACATTGATAAATGCAGATTCACCTGCTCCAGTCTCTGGAACCCTAAACACATGGACTACCCTGACCCATGTCTCCAGCTGCTGGCACACCCCATACACTCACATACAGTCAACTCTTCACCCTCAAAAAGAAAAATGGAGTTAAACAGAGAAGACAGGACAGACTGCAATGATGAGGCCACAGTGAGGCAAGTATTGACCAGGTAATTGTTCAAACAGGACTGGCCTTAATTATTCCATTGACCACCTATTTTCCTGCTTTTCCTTCCCAAAACCTTAATCTCCCTTTCCCTGGCCTCGGTTATTTCTTTAAACAACCAATAATAAGGCCTCCCAAAATCCCAAATACTTTTCCCATCATGTATCTCATAATATGTTCAATGCCATAGGTAGTAACCCCCTTGATCTGTGAGGTGGCCCATAGAGCCTTATGTCTTACTGCTGATGCTGTGTGTTCCATGGATGTGCAGTGCTGAGAATCCCCTACAACAGCTCTTGGAGCAGTCAGGCAGAGATTTTGTCTCTTTGACGTGGATATTGAGATCACCCTGCCCAACCATGTACCCCTGTGCTCCTCTGGCTTGTGGAAGCAGGCCTTTGATAGCCTGATATCCCAGGAGATCATTATTTGGGTTACACAACCTGCCATAATCTCTCTGTGCTCATTTGTAGGTGTGCAGGGGAGTTTCTGTTGCATAACCTGATAAAAGCCAATGCAAGGAACCAAAAGTTGTGTTATTTTTCCCATGACACTTTACCTCAGGACTGTGTTCAGACAGTTTTTTAATATTTCCAGAGAGGAGGCTCTACAACCTCTGTGGGAAAACTTGGTCACCTACACTATAAAGTTCTTCCTCATGTTCAGATGGAACTCCATGTGTTTCAGTTTCTGCCCATTGCCTCTTGTCCCATTGCTTGGCACCACTGAGAAGAGCCCAGCTCCATCCTCTTGGTGCTTTCCCTTTGGTTGCTTGTAAACATTGATATGATCCCCTTTCAGTCTTCTTTCTTCGTAAATGAGGTGGTCTTCATCATCTTTGTAGTCCTCTGCAGGACTCGCTTCAGGATCTCCATGTATCTCTTGAACTGAAGAGCCCTGAACTGGACACAGCACTCCTGATGTGGCCTCAGCAGGACTGAGTAGAGGGGCATGATCACTGTCCTTGACCTGCTGGCAATGTCCTTCCTAATCCTCTACAGGATGCCAATGACCTTCTTGGCCACAAGGTCACACTGCTGGCTCATGGACAGCTTGTTGTCCAACAGCACGCCCAGGTCTTTCTCTGAAGAGCTACCTAAAAACCTCAACTGTTCTGATTCCTTCAACTCTTGAAAAACTTACTAAATTACTTACTTAATGGCTGGCACAGACTAGTGAGTCATTTAGCAAAATGTATCTTGAAATCACAACTACTTCCAGAGAGAAGTCCTGCTTCTTAAGTCTCTCCTCAAGGAGCTGGGTAAGATGTAGATCAATTTGTACTACTGGAAATTTCTGTCCAGATATCTGAAAAATTGTTCCAAGGTTGTGTTAGGTTATACAAGTTCTGATTTTATTTAATAGTGAACAGACTTGTCTCACATTTGCAAAAAAAGGTTGTTTGGAGCATTTGTTCAAGTACTTTGACTGCACTAAAATCTTTATTGAAATCAATAGAAAACTAATGCAACTCATATGAATGCAAACAGGTGTTATAAAAAAATCAATGTCACTTAGCAGATCACCCAATAGTATCCCAATTTAAATATCTATTATTAGTATAGTCATGTTGAAGCAACCCATTCTGTAGGTAAGACATATATACTATAATGTGGAACTTCATATCTGAAATAAAGAAGTACAGTGTTTGTCAGAAAAAAAGCCTATTTGTAATTGTGACCATTCAATTTAGGCCAGAGATTCGAGATGCTGCAGTTTTACAATAGTAGCAAAAAATTATCAGATATCCCTTAGGCAAATGCACAACATTCTTGTCTCTAAATTGGAGAGACATGGATTTGACAGACAGAGCACTCAGTGAATTAAGAATTGTCTCGATGGTCATGCTCAAAGACTTGCAGTCCACAACTCAATGTTGAGAGAGCAGCGGCACTTAATATTTCTCAGAGGTCGGTATTGGAACTGGCACTTTTTAACGTGTTTATTGGGACTGTATGCACCCTCAGCAAGTCTGCTGAAGACACCAAGTTGTGTGGCCAACATGCTGGAGGAAAGAGATGCCATCCAGAGAGACCTTGACAGGCTTGAGTGCTGGTCCTGTGTGAACCTCATGAAGTTCAACAAGGCCAAGTGCAAGGTGCTGCACCTTGGTATGGGCAATTCCAAGCACAAACACAGGCTGGACAGAAAATAGATTGAGACTAGCCCTGGGGAGAAGGACTTAGGGTGTTCATAGACAAGAAGCCCAGTGTGACCTGGCAATGCATGCTGGCAGCCCAGAAAGCCACTCTCATCCTGGGCTGCATCAAAACTCATGTGACAGCAGGTCAAGGGAGGTGATTCCTCCTCTCTACTCTGCCATTGTGAGGGCCCACCTGGAGTGCCACATTTTGGGGCCCCCAACACAAGAAGGACATGGACCTGTTAGGTGAGTCCAGAGCAGGGCCATGAAGGTGATGAGTGCTGGAGCACTTCTCCTTTGAAGGCAGATTGAGAGAGTAGGGGCTGTTCAGCATGGAGAAGAAAAGGCTCCAGGGAGACTTTATTTGAGTCTTCCTCATATAAAATCCTAAAGGGGTTTTACAAGTAATCTAGTGAGGAACCTTTTTCAAGGGCATCTAGTAATAGGATAAAGGGGGATGTCCCTAAGCTGAAGGAGGGCAGGTTTAGGCTAGGTATTAGAAAGAAATTCTTACTGTGAGGGTGGTGAGGCACAGGAACAGGTTGACCAGAGAAGATATGGATGCCCCATTCCTGGGGTATTCAAGGCCAGGCTGGACAGGCCTTTGAGTAGCCTGGTCTAGTGCAGAGTTTGCTGCCCATGACAGGAGGTTTTGAGCTATGCAGTTGTGGTGGTTTTGCATGGGAGGCACCGTTGGGATTTGAACCCAGGTTTTTAAGGTCCCTTCCTACTCTAACCATTCTATATATATATATAGTAGCATCACCTTCAGATTTATCAGCATATACTTTAACTAACTGGATTTCATTCATTAGAAGACCTTCCACAGATAGTACTTTTGCAACCCTTAGTACTAAATAGATAAAGGAAGATACAGTTATAAAAAAAGTCATCAATTTTCAGTAGTAAGATGGTCCTCCTCAACTGTCCTTTGTATTATAGTGCATATATTTTTACTACATCAAATGTCATTAACTCCTGTCTCCATCTACTACATCTGTTAAAAGCATGATTTTTGTCTGTGCTTTTTTGTTGTTGTTGTTTTTGGAATTCTCTCTATAGCACTGAGATTATACATTAAATAAATAGGAGGAAAACATGAAAAGTATCTGTCGACTTTTGTACAAAGTATTTGGTATTTTGTGATATATACAAAAGGATTGCTAAAGAGCATTTGCATGCATTTACTAGCCCATGAGACCGAAATATTTTTTTCTTTCAGGAGAAAAACTGAAGTTTCTTAGAATTCCTAAGAAAATTCTTTCCTGGGACACAGATAGTTTAGGAAAAGACCAAGTAGATATATTATTCCAAGGTTTTTGAAAACATAGTTATAACATAAAGGTGCTTATCCTGATATCTTTGAGTGCGTCATAGGCATGTATTCATGGTCTTACAAAAAATACTCCAGCTGGGGAGCCAGTGTATTTCTTGCTTCTGGGTTATCCCTTGGTGCTAATCCAAATGATTAATATCAAGAAGTTAATGCAGCAGAGCCACATGCTATATAATGGTGCCAGATTAAAGGCATCAGGGTGATATAATTATCACAGTCATAAGAGAAAGATTTCAATTAAAGGTACCATAGCAGCATGCCACTAAAAACAGCACAGCAGCATGCTAATTAAACTGCAAAAATCCACTGCAAGCATTGTGGCTTATGCTACTTGAGGCAATGAAACAGCCAACAAAGCAGCATAATAGTATTCTAAAATCCAATAAAATAATGCTAATAAAATAATTATACAGTATATCATAACAATAAAGGGCAAGGTCAAAGGTTAGAAAGTTAACATTTGAATGCTATGGACATTCTGTGAATAATTTAATGAAAATGTAGTTTTAAGATATTTTTTACCTTATATAGTAAAACCAACCTGAAAACATCCCAAATAGCTTCTTTTTCCTGTTTGCGAGGTATTTTAACTCTTAGAGTAATATATTTCTTTTTCTCTACTATCAGAAGAAAGTAAGCATCAATCGTATATCATAATTCCAGAAAACCACAGCAGCTTTGACTGTTAGACTGAGTGAAACACAACTGAGAAAACAACTAAGAGGGGCAATGTCATCTTATGGAAGACAATGGAAGACAGCGAGCTAAATAAAATGTATTGTCTTCAGAGAAGCAGTTTGGAAATTAATTTTTATTGTTGAAGTGGTACATCACTTCATCAACAGGACTTCATCAAGAATAATGTGAAAACATGGCTTACAGATAAACAGGAATGGTTCAATCTGGTGATATTGTCTGAGTGCTGAGCAACTACTTTTGATTAAATAATTTACAAAATACTGTGAGCACTTCATACATAATGTCAACACTTTTGAGGTTCTCTTTCCTTACTATGCAGAAGTATAGAATATCTCCAGCTCCTACCAGCAACAAAATGAATGAGAAATGAACATGGCCAGAAGACCCAAGAAATGTCCTATTCATCCCTGGCAATACACAAACTTGCAAATAACTCATAATTTTGGTGGGATAAACTAAGAGCCAGACTTCCAAGTGGTACTTGCTCAATTCTACCCCTCAGCAGGACAGGGGCGGAAATAGAATAAAGTTCATAGATCAAGGTAAAAGACAGGAAGACCACTTATCAATTACTGTCATGGACAAAACAGACTTAATTGGGGGAATATTAGGTTATATCCAATGAAAATATATATGAATAGTGAGAAAAAAATATTAAAGCAACATCTTTGATCCCCCATTCTTCCAGGCTCAATTTGGTTCTGTCACTACAGTTTCATCTACTCTCACTCCCTGAGCAGCTCAGGAAGATAAGAAATGGAGTTTAGGGTCAATCCATAACAGTTCCATCTATCCCTTCTTCCTCAGTATGCTTTTTCCCTGCTCCATTGCAGGCTTTCCCCGTGGGCTTCAGTTCTTCAGGATAAACCTGTTTCAGCATGGGCTCACCACAGGCTCCTTCAGGAAATATCTAACTGCTTCATGGGCAGCAGTAAGGATATCTGCTCTGGTGTGGTCTTCTCCATGAGCTTCAGGGGAATCTCATCTCTGGCACCTGAAGTAGTAGCTCCCTCTTCTTCTTCTCCTCTAACTTGACAGTGACTCTATTGTTTCTCACTCTCCTTTTATCCTCCTTTTCCACCTCCTCTCCTTGTTTGTTGTTTTTCCCTTCATAAACATGATTATATTTTTTTACCTTCTTCAACTGGACATGATAGACAAATATAAGAAAAGCAGCACAGGACATACCAAAATATTGCAATGTATATGTGTATATATATATATATATTGGGCATTGTAAAGCCAAAAGACATTGTTGTCTATTTTTTGTGTACTTATCAGTTTGGAAAAGCTGTCATCATGGCAGAAGTAATATACATAGAAAGGTTATTGACAAAAAAATCTACTTAATCACAGAAATAAGACATTTCCTCAGATGATATGACTTTGTGTCTTGGACAACAGGCTATCTACATGATGAGAAATCACTTAAGTTGAACACTTTCAATAGTTTTAGTGTGTACATGTATTAGAATCCAAAAACAAGCAGAATGGAATTGGCAACTTTAAAAGATGCTTGAAGGAAGCTGAGAATGACATCTCAGATGACTTTCTAAATATTTTGTGAATTTTCTATGTTCAATCATTTCAAAGTTCTTGAAAATTTCAATAAATAGTGGGTATATCATATGAAATATTGATATTTTCATAGAAAGAAAATTTAAGGGAGTTATTTCTCTCCAACAAATAACACAGAAAGAATATAGATAAAATGAAAGAGTAGAGTTATTCCTGATCTTTCATTATATTTTGCTATTTATATGGCTAATTACAGTAATGGAGAACCTGTAAAACATATTTTTCTGTTCTTTAACTACGTATCACTTTCTACTCTAGTTCTATATTTTGACTACAAAGAGGAGCAGTGATGAATTCTGTGCTGGGAATATCACAAAGATCTGTAGAAACACTATTCAGGAGCTCCTGGTATCCTAATTTGTGTTAGGATAAATGAGTAAATCACGAGTAAAAGAAGACATTTAAAACACCTAGACAAGAAAATTTCTTAATACACTCCAGATGAGGAAAATGGTATGCTCATACTTGTTTGGAAAAAGAGACTCAATTTTCTCTGGAGAAGAGAGAGAGAGCTTACCTCATATCAGGTGAGACCAGGAATGTCTAAAGGGACAACACATCATTCTGCCCTGCTCCTATACCATTCCTGCCCTGCTCCTCCAAGAAAATGTTCATGAAAATGGAGCTATAGCAAGAAAGAACTATCACCCACAAAATTCTCAACTCTTCACCTTTTCATTCTTTCTCTTTCTCTTTCTCTCATCTTACTAATTTTCTATTTTTTTTAACCTACATGCTCAAATCTTCCTTTAAACTTGGTCCCCTTTTATCAGATCCTTGTTACTGTCTGTACCCTCAGTATTGCCAGTCTTCATCCACTTACCTCTTAATACTCCCTGAAAATGTTCCTTTGTGCAAGTTGTTTTGTATTAAAAATATTTTGAAAAATATTGAATTTTCTCCTCAATTCAATTGATATATTCTCAAAAAAAACCCAACCCTAAACCCCACTCTTTGACAAATCAATCCTGACAAAAGAAACACATTTTCATCAGATGCAGAGGATTTATCCAAACTTTTCATACATTTTTCTACAATCTACAGTGACCCCTCAGAAAAATCATGACTATTTTTCTGAGCTCAGCAGGAGTCCAGCCAAGTACTCCTTGACCTAGATGCTACTACCTGCAAAATATGACTTAGAGATTATCTAGTATAAATTAAGGCAGCGCAGATCCTCGAAGAATTTAAAAATTAAAAAAAAAAAAAAAAAAAAAAAAAAAAGAGATTTGGAAGTCTTGTCTGTATTCCTTGGGGAAAAAAAAAGGGCAAAGGAATATGAGAAGATGGGACCATCAGATAAGGATGATCTGTACACAAAAAGACAAATTCACCTGCAAAGAACTAAACCTTGTAGAAATTGGTCTGCCTACAACAGACATTTTGCATTCTGTTTCTATATGTGGTACTTTAACATCAAATAAATAAATAAATAATATTCATGGAGTGGGGGGAAAAATACTATATCAGAACATCCCATTCCTGAGGGTCTGAAACCACTTTCATTCTTCAAAAATGTTATGAATTGTAGTCCTTCAATCTTTTCCCCACAACTATATTCCCTAACAAACCTCAATGTTTAAAAAATATGGCAAATTAAAGCCCCTTGGACTAAAATTCCTATAATATTTATTGCATTGATTGACTTAGAAGAAATTCTTCTTTTGGGTGGGATATATTTTCTTTTTCTGTTTTCTGTCTTGTGGTGCCTCCTAGTTTTATGGCAACTAAAAAATGGTTGAGCACTTTTATAAACCGAAGGGCTAAATAGGTTAAGAAAAAAACAAAGGTAGTATAATGTTGGAGGAACAGCCTAGATTAACAGCTTTAATTGAAACAAAACGTTTCTACACATCAACAAAGTAGCTACCGTACAGATGATGGCTGTACAAGTTTCCCTGTGTTAAAATCTCAGCTCTGTTCACAAGGGCCCACTTTCATGGATGAGACGGCAGTTTAAGGTAAAGACACATTTAATTCTTAACATGTCTGCTAGAATTCCAAACAAAAGTACAGTTTTTTTAATAGGACTGTTGTTCAGCATTACAGGTATTTTGTGATGAATTCTGTATTGCATTCCTGTGGCTTAGAAGGAATTAAAACTGTTTCACATAATGCAATTCTCTGCAGATAGTTTATCAATATATGCTCTTACTGACTTCATTATGGAGAAAAATATAAATACTATTTTTACCTTTTTTTGTTCATTAAATGATCTGGATGAAGGTCTTGCTGAATAGAGAGGCAAGAAGGTCCTGAGAAACCACTATATTCATATTCAAAACCATTAAATTTTTTGGGGAAAGACAAGGAATTTTCATATGGATCATATATACCTGATCATTCTAAATATCTATTAAAATAATAGATTTTTAGTCACAAAATAATGTATTTGGCTCACTGTCACAAGAATTCACATCAAATAATATACCTGAAATCTTAAGGGATGAGAGAATAATTTTTGTTCAAAAGTAGTAAGGATTTGGATTATTATATTTAACTTTTCAGGATGTAAACTTCTTACTTGGAGGGAAACAAGCTTCCTATGTCTTTGATGCTTTAGTTTAATGGTGCCTAAAATATTTCTAACTGATGGGCACTGACAGGTTATATAAATGCATTGAAAAGATAACATTTATAGCAAATTCTGGGTTTTGTTCAGGTGAAGTATAAAACAAATATATCCCTTCCTCAAATTTTTAAAACCAGAAACTTATTTGAAAAAATTACCTGAATACCAAAAATACTTTTATAAAGTATCTCTCAGAAAATTCCTTTTTCTGTTAAAGCTAATGAACAATTCAGACACTTGTAGAAAAATACAGAGGATGTCTACTTAAAAAGGATTTCCTTGAGTAATAAAAAGAATAATGTAATAGCCACATCTGAAAATAAATTAGTATTTAGTGAAGGAAGAAATGCACTATTTCAAAGATTTAGTGAGAAAAGCTACAATTATGTAGCCTTCATAAATGATATCATAATGATAGTGCTTTATCTGATTCATAGAAAATGATTCAGCTTGAGACAAAGGAATAAACAATAATGAAACTCAACAATCTAAAGTTAAATGACTAAGATACTCAGCAGCAGTTATGTCTGTACAATAGATGTTTCTTTTCAAAAGACTGAAGAAAACACTCTGGGGCTGGAAGGTTTAGGGAAGAGGTAATGAAATACAGAGCCTTGCACCTCTAGGTCATTAAGTTCAATTGCATTTCGGGTTGCTACTGACTGAAATTTGCTTCAGCTGATGGGTATTCAATAGTCTATTGTGAAATGAGTTGGAGGCCTCAATCCCATCCCTACTACAAAAGTAACCACATAATGTTTAGCAGCCACAGCAATAACGCCTGCAGCATGTACAGTGCACCATCACCCTGTGTCTTCCAAAACAAGTCATAAAGGCACCGAATTTTACTGCAGTATGGGAGTCACTCACCGTTCTGACAAAAACATCAGTTCTGACAAAATTACCCACAGAAATTACATTGTAATTAAATATGAAAATGAACAATCAAGTATTCTCATCTCAATTATATTTCCTATGGAAATTTGATTATCTTATGTTCCCCCACATAACTGGTTTTTTAGCTTGTTTTAAGATTTTGCACCACTTATACGGCCCCGTGCAGAGGTACCCCCAAATGTGTGCAGGGATGGGGCAGAGGGGATCATGCAGCACTGTGCATCTGGCTGATGTCCATGCAGACCAGAGTTCATGAGATGTTCGCTCTGTCCTTACACTGTTGTTCTGAAAATCTCACATCATAAATTCTCTCTTGTAGGTATTTTCTGAAGTATGGTGAAAAATTGTGGAGTTATGCATGGAAAGATTGAGGTTAAGGAACCTAAGAAACACTGGAAGCATAAGAAACTTCTAAGAATTACAGTGCAGGAACTGTCACTACTACTAGGCTGGAGAGAAAATAATTCACCTAGGTGGTCATGGCAACATGATATTTGTGGCTCCCTTAAATCTATTAAAATAGGATTTCACTGCTTTGGAATTGTACAGTCTTGGTTATTTTATTCATCAATAGAACTCTTTGTTTATGTATGACATTTGCCAGGATTATTTCAGACTTGTTATTATAAATCCTGAAAGGATCCTGAGCAATCAATATTTTTTATATCATTTAGAAAGTTACATCACAGTGTAAGGAAAGAAAGAGAAACAGCCACTTCCAGTTTAAATTAAGTAGTCTGATCACAATATAGATATTAATCAAACAATGAAGAATAAGACAAAAATGAAATTACATTCAATATCCTTATGCTTATTCACATGAAGAGAGAAATAAAACTTGTACTTGTTTGGGACAATAGTACACTTGAAACACATGCCATGATGTTTCTCAGCTACTGATTTTAATTTGGATCACAGACACAGGAGGAAACTAAAGCTTGGCTCAAAATCTGTTTCAAACAGGCTTCACTGACACAAAGTTTGGAGGCAAGTCAGTAGTGGGTACCCCAGGGACTGATACTGTCACTACAGTTTAAACTCTTCATTACTGACGTGGACGATGGGGAAAGGTGCAGATCAGGAAATTTGCAATGATACAAAACTGGAAGGAGTGGCCAGTAGGCGCCATTACAGGGGACCTAGATAGACTGAGTAATTGGGCTGAAACGAGTCTCATGAAATTCAGCAAAGGGAAATGCAAGCACTTGAAACTTGGGAGGAATGACCTCAGGAACCAGTACACTGCTATAACTGTCTGGAAGGCAGCTCTGCAGAGAAGGAGCATGGGTTATTGATGGTCATCAAGTTAAAGCAATACGTGTCATGAGCCAAAAATGTGTCTGTTGCAAAGAAAGGTAGTGGTATTTTGTGCTGAATTAGGACGTGTTGCCTGCAGGTCAAGAGGCGATCCTTCATCTCTACTCACCACTGGTAAGACATCTGAGTACTGTGTCCAGTTCTGGGCTCTGCAATACAAGCAAAAATTGGGCTTACTGGAGTGAGCCCAGCACAGGGCCACAAATATTGCCAAAAGACAATCATCCTTTGTATGAAGAGAGACTGAAGGAGATTGAACTGTTCAGCATGAAGAGATTTGTTATCAATATGTATAAATATCTGAGTGAATGGAATGAAGAAGAGGGAGCCAGACTCTTCTCAGTGATGCCTGGGAATACAACAGGAAACAATTGGCATAAAATGAATCCCATGAAATTCAATACAGAAAAACCCTTTTATTGTGACTGTGATCAAATGCTGGAACAGGTTAATAGAGAGGTTGTGGAGTCTCCACCTGTGTAGATATTCAAAACCTGACTGACATGATTCTGGGCAATGTGTTCTACTTGACATTACTTGAGAAAGGGGGTTGGATTAGACAATCTCAAGAGGTGCTTTCCATCCTAAATGATGCTGTGATTCTGTTTGATTCTGTGAAGTTTTTCAACACATGAGCCAATAAGAGGGTCTTTAATTGTTAAGAGCCCTTGTGGTACCTTGAGTTGTTTCTTGCTCTTCATTATATCAATCCATGGTTCTGATTTTAACACCAACTATGAGATATCAAATGTCTGAGATGTAGCTGTTCCTCTTCTATCCAACCTCTCTTCTACCTTTTACATCAATAACTTTATTCTTCTTTGCATATCTTATTTTCTTTTGATGTTCCTCATTACTGAGTCCTCTTCTGAAACCTTTTTCTGTTATTCTGTTTCATTCTGCTCTGTCCTGATGATTACATCAATCTTCTGAGTCTTCCAGAAAATCTTAGATGGTGTCAGCTGTGCCTTAAAAAAGCTGTGTCTCTGTATCGTCAGAAGCTGGGTAATCCAGCAGCAAAAAAAGTCAGTTATACTCAGGATATACTCATGACTTCCCCTTGATGAGACAATGTTGCACATAGTACAAGGAGATTAACTTGGTCACTTTTATCATCTTAAGAGCAATTGCACCTGGCATGTAGCATGGTAGATATGCTCCTATTATGGAAATATTGAAGAAGTCTTCTTTCAGGGATGTCTTAAGACAAACTGATTTAGCTCCTGCAATTTTAGAAGGGCCCAGAGGGCATCTCTTGCTGCTTCAGGTATCATTTTTCCGGACCCAGAATAAGAGCACTGTAAGGCTCATCAGTTTTCAGGGGAAACATTTTTTATTCACTCCTCACTAAAGTCAACACCAACCCTTATGGTTAAAACAGGTAAATCATAATTACTTCTTTTATTTGCATGATGTTATTATGAGATGAGGAAAGAAGTTGGAGGGAGGGACTTCTGGTGTGAGAAGTTAGGTGTTAGGTCTGCAGAATACATGACTGCTGCCAGTCTGATCATAAAGGCAGTTATATTACTGAAAGTAAGTTCACTGAGACCTTGAGCTGTGAAATATGCCACATAGCTGTATTGGAGACTACCTGCTTAATCCTGAGTAATTCCACCCCTGCATGTGAGTACACATTAAGGCAGTCTCCCTGGGCTTTTGTTTTACCTCTTTCCAAACACAAGAGTTGAAGTTGTGGTAATTGTGCTATGCAGAACAACTTTTAAGATCTTGTGTTTTGGATGAGGTTAAAGACAGAATAAAAGGGGACTGTGTATTCTTTCTCTGGTATCTTCTGATTTGTGTGTGCCTTGCAGCTAATACCCCAGGACAGGCACTAAATTGAAATGTGCATCTTGTTGACACTGCCTAGACAGTTAAGGAATCAATGAGGAATAAAGCCCTGGACGATCTTATCAACATCTCTCACTTGAACTGCTGGAGCCACACTGAATAGTGAACTGCTGGAGCCTTAGACAGCCTGTGTCTGACTGCCCTCAGTGAACTTGTCCACCCTAAGCCAGTTAACACTGAAAAATGGAGTCAGAAGCAAAGAGAATCTGTGGTGGCAATCACCTCTTTTGAGTACAGGCATCTGCTACCAGAATTTCATATGAGCAGCAGAATTCTGTCCTCACTGCAAGCTGTCCTACAGAATAGGCTATTCTTTCAAAATCAAATTTTTTTTTTGCGAAATGAAAACCTATCAGGAACTATTAAATGCTAAGACATTGTAAATTTCTGTTTCAGAGGAATTGGTAGAAGTTGCTAAGGAATTATACTGAGTGAAACACAACTGCATCCTGTAGCTGGTACAGTTCACTGAGCAGGGACAGGACATGGTTCTGGATAAATCTGCAGTCTAGTCTTGTAGTCGTGTCAGTCAAAAATTGGGTCCATCAACACAGTCATCTGTGATTTTGAGTTTTTCCATATTGCTATAATAACAGTTTTTGTCACTGATGAGATAAAATCATTTTTTACCAACATAAATTAGATAACCACAGCAGTAACAATTAATTTAAAATAAATATGAAAACCCTCAGTCCAAGAATAGAGTAAGGTAACTTTTTTAAGGAAGGTATCCTCAATAATATGGTAGCAGTAGGAGAGGGGTTAATATTTACAAACATTAGAGGAGAAAACGGAAAAATAAATCAAAACCATATATTGTATATACGTCACTGAAGTGAATGCAAGACTTGACTTTTATTTTGTTTCCATAGTGTGGACACATTGTTAATGATTTTAAGGCAAACCTCCAGCTGGTCAAGAATCAAGTAAAGAATATGTGATCACAACAAAAGTGAAATATTATCTATATTCTGTTTCAACCTGCAAAACTCTAGCAAAATTAAAAAGCAGTGGTATTAAACTTAGATTACTATTTTCGTGCTAAATATGAAATTAGGTTAAGAAAGACAAAAATTATATCATTGCAATGTATTAACAGCTGCAGTATAACAACAAAAAAGGACCTTGCTGAGCTGCCAAAATGCACTTCCACAAAAGTGCAGGCAGACAACTCTCTTTCCTATTGAATAGACAATCTCAAAGACAGAAAAAATCTAAATCCTTGATATTTTCTTTAATTGGATAAGAATTTGGCTTTCAAAATATACATTTGCATGCCTCAGTCAAAGAACAATAAACATCAAGATAGATGATTTCATTCAAGCAGTTTCTTTCGAAGAAAAGAGCCTCTATTCCATATTATTGCCATTCCAGTTGATTAACTCCTACATATCTATTCCATTCACTTTAATTTAAATTTCATTAAATCTGGTTCTCACTGAGTTCAAAGAAACTTTTATTTTTAAACACTTCCACCATGAAACTAATTTGTTCTCATCAATATCATTATTTGCTGTATCTGAGAATGTCTTTCATAAGAGCTATTTCCTTGAATATTATTGTCAGAGAATCATAAACATTAAAAAGATAAAAGGCTTCTTATACTACACCCAACCTCTCCCTTTTCAGGAGGCATCCTCAGGCATATTGTATATCTGAAAAGGCACTTCCTCTAATTCCACTCACTCTGTGGTCTGCCATCCTCACAATTCCACCCTTGCAATGTTACAGTCAATGCTGCATAACCCAATTATCAAATCAATAAGAAAAGGTAAATTATGAAGAAGGCAGACATTTTCTGAACACTGCGAGTCTCATTCAGGCAGCCTACCACAGTGGCCAGGCTGGAGTTAGACACCTCCTGTGGCAGCAATGAACAATACAGATCAGGTAGTATTTAGAACCATCAGATCCCAGTTTATATTTCTGCGTCTGTGTTAGCAAACTAAATGGTGTTGAATGGAATTCCCAGACTCTCAGGCCAAAAGGTACAGAATAGTTTGTGCTTGTGCTAGATTCTACTCTTTTAATCTCCAGAAAGAATCTTCCACGTGGAAAGTGCCTGCAAGAAATTAGTCATACCTACTTCCATAGTGCTTCCTGGGAATGGCTTCTGTGAGTGCTAGCTGATAAATGAGAACCTCTCCAGCAGATAATTGAAAATTTTTACCAGAAACTTTGGTTGTAAGGATACTTTTAATGCTAACTTAAAAAGGATTTTTTAGCTACAATACCTATTTCTCCAGTCCATTTCCTATTAGGGAAAAATGAAAAAAAAAAAAAAAAAAAAAAAAAAAAAGCCCCCATATTCAACTTTTCTGCAAAGGCAATAAGAGAAGAGGAAGGTATCAGCATGACTGTACAAGGATGAATCTTTATCTCCTTGTTAATAACTTGAATTGCCAAATCAATTTCAGTGTACATAAAGGATTAATCATTTCTGTATACTAATTATTATTGAATGCTGTCTTCATACTTCTGTTGACAAATAGCTAGTCTTATTTTCTATTGAGAAATGTTGTCTCTGACAAGATTATTTTATATCTTCAATGAAAAAACGTAAGTTAAATTATGAATTCTTTCTCCAGAATATTTTTTAAAAGTTCAGACATAAGATCAGAATATTTGAGAAGTGATTTAAACTTTTTGAATTGAAGAGGTCTTTTTTAAATATTCATATCTGTAATACTGAATCTAAATGTTAACCTAGTCAATACATGTTCAGTGCTCTAGATAATTATGGTATTTTTCCTCAAAGCAATAATAGAAACTAAAATTGACAGTTAAGGACTAATGAGAGTTAATACTGAGAAAAAGGAAACTGAGATGAAGACAAAACTGCAGCTAAAAATTTTATTTTTTGTGTGACAACCAAGGTTGAGAGATAAATGACATCAAGAAATATAAGGCATACATTATCCAAAACTACAAGAAGATATAACTGAAGAGTTTCACAGACTGAAAATAAATAATTGTTAAGAACAAAGAGCGCCATCTCTGTCATTATTCATTGAACAAAACTCCTATTAATAATTAATACTGGCAGTTTTGATAGAACAAGTACTGAAGAATTTTTCCTTCAAAGATAAAGAAGAAAATTGCAAATGTGAGAAGTGCTGTAGAGAAATCCCAGCTTCCTTGTATTTAATGCTGAGAACTCTGCTGTTCAAAGGTCAAAATTTCTATATGTGTTCAGAAGTTCTAAAGCCCAAGTTCACTTCCTTGGCTTTGTTGTATAACTTACAGTCATAGATTCAAATGTAAGTTATCTGAGTAAAAGATTTCCAAGAAATAATCTTCTCACTCCTCTTTCGCCTTTCCTAGTGTGGTCTACAGGTCAGAAATATCAATATTTTTGCAAATATTTGAACAAAAATGTAATCATATTTGTTATTGGCATAAATGGGTTTTGGTTGTGGGTTTTTTGTTTTTTTACGTTTTAAATACAGCCACAATTACTTCATTAGTGTCAAAACCAACAATTCACAAGATTTATTTCACAGAATTTACAGAATGACTGCGTTGGAGGAGACCTTAAAGATTATCAAGTCCAGCCCATCCCCTAACACTTCAACTAAACCATGGCACTGAGTGCCACATCCAGTCTTCTTTTAAACACATCCAGGGATGGTGACTCCACCAGCTCCTCAGGCAAACCATTCCAGTACTTTATCACCCTTTCTGTAAAAAACCTTTTTCCTAATATCCAACCTATATTTCCCTTGACTGGTTCCTCATGTTCACCTATACAATCCAAATACCTGGGGAGCATAGCCAAGCAGCGCTCACATGAGATGGAAGACAGCAGAGTTGCCTTCTCCGAGTTTATGGCAGTGTAAGGATGAGCATCAGCAGCACCACAAAATAATGTGAGAACCCTTTCAGCAGATCTGCACACTAGCAGCTCAAGCCTGTCCTGTGAAAAGAGGAAAAGGGAAGGCGTCTCATTTCTACTCTTAAGAAATCCAATCTGCAAAAAATTTAGACAGAATTTTAGGAATGGATGAAGATGGGCAGGGGTGTGGATTATGCATGGAAAAGCTTCTCAGGAGAACACAAATGATTAAGTAACAGGAGGAGAGGGAGAATATGAGGGGAGGTGTTTGAGTCTCTGTGGAGAGAAAAACAGAGTGAAGACACTGATTCCCTTTTTGTGTGTTTGAAATTACTGTAACTACGGTAAAAAATAAAGTCCAGGGTTTGTGGATGAGGATGATGTTAACAACTTAAAACATTTAACATTAACCTTGTAGAAAAGGATACAAAAGAGAGAAGGAACAACTCATTGATTACTACAAGGAGTCCTTGAGATTCAATTAATTCATTCTAATATAGGGCTAAACGCTTCTTATTTGTTCTGCCTATGAAAAAGTAAGTGCACATGTTATGACCACATTGGACTGCTGCTAATGAAGGCAGAGTTAACATTGCATGAGTGCTTTCTGTATTTCAGTACTTCTTGGATTTAGAAGTCTGTATTTGAAATTCTGCATTTCTTAATTTACAGCTGTTTCCATTCAGTTCAGCTGTGTGCTCTGGAAGAACTTGAAGTGCCATTCCACATCCTTCCTTAATAAGCATTTTTTAGCAAATTATCATAATTTCTAAAATATATGTGAAATAAGATAAAAACAATGACTACATCTTTTGACCCATTTTTTCAGTTAAAGTCACACATATTATACAATTTTATTTCTTCATAAATTTGAGGAAATAGGTAGGTTTTAGTTTTAAGATAATTTTTGCTCAATCCTAACATTATAATTTGCTATAGTTTGCTTTTTTTTCCAAATCTCAGACCAGCTTGCTGCCAAATATCTCTCTACTATGCAGTAATAAAGATATAGGTAGTAGGATGTGCTACTGATTAGATTTTTTCAGTACATCTGCAAACACTATCTTCCAGTCTTCTTATCTGAAGACACTGTTTCACATGAACTCCCACCAGGAGCCCCTAAGCCTGAAAATATTCCAGCTTTCTTCAAACATATGAATCTAGATGCTTTCCTTGCATAAGAATACAGAGGAATTTTTTTTATTGAAAACATCATAAACAAAAGCTCCAAGAAGCATTACTTTAAAAAGTGAAAATCAAACTTCAAGACAGGGCTTTATGTATCTGTCAGGAAAAGTTTCTTCTTCAGTCTTTGCAATAATTAGGAGGAGAAAATTAGCTAAGGCAGTATATTTATACTGAAGAAATTTCCTGTTTTTTTTTTTTTGTAAGATAATACATATTCAAATGGGAGAAAAATGACAAATGCTGAAGGTAAAACATTTTAGGATTAGCATTATTTTTAAGAGCATTGAAATATTGAGAACAGTAAATATACATCAAAGGGGTTTTTTTTATTATTTTTATGAAAAACAAGAATATCCACCACTTTAAGGCTAGAACATAGCCATTCTTGCTAATGACTGCAGGCAAAAGGAGTCTGTTGAGGTGTTTTTTTGATATGCCATGTTACCAACACCTACAGGCCAGAGAGGAAGAGGAAGAGCAAGCCAGGCATTGATCGACCCAACCTCAGTGACTCACTGTTGACACAGAGGGCAAATCACCCTCAACTAATTTAGTGCAAATATTTTTATTTTGAAAAACCCAGGTTCTGAACATAAGGCAATGTAAGATTTTGCAAGCATACTGCTGAATACAGTGATATCTTATTTTAGTCTAATTTAATCAGTAAAACCAATTCATATCAACTTGCACACAGAAACTGTACTGTTCAAGTACTCCTTGAGCAGTAAGGAAGCCTGCAAAGAGTTACATAACTCTCTTTTGAAAATTTTCTAATTTTTATCTTTTTATAAGGAAAATTGTAACATTTCTAAAAAAATTATTACTTCCATTTTTTTTATTTAATTGTTATTAAATTAACATTTTAGGTGAAAGGTAGCTCTTTTTCACCCTAGGTTACTGATCATTTCAGCCACAAAAAGAGTCAGCTAAAGATTCTCTCATTTATTCTGTCTGCATCTGTCATCTTATCATAGTCTAAAGGAAAAAAAAAAAGAAGAAGAAAATAAAAGAGTATATTACTGTCACTTGTCGAAGCTACTGAACATGCAGTCAAACCATGAGCTGGGTGTAACAGTTGCCTTCAAGATCAAAGCTGGCAGTCTGCAACCAGATCATGGTTCATAATTTGAGTGCCACTAATTTCTATTATAAAGGCAACAGATAAACTACATTTTAAAAAGCTTTTTGCTTTACTGGCTGGACAGATTAGGCTTTCCATTTATTCTGGGGCTGTAAATGTAGCTGTTGCTATAGTAACTGTATATCTCTTGAAGAGTAAATAATTGTGTTAAATGGCTAAATAACAAATAGGTTTATGTCTACCCTGGTACTGAGGAACTTGAATATGCTAAATTTTTAACTGTATTTTTAAAGATCATCTGCACAGTGACCATAATGTGTCTTGTATGGAAATAAGATTTTTTTCCTAATGAGTCTTTTCAGAGTTATGCTGTTGTGCACTGAATAAATGCCTGACAAATTTTCTGA
Organism: Vidua chalybeata; assembly: GCF_026979565.1. Lineage (NCBI taxonomy): Eukaryota > Metazoa > Chordata > Aves > Passeriformes > Viduidae > Vidua > Vidua chalybeata. The sequence continues at coordinate 123,290,788 of NC_071530.1, read as the reverse complement.
GTCTCAGAAAACTGAGGATGAATCTTATTCTAACAGGAATCTCTGTTCTATAGTTCTCTCCAAGCAAACAACATAGGAAAGTAATGAAAACATATCAAAAGACTTTGTCAGAATTAGACCCTTAGGTTTAAAGATTAGAGCAACTAAATTGACTGCTGGTGATTTCAAAAAACTCCAAAAGCCATGTAAAAATCCATGGACTTTTTCACAAAGCATGTTTTCATTAGAAAAATATTTATTGCTGCAGACAACCCAAAGTAACCAATTTATGCTCCATATTTCTATAAGAGATTTGGAAGAAAATGTCTTTGACATAACCATCTAAAAGCTCCAACATTAATTTTCTATAAACAGATAACAATTCTATGATTTCATGATTCTATGGTTTAATTCAGTACTATTACACTCACACTACGCCTCCCACCCCTTCCCCTCACCTAAAATAAAAAGGCAAAATGGAAAGAATAAATTTGCAGTGCTGCCTTTTACAGGGAAAAATGAGAGATTATACATTTGAACCTTCTCAAGGTAGTGTGTTAATGTGTGAAATAAAATGTAAGCAAAAAGACATTGGGTCATCAATGAAGAAAAGGAAAATAACCCTGTCTTGTTACCAGATGACTGGTCTCATAATGTTATAGAGCCAGACAACACTGCGTTACATTGTCTTTGATACAGAAAATTTCTGCATTATATTTTTAAGCAATTTAAAGGACACACATGCTTTTTTTAATTAATGAAAAACACACTTAGTTAAGCTTAAGACAATAAATATCAGAGAAAGCAGAAAATATTTCAGATATATGACTTGAGAGATGATAATCTTATTAGATAAGTAAATTTAGTCCCTCACTAGAATACTTAAAAAAACAATAGTTAACAACACTATAATAAGACCAAATAAAAGATACCTCATGTTACAGCCAGTCATGGCTGCTATGAGAGGTACACAGTAGATGAAAGTTTCACAAAAATTTAAGCACAACCCCAAAATTCTGAGTACGTATATGACCATTACTAAATCATGTAATCATAGAATCATTAAGGTTGGAAAAGACCTCCAAAATCATCTTGTCCAACCTTTGACAGAGCACAACTGTATCAACTAAACCATAGCCCTAAGTGCCACGTTCAGTCATTTCTCGAACACTTCCAGGAATGGTGACTCCACCACTTCCCCATGCAGCACATTCCAATATTTGACAGACCTTTCAATAAAAATAATGTCCAACCTGAACCACCCCAGTCTGTGACCATTTTCTCAAGTCCTGTCACTAGTTGCCTGGGAGATGTAGGCTCACTACAACCGCCTTTCAGGTAATTGTAGAGAGTGATAAGATCTTCACTAAACCTCCTTTTTCTCCACAGAAAACCACCCCAGCTCCCTCAACCACTTCTCATAGGACTAACTCTCTAGACTGCTCACAAACTTTGTTGCTATTCTCTTGATCATGTTGCAGCACCTTTCTTGGCCCAGAACTGGAGATAGTACTTGAGGTGCGGCTTCACCTGTATTATACCTGCATGTATATTATGTATTTATGTATTATACCTGTATGATCTCAAACCCTCTGTTTTCCCCTTTAAATATGCTGCAATACCGGAGTTGCCGAGCATTTAGGTTGATTTCATTTTGTTTTAAGGTTTCAAGATCATGTCTGGCTGACTAACAAGGACAACAGTTAGAATCTGCTTTTTCAAGAAATTATCATATATCTGACACAATATTCTAAAAACAATCATTGAATATGCAACATCAGAGAATATAGCAAATACCTTTTCATGCTTCTAGGGAAATTTAAATTTTATTAGAAAAGCTGTAAGTGCAAGTGGACAGTTCTGAAAAGACAGACCTGTGCATGTACTATGAAGACCAGAATGCAAAAGCACCACAGGAGATTGAGTGAACTTTATAAAATAGCCAGTGCTTGAATCTTAGCGGCTTTCAAGATTGTTGAAAGAGTTGTCTATATAAATTAACTGTTTTCATAGTCATGGCATAGTACGCACCAGCACAGAAATATAAAAGACAGTTGAGTTGTCTGTAATGTAGTGAAATTACTCTGAATTGAACTATGCAGCCTACTTTGTTGTCCTGGTTCCAACAAGGTAGGGTTCCAGTAACTGGAAGGGACATTACTCTGTACCACCTCATGTCATTGCCAGGGCAGGTGAAAGGGGCTCTCTTCTGGGAAGAAAGGTCTTCTGCAGAATGGTCTGATACTGTTTATAATTGGGGACTTTCCATATCAACCTTTTCTTTACTTATACCTTTAGTTATTCATATGGTTGCTGTTACTGTTTGCTTTCTTATCTCATTGCTGTTTCCAGGAAACTGTTCTTATCTCAACCTGTGATCTTTGCCTTTTGTGCCTCCAGCTGGAGGGGAAGCATGTGATTTTAGCAGGAGTAAACAAACTTGGAGAATGCTCTGCCTAAAACATGACAATTGTGCATAAGAATTGCCAGAAACAAAATATATATTTTTCAGCAAATAATGAATGACTAATGAAAAGGCAACACAAGATATACCTAAAAGTAAGAAGCCACACCTTTTTCTTGAAAAATACCTAACAGCAATGGGACAAGGATTTGTATTGAAAATAAGTTCACTGGTCTAGGCTTCTTGGGAATACCTTTGGCAAACTATTTGGCAAGAAGGATATAAACTGACAAACATACAGGCTTATGCTATACATAATTTACATTATTTTATGCATCAATATAGATAGTTTAATAATTAGTTATTTAACAAATTTTAATCTTAGGTGAATGTCATCAGGTTGCTATGATTTATTTAAATTTAATTTCTTGACCTGTTCCATCATCTGAGGCCTTCACTACATGTAGGAAAGTATGTCTATATATTCCCTGTGAAGACCCATGCAAAAGATATCCTTCAGGTTTTCTGTAATCTCTTTATCCTTTAAGACAGGTATCATTCCATATGAATTCCTAAGTGAATTCTATATTTGTAAGCAATGAAGTCAACATACTTCATTCTCCTGGCAGACTACTATTCCTGATATTTTTAAATAAGCTTTTTTTGGATTATCTTTTGTTCTTTATCCATACAGCACCCAGCACAATAACAATTAGATCGTGAATCAGGTTCTTAATAATCTGTGATAATAAAGACAACTGACCTCAGTTTTATATATTGTCTTAAGTTATCTCTTATCATAAATATATATTTACATTAAAATCACTTTATTTTTAGTGTGATCTGTAGTTTTCCATTGGATTTCCCCACTATTTCTTTGTCTGCAGCTACAGCTGGATCAGGTTCTGAACAAAATACTTTTCTTTTTGCTGTTTGCAAAGTAAAATTTCATGACTTCATGTCAGCACTAATTGCCATGAATTCCATTCTTATTTCATGCTATTCTGAAAATCCTAATGAGTTTATGAGAAAGTGTGTTTACACTGTATTTAATTTTTTAATGTGTTTTGAGGTAACACTTGCTATGTAACTGGAAAAGGGTTAATTAATCTTTTACAAGTAACCCCAAACTGACTTTTTGTTTTAAATAAATATTTTTATTTTCTCTTTCATATCATTATGGTTTCATAGCTTACACATTTTTAAAGGAAGATATTTCCTTCAACTAGTGTATGAAATTTATTCACTGATTTCCTTAAAATTATATGCAGCAGAATATTCATCAAATGCTTTGGCAATATTTAGCAATTAATGGTTTTTGGAGACACTCAACACTTCCACATAAGAACTATTTTGGTGTTTAAAATTATTTTGGGCAGATCATATTTCAAAGAGAGATGTTTTCTTCATTTTATGTCAGCCAGCATTGGTTGCCAGAGGTAACACCATCCAAACAACTGCAGAGACTCTTGGGGCAGATACTGCTGGGAAGAGCTCAGAGGAAAGATACTGCCAAGTTTACAGAACAGGGAAGTGTGATAGCTTTTTGTTTCCACTGCTCAGCTGGGTCTCCAATGTAAAATTAGCTGAGTGAAGCATGGTAGAAGTTCAGCCTAGGCAGCACTTTCAGTCAGAACCTGAGAACTTATCATGGTTTTCCCTTGTAGCTGTATACATTTACATCTTCAAAGAAGGCTTTATTTTATCAAAGCCTAAGCAACCGGCATCTCCTGTTTCAGTTTTAAGTTGTGTTTTCTAGTGCTTGTTTTTGTTCTTTTTGTTCTCTTTCAACTAATTTTATCCTGGTGAGAAGTGGAACTTGGATTTGAGGAAGAGCATGCATGATTACTGATTATTTCCTGGTTTCTGAAGAAAATCAGACCTACACAATCAGTGCTATGTCTCTCTTTCTGTCTGTGCACCCACAAAGGCATTTAAAAATACTAGTCAATTCAAGTAAATCTGACAGGAAGTAATAGTCTCATTGTCCTCAATGCTCTCGGGACGGTAATGCTCATCTTTGACAACAGGAAGAATGCATCTCAAGGATGTTAAAAACCTGTAATTCTAATTAAAAAGTAGTCAGAAAAGAGCTGTTACTAGTGTATAAGACAGAAGCTGTTAATGTCCAAACATGGACAAGCTGCACTCAGGTCTCACATCTCATTAACCACTACAGGATTAATTATGAAGTACATATTCATAACAAACTAAGTTGGGTTTTATCCTACTTATGAGAATATTTAAATCCTAGACTTTTATGCTAAGACATCAATCAGCTGTGAAATTTATAATTCTTTTTTTCATAGACTTCTCAAAGGTTTTTCCTAAAGTCCTAGCAAATGGTATCATAGAGATATTTGAAAGAATCTCTCTACAGCTTATTTCCTAGGCAAAATCCTACAAATGCAATAGTTTCTGTAACAAACCAAGAAGCAACGCATTTGTTCTCTAGCACTTTTTTTTTTTTTCAATGTGCACTGTGTGGACTTTTATACTCTTCCATTTCCTTGGCAGTGGACTGAATGAAAACCTTTTTCTCTCCATATTCAAAATTACTTAATTATAGTAATGGGAAAAAAATTAAAATGGCAAATATTTTCATATGACCAAAGCCACCCATACCCAAAAAATCTGATTTCAAAGAAATATAATTATTATCAAATGCAGGATATGGGCAAGACTACCACTGTAATCTCCTCTGAAGTCAACAAAAGTCTTTTCCATGTTTGTGATGTTTTTTAGAAAATAGTGCTAATACAGTTTCTATTAATTTGTCACTAAGAATTTAAAAAAAAATGCCTGAAAGTTTTGCCTACCCAATGCCATTCAGAAAAACAAAATGAAGCAATGAGTCTCTTAAGTAAAATCTAAAAGTATTTGAATTTGTTTTTCTCTGTAAAAACATTGCTGGTACTTTTAGGAAACCCTTGGAAAATAGGTTTGCTTGGTCCATGCAAATAAGTCCATTTGTCACAAGAAAGATGCCAACAACCCCGAGTGTATCTGGGTAGTAGCACTTATTTAATAATCAACAGAATGTGAGCTGTGACACTATTTGATTATCTTACATACTCACTTGTTCACTCTGCCTCCCATCTTCATGATTCCTTAGTCTTTAACTCCCTTCCACTCCACAGTTTTGCTACTTGCCTGAAGTGGCTGGGCAAAAGGCTCAGATTTCATTCTGGGAATCCACTCATAGTCATGAGTCGCAGTACCTCCATAGTTCTCCATTGCCAGGACCTTCCCTCCAGTCTCAGGCTTTCATAGAATCATAGAATAGAATCATAGAATAGAATCATAGAAAAAATCACAGAATATCCTGAGCTGGGAGGGACCCACTAGGACATCAAAGTCCAGCTTCTGGTCCTACACAGTACAGCTCCAAGAATCACACCATGTGCATGAGTTTTCTTCATCTAAATATTCTATGTGCAGAAGCAGCATGTCATGGATTGAGTGCATCCCTGAGAATAAGGACTTGGGGGTCTTGATGGATGAAAAGCTTTACATGCCCTGGAAATGAACACTTGCAAACTAGAAAGCCAACTGTGTCCTGGGCTTTATCTAAACAAGTGTGACCAGAATGCTGAGGAAGATTATTCACCCCTTCTACTCTGCTCCCATGAAACCCCACCTGGAATACTTTGTCCAGCTTTGGGGCTCCCCAAAATAAGAACTTGAACCTGTTGGGTTCAAGAGAGAAAAGAGCTGGATGCTCAGAGAACTGGAGCACCTCTCCTATGAAGGCAGTAAATAAAATAAAATGTTTTGACAAATTAACAAGACAGCCTGCAATATTCCAAAATCCAAAGACATGATGTGTTAGGAAAGATGATCTTTTGCTCACACAAAACTTTTACCTGCCTTTGTGATCATTTCAGTGGCGTTTCTAATTATGGAATAATCCCTAGAAGTCTCAAATGAAGTAGGTAAGTAAGCAGACAATGCTTAAGTATTTATGAATAACACCTCTAGACTTGGATATAGGATATGTTTTTCTTGATTGGCTATTCAATGTTAGAGTAATGCATCTTGCAATATCAGTATTAGAAAAATTTCATATCACAGTTTAAAGGTTGGAAGGATCTTGTTAATTGTCATAATATGATATATGCATGATATACAATACTTTCTACTAGTTAGAAAATGTTTTATGTTCTTTTGCCCATTTGACAACTTATGTGACTATTCTTTTTCAATGTTGGAATACAGAATCATTTAAAAATCAGCCTATGTGTAATGACAGGGAAATAAGGTTTCTTATTTTGTCTTTGCCACAGATTTTTAGAAATACAGAGGATTCATGTGGTTAGGACCCGCAGTCCAGCAAACATTGTAATGACCATAAAGTAGTACTATAAATCATGCAAAGTCAGAGGAGTGATCCTAAAACTTGCGATTAAAACTACATAGCTGAGGAAAAATGTAACAAAGAACATTCCAGGAGGACTGAGATTATCTGATCATCTAAAACACATGGAAAGCTACTTAAACCTCTTCAAAAACCCTTTAGCCTATATTTTAATGTATTCAATATTTAGCTTTTTATCTTTTGGCCTTGTCTCAATTTTAGAAAAAACAACTTGAACATTTCATTTTACCTTCTCCATTAACCTAAATGACATATAGATGTTATAACCATACTGAAGACACTTATGATTAATACCATCCTAAGCCTCTCTACTTGCAAACTCTTGTGCATCTTAAAACATGAGAAAGAGACAAGATAAACTACAGTTAACATCAATGTAAGAGCTTCAGGACAGAATTCAATTGAGCAACGCTATAATCTCCATTGCGTCATAAAGAGACTAATGGAGCTAATCACTAATTTCTAACAAAGCCAACAGCTGTTAATAAAGGATGTTGAAACAAATAGTCATACTTCACAATGGATCCTGATCATTCCCAAGAAACAATAAAAAATGGTGACCTCATTTAGAAGCCTATGGTTAATGTAGTTTTCTGAACTAAATCTATAAAAAACGAAAGACATGGTGTATCTGTACATGCTCTTGAAACAAAACAGAAGTTTAGCACATGCAGTTTCCAAGAGTTTGCTCATTGAATGAAGTTTGCATTAAAACTTCCTGAAGAAAAACAAATTTTGAATCCTTCTGAAATTACTGTTGAGAGCCTCCTGATATCTATGCAGAAATCCTCATATATTTTCAAAAACTCAAAACCCATTATGCAAAGTTAGGCCACAGGTTGAAAGCTAACTTTCATGATGAAAAATCTTCAAGATATCCGATGCCAAAAACAAAGTCACAGTAAGGAGAAGATGTTTAAAAATCTTAGTATGAAGGGAAAATAAATACATGCTGTATGGTATATGTCATGCTTTGATACTGGCCAAATGCCAGGCACCCATGAAAGCCGCTCGCTCACCCCCCCCGCCACAGCTGGGCAGAGAAGAGAAAAATTAATGAAGGGCTCATGAGAAAAGGACTGGGAGAAAATTCTCCAAGGATAAAACAGGCTCAGCTTAGAGGTACAAAGAGTCAGAGGAGGAAAATGAGAAGTAAAATAAGCCCTTAAAACACACCTTTTCTTCCCCCAACCCCTCCCTCCTTCCCACCAACAGCACAAGGAGACAGAGCATGGGTGTTTGGTCAGTTCGTCACTCAAGGTTTTCTTCTGCTGCTGAAGGAGAGGAGTCCTTCCCCTGTGAGTCTGTGGAGTCCCTCCCATGGAAGACAGTTCTCTCTGAACTTCTCCAGGATGAGGCTCCAAACCTCCTGAGCAGCAGTCCTGCCAAAAGTGCTGCAATGTGAGTCCCTCCCATGAGCACACAGTCATCTCCAAACTACTGTAGCTTGGGTCACTCTTCCACAGGGTGCAGTCTTCCAAGGACAGGCTACTCCAGGAAGCAAGGGCCCACTCTCTCCACTGGGTCTCCCACTGGATCACAGCCCCCTCCAGGCATCCACCTGCTCGGGCATGGGCACCTCCCCCACGGGCTGTGGGTGGATCTCTGCACCCCCCCATGGATCCCCATGGGCTGCAGGGGCACAGCTGCTTCACCATGGTCTCACCACAGCCTGCAGGGGAATCTTGGCTCCAGCACCTGGAGCACCTCCTGCCCCTCCTGCTGCACTGACCTGGGTGTCTCCATGTTGTTTCCCTCACATGTTCTCACCTCCTCCTCTTCTCTGACTAGAAGGAAAAAAAAACTCTGCATGCCCCAATTTGTTTTGATTTTCTTTTTAAATATATTATCACAGAGTCATTACCAACCTCTATAATTGGCCCAGTTTTGGCCAGAAGTATGTCCATCTTCAGAGCTATCAGGGATTGGCTCTGCTGGACATGGTGGAAGCTTCTAGCAGCTTCTCATAGAAGCCACCTCTGTGGCCCCCCTGCTACCAAAAACCAGGCCATGCAAAACCAACACAGTAGGCTTCAAATTATTCATTGTTAAAGAATGATGAGGAAGAGACATATATATTGTTTGTGCACACAGACCTATTTTGAAATAGCTATGCCTCAGGAAAAGATATCAGGGAATTAAGTAACAGCATAGTCAATGTACAAAAAGAACAGGGGAAAAAGTTGAAAAATTAGGTTCTATTGAAAAAAGGAAAAAAATCCTCAATTTAAAACAATTTCACTTGACGTCTATTTGTGTTTGAAAAAAACACACCTAGGCCAAAGCACCTAAGACTGAAGCACCTCGAAGTGATCTGCCTCAACAATAATTTACATTGTTTACTTATATGTTACAGTTACTCGTGATTTCAATTTAAATAGATCCTACAATAGTCAGCAGAAAGAATAAATAAAAGGAAAAGTATATAAACACATTCTAGTTCAACAAAGATTATTTGAAAATTTTCTGTTCAAGGATTTCAAATACCTGTACCAGAAAACAAGTCTGACTGCAGTACAATCTAGCTTTGTTCCACCAATACTGCTCTCTTCCTCACAACACCAATGTTATCTATAATTCAATGAGAAACATATTTACAGGAAAAATTTTTATCGATCATAAAATATTCTTTAACAGCTCAGAGATAGTGGGCTTATAGATAACTCCATAGAGACTTTTGCAGGTTAGTTGAGAAAGTATACACAGAAGATTTCCATAAACAATAACTCTGATATAGAAGATTTTCAAATAGAAAAGCCTCAGGGATCTATTCTTAGGCATCTATTTTTTTTAAATTCCTTTTTCTTTCATGTTTTGTTTATTAAATTTTTAAGATAAAGGAACAAAAAAAAAAAAAAAGGACAGACACTAGAAGTTGCAAAATATATATAATTATTAGATCAATAAACAATTCAGCAATTCTTAGAGGACATTCAAATAACCTTCTGCAATAAAAAGCCTACACTATATGTGAAGTACAAATCTTAAGAGATAGTTAACATTCCAGGCAAATACAAGCATATTGGTAATGTTGATTTAGCACTCTTAATTTTGTTCAAAATTACCTCCACAGATCATAGACTCAAAGAATAATAAAGAGAACAAAAGCAGCACACCACAAAGAAATGTACCTAAAAGGAACAGCAATAAATAAAATAGAAACTGGAAAACTGAATAGATAATAAATGAATAAGTAAGTAGAATAGCAATATTCCATCAGCTCCTCACTAAGCAAACACTGACTCTGAAATCTGATCTATAATATCATTTAATGCAAACAATATATAAAAAATTTACTGCCAATCATCCTGTATTATCATGTCTGTGGTGTAGCATTGTGTTGAAATAAATCACGTTATCTATATTTCAGGACCTTGTCACTTACTTGTTATTGCATCTCCATATTTTTGGGAAAGAAGCAACATGTTGCAAAATAACTGAACTCATAACAAATTTGGCCTGATGCACCCTTGCACAACCTCAACTATTCAATTTTATTGGGATAACCTCCTCAAAATTTTTGACTGAATTAAAAGAGCACTGTTACTGATAAGTATCAGTTAGATAAGTGCATGCGTTCCTTTCCCTGCAAAATGAATTTTTACCAAGTCTGTCCCATATGGCCTTCAATTATGTATTATGACATCTTTGATCTAGGTTATTGGAAGTGTCAAATCAAACTTTAACAAGGTGTAAGGAAAGATAACCAGCAATGAGGTGATTCTAAAATTAAATTAATATTAAAAGGGATCTTCATTTCACCTCCTTGACTACAGAAAAAGGAAACTATAAATGTTCTCTTTTTGTCATGGATCCAAGTACTTGAGCACCTTATAGTGCAAATTAAAAAAAAAAAAAAAACAACTTTTGAGAGGGGAGATTACTCTGCAAAACATTCTACGCACTTTCACCTGTGACAAAATTGTGTATTTAAATATCCCTACGGTGTCATCTGGGAAGATGGAATCCTAAGACACAAATTGGTTTTGTAAATTTGTACCTATAAAACATATTTGGTACCAGTGTAATCAGTTAATTAACCAATCTGGCATGGCTATCAATTTTATTTTTTAAAATTTATATTAGTTTACCTCTATTGATTTCTAATTATATGATATGATATATATCATAACCTTAATTTGATTTACTCTATCATTCCCAAGAGACTAAATTTGAAAATTGTTTTTGTTAGTTTCTACTATCCAAAAAATCCCCCTAAGAATTCCAAGATTTCTATTTAATCAAAATGTGAAAAATTCAGAATGACTGCATATACTTTGCTGCTTTTCTGAACTTGAGACATCCGTATAAAACCTCCAAAGCAATCAAAGGATTTCTGTGAATTTCCTTTTCTGCACTATAAAAAATGTCTTTTCTTTAAAATTGCTTATTCAATGTGAATTATAAATATATTTAAATTGCTGTAAAAGAAAGTTCCTCTTTCAAAACCTTGTGTGTTGTAGGCAAAACACAGACTAGTTTTAAAATAAAATTTAGAAACTGATGTGGAAAAAGTACAACTCCAAAACATGCAACATGGTGCCTCTATTAATGGAAAGCTACATTTTTTTATTTAATATTAGTTCCTATGCAACTTGAGAATTTTTTTCAAGTGTGTTAAAAACATAAGACAGTATCAGAAAACACTGTCATGGCACTTTTATAATTTGGCAGAGATCTAAACATTTTAGTCAAAGTGAGGAGAAAAAAATAATTAAGGAATTTTGCCTTGCCAAGGAGTCCAATATACTTTTATTGTAGACTCATAGCATTTAAACCAGAAAACCACCAATACATTAAGGAATCTGCAGGGCTAGAGTTGTGATTTCCAGCACATGAGATGTCCTGACCTTGCCAGTGAGCTTTTTAAATCAGGTTGATCATAAAGTAGGTATCTACATCTCCAAAAGCAGTCTTGGGTTTTCTTTTAGTCAATGGGAAATTAATCGATACAGACAATGGAATTTTTTAAAATAGTAATTTTATCTTTAAAAGGCTTTAAATTGATCAGATTTGTTAGAGACCTAAGTTATAGGCTTTTCAGACTACATAAAGGGACCTATAAAGGGAGCCAACAGCTCGTAGAAGCACTTGCTATTAAAAGAAAACAGCCCCACATATCAAGAATTATTTTGTACTACAATGTAACTCATTAAACCATTCATTTTTTCTAGTAACACCTTTCTATATGTTTGGACAAGGCGCTTGCAAAAAGACATAACAAATTTCAAATAATTTCCCATAACCCTGCACAGTTTTTATAGAGAATTTGTTTCTTCTTGTGGACCCACACTGGTGTTCTCATAGTGCTTATCATTATGACATAGACTCAAGAGCATTCAATTATCTGGTTCATTTCAACTCTCTTCTTGATGTTGGACAGTTTTTGTAGAAGTACACAAAAATTATAGGTTCTAATTAGGCAACCCATTTATACCTGTCAAAAACATTATTATAGAGGCTGCCTAAAGTTTCATAATAAAGATGGAAAAAATTATTTAAATTACTCAAATAATCAAAGGAAGGTGAGGCTTAGTTTTATGGCTCTATATATGTACAGAATTACAAACATATGTTTATCTTATGAGAAATAAAGGTTGGATGCTTCTCACCAACTTGACTTGCTCATTTAAATATTGACTTTTAAGAATGTAAATCAGATTTCATCATTAAGAGTCTGCATAAATATTGTAGACAAAAATATATTTAAAATTCTTAAATTTTATTACGGGAGCTCTGCAAAATCTAATGAAACAGTCACAAAGGATAAGAACATATACAAAAACCTTTACTTAGAGTTCAGTAACTTTATTAACAGGTCTGAAAATTGTACTATGATCTTACAGAAAATTATTTATTATTTTATTATTTGTTCTATTTCATAAGGACATAAATGTGATGGTAAAAACCCCTCGACAGTATGTTTATAAAAACCTGTTGTTGAGCTTCAGATAAAAGATATGGCAGTAAGTTGAGAAGAGAGTTTTTATGAATGCTTTAATTGTTTGGGGCCATAGGAAATGAAATCAGAGTTAAAAAAAAAAAAAAAGAAAACCTCAATTTTACTCACTTTTGTTCTTTGATCCACTGATTAACATTTGCAACCACTAACTCACTTTCCTGATGGAGGTGACTGTTGTCAGTTCGTGCTGCTTCCAGAGACTGGCACAAAGTTTCCAGCTGTGGATGCAGAGAGATCAAAGCATATGATGGACTCCCTAGAACACACTCTATCTGGAATACTAATAATAGTCTGCACTACTTGTAAAGAATCAAGTCATTTTTCTCCACTCCTTCAAATAATCAGGGTTTCCTTGTACATGCTATTAATTGATTCAATATGCTAGAAGGAATGTCTGAACTTTTCCCACGCCTTACATTTACCCGTTTATTATAATATACACTAGTCTACCTCCAGAGGTTGTTTTAATTGAAATCAGATTTATTTTATAAAAATGGAACCATTATAACTTACTATGTTTCAGTTTAAATGTTTTATTCTTTCCACTTTTTGTTTTATTTTTGCTCTGAATTTCTTTAAGATTAGCTCTTTGGTCATGGCTCATTGAATTTAAAATAGAAAGAATGTTAGAAGGATGGAGTTATTTTGGTATAGGCAATATATATAAAAAAATAGGGAATGCTGAAACACTGAAAACCTAAAACTTGGGAGCTGAATGTCAGATTTTCAACTTTTTATCTCCAAATGGAATCAAATACAAGCCAATGGTGTTGAAAATCTGTTAACATCTATCTGATAGATAGTTGAGGCCTAGGTTTGATGGTTTCTGAATAACCTCATTTGGGTGCAGTTCCTCAGTTTACATCACAAAAGGCATCACGAGAAGAATTGTGCTAGCATACTCTAAATGGGCCAAAACCTGATTTTTTTCAATAGTCCCTTTCTCATCTAGCTGCTAGAAACACTACTAGTGCTGGCTCACAATAATTAATAATTATGCAGAAACTAATTTCTAGAAAAGTAAATATACTTTCAAAGTCTGTAATCATAAAAATTCTGAGTGGAGAAACCTTTTGTTAAACAAACAATAACTAAAGCTTACATGAAGAAGAAACAAGTGAGAACAGAATATCTTGGTCTTGAATTCATTGGCCATAATAGATTTAGAAACCATTACTTGGACTCTACATATAAAAAATCTACATATAAAACCATATGCATATTTTTAGAGAAATATATATGAATATGTATTTTCATGTTTGTCAAATGAGAACATAGATTTAACACTTCCTTCAATAACATTTTACCATTGTTAAACCAAAAAAAATTAACATCAAAATTAATGTGCTTTTGACTCCTGCTCAAAACAGTAGTTTCATATCAATAACATTTAAACTTCTGAGTGTAATAAACCTTCAAATATTATGCATAAAAGCCTCTTATGGTATTAATATGCATAGTATATAATGGAAGAGACAATATATATCTAATTAAAATCAAATCAAAATAATATCCACTTATTCTTGTGAGAGCAATCTGTTATGCATGTTAATGTTATACAATAGATTCCACTAATACTGTAAAATCAATTTACTTTTTTAAAGACCTTTAAAACATTATCATGTATTATTAAGCTACGCACCATTTATATCTAGTTGCTTTTTTAATTGTGTAAAATTAGAAAAGAAGGTTTAGTGATTGACAAGTTATGATTTCCTGATGTACTGACAAAGCATACAAAATATGTCAAACAGATGTTGACAAAAACAGGCTGATCTGTAAGGTTTTAGAAGAGTTACAAATATGAGTGGTTTATATATTTATAGAAATATACATGTCTATATGTTTAAATGAGAGTAATTTGAAACAGAAAACCACATACCTCTATACATGCAATATCAAAAATGTTGGAAAGAAATTTCATATTTCAAGTGTTCTGTCTTAAAAAAATGAGACAAATACAACTGATGTGGATACACAGTGAAACTCAGTACAAATAAAACAAAAGTTTTCATGATTTTATAATTTTTATTTAGACTTTTGAAAGTTAATCTTTGGCAGTATGGTCCTTTTTCTTTGCTTTTGAAAAGTTGTGAGCAAATTGTAGTCTTCATAAAAATGAAATTTCAGTAAATGCAATTTAGGTAGGTAAGCCACGACCTCACAAGAAAGAGAGCGCACATCCTTCTAGCATTTTTCATCCGTTTCAATCATTACTATGTGCCTTCCCATCTAGCTTGACATCTCTACAGAAAAGACAAAGGAATATGTAAATTTGTAGCAATTTTGGACCAAGCCACATTATGCAGGAAGAAATTATAGTTGCCAGCAATTTCTCCCTGTCTCCAATAATCTTTGCTGAATCATTGCTTGGAGTGTGTGGATACCACCAGGCTGCTTAGAGATTGATGTCAGCAATGAATAAATGGCTAAGGGGAAGTATGAGCACTATGTTCTTTAGGTATAAATTTATCACCTCCATCATGTGAGCAGAGGAATACTGGCTACTGGGAATGGGGCAGAGCTGAGCAGACAGCAAATGGGGCTCTACAAGACTACTTCTTTTCATGAGAAACCTAAGTTAGATGGTGACTTGTAACACTTGTGACAGAAACTTTTTGTTAGTTCTACAGCCTGCGCCCTCCTGAAGTTGCATGCACTTTATGCCCAGCTACGTGCTGGTAAGTACCATGGCACTCTCTTCAGTTTGATCATGCCATTGCCCAGGCAGGTTTCCATGAAAAGTGAGGTCTAGTGGTTGAGAACAAAGGTAGTGTTGTATACTGAGCATTGTTTCAATACAGAAAGGATCACATCTTAGCCCAGGAGTACACCAAGATGCTGTAACATACATGTAAAAAATTATGTTGTCAAAAAAAAATTGAACATAATTTTAAGAGATTAGATATGCAAACATGCTTAAGTAGAAAGCTGGGATTAAGCCATTAAAGTCATCCCCACTTGTGTCCTAAGAAATAATTTGAACCCAGCTCCAAATAAGTGGTTCCTTTGCTAACCCAGCATGCTGTGAATAAATTAAATTAATAAGATATGCAAATGCGAGGCCCAGTTTTAGTAGGAAGCTGCTTTTACTGGATCAAGGGCTTTTCTTCTGCACCATGTAATTCTAATTCATCACATTTTCCAAATATTGCCAACAGTTTGAAGTGTTGTTTTTGTAGAGGTGTGCTTCTGCTACCAGAAAGTATGCAACATTGTCCATAGTGAATTCTACCACAAATCTCTGACTGATGTGAGTTGACCTAAGTAATACAAAACAATGAGCCTTGGCTCCTAAGAGCTTTTAGGAAATACCATTACTAAAAGTTTACCTGGGAACAAAATTAAAAATACAGCCAAGTTTCATGATGTTAAGTTACTGATGATTTTAAATTACACAGTCCATCTAAGCATGCTGAAAACATGTGCAATTGGTAATGAAGTGTAACTTCATTAAGTGATGCAAAAGTGATGTCCTTAGGTTGTGCCAAATTAATAGATTTTGCATTTAGAGGTGAATGAAGGAATGAATAATAAAACAGCAAGTTGACAGTGATATTCTGCTTATTTGAGTGGTAGAAGACACAGCATGTTTTATCAGTTGTCTACAACATATATCTAATATCTCAAATAAAAAAATTTGTCTTTGTCCAGATTTTAAAGCAGTATATCTAGTTTTCTACTGTTCTAAAATCTGAAAATTCAGAACCCTACCAGGTTTCAGAACCTGTTCAAGGTTTGACTTCTTGAAATTATTTCCTATAACTGGATTTATACTCTGTATTAGTATAATTTAATTGTATTTGTCTAAACAAGATTCCTGAAATATGAACAATCTGGGTTCAGTTGGTCACTCTGTATACATGAGCAGTGTAGCAGTAAGGAGGGTGATCTTAGTTTGACTGAATCTCTCTCTAGAGCTGAGGAGTCAGTTACTTTCAGTATGACAGGTGAGTACAGCGACATGATGGGAGCATAGTCCATTTATTCAACATATCTCCTAATTGGTTTTGTGTCCTAACCTCCCTCTTATGTTTTTTCTGGAAAAAATACTGTAAAAAGGTCATAGCATGACTGCAGAAACAAGTTACAATGTGTTATTGGCAGAAGTTTCAGTCTTCTCTCACCTCTCTCCCTCAAATCTTTTATTCTTTTCAGGTTTTTTTTTTGAAGTATTATCTCATCTTCAAGTATAATGATGAGGTAACACTTGTGTCCACCATATATTATGACTGGGTACTGATTATGGAAGATCATGACTTTATGAATAGAAGACATAGTAGTTTAATAGAGAAGAAATACATGGACATTGCAATATTTCGGTGGACAAAATCTATATATTTAGGAGAAAGAATGACCGAGGTTTAAGACTTTGAATACAACAGGAAAGCATGACCCATGCTTAAAACTTTTAACACAACTGAAGTAAACAGATTACACATTGTTAATTCAATAAATAAGTTTCTCATTCTAGACTCTGCCAAACATCAGTCAATTGCCAATCTTCCCAGTAAGGAAATGTAAGTCTCAGGCTGTCTGTCACTTAGGCAAAAGTTATTACTTTGTCTACATGTAAGATTTTAATTCCTGGACAAGGAAAAACACAAACAAAACTAGTATTTTTTCTGGTGCAAAAATATTTATATCATGAAGATGATACATTGAGTGATTTGTCAGTAATCCTCATATGAGATTTTCTCTCATTTGAAGAAATAACAGCTTCTTTGCAGTTATAACTTAAATTTGAAAATGATACCATATTAATGGAAAAAAATCTTATGCAACGAAGTATATACGAGTACAAGGAACTAGAGAAATATGTTTATATTTTGATTTACAATTATTTTTAACCAATACTTATGCATGTTTTCTACACTGAAAAGTACTATTTCATGTTTTCAAATACAGCTTTCTTTTGCTTTGTCTAGACCCTTGCTTTCAAAGTAAATTGAACCAAGATACATGAGCACTAGATATAGTAAGAAAGGTCTTGAGCCTGGGCCTGTAATACCTTAAACGCACACTTGAAAAGAGAATTTAACTTATAGGATGCTGGTCAAAGCTTATTGTTGTTCCAGTTTTGTGGTTTAGATTTTGCAGGGACAGCTTTGGAGCATTCTAGTAATTTCTGTGTTTTCTCCTATTGTTGAGAGGATGAATCTTTATTATTCAGGTATACAAAGAACAGGAGATGACCTCAGCAATCATTTTTCTAGGAAACATATCCTTCAAAGACACTAAAATTTGTAAAGAAATCTTCCCATGTCACTTCACCATAGTTGTGGAGCATTTTGTCATCTAAGGTGTGGAATTTCTATGACAGCATATTAGAGAATATGTTAGGCAAATAGACACAAAAATAGAAAGAGCAGTCTTGTAAAACATCCTTAGATATATAGCCATTAGTATGTCTCTCTTAAATTCCTGGTGAGAAAATATACTAAATGGGCTGATAGCATCACATTTAACCAGAATTTTCCCTTAGATAATCAGTGAAAGCACAGGAGATTTTGGGAAGCTTTAAACTGTAGAATTACGGAAGGAAATAGGTGTTAATGAGGAATGGATATCAATTCCCTCTTTTGCTTTTTTGTATATATTGGCCATGTTAGAAGTATGTACAAGTTAAACTAGGTTTGCAGATTATTTTTTCCCTTCACAGCATTTTTTTCAAAAAGACAAGATTTCTGAAAGACAATCTATAATTTTGTGGGTATATATTTTTATCTGCTATTAAATCTTTCCATATTCCAACTGTTTATAATTCAAGTTTTCTTTTGGTTTGTCCAGTTAAGAATCCAAAATTACAAGGCAATTAAAAAAAAATCTGAAAGGACTTTTTAGAAACACTACAGGTGTTGCTTCCAGGATGAACATATTTATAATCTGTTCAAGAAATACTTTATAGGAAATGAAAAAGAAAAACAAAAAAAACCCTTAAAGTTTGGAAAATGGCATAATTGAATAAGGAAATTTGAGTCATTTAATTACTTTAAATCAGAAGTAGTGCATTACTCATGTTGCATAATGTAATTGTGGAATTAGTAATTTATTACTTATTGAAGTGATATTTTTAAAAATCCACCTTAATTTAGATTTATCATTATAAAGAGAGTGTAATAGAGAGGACAGGAATGAAGTATTTTCTTTAGTTCCTCTCTTCTGGATGTTGTATTTTCAACAGAGGCAGATGGGACAACTGTGTGGTGGGACACCTGTCTGACCTGATCACACAACTTCCTCATTCTGACAGCTTCTTCAGCCTCGTGTCACCGATGGGAAGACATAGAGAAAGCAATTTCTTGTCAGCCTGAATTGTTGCAGATATTTGTCACTGTTAAGTATGGGCCAGCATCAGGAGCATTGGAATCTTTAACATGATAGCTAGATTAGAGCCTCTGCTGGATCACCAGGTGAGACAGGCTTTTACACGTCACATTCTGCAGGAGTCTGTCTAAATGTCCCAAGATACTTGGATTCATCCTATTTGGTTCTAACTGCTTATCTGATTAAATACATTCTTTAATGACTTTTTTTCTCTTTTTTATGAACTTAGACCGACAGGACCGTGTAACTTCATAATTTAACTTTCTTGAAGTTTTTATCTGGGGATGAAAGTAGTAAATGGTATTCAATGCCCTAATAGTATATCAGCAACCATTCTCGTTCTTTGTTCTTTTTGACCTATGGTAAAGAAAAGCGATAGACAGTATATTGAAGTATATTTTTGAAACCAGAATGTAATCAAGGGGACTCAGTGGTTTGTATTTTAAGCACTTTATAACAATGTAATATAATAAATTTTAGAGCTTTCAGATTTTGAAACCAAATATTAGATATGCATCCATTTAAAAATAGGCTGATTTTTCATTAATAGCTTAAAATAAAAGTTCTCTACCATGAAGACACAGAAACATCCAAATGTTTTCAACTTAAATCCTGGAAATACCTGTCCAGATTTAGCAAGTTTTCTTGAAGGAGGAAGTTTATGGGCAAAAAAAAGGAGGAGGAAATAAGGATGAGGGGTTTTACTTTGAACTCCTAGTTCAGCTAATTTCAGGGTTTTTTAGAAAGAAGAAAGAAATTATGTTTCCTGCAGAAATAAAAAGAAGATGCAAATAATGTGGAGAAAGACCAAATACTTTTTTTTATGGGTAAAGACTGCCACAATGGGCTCTGAGAAGTTTGGGAAAGGGACTATTATGTTGCTTGTGCAAACCCATATTGTATGATTTCCCCTTAAACAGTGGAGTTTTTCTTTGCTGCTGTGCTTTGGGGAATAAAGATGAAAAGCTAGTAACAATTTGGCTGCATGTCTTTAATAAAATCCAGGTTTTCCTTTGAGGTCACTAAAAGAAGCACAATTTCTAATTCATGTTTTAACAAATCCATAATGCATCAGTAGACTCACCTTCTTGCCTAAGAGAATACCACAGAAAAATCATGCTGTGGGTGCAAAAAAAGAAGTGCACATCACTTTGAATAAGTAGTTGAATAGGAAAACTAGTTCTTAAAAACTTCTGGTTCCTGTTTCCTGAACTATCTGCATGTTTATATTACTCATTCATTGAGAAGAAGGAAAAAGCCAGCAAAAATTGTTTTGGGACTAAGGATTAGACTTGAAGTCTCCCTGCTTCCTTTCGGCTTGATTCCTTTTTAGTCTGAGAAGTCTTGTATTTTTGGCAGCACAGTGAGCTGGCTTCAGGAGAAGAGATGTAGGTTTGCCCATCCCAGCTCCACAAGGCTTTGTATGGGCACAGCATGGCAGGTCTGACATGGAAAAGATCTGGCACTCATCCACCTCTCCCACTACCCTTAGGTACCACTAGAATAAGAGTCCATGCACTTTACTGTTGTGGTTTGGTTTTATTTAGTCAGGTGTTTCATTAATATTAGTTAGGTTTGTTCCTTGTACTCCCCCATTTTTCCCCTCACAGTGGTTTGTTCCAAGTTGTTCACCCCGAGAGTTCCCGCCATTCGGATCCACAGCTACCTGTCAATCTCCTCACCTCTCCTTATTTAGTCCCATCTGTCAAGGTTTGTCATTCCCTGTTGAGTGTCAATCTTGTAACCACTCCCAGCTTCTTCAAGAAAGTTCTGTATCAATCACCCCACTTTAGCCTTTCTATTTGTCCCAGGACTTTATGCCCACCTCTGTTATGTTACCATCGGTTGTTGTCATTTCTCTGTTGTCATCGGTTGTTGATGTCATTTCTCTTATCATCTGTCCCCATTGGGCGAGCCAGGTTTCCACCCCTATCCACTCACCCCCTATTTAACCTGTTGCCATCCTTTGTTCTTTGTTCTTCGGCATTTTGTCACTGCATCCACCCTGAGAACACTTTGTTCCTACCACACCTGGGGGAATAAAGACTCTTTGGGCTCGCAAACAAGTGTCCTTCTCTCATCTCTTCATCTCCTCTCAGCGCGTGAAGCTACCAAAGCTGCGTGACCCACGCCGCAGCGCTCAGCATTACCAGGCTGGCAGATACCATTCCCCTGGGGTGCCCTCGCACGTGGCGGCCACCCGGCCTCACACGGACAGTGTTAGCCAGCGCATCCTGACTGCTTGAGGTCGTGGCAGGTAGCCACCTCACTTTACTACTGTAGTTTATATGGGACTTGAAGCTTCTGTGTATGTTCGGCTTGCTGAATTCAATTTAGCACCAGTTTGTCATTATTAGGTCTGATGAAAATGCAAACTAATGTGCTAGCAGGACACTCCCATTTGCAGGAAACTTTGTATTCCAATTTCAGGGGACTTGTGTTATTTGCTTAGGTAGCATCTCAAAATACAGGCTGCATTCAACTCTTAGTTTTAAGCACCATATACCTCAATTAAAATGTTTTACATCCTTTTGACTTCATTTTATTTAAAACAAATGTAACATATTTAGGGACTAAGCATAAATGAAGCAAAGCCCGTGCAGAGTAGTAATGGTTAAAAGGCTTTAAATTCATGTAGGGAATAAAGTGACCAAAATGCTGTTTTCTTTAGTGCATTTTTTAGTGACAGCTTTCAGACAAGAGTGGAATGGAGAATATATATATTCTTTAACAAATAACTAACAAGACAACAAACAAATATAATTGGTTCAATAAAAGCATGGCAGATGAATATGGTGGCAGACAATTAAAATGCTTCTGAATAGAAAATTGGTGTTTCTGCTGAGATAATTTCCTCTTTATTTATTTTATAGGATGAGTGGACTTCAAACATTTCATAAATTGTGCGAATGGTAAAGCTTTTACATTAATTTCCCAACATTTAAATAAGAGAAATAAGTTTAGGAGAAACTACTCTATATTTTAATTTTTAAAATCTATGTCACCTTCACTGAAGATATGGATTACTGTATGCCAATCCATAAAAGAAAAAGTATGCTATTCAGTTTACTGAGTGCTGTTCTCGAATATGTACATGTGGCAGTGCGCAAACTGTTTAACACACAAGTTAGAAACAAATATATTTAAACTGTCAAAATAGTTTATATGGACAAATGTCATCTGATTAAAAAACCACAATAAATAATTGGATATTTTACTAAATATTTATGCAAAATGATGACTCTTGGGTGAATCTATTGCAGTGGATTTATTGAAGTCAATGTCTCAAAATACATAGACAATGTGGATTCTGTGTTTGCATGGCTACCAAATTTCCAGAGTGGCTCAGATTAAACTAAACACTATCTACCATAGCTGCCTTAATATGTCCTCTCAGCCAGTATTGATACTGATGTAGGCTGCCGCTGCCACTGCAGCCTTAGAGGTTTAGGTCAATATAATAGAGGTTTAGGCCATTCATGTTGAAACATGTTTAGCCATTCTAACTAGCTCAAAGTATGGTGGGATCCATTTCAACTGCATGTACCACTACAAAAGGCTCTCCAAAGAAAACTGAAAGGCTTTTCACATAAAAGGTTTTATTATTAGAATTTCAAATGGAGGAATAACAATGAATTTGCTTAAAGAGAAAGGAACCATGATAAGCTGAAAATGCATAGCTGTTGCATCCCGGGTTTGGGTTCAGATTAGGGGTTCTGTTGTGTGTTAGTTAGCCGGTTCTGTGTACCCCCGTGCACCCCCCGCGTTTCCCCCTCCCACAGTGGTCTGCTCCGAGATACTTACCATTGGAGCTCACCATGCCAGTCCTGTAACCACCCCCCTGTCCACTCCGGAGAGTTCAGTGTCTGTCTCCTCATTCCCGCAACCCCATTCGACCCGGAGCCCGGTCCGCCCCTGTCGCGTCCCCATTGGTTAATTACCCTGATCCACATCACTCCCCCATAGGCTGCCCCCATTGGGCGAGAGGGGCTTCTGCCTCCCTCGGCCCGCCCCCTATAAAACCCTATGCCTTCCTTTGTTCGGGGCCATTTTCGTCCACGTGGCATTGGGAGCGGTTTGCAGCTTCTCCACTGCAGCTCCCCGCGGCCATTAAAGCTTTCCAGCTGTCCATGCAGATGAAGTGGACAATTCCTCTTTGTCTCCTCCCTCGCACCGACAGCAGAACGCGGCCAGCCCACCCCAGTGCGTGGCAGCAGAAGCGCCTGGGAATCGCAACAAGCCTCGGTCCTGCTGAGAAGGAGCGTCCGAGCCGGGCACTCCGGAGTTGCCCGAGACTGGGAAAAATAACGCATTGTCGCACATAGCAAAAATGGCAAATCTTTATAAATAAGCTTTTCTTGTAATTAGAATCCCGAAATGTTTTGGTTTAGAAAGGACTTTGGAGATCATCTGCTTTCAACCCCCTGCTATGGACAAGAACACCTTCCACTGGCTGCTCAGAATTCCGTCCAGCCTGGCCATAAACACTGCCAGGGATGGGTCATCCACCCCTTTTCTGAACAGCCTGTTCCAGTGCCTCACCATCTTCATAGTGAAATGCTTTCTCCTAATATCTAATCTAAACCTACTCTCTCTTAATTTGAATCCATTCATTCCCCCTTGTTCTGTCACTACATACTCTTGTAAAAAGTCCCTCTCATCTTTTTTGCAGGCTCCCTTCAGGTATTGCAAGGTCACAATTAGGTCACCAAAGCTTTCTATTCTCTGGATTTGTTTATGCTACAGATGAAAATAAAATTTTCCTTATTCATATTATTCTACTTATTTGTGACTCCTTGAATGCTCAATACATGTATTTGCTTCATGCATGCAACATTTAATGCTCTCACAAACACATTTACTATTCTATCTTCCTCCTATTTTTTCCCTGTATCACCTGTGGTTTAAAGGTGCAATTTACTTCTATGTTAAAACAAATAAAAACTGCTGAAAAAACTCTACAATCGAACAACTCTCACAGATAAGATTCTAAAACATAAATGCCATGAATCATAAAATATCTAAAAGAGTAAAAGTATTCAATTTTAACAATTTAAATAAACCCATAAACATACAATACTGAATCTCTGTTGATTCAAACTGTTACTTGCTTAGTATCAAGAGCTGTAAAAGTGACACATGACATCTGCTGCTTCTTGATTTTCTTTCCCATGATATTTACTCCAGTTTCTAATGCAGGGGAAAAATCTTCTAAAGCACAATTTTTTTCTGTCTTTTTTATTTCTGTCTAAGTGAAGCTATGAATGTAAAATTCAGAGAGAAACAATAGGCAGTAGATAGTTACCCTTCAACTTGACTAAAATCTCAGTGTATTTACAGTTAAGTAGTACTGCATTAGGAGATTAAATTACTTAACCCCTTTTAAGGTCTCTTAATTTCTTGAAGGTTATTAATGCAATATTTGTTATTACAAACCTATTTAGAGATTTCAATATATTTGAAACTATATTTCCAGGCCTTTTTCTTGGAAAAAGTATGTAAAAAGAGGACTCTGCATAAAATTTATTAAAATAAACCTTGCTGTATTTTTTCCATTTTTAATTATGAAAGTTGAAGTTTCATTAACTATTACACAGTAGTCATAAAAGGCCTTTATGGTTACCAGATTAATGGTCATAACAGGCCTGGATAGCAAGTAGTGATGACTAAATCTACTGGAATAAAGTTTATAATGGAAATTCCTGAATTCCCTCATCTCCATTCCAAAAAAAAAACCTGCAATCACACACTTTTATGCATCTATATACATAGAGAGAGAGATCATTCATTTGATATGCTTCCAGATTTTTGGTGGATATAGAAATATCTTCAGCATCTTATGAACTTTATTTTGTATGGAAAACCAATCTGGCTCTGGTGTCTTTAGTCAGCAGCTTTCTGTAAATCACAGAATCACAGAAAGGATCAGGCTGGCAGGGACCACAGGACATCATGTGCTCCAACTTCCCTGCTCAGCCAGGGTCTTCTTAGAACATATAACACAGGACTCTGTCCAAATCCAGACAGTTCTTGAATATCTCCAGTAAGGCAGACTCCACAACCTCTCTGGGCAAGCTGTTCCAGTGCAAGGTCACTTGCACAGTAAAGAACTTCTTCCTGATATTCGGCTGGAACCTAGCTGACTGAATTCCAACCATAACCTAAGCAATGACTAATTGAAAGTAAAAAACATGGGCAATAAACTACTATGAATATCAAGAAAAATTGTTTTCCAGTGTTAAGAAACAGTAATCTATATGATAATAGGAGGAAAATCTGTCTTTAAGCTGACCTGTACCTCAAACTGTGTTGATGCCAAAAAAGCCCAATATGAAAGAAGGGTAGACTATTTTTACCATATTTTAAGCAGAAAAAGAACTTTCTTCTGCAGAGAAGATTAAGGAAGAAAACAGAGCAGTTGAGCATGGGACAGTTACTCTTTCAGCAGGAAACATCTCTCTATAATTGACTTTAAGAACGTAATTGACCAGTTGGCTAGCGTCAACTCCAGCTGAACATGAATGAAAGGAAGGAAATTGACTCCATTCTGTCTTTCTGGTAATGATGCAGCAGAATAAAATGGCTACTATGATGTTGCTATATACAAGATATTTGGAAACCTATTGCTATAGCTTTATAGCAGTACCCTATAAAACTTGATTTTCTTACTGTCAAAAATCTGCATTGAGAATTCTGCAGCATATAAATAATTTATAATGTTTTATTTTGTACACCAGATATATTCATCAAAGTTACTTTGACCTGGAAAAATGCAACCAGGAGCAACATATTAGAAAAAATCATCCTATGCATAAGGGACACAGAAAATATCAGATTACTTTGTATTAAAAGGAAAATTACTTTCAAATCAGAGATAGTTTTCAATATCTCTCTAGTTTTTCTTTTTAGGAGATACAACTAAGTATCATTTATATGGCAGTCTCATTATTATAGGTGCAGTATGAAAGAAATAATAAGGAAGCACTGTAAATATAGTAGTAATGTGGTAATGTAACATGATTTACCTGCAGGAGATGCTGAAAAATTGTCAGTGGAAACCAATCCAATGAAGGAAAAATGAATTTTTGTCACTAATGCAATGGATACCTAAATAAATCAAGCCCACTATCAAAACACTATTAATTTTTTTAGAATATGTATTCTGCAGAGAAAGAATTTTGATTTAATGTGATTGGAAAACACATAGCACCTTGTGGGTTCTTTTATAACAAATATGAAGAAATAGAATCTAGCTGAGTTCTTACATGAACATTTCACTTATAAACTTCTCCTGATTCAGAAAGGGAAAGAAAAACAAAGAAAAGAAAACTTGTACTTGGTAGTACAAGAAAATGTGAATCATGTGCCAGTGTTCTCAAATGCATTGTACAACTACCACTAGTGTCCCACTGGCCTCTGTAGCAAGTCATGCTTACTTCTTAAAAATTGCCTCTGTCCTTTTAAATGTATTATATTCAATGTCAAGGGGTTTTGTGTCTTTTTCAATTAGATGAAAAAACTTTTTCTTGCATGTAGTTCCTTCTAGAGGGTGTATTTGTGCATGTCAACTCATTATCTACCTTTTGAAAAACAGATTGAAATATAGTCTTCTACCACTATGTTTTCTGCAGTCTTTGAATTATTTTCCACCGCATTCCCAAACCCTTCTCAGTTTTAAAATCAATCTTTCCAATATATTTGATGACAACAAAATCAGTGTCTCCTTTTCCAGAAGTCCTCTTCTTATGCGTTCAAAGTGTAATGTACTCCATCAGTAATCTGTCATTTGTCACTATGAGGTTGCATTAGGTGTTGGCATTGAGTTACTTGCCCATATATAACCACTAGATTTTTCTCCAAATTACTGCTTTTCAGGACACAGTCTTAGATATAGCAGATAGCACTTCTTTATTTTATTTACAGTGACTTTATATTTACTCTCAAATCATTAATAAAGCAACTGGCCAAATTTGTATCCATCCAAGTCCTAGCTGGATTTCATGATCTCATCAGAGGTCAGATACTTTCAGACCTAACATTTATACCCATTTACATATGTTCTTAGTGCTCATTTCTTTTACTCAGAGTATCATTGTTGTGTTTCCAGTGTGCAATAGTGTTGTCAGGTAAAATGTTTGTCAAAGATTTAAAATATTAAATTTTCACAAATCGAAAATCTAATTATTTTATTTAACCTAAAAAATATTTTTTTTCCAAACATTCTCTTTACTTATAAAAGTATATTCTTATATATACTCTTATAAAAGAGTATAAGTGTATAGTACAGGTGTCCATGTATAAATGTTACTGAAATTTTTCTAATGTTACAAACCTGCTACCCAAGTCAGTCCGCCTGTTTTGAATATTGGAGCAAAATAAATATTATTCTATGTTCACAGGTTTTACATCAGTAATCCTGGGTTTCAAAAAAACCCCAGACATCAAGCTCTCTGAGAGGTCTCCCAGCTCTTTTGCTACTCTAATGCAAATTACTCTAGGCAGCTGATTTAAAGGTTTATCTCTAGCAGATGTTATTGATAGGGCAGAGAACAATTCATTATCCTCATGTACTATAAGCCATCATATTCATTATTACACAAAGAAATATTTAACACTTTTGCTTTTCTCTCCTTTATTAGTGGTGTTTCCATCTTAATCTGTTACAAGTAGTGGAATGATTCAAAAATTTTTAGGAATAATCCTGAGACTTGCTGGCCATTGATTCTTTACAGCTACCTTGAAAGCAGTTGAAAAAGTAATTAGAGCTAGAAACACATAGTTGAGTATGTTAAGAACAAAAAGGAATATTGCTGTTAATCAACTGCTTTGTAGCATTTCTCAAAACCAGACACCTATTAAATAACAGAAAAACTTGACATGAGTTTCTCAGTCTTCTAAACTAGCTCTGATAAGCTCCCATCCAAAAGTTATCAGGAAAACTAGTGGTTACAGATGAGGGTATGGTCTGATTCTATACAATAACTGAAAAATAAAAGATGGAAAATATATTGAACTTTCAACAAGGAAGAAATATTTAGTAGGATGTCCAAGAATTTATAACAGAAATGTTATCTAATGTACTATGTATTAACACATCAGAAAAAAGGCTATGTGAGATAATGCAGATTGTGAGACAAGATCTGGCAACATCCCAAAACATCTAGGCAGGGGAATGGTGAAAAAGGGTTGCTAAAAGTCATTGTAGGCAAATGTTTTTGACTTGTTTTTAATTCTGAAGTTCCAATAAATTATAACCTTTCAAATAAAATAATTTATTTCATTCTGAACAATGAATATATTTATCTATTTTTAGCAAGAACTTACATTCAAGGCATCATATGAATGATCTGCTCTTCAATGGGTGTTAATTAGTAAATTTCAGCTAAGGTCACCAGACCTACACTGATTTATAACACTTTAGAACTTATTTCAAAGTGGTATTTAGAAAAAAATGTAAATGAAAGAGTATTGATAAAATCAGTGGTATATATCTTATTTAGAATTAACCTTGCCCATGTCATCTTTAAAGTACACACTTTACAAGTTAAAAAAAGGACTAAATAAGATAAGCAGGATGATCAGAAACATGAAAAAATAATGAAATTAAGTGCAAATCAAAGTATTCTTAAATTTTAAAAAGATAAAAATTAAAGGCAATATGAAATAAATGTTTAAAGAATATTTGCCCTAATAGAATTATATATTAGATTAAAAATTTAAAGGGAAAGATCCACTTACTTACAGTGATGTGTGAACTTTTTCCTGTAGATTATAAACAGTAGAATTTAATGCCTCCAGTGTAAAATTGACCAATATATAATACAAAAAATCAAATAAATTCTC